>NC_133324.1:124614710-125814710 GCF_042186555.1 Aquarana catesbeiana | reverse complement strand
AATTTCTCCTTTTAAATCTCAGTGACTGTGATTTGTCTTTCATTATGACTCAGTGAATTGCATTGCATTACACAAGACAACATGGTTTGCACTGCAAGGCAAAGTTTATTAGCAATAAACTTGCAAGTTGTATGATCACCAGCAAATATTGCAATTTAATACTGTACATTCAGGCCAGAATTACATGTCTACATACAATACTCACTGTTCTAGAGTTTTCCTTTTTTTTAAGACAATCTTATTTCATTTAAATAGACAGTTGAGTTTATGCATAGGATGATTTATTCTCATAATAATGCAACTGAGATGAGTGGTGGGTTTTGCAGTGGATACAAGGGGATATCTACAATACCCATCACTCCCTCCAAATGCAACTAAGGGGGGAAGAGGAAAAAAAAGTTGTTACATAATGGCATCCCTGTGCCAGTACAATGGTCTTTAAGCCACCTGGTTTAGTTAACATGAAATAACAACAAGCAACAGTTCATCAGCCTCTTGGTCTGTGCAAATATGTTTCAAAAGACAATTTCAAAATTATCCGACTGCCATGTAGTGGCTATGAAAAAATATTGAATATATATATATATATACAGTCTATAGAAATTCACATTGAAATAATGGCAGCCATTAAACCTAGGTTTGACATAGTTCAACATGTATGCATTTTGTTAATCTGGGTCCATCAAAAAAATAAAGAAAGAAATTAAAAAAATTTAAAAAAATGGGCAAACTCGATGGACTACTCAGTCTTTTTCTGCCGTTACTTTTCTATGTTTCACCCCCCCCCCCCCCTTTCCTTGGTTGCTCAAGGCTTTCAAGGGAACAAGCATTAAAGTACGGGCTATTGTAATGGGCACAAGGCAGGCAAGAGCAAACAGGATCGTCTTCACTGTCTACAGTATTTGCACTTGATGATTTTCTTAAAAGCACTTTGGAAATCTTTATTAAAATAAGCATAAATAATAGGGTTCAGGAGAGAGTTTGAGTAGCCTAGCCAGTTGATGACATCGAACAGCAAGTGTGGCATATGGCAGGATTCACAGAATGGCAAAACCAGGGCAACAATAAAGAATGGCAACCAGCAAAAAATGAAAGTGCCCATAATGATACCTAGCGTTTTAACCGTTTTCCTCTCCCTGGCCAGTGCCACTTTCCTCTTGGATTCAGTGCTCTTGTCATTCTTCTTCTCGAAGCAGGTAGGAGATAGGTTGTCACTGGAATGGTTTGGCAGCGTAAGGTGGTTCTTAGAGTTGGCATAATTATGGATCTCAATGACCTCCAGGGCAGCCCCATCTTCATTGTGCCTGACTGCCCCATTGACACAGGCGTTGTTGGGTTTGGGCTCCACACTCCTCTTCCAGTTCTTGCTGGGCTCCCCATTGCTTTTCCTCTGGATGGTTGCTGGGGAGATGGACAGAGAAGTGTCGGCCACTTTCTTCTCAGTTTTCTTAACAGTTTTACGAATCCTGAACCTGGCTGCTTTAAATATCTTACCATATAATATCAACATTAGAATTAACGGGATATAAAAAGCCCCAAAGGTGGAGTAGATGGTGTAACCTGGGTCTTCACTGATTTTACAAGCATCAGGGTCAGCCCTGTCTTCGGGTGTCCTCCAACCCAACATGGGTGGAATGGATATTGAGAAGCCCACTATCCAGGTTATGCTAATGAGAATGGCAGCTCTCCTAGGAGTCCGCTTGTTCACATAGTCTATGGGGTCTGTGATCGCCCAGTATCTGTCCAAAGCTATAGCACACAAATGGAGAATGGAAGAGGTGCAACACAAAACGTCTAAAGAAATAAAGATATCACAGGTTACCTGGCCCAGAGTCCACTTGTTGAGAACTTGGTTGTGAGCCGCCATGGGTAACACCAAGACTGAGACCATCAAGTCGGTGACCGCCAAGGAACCTATAAGATAGTTGGCCACCGTCTGTAGAGTCCTTTCCAGGGCTATGGCTGCGACCACACAGGCATTGCCAAAAATCGCACAGAGGATCAGTGTGCCCAAGAAGAAAGAGGTGATGATTTGGTAGCTGAGAGCTACCTCTTCGAACTTGGTGCCATTCCCCTTCTCTGAAGAATAGTCTGAAGAGGTAGTGTTATTAAATGCATCCATCCCAAAGAAGCCAAAAGGTAAAGGTAATAGAAGAGGAGGGGGAGAGTGGGGGGATGGGAAGCTGGGATCAGGTCGTCCTGTGCCTTGCCCACTTGGGGATGAATGGACGCCTAGGCTCCAGATCCGGACTTCTTTAAATCAGGCATAGTTTCAGAGGTGATGGGTACCACTCCAGTCTGCGCTTCTTGCTTCTGCGAATCATTGGCGACTGATGAAGTGTAGAATTCCACAGAGTGCAGGAAAAAAAGAGAGGACGTCAGCGCTGATGGTGTGAGCAGAGCACTAGGACATGGAAAAAAAAAGAGTCTGTCTACCAGATGAAATCCATCTTCTCCCCCCCACACCTTGATCCTCCTGCCCTCTTTAGATGACTTGGACAGCAATGAAAGGCGAGGCAGCCACTAACTTGCCACTCAGTGAACTGCAACTATGCTTGCTGTGGGAGTCTATCCTCCTTGCTGAGCTGGGATTGTATTGTAGTTCCTTTCATAGGGAGAGCAGGCGGAGCTTTATAGATTGGCACTGCTGTCTTCCCTCTGCCCATAAGATCGCTCTCTCTACAAGCTTGGAGATCCTCAGCTGGTCCCCCCAGATTCCCTTACATACCTATCCATAGAAGGAAACTTCCCCCTCATACCAATGCAATGTGCTGCCTTTTCCTTATCAACCCCTTCCCTGCTGAAGGTTGCAAAACTTTGCAGAAAAATGTCTCTCTTTACAAGCTTGCAAATCCACAGCTGGTCCCCCAGTACTTGTTGGCTCCCTGACATTGCTATCCACAGAAGGAAACTTCGTCCATCTTACCAATGCAATGTGCTACCTTTTCCTTATTAACCCCGTCCCTGCTGAAGATTGCAAAACTTTGCAGAAAAATGTCTCTCTGTACAAGTCTGCACATCTACAGCTGGTCCCCACCGCACTACTTGTTGACTCCCTTACATACCTACCCATAGAAGAAAACGTCCTCCTCTTACCAATGCAATGTGCTGCCTGTTCCTTATTAACCCTTCCATGTCGAAGATTGTAGAACATTGCAGAAAAATGTCTCTCTGTACAAGCTTGCAAATCCACAGCTGATCCCCCCACTACTTGTTGGCTCCCTTTAATACCTATCCATAAAAGGAAACTTCCCCCTCCACCAATGCAATGTGCTGCCTTTTCCTTATCAACCCCTTTCATGCTCAAGATTGCAAAACTTGGCAGACAATTGTCTCTCTGTACAAGCTTGCAGATCCACAGCTGGTCCCCCCAGTACTTGTTGACTCCCTGACATACCTACCTATAGAAGGAAACTTTCCCCTCTCACCAATGCAATATGCTGCCTGTTCTTTATTAACCCCTTCCATACTGAAGATCCACAGCTGCCCCCCCCCCCCCACACACACACACACACACTACTTTTTGGCTCCCTGACATACCTACTCATATCAGACTTCCCCCATCTCACCAATGCAATGTGCTGCCTGTTCCTTATTAACCCCATTCCGTGCTGAAGATTGCAAAACTTTGCAGGAAAATGTCTCTCTGTACAAGCTTGCAGATCCACAGCTGCCCCCCCCCCCCCAGTAATTGTTGGCTCCCTGGCATACCTACCTATAGAAGGAAACGTCCCCCTCTTACCAATGTAATGTGCTGCCTGTTCCTTATTAACCCCTTCCGTGCTGAAGATTACAGAAAAATGTTTCTCTGTTGCAAACAAATATATTTCTGCCTAAGTGCAGATTTGACACGTTCTGATGTCTCTAGCTCAGCCTCATACAGTTATTATTAGACAGAGCATAGATGTAGAACAGCTGGAATGAAAGTTGGTGCTGGCTCCAGTTTCAGGACCCTGGACAGCAGCACAGAGTGGAAGGTGGTTTGGCGCCATCTACAGGCCAGTCTGGTAAAATAAGGTCAGCGGAGGCTGACACGCACACACGCACTCTGCACACTAGATTATGCAAGATCCGAGGGTTCCATAACATTATTTACCCGGATTAGACCAAGGATTAGATATGATGTGCTATCCACCGTACTGTGTTTTCATGTTGCAGTTATTCCAAGCTTGTGTTTGTTAGGGAATCGCTAAAATTCTAGTGCACTGCAATTTTCTACTTCTATGGTGGGGTCAGATTTAAATTGTCATGGAATGTTTTCATACAGAAAGAATGTTATTGCCTGTTTTTATGCAGATATAAAGAAAAATGCCTCGTACACATGATAAGAATATCGGACAAATGATCGTCTTTTTCATGCATGCTAGCCTCATATCGAAAACCACGAGGACACTAAAGTCGTATTGTAATGTATTGTGTCATTTGCAAGCATGCGTGGTTTTGGTCACACAATTTTTTTCATACAAATACCATAATAATTACACAAAAATCATTTGTTCTGTTATTGTACGCAAAAAATTTCCATACGTCCCTTCTGATATTTTCATATGAACTGCAGTGGCGGCCCGTCCATGGAGGGCACACGGGTGCCACCTCCCCTATCCAATGCGTCCGGCCCCCTGATCTACATATCAGGGCACTGGACTATGGATTCCAAAGGGGACGGGGGGGGGTTGAAGCACCTGATTAGAGCCAGAGGCTATAATAGGCTTCAAAAAAGGGTGGTCTCGGAGCACAGAGCATTGCACTCCGAGCCCACACAGTTGTGTGATGATAGAAAATACATTTTCGCTATTTTCATACTAAAGTTCCTCCCTGCCAATCAGGAGGCAGGTTGTCAAACCTGTTTCTCGATTGGCAAAAGCGTCAAGTGATCCTATTGGATGCCTAGCACTTTGGTGGAAGAGGAGACACACAGGGAAGAAGCATGAGGAGCGGACATTGGAGCCGCTGCTGCCAGCACTCCAGGAGAGGAGAGGACACCACAGCCCTGCCACACGAGTGGGTAAGTGCCAGACCACCCGCGGGGGGGTGCTGTCAGAGCTGAGCCATGCCACACCACCGGGGGGGGGGGCATTGCTGTCAGAGCTGAGCCACGCTGCCGGGCGGGGTCTTGTTTGTTTGCCGCTCCCCCCCAAAAAAGAACTGTCATGATCGGCTCTCGAAAACTGTGTACTAATCAGTTTATCAGAAGATCACTCCTAGGAATGCACTAATACCAGTTTTTTAAGGGCACTTGTTCGTCAGGGTATCACTCTGCTGATCCCCGATGAGCAGGCACATGACAGGTCCTGTCCGCTCACTGTGCAGAACAGACATGGGCACAGTCCAGCTCTCTTCTATGGAGAAATCTGATTGAAACAGATCACCTGTCCATTTCAATCTGATCTGATCCGCCAGACCGATGGAAAATGGGACCACCATCTGACTGTTTTTGACGGACAGGATCGGATTGGGTTGGCAGGGGGTCTGCTGCTCCATAGAGGGCAATGCAGTGTCTGATGAGGTGTGCCTGAAAAACTGACAGGCAGACCTGATTGGACAGCCCATGTAAAAGAACCCTAAAACAGAGTACGAGTACCGATACTTTTTCTCAAGCACTCGGCAATATCAATTACTAATACCTCTTTTTAGTGTCATGTCTTTATAGAGCTTGTTCACACCATACATGCATGAAAACTCATGAGAAAATAGCATAGATTTCACTTTCAGTGACATCAGTTTCATTTTCAGATCAGTTTTGGATCAGTTTTCATGTGCATTTCGGTGCGTTTTTACAGCCTGTTTGCAGTGCAATTTGAAAAAGAGTCATGTGCGATTTCAGTCCGGTTCAGGTGCGATTTCTAATCTCATATGCTACAATTCGCATTGGAATCGCACCTGAACCGCTCCCAAAATTGCACTGCAAACTGGCCTGGAAGATAGTGGTTTTAGTATCAAAGCATTTGCACGAGTACATGTACTTGTGCCAATGCTTAGTATCGGCACCCATACCAATATCGGTATTGATGCAAACCTAATCGCTCCAAAAGTGGTATTTTTCATCCAATTTTCTCATGATGTGTACTAGGCATTAGTCCTGGTTCACACTGATGCATATCTTATGTGGATCAGATGAGATCCAAAAGACAAAGATTTGCATGTCATCTGAAAATACATTGTTTTCTACGAAGGATGTTCACATCTATGCGGTGTGGATTTTGATCCAGTTAAAAAAAGGGTCCTGTGCGAGTTTGGAGCGATGTGTTCCAAACTCGCACAGCATACAGTATAGATAGCAGCATTCTGAGATACCTGTTTACATAGGATACGATTCATAGGCAGTTTTGCATAGAAGTGTCTAGAAGACAGATTTGCGTAGAAGTGGATGGAAGCTAGTTTAGTAGAGAAGAGGATGGACGGCATTTCTAGCATATGAAGGCAGATTGAAAATCACAGCAGTACTAAATTTGCATTGAATGACAGGATATTCACAGTTGTATACCTGATTTATATCTGAGTCGCACCTGAACCGCTGAACAACTACCTTTGACAACCGCACTAAAAACTGACATGAAAATTGCAACGCATAAATGTGAACCCAGGCTAAAAGGGGAATTCCAGGTATGGATACTTTTACATAGCTTGGACCAGTACAACTATGCATACAACCCACTGGGGTTGATTTACTAAAACTGGAGAGTGCAAAATCTGGTGCATCTCTGCATAGAAACCTTCTAGGTTTTTTTTGTTAAAGCTTAAATGAACAACTGAAGTTAGAAGCTGATTGGTTACCATGCACAGATGCACCAGATTTCGCCCTCTCCAGTTTTAGTAAATCAAGCTGTATTAAACCCATTAAGAGGCCGTCACCACAATAATTACAATAGACAATCAACTGAGTAAGAAAAATCAAAGGATGTTCAAGGAAGGCCTCTCACTATATCAGGTTCACCAAAAAAAAAAAAAAAAACACACATAATCTAAAATATACATGTCTTTATTACAAAAAGGTTAAAAATTGGTACTTATCATGGGGAATCTAGTTCCACCACATAATACATAAAAACAATAAGGCAACCATCATACAAGTTACAGACTATCCTACACATTTCGCAGTCATCAGCGCTTCGGCAGGGCTTCAGGATCTTTTTCATCTGATCAGGTCTCTTATAAGCTTGTCGTGTCAGCTAGGCTATAGGAAGGCAAGGCAAGTAGTTGTGGGACAAAGGAGATATTCAGCTGGATGGAATAGACCAAAAGAGGAACTGAGGCAATTGGTCACCTGACTGTGTGTCATCCACCGGAGAGCTCCATATATAAGGAAGGTGGTTGTATACATAGGAGAAGATTCTCACAACATCCACAACCCTGCCTGATGGTGTATGTAGTAGAACATCAAAGTAAGTGAAAAATGTCCAGTTGCTACAGTCTATCTCGAAGATACCTCATCAACAAGGAACAACCAAAGCCAGCCATATTCATATGTCCCTCGCCCTCCGAGTAACCCACAAAAAAAAAAAAAAGTATTAGCTGGAGTTTGGCTTTAATTTGTTAGTGTATTTAAATGTGCTAGTACGGCCAATGCTCCCCTCCCCCAGAACTGACAATGCTGCTGTCGAAAGGTGCCTCTGTGTACCTTCATACAGAGTGGAGGCAGTCTAATACAGGAGGTGTGTTACTGGCCAGATCACCGGGTGAAAACAGAAGGAAAAAAGCCCAATGCAGCTAGCACATCTAAAGATTGGTAAACTGCTATATATTTTTGGTTTGGGTTTTAATACAACTTTAACCTTTTTTGAGACACAAATCTCCTTAAAGAATCAGATGACAGCTGCTATGGACTCCCTCCCCAGAAAGAATCATATAAATACAACTTTAGATGCAGTAAATATTTGTACTTTATTTTATTGAAATGTGATTGTTTCATATATATATATATATATATATATATATATATATATATATGACATACACTAAGTTTAAATGAAAATGAAATAATCTTAACCAAACCTGACTTTGGTAACGGCCACACATTACAAAAATGAAATACAATCATATTATGCAAATTAAAAAAAAAAAACGATTTTATTGTGCTCAATTACTACTACTACTACTACTAGAAAATGAGAACTAGTACTTGCTATTATGGAGTAGCACAAGATGGCAGTTGTGCAGAGAACGATGATAAAAATTTAAATGGGAAACACGGGCCAACAACCAGTTAAGACTCACTTAGCAGGTGGCGCTATAAGCAATGGCAGGGTGTGTTTCCTTTCATCTCTTTAAATGGGAAACCATTGATTGAGACAGTGAAGAAGGCTGTATAATAAATATAAATGTTATTTTTTATCTGACTTCCACGGACCCCCTGTAACACAATCATGGACCACTGCTACAATGACTGCCATTTGCTTCTGGGTCCCCTGCGAAGTGGCTGCCCTGCGGCAGAGATGGCTTTGCATTTACTCAATTAATACAAAACATTCTCTGATTGGACATGGTGGAGAGTGTGACATCACCACCCCACCTCTCCACCTCATCCAATCAGAAAACATTTTGTACTCATTGGAAAAAAAATGTAAATTCGTCTCTGAAATGCACCCATGCTGAGCAGCTGACCTCCTGTGTTCACAATACAGTAGGGCAGCCTCTTAGTATAGGACCCAGAAGCTAGTGGAGGTCACTGTATTAGGGGTGCCTACTACAGTGATTTTAGTGATTTCCAGCTTCTAGAGAGATCCCACAGGTATGGTTTATGCATAGTTACATTGGTCCAAATAAGTCCAATGAAACTATCTTAAAAATATCAATACCTGGAATATTTCTTTAAAAATGAAAAGTAAAATTCCTTCATTACAGGCTGTACTCACATTGCATGACATATCTGCTCATTTATGTCTAGGAGGACCAGGAAAAGCGGGTTTTACTTGCCTGATCCTCAGCGCTGCTAGACTGGGCCCTGTAGCCTTCTCTTTCCCCCCCCCCCCCCCCACCCATGGTATAAGGTCCCCTGATCTAAAGAGTGATGAAGGTACAATAGCTCTTCATTAGATATGAGGGTGCCAATGGACAGTCCACTGCTGGAGCATGGGGGAGCACCGTCTGCCAGGGTAGCAGGGATCATGTAAGTGAAACTGGTTGTACCATCCCCCTAGACTAACGAAGCAGTTAACTCTTGCAGTGCAGAGGTAGCCCTACTGCAAGGAAGGACTTTTACTTTTCTAGAGTTGGGCTTTAACTGGGCCTCTTTTTTAGATGTGTTGTTTACAAATTAAAAACAGTTTTTTTTTGCTAGAAAATTACTTAGAACCCCCAAACATTATACATTTTTTCTTCTAACACTCTAGAGAAAAAAAAAATGTCGGTCATTGCAATACTTTCTGTCACACAGTATTTCCACAGCGGTCTTACAAGCACACTTTTTTTTTTAAATACACTTTTTTAAATTAAAAAAATAAGACAACAGTAAAGTTAGCCCAGTTTTTTTTTTTTGTATTGTGAAAGATAATGTTACACCGAGTAAACATGTCACACGTCAAAATTGCGCCCGCTTGTGGAATGGCGACAAACTTTTACCCTTAAAAATCTCCATAGGCGACGTTTAAAAAATTCTACAGATTGCATGTTTTGAGTTACAGAGGAGGTCTAGGGCTAGAATTACTGCTCTCGCTCTACCAATTGCGGCGATACCTCACATGTGTAGTTTGAACATCGTTTCCATATGCGGGAGCTACTCACGTATGTGTTCTCTACTGCACGTGAGCTCGGCGGGACGGGGCGCGTTTAAACATTTTTTTTTCTTATTTGTTTTACCTTTTATTTTTACACTATTAAAAAAAAAAAAATTGTGTCACTTTTATTACTATTATGTAAACATCCCTTGTAATAGAAAAAAGCATGACAGGACCTCTTAAATATGAGATCTGGGGTGAAAAAGACCTCAGATCTCATATTTATACTAAAATGCAACAAAAAAAAAATTGTCATTAAAAAAATTATTTAAAAAAAATGGCCCTTTAAGAGCTTTGGACGGAAGTGACGTTTTGACCTTGCTTCCGCCCTGCAGTGTCATGGAGACGGGTGGGGGCCATTTTCCCCTCTCTCATCTCCATGCACAGCCACGGGAAGGATCCGATTGCCTCCGCCGCTGCCGACAGCTCTGGTAAGCGGCAGAGGGCACCGGATCGCGGCGGGAGGGGGGCCCTCTCCCGCCGCCGATAAAAGTGATCTTGCGGACCACTTTTATCTTGTAGCCAACTGCCGGCCGAACACGGGGATACTGGGGTTATGGCAGCTAGCTGCTGCCATAACAACGATATCCATCCTCAAAGTGAGGACGTGTATCGGCGTTCGGCGGTGGGTAAGTGGTTAAGAATGCAGCAGTTCACTAATTTGGCTTATTTTGCTTATAAGTCACTGTCAAGACTCTAGAGCAGTCTTTGTCAACATTTTTCATATGGAGGAACACTTGAAATAATGCTCAGGTCTTAGGAACCCCCTGTATTACTTGTTATATCTACAACTTACAGTATAGAAATGCAAAGAGTGAGCTGAATTATAATAATAAATGAAACTATAAGGAATGCAGCTTACTTAGCTTTATACAATTATATGATTTTCAGCATTGATAATGCAACTAATGACCAGAAAATAAAAACAGACAGTGAAAAGTGTAGTGTTCCCTCATTTGTGGTCAGTGGAGAAATGCCCCCTTATATTGATGGTCAGTGATGTGCCCCACTTACACTAGTGGTCAATGGAGAAGAGCTCCATTACACTGGTGGTGAGTGGAGAAGGGCCCCATTACATTGGTGGCTAGTGGGATAAGAACCCCCTGGTGGCCATTGGGAGAAGGAGTGGTCAGTGGGGAAGGGGCTCCAATTAATTTATGGTCAGTGCAAAGAACGCTCCTTACATTGGTGGTCACTGATGTGCCCCTTTACACTGGTGGACAGTGAAGAAGAGCCCCATAACACTGGTGGTCAGTGAAGAAGGGCCCAATTACACTGGTGGTCAGAAGAGAAGAGCTCCATTACAGTGATGGTAAGTGGGAAGAATGCCTTCTTTACTATAGCCTCATACACACGATAGGACTTTGTACAAACTTTCCCTTGGATTTTTGTACAAAGGGTGTTGGCCATAAGTTTGTATTGCATACACACGGCAGAACTTTTTCAGCCAACTTTCACCAAATCACTTGGTTTTTCAGCTCTTTACCACCACCCTTTGGTCAACTTCTGTATTGTTGTCTGATATTGTGTCAGTCTTGCCGCTTTTATCGATTGACACCTTGCGAGCCGGGTTCACACTGGATCCACACTGGTAGATCCCCGCCAATGCCAGGCACTGTGTTTGGTATGAATCTTGAGGGGGAACTCCACACCAAATTTTAAATAAAAAAACGGCAGGGGTTCCCCTCCAGGGACATACCAGGCCCTTAGGTCTGGTATGGATTTTAAGGGGAACCCTTACGCCGAAAAAAACGGCATGGGGGTCCCCCCAAAATCCATACCAAACCCTTATCTGAGCACGCAGCCCGCCCAGTCAGGAAAGGGGGTGGGGACGAGCGAACGCCCCCCTTCCTGAACCGTACCAGGCTGCATGCCCTCAACATGGGGGGGGTGGGTGCTTTGGGGGAGGGGGGGTGCCCTGCACCCCCCTCCCCCCAAAGAACCTTGTCCCCATGTTGATGAGGACAAGGGCCTCTTCCCGACAACCCTGGCCGTTGGTTGTCGGGGTCTGCGGGTGGGGACTTATCAGAATCCGGGAGCCCCCTTTAATAAGGGGGCACCCAGGTCCTGCCCCCCCACCCTATGTGAATGAGTATGTGGTACATCGTACCCCTACCCATTCACCTAGGAAAAAAAGTGTCAAAAAAAAAACAACACTACACAGGTTTTTATAGTAATTTATTAGACAGCTCCGAGGGTCTTCTTCCGACTTCGGGGGTCTTCTCCTGACTTCGGAAACATTGTAGTTTGTACAAAAGTCCGATGGTTTTGTGTACACATGATCGGACTTTGCTCCAGCTGACTTTTGTTGCCGGAAAGTTTGTGCGTTCGCACAGCCAACAAAAGTCCGATGGAAAAAGTTTGTCCGATGGAGCATACACACGGTCAGATGTTGCTCCAAAACAGCTAATTTTTGCATGTTTGTTTTTAAAAAGTCCGACCATGTGTACAGGCCTTAATACTGGTAAATAGTAAGTCAACCAAAAAGATTCACTGTAAGGCTCCTTTGACATGGGCAGCCAGGGAGCAGTAAAAACAGGTGACTGATCTTTTTTTTTCCGATTCCTGACCGCCCCTCTATAGGAGGACATTGTGCTGCTTGGCAGGGCCAGGACAAGGGGTGGCAGGAGGGGCGGCTGCCCTGGGTGCAATGGTTTATTGCAGGGATGTGGGCACCCTGATCCTCACCCTAAGGGAAGGGGGGGGGGCAAAGTTTGGCATCTTTGCCCTGGGCACTGGATGGCCTTGTCCTCACAATGCTACATGCAGAGTTAGACAGGCAGAACCAGAACATGTAAGTGAATGGGGCTGACCTACAAATGTGACAGGCATCAGGGGGCAACAGCATTGCTTCCTGAATGCCTGTAAACCTCCTTTCACTGTCTACTGAAAAGTGATCCACTTAAGCTGGGTATACACTGACATTATTTTTTTTTCCGTTCAATTAGTGGATTGAACAAAAAAATCCAGATCAGATTCCTGCATGCAGGCAAGTATCGTGGATGCAGGGATCTCCCCCGCTGCCTGCTGTGCTATTGTATTCTGACAGTGTATTCTGACTCCCCCCACCTTAAGAATACACTGATCAGCGTTGCAGCCATTGGCTTCTGTTGAACAGACAGTGCTACATATGGATCGGAATTTGGACGGTTCAGCAGGGATTTTGATATGTGTATATCCAGCTTTAGTGTGGTGGTTACTGGGAGATTTCTGCACTGCCATCACAAATTATATCAATCACCCAAAATGAAGCACTCTTACTATTGGGTAATGGAAACTGCACACAGCCATTACCGAAAAGGTAGAACATTTTACTTTAAGTAATTGATGTACGAATTAACAGAGAAGGGGAATATCAATAGATCAGGCAGGTGCTGTTACAAGACCTCGTTTTTTTTAAAGTTATTTAGTTTAACAGCTTTAAGAATGATTCTTCATGCATCGGTAGGTGTGTGAAAGGCGTTATGGAAAGTATGATGAAAGGTAATTATGATGTAAAAAGAACTCTGGTAATTGAACTGACTTACAGGGTAATATAACACTTATATTTAGTGGATCATTAATTGCACCTGGATACTTGAAGAAAAGTATATGCTGTTAGAATTAAACGTCACTTTTTTATCATCAAGGTTTTAAAGTAGAACTAAAGGCAACACTTTTTTTCATTTAGGAAGAGTTAGGGAGGGTTATAACCCTTATAAGGTATTTTTGCCACCTGTGTCCCATGGGGAGTTCTCCTTTCACTTCCTGTCACATAGCCAAAACAGGAACAGGAAGTGAGGGGAAATCCCTCCAAAGTGGGGAAATCCCTAGATGTCACCAGGCTCACCAAAACTATTGTTCCCATTGGAAGATTTCCCCTCTATTACTGTTTTGGGGACAACAAAAAATTTGGGTTTTTCTTCCACTTTCACTTTTGGTGATAACAGTAAACAGTACAAACAAGGACAAATGCCTTTAGTTTTTAAGCAGTCAGCACTCACAGCTGGTACTATTTCCAGGAAAAGGAAGTTCCACAATTTTACTGCTCTAACAGTAAAGAACATTTCCCTCAATCTAAGGTTGAAAACCTCCTCTCTTCTACCCTTAAAAAATGGCTGTCTTCAAGGACCTTGGAGTAAACAGTTTACAAGAGTCACTGAAGTCACCTTTGATATATTTGTCCACTGTAATCATATCCCTCTTAAAGTGATTGAAAAAGCTGAAGGATTTATACCTTCATGCATTACATGCATGAAGGTAGAAAACCTTCTGTGTCCAGCTACCCAAATACCCCCCATAATACTCACCTGTGCCCCCTCTCGCTTCAGCAATGTGCATGAGATACTTGACCGTCCTGGGACTCCCTTTCCTTATTGGCTGAGACAGCAGTGGGTGTCATTGGCTCCTACTGTTGTCAATCAAATCCAGTTAGCCAATGAGGAGAGAGTGGGGGGCAGGGCCGAGTCTTACGGACACTCCAGTGCCCCCCATAGCAAGTGGCTGGTCAAGGGTGAGGAGCCAAGAGTACCAGTGGAGGGGCCCAGAAAAGGAGAATCAGGGCTGTTCTGTGCAAAACGACTGCCCAGAGCAGATATGTATAACATATTAATTATTATTTTATTTTTTTAAATACGAACCTTCAATGTCACTTTAAGCATCTTTTCTCCAGATTGAATAGGTGTAATCTATGTAATTGATCATCATAGGTGATGTCTTCCATTCCCCTTATTAATTGTGTTGCCCTCTGCCTAAATCTTCCTTGAGGATTGGTGACCCAAACTGAACTACATATTCAAGATGCGGCTGAACCAGTGTTTTTTAAAGGGGTAGAATTATTGATTTATATTTTGAATGTATGCCCTGTTGGCATTTATATTCTCTTAACACTCAGATCCACTGCCAGAGCCCAGAGAAATACCCACTATGAGGGAACATATAACATTCCTCCTAAATTCCTACAATTCAGCATTCTTGTCTAGGGCAATCATCAGGCCGAGTGTTGCATGGGTATTTCGCCTGGTGCTGGTGGTAAACTGGGCCAGCAGGGGATTGTGGGGAATATGAGGTAAGGCAGCTATTTGTAAGCAAGTGCATTTAGCTAGTCTGCCACTATTTGGCTCTGCCCCAAAATAGTATTGTAATAGGGAACTATGTAATTGGGTTTTAAGTCCCTTTTTTAAACAAAGTTTTCCGGGTTATGTTAAGGTGGAGCTAATGCCCATATAAATACCATGAGGGGAGGAGCCTATTGAGATGGGACATGGGTGCCAAACACCCCCACAGCCAAGCAAATGTAGTCAGCTACTGCAAGGGCCCTGCACAGAGCAGAAGGCCAGAGTGAGAGAGTCAGAGGGGCCAGCTGTCGTCACACTGACGCGAAAGATGGTCTGAGTAGACTGGGAGAGTAATGTAAAAGGCTTTTTAGGCCAGCTAAGTGTTCTCTGCCATGAGTACTAATACTCCTGCAGTGACACCCCAAGATTCCATATAAAAAAAAAATATATAATGAAATGTATAACAATCTGCAACAATGCGAATGGGCCAGTACCTAAAGTCGCACAAATCTTCTAAAGAGTGCAATATGTGACCTCATGTATAAATATAAGGGTATACCAATGCTGATGAAAATGCCTGTGTAAATCAGAGTAAATGTGTAGCCCTTATTACAGCAAATCTCCCACACATACATGGAGGTAATGACATTACTGAAAGTGGCAGCAGAGGAGATGTCTACATACACCTTGGAGTAAGACGACAAACAGGATAACCGGACGGATGTCCAAGTTCCCCTTCCAGCAGCATAGTTGCCAACTGTCCCGGATTTTCCGGGACATTCCCGGGACTTAGACTCCATTCCCGAATTTGTGGTGTCCCGGAAAATGTCCCGAGAAATTCGGTTCTTCACGATTTTCGCTGCCGCCGCTAGAGTTCCGCGGCCGGCGGAGACATTGTCTCCGCCGGCCGCCATCTTAAAGAAGTTCAGGAAGACGGCTGGGGGGGCTAGACGGAGCTCCTGCATCGCCGTCCACCCCCCGCCCCGCTCCACCTCGTCCCGCTTACCCCCCGCCCCGCTGCCAGTCTGTTATGGAAAGGGGCGGGGGTTCTAGCCATGCGTCCGGCGGACACACTAGAACACCTCTGAGGTGGGGGGGGCGCACCACTGTGGGAATCTGATGTAAGGGGGGCTCCACTGGGGACACCTGATGTAAGGGGGCTCCACTGGGGACACCTGATGTGAGCGGGGGCTCCGCCGGGGACACCTGATGTGAGGGGGGGCTCCACTGGGGACACCTAATGTGAAGGGGGGCTCCACTGGGGACACCTAATGTGAGAGGGGGGCTCCACTGGGGACACCTGATGTGAGGGGGGGCTCCACTGGGGACACCTGATGTGAGAGGGGGGCTCCACTGGGGACACCTGATGTGAGGGGGGGCTCTGCTGGGGACACCTGATGTGAGGGGGGCTCTGCCGGGGACACCGGATGTGAGGGGGAGCTCCGCTGGGGACACCTGATGTGAGGGGGGGCTCCGCTGGGGACTCCTGATGTGAGGGGGGCTCTGCCGGGGACACCTGATGTGAGGGGGAGCTCCGCTGGGGACACCTGATTTGAGGGGGGGCTCCGCTGGGGACACCTGATGTGAGGGGGAGCTCCGCTGGGGACACCTGATGTGAGGTGGCTTCGCCGGGGACTCTTGATGTGAGGGGAAGCTCCGCTGAGGACACCTGATGTGAGGGGGGGCTCCGCCGGGGACTCCTGGTGTGAGGGGGGCTCCGCCGGGGACTTCTGGTGTGAGGGGGGGCTCCGCCGGGGACTCCTGGTGTGAGGGGGGCTCCGCTGGGGACTCCTGGTGTGAGGGGGGCTCCGCTGGGGACTCCTGGTGTGAGGGGGGCTCTGCTAGGGACATCTGATGTAAGGGGGGCTCCTCTGGGGGCACCTGATGCAAAGATGGACTCTGCTGGGACACCTGATGCAAGGACGGACTCTGCTGGGACACCTGATGCAAGGACGGACTCTGCTGGGACATCTGACGCAAGGACGGACTGCTGGTGGCAGGCGACGTGGCTAGTGACACACTCAGGGATCCCACTGATTCTGCATTATGGTGAGTTAAATGATTTCATTTTATATTACAATATAATAATAGAAATAATGCACTTCAATCATCCTGACACCATAACAACCATGGTGCCGGGATGATTGAAGTGCTAACACCAGGTGCTTGGAGTATCTTTATCTGCTGATTGTTAAACTTTCTAGAATACACATATTTTTATTGTGTAGGATCTGGGGCTGCTGTCCCGTCATTTCCCTCTCCCCCTTTCCCCCTTTCCCCCTCTCCCCCTCTCCCCCTCTACCCCTTTCCCCCTCTCCCCCTTTCCCTCTCCATCCCTCATTCATCTCAGACTCTAACCACAACCCTCTTGAGCCACGCCCATTTAAGCCACGCCCACTATGTCCCGTAAACCACGCCCATTTTTCCACTTGTATATTTTCCTAGGTCACGCCTACAAACGAATGCCCCACCCCCTAATTATTGTATGGCTCCGCCTACAGCCACAAAAGTGTCCCACATTTTTTTTTACAATGTTGGCAACTATGCAGCAGGAACATTCCACTGCTTTGGACCAGACCTACACCGTCATCCATCACATGGCGGTTTAAGCGTTTTTTGACTCACCGCTTCTGGCCTGTGAGTCCACCATTGCTGGTAAGAGTACCTCATCTTGTTTTACTGTTTAAGATCACCACTGTGAAGGCAAATATTCGAATATCATCTTGCCACTCAGAGCTGTATGAGAAGCATATGAGAGATCTGTGAATACTATCATTTGTATCCCTATGAACTCTCCTTCGTCTTAGCAATATGGACTTTTTTTGTTTATGCACCCATTGATTGGTGCTTATAATATTGACATGTAGTGGGCACCTACTTTTAAGTAGGTGACCCTTCTTGTTAACTTTCTATGATAGGTAAATTTAGACAGGCTGATGCTATTACAGCAGGCCTGTTTGGTTGATTTCCATATTTGAGTAACAGGTAGTTTATGTGTTGGTCTCGGCCAATCATTAATTTGCTTGGTAATCCCGGGACTCTCATATAAAAGCGAGGTCACATGGTGTCCGGGGGTCCCGAGTCCAGTCCTGCTCTGAGGAGCGAGAGAGCCATCCTGGCTCCCAGAGGGGAGGTTGGAGGTTTTCCCCTCCGGCGAGCCAACGGAGCTTCACCTTAGCAAGAAGGGTGGAGATCCGGTCCTCATGGAGGAACAGACGACATCTTGCCGCGTGTAGTCGTGGATGTCGGGGAGCGGGCCACAAAGAGGTAGAGAAACTGGGAATCATTGCGGATGAAGTAGCAACAAAACGGAAGGAAACTGGGCGATCGATCGTTTATGAGTGATCACGTGAGTGAAAGCCCAAGGGAAAGGTACTGCCAGAGACTGAGGGTTGTTGGTGCACAAGTCAGTGAGATAGGCAGTAATGGCCTATGACTTTGAGTTCAGCATTGCCCCGGGATTACAGTCAGTCAAGCGGGAGGAGTTATTCAGATTGGCTCTCCTTTAGTGTAATTTGGAAGTACCATGTCGGTGGGAAGTAGTGGTAAAGAGGTAGCGGTGAAGCTGCAAGTACACATGTAGAGATATGGATCGTTCCTTTTAAAGTTATCCAGATGAAGAAGTTATTCAGAGTGACTCTTTATCAACTCATTCTCTATCAAATCTACTTCCACCGTCCCTGATTGAAGAGATCATTTAAAAATGATTTCTTGACTACCCGCAATTGTACCCAGATTTTCTTGTATGAGTCATTGAAAGATGACAATGTAAAAAAAGAGCATCTCAAAGGAAGTACTTCTCCCATCCCAGTTAATGTTGATGAATAAAGCATTAAGAAAAAGCATTAAGGATTGTGACTTTTAAATCTATGGGCTGTGAGGGTTGAGTAGTAAACGTGAATTATGGATATAGCAAATATTAAGCCGCTCCTTCGGGGGTAAGCGCTGCATACACATCCTGTAGTTTTGATGATTCACTTATGTTTATATATTCTTGCATTCAAGTTTGTTAGTCTGTTTTTGTTTATATGTAATTTAACACAATTTTTTGGTTCACACCATCCATGTATGTGTGGGCGATTTGCTGTAATAAGGGCTACACATTTACTCTGATTTACACAGGTATTTTCATCAGCATTGGTATACCCTTATATTTATGCATGAGGTCACATATTGCACTCTTTATAAGATTTGTGCGACTTTAGGTCCTGGCCCAGTCGCATTGTTGCAGATTGGTATACATTTAATTAATTATATTTATTTTTTATATGGAGTCACTTGTTTATTTTCACACATTTAGCGCCACACTTTTACTTTACATTACTGCACAATTTGTCTGATTGTTGTGTTGGCTGCTTCTGACCTTTGGGATTGGTGCGGTAATATTACCTTATTATCTGAATACTTCTGCAGGTCCTAGGAGTAGTGTACAGAATCTTGAGGTGCAGCTGAAGCAGTCCTGTTTCTGAAACAACATGAAAGGAGTCTTGAGCTGGATGCATAAAGCATAATGGGCAGGTTAGAGCCTTCTGAGAGAGGACTAATGACCCTGGGAGAAAAGAAAATAACATTTGGGGAGCGTACCCGCCTGGGCAGAGCTATGGAGTGGGACATAGAAAGAGAGACTTGTATACTACAGAAGGCACCTTGTTAATCTCATCTGACAGAGCAGGATACTTCACATTGTGAATTTTGGTTTGAATAAAGCAGAATGCTACAAAACTAGTATACAGGGTCCCAACACTGTGGTGCTCCCTAGGATAGGAGAGAGGAGATGCTAAGAGAAGATGACTTTTGTGTTCTGTGCAATGTTCTGCTTTTAAAATGACTGCTACTGATTGTGCATTTGTGTATGGCTAATGGCCAGGATGTCATGGGAAGGCCTCTGGCAAGAAGTTGGACATAAAAATTGCAAAGGCTACTAACTATCAGCAGTGGGTTTGAAGGAAAAGACATGGATTGCCACTCAGGTCCTTGTATCCAAACCAAGTGGACTCACACTATGGTTGCTCACTTGGGAGCACATCCCAGCTCTACGTGTTCAAAATGGAACATAAAAGATCCTGATCTCTGCACTCTAAACAAACCCAGTAGTCATACAGGTAAAAGCAGCCTCAGCCTAGCTCTGTCCAGGCTATGCACACCAACACGTTTTGTTCTGTGACTAAGCCACAGAGGCAGGGCAAAACAGGTTGGGGCGTGGCCTTGATGGAGCTAGGCTGAGGCTGCTTTTACCTGTATGACTTTCAGATTTCTTTGGAGTGCTCCGACCAGGATCTTTTTCTTACAAACAGTGGGTTGCCATCCTATCCAAGAAGCAGAGAGGAACCTTGGATCATTAGGTGTCAGCAGTCGGCCAATCAGAAGCCCCCTTACATACTGTTCAGTAAACCAATAAAAACCTATATTAGAAAATGTGCAGGTTTGCTTTAAGTCCAGAGGGTCTATCTATGCTTCTCAGCAAGTAAAATTAAGCAGCATGCCTTCATGTTCATGTAAACTCAATATTTACAAAACTAGTAAGCATAGACCATGATAGATATCTCAAGTAATCCAGACAACATTAAAGTAACCCACAATGAGATGCAAATCAGATGCAAATCAACACAACTCATCTGCAATGACATTCTCCCAATTCCGCATGGTATTAAACATGTTATTTCTATTGCCTTAAATTATGTACATGGCACCTTCCTCTTTGCATAATATTTACAGTACATTTAAATAGGCAGTTGTCGGATGCTTATGCATTTAATTTTGCAATATGTGAGCTATAGGAAATGCACTCAATGGTAAAACTGAAATTGGCATGCAAGCGTATTGGTATTGAAAATTTCCTAGTAATTACTATTAAAACTAATTTAGAGTTCAAAAAAAAGTTTTTAGAAGTCCTTCAGTGAACTTTATTTGATATCTGAGCCCTTCGGAATGTTGGTATCATTTTTATTTAAAACCCAACTCCAAGATATTAGCAACTGCTCCTCCGACCCTTTCTAACTAATTTATGTTAGACCTAGTGTCTCTTTCGCAGAATTTGGATAGAAGTAACAGGTGCAGAAAAATTGGGCCTTGGATGTTGGTGGTGCCACCCCCCCCCCCCCCCCCATAACCTTCTTAAGATACTCTTGATAAAAGCAAAAATTGGCCTTGCTGTAAAAAGTTGAAATTTGATGCCCCTGTCAAACAGTTGTGGAAAAATTGGGCTTTGGGTGTTGGTGGTGCCTTCACCCTGTAACCTTCCAGAGGTACTCTTGATGAAAGTAAGAATTGGCCTTGCTGTAAAAAATTGAAATTTGATGCACCTGTCAAACAGGTGCAGAAAAATTAGTCCTTGGGTGTTAATTGTGCCCATGAAACCTAGAAGCAAAAAATTACTTCAAAATAAAATCAACACCCACAAAGCAAGGCAGCGGAGATATGACATCCCAATAACACTTAATTAGCGACATCATGCCATCATGGGCTTGAGAGCTGCTGCTAATCCAGAACGGAATCATTTTGACAAATGTCAGCCAGTCAACGGAGTCTATTGACAGATGTGCTCTTTTATCTGTCACAAAACCTCTGGCAGCACTGACCTACCAGACCTACCAGAGTATTGAACGGCTCTACATAAACTCTTCTTTAAGGTGTCCTTAAGATATTTAATCTTGTGCTCCCCCTGTGAGGGCAGGATGAGTTCTGAGACTTTCCTCTTTTAATGGTGGTCAAGGAGGGTTGCCATCCAATAATGATCCTTATTCTTGATGCCACAAATTCTCAGGTCCTTTGCAGGCTTTAAAAAATAAGGGAGCCCATGCACCACAAGTTTGCAGAGGCATTAGAAGCAGAGTCATCGGGGTCACTGATGACTACAGTATCTGCCTCCTCCCAGCCACATACTACTCCCAAGGTTTCTGGGAACTGAAAACCACCTCTTAAGGTTTGACATATGTCTTCTGTTTCTTTGCCTCCAAGTGTGACAGAATCCTCCTCCCTCTCCTCTTGTGTGCTGTGTGGCATTGCAAGAATGGTGCCTGCATAAACCAGGCCTTGAGAGGAAAGGAAGTCCCCCTCTTCTTCCTGCTGCAATGCCTCGAGTGTCCATAATGTCACGCAGAATATGCTCCAGCAGGAACACAAGAGGGATTGTGTAACTGATGCATGCATTGTCACGGCTCACTATTCTTAGGAGGTACTGTAGATTCATAGGACAATCCAGCAAAAGAGGGCATGCAGGAGGAGGAGGAGGAGAAGAATTGTGTCCCGTGTGTGTGGCTTTCAGTTGCAGGGGGTTCATTTACTAAAACTGGAGAATGTAAAATCAAGTGCAGCTCTGCATAGAAACCAATCTGGCTTCCAGGATTTTTGTCAAAGCTTAAAGTGGTTTAAAAGGTAGAAGGTTTTTTACCTTAATGCATTAATTCATTAAGGTAAAAAACCTTCTGGGTGCAGCTACCCTCCCCTCCAGTTGTGCCATACTCTTTCCATTTTTGGACGATGGATAGGGATGAGCGAATGGTTCGGCCTGAGCATAAGTTCTTTCTTTGTTCAGTTGTTTGGCGAAGAGTCGTTCAACCGTTTGTTCGGACCCCCGAACTGACCACAATGCATTACAGCGCTAAACAGTGCATTGCAAACCCTGATTGGCTGAAGCAGTGAAAGCTTCAACCAATCAGGGCACAGATCACTGTCAGAGTCATGATTGAACACTGTCATCATGACTTTATACAATCATGGCTCATTCCCGCTCCACAGTATACAAAATAATTCTTTCAATGGCAGCCATTTTCAGTGTGATTTCGGCATGGAGGGAGATAGAAAAGGGCTCTGTTCAGTGCTATCAGTTAGTTAATGTGCTATACTGTGCTATTTTGCTTCAATTGTCATTGTAGAATATTAGTTTAGTGTCAGTCTAAGGATAGTGTGAGTGTAGTGAGGAGGACCATCATTCAGCTTTGCATAGTGTGCAGCTAGAGTAGGGACAGCTCAGATAGTTTCACTGTAGTGTAGTGAGACAGTGTCAGTAATCTTGACATTAGTGTATAGCTAGAGTAGGGACAGCTTCGGTGTTTTTGGATAAAAAAAAAAAAATGATAGCTTCAGTGTAGTGACAGTTGAACATCGTCTATTTGATTGCATTACTGCCAGTTTAACGCCATTTACTTCTGTGTGCGTTACTGCCAGTTTAACGCCATTTACTTCTGTTTGTGCATTACTGCCAGTTAAAAAACCATATCGTTTTGCGTGTGTTACTGTCAGTTTAACGCTATATAGTTTTGCATGCGTTATTGCCAGTTTAACTTCATATCGTTTTGTGTGCGTACGGCCAGTTTAACGCCATATCGTTTTGTGTGCGTTACTGCCAGTTTAATTCCATATAGTTTTGCTTGCGTTACTGCCATTTTTACACCATACAGTTCTGTGTGCGTTACTGCCTGTTTAACGCCATATAGTTTTGCGTGCCTTACTGCCAGTTTTATGCCATATCGTTTTGCATGTGTTACTGCCAGTTTAACGTCATATAGTTCTGTGTGCGTTACTGCCAGTTTTACGCCATATAGTTCTGTGCGTTACTGCCAGTTTTACGCCATATAGTTCTTTGTGAGTTACTGCCAGTTTAAAGCCATATTGTTTTGTGTGCATTACTGCCAGTTTAACGCCATATAGTTCTGTGTGCGTTACTGCCAGTTTAACGCCATATAGTTTTGTGTGCATTACTGCAAGTTTAACGCCATATAGTTTTGTGCGTTACTGCCAGTTAAATGCCATATAGTTCTGTGTGCGTTACTGCCAGTATTACGCCATATCGTTCTGTGCATTACTGACAGTTTAACACAATATAGTTCTGTGTGCATTACTGCCAGTTTAATGCCATATAGTTTTGCATGCGTTACTGCCAGTTTAACGCCATATCGTTTTGCATGCATTACTTCCAGTTTAATGCCATATAGTTCTGTGTGTGTTACTGCCAGTTTAACGCCATGTAGTTCTGTGTGCGTTACTGCCAGTTTAATGCCATATAGTTTTGTGTGCATTACTGCCAGTTTAACACCATATTGTTTTGTGCGTTACTGCCAGTTTAACGCCATATAGTTCTGTGTGCGTTACTGCCAGTTTAACGCCATGTAGTTTTGTGCGTTACTGCCAGTTTAACGCCATATAGTTCTGTGTGTGTTACTGCCAGTTTAACGCCATATAGTTTTGTGTGCGTTACTGCCAGTTTAACTCCATATAGCTTTGTGGGTTACTTCCAGTTTAACACCATATAGTTCTGTGTGCACTACTGCCAGTTTTACGCCATATAGTTCTGTGCATTGCTGTCAGTTTAATGCCATATATTTCTGTGTGCGTTACTGCCAGTTTAACGCCATATAGTTTTGCGTGTGTTACTGCCAGTTTAACGCCATATAGTTCTTTGTGAGTTACTGCCAGTTTAAAGCCATATCGTTTTGTGTGCATTACTGCCAGTTTAACGCCATATAGTTCTGTGTGCGTTACTGCCAGTTTAACGTCATATAGTTTTGTGTGCATTACTGCAAGTTTAACGCCATATAGTTTTGTGCGTTACTGCCAGTTAAATGCCATATAGTTCTGTGTGCGTTACTGCCAGTATTACGCCATATCGTTCTGTGCATTACTGACAGTTTAACACCATATAGTTCTGTGTGCATTACTGCCAGTTTAATGCCATATAGTTTTGCATGCGTTACTGCCAGTTTAACGCCATATAGTTTTGTGTGCATTACTGCAAGTTTAACGCCATATAGTTTTGTGCGTTACTGCCAGTTAAATGCCATATAGTTCTGTGTGCGTTACTGCCAGTATTACGCCATATCGTTCTGTGCATTACTGACAGTTTAACACCATATAGTTCTGTGTGCACTACTGCCAGTTTTACACCATATAGTTCTGTGCATTGCTGTCAGTTTAATGCCATATATTTCTGTGTGCGTTACTGCCAGTTTAATGCCATATAGTTTTGCGTGTGTTACTGCCAGTTTAACGCCATATAGTTCTCTGTGTGTTACTGCCTGTTTAACGACATATAGTTCTGTGTGCATTGCTGCCAGTTTAACGCCATATAGTTTTGTTTGCATTACTGCTAGTTTTTAACGCCATATAGTTCTGTGCGTTACTGTATGTTTGGCGCATTATATTGCAATATATTAAAGTGTATCCGTGGAGTGTGTCTGTGTAGTGTGAGTACTCAAATTAAAGTGCACCAAACACCTCTTTACATTGATTAAAGTGCATCTACGTACAGATTTCAACTTCTTCTTTACATTTGCTTATAAGCCCCTCCCTCCCAATAATGTCTGAGAGGACAACAAGGAGAGGCAGACGTTCCCTTGGCACTGTAAGGGGGCCAGCAACAAATGTGTCCACAGGCAAAGGTGGATGTGGTGGTCAGTCCTCAGGCAGGGCATCATTTCCTCTGTTTAGTGAGTTTGCCCATGCTATCCAGCCACAGCATGCAGAGGAGGTGGTGGACTGGCTTACTAAACCTTCCTCATCCTCCTCATCCTCTGTCACGCAAGTAGAAACAAGTGTGCAGTCCCCTGCAGTTGCCAGAGTGGATAAACCTGCCTCCTTGTCCACATCTATTCCTGCCATAGCCCCAACATCCGCTGAGTTATTTGACCACAGCATCAGCCACTTGCTCCTTGATGATGCCCAGCCATTACTGGATTCAGATTTTGGTTCTGAGGTTGAGGATGACAGGAACATGAGCCTAGAGAGAAGGAGGAACACTGGTAGACAAATTGGCATTCATGTTCCCCAAGCCGCAGCGTTTTGCCAAGTTGACTCCAGTGGTAATGATGAAGATGGAGGAGATGGAGATGATGATGATGATGATGAGGTCACTGATGTGACTTGGGTGCCAGATAGAGCAGAGGAGGAAGCTGAAGGTGAGGAGGCACAACCCCAAGGAGGCCGACTACAAGAAAGAGTAGAGAGCAGCCAATCTATTCCATCACATTCTGTAGCTGTTGTCTCCCGGCCCACTCCCCAAAGCTCAGCTGTCTGGGCCTTTTTCAGGACATCTGCAGCAGATCACACTGTTGCTATCTGCAAACTGTGTCGCAGGCACATCAAAAGTGGCAAAAACACCAACCATTTGGGTATCAAATGCCTAACAAGGTATTTATTGTCCAACCACTCAGCCCGTTGGCAAGAGCACCTAAAAGCCACACAAAAGGGGCACAAAACTGTCCCTCCTCCTCCTTGCCCACTTCAGTCTGCCCCTGTGATACTGAGTCATTACCTTTCAGCAGCTTCCACTGACAGGGATGATGGCATAGCACAGGGTGTCCCAGGTCCTAGCAGCACATCTGCCAGCAGCACACCACCAGCTGTAGACTGTAGCCGTCAAATTTCTCTGCCCCATCTGCTGAAGCGGAAAAAAAAATACAACCCCTGCCACCCACCCGCCCAGCATCTGAATGCAAGCTTGTCAAAGCTGTTTGCTCTCTGACTTCTGCCTTTCAGCCTAGTGGATTCTGGCCCTTCCATGAATTCGCACAACGTGCTGTACCACAATGCACAATGGCAGGTTCTCAGCCGCTACTACTTTTCACGTAAGGCCGTTCCATCTCTCTACCATCACGTGGAAGGGAATGTTCTGGCATCGTTGGGCAAAGCAGTCAGCCTTAAAATCCACCTTACTGCTGACACGTGGTCCAGCAAGCATGGGCAGGGACGATATATTTCATTCACAGCACACTGGGTTACGCTGCTTGCAACTCGAAAGGATGCAAGACAGGGTTCGGTGCTGCAGCTTGTGTCCCCAAGTCTCCATACAGCTGGTGGCGATGGTGCCAGACCTATGAGCTCTACCCCATCCCCCTCCTTCGCCACCTCTATGCCCTCCTCTGCAGAATTGTCCTATGAACATCAGGCACCCCCTAAGTGTTCAAAAGGCTATTCCCAGAGCCAGGCTAAAAGGTGCCCTACAGTGCTTCAGCTGGTGTGTTTAAGGGACAGGAACCACACCGAAGAAGAAATTCTTGCAGCTCTGCAGGGACAGGCACGGAGGTGGTTCACACCATGCCAGCTGGAGCCTGGAATGGTGGTGTCCGATAATGGCTCAAACCTCCTGTCCGCCCTTAGACAGGGAACGTTGACGCATGTGCCATATCTGGCACATGTCCTCAATTTGGTGATGCAGTGTTTCCTAACTACGTACCCAGAGTTGCAAGATGTACTAAAACAGGCCAGAAGAGTCTGTAGCCATTTCAGGCGGTCATATACAACCAGTGCTTGGTTGGCTGAAATTCAGCGGGAATTCCACCTGCCTGTAAACCGCCTGATTTGTGACATGCCCACTAGTTGGAACTCAACTTTGGGAATGCTGCAGCAGCTATACATGCAGCAGAGGGCCGTAAACGAGTATCTGTGCCAGTATGGCACGACGACAGGCGTTTTTTTCCCCACGGCAATGGCTGATCATTAAGGATGCATGCACTGTATTGTCACCATTTGAGGAGGTCACAAGGATGGTGAGCAGTGACAGTGCATGCATCAGTGACACAATCCCTGTTGTCTTCCTGCTAGAGCAGACTCTGCATGGCATTATGGACAGGGCACTGGAGGCAGAGCAGCAGGAGGAAGAGGAGGGCTTCCTTTCCTCTCAAGGCCCACCTTATCCAGACACCATCATTCCTATGTCACAGAACACACAGGAGGAGAGAGGGGAGGAGGATGAGGAGGAGGATTCTGGCACTTTCATAGGCTTTGAAGAAGAGGAAGACATGCGTCAATCTGTAAGCGATGGCTTTCCAAACCCAGGATTTTTTTCATGTTTTTCCTGACTCCAGTAGGTTACAGTGTGGTGGAAAACGTTGTTTTGAGTCTTCTGTTGGTCAAGAGAGGAGCACTGGAGAAGGCGTCCGCCTAAGTGAGGCATTTCAGAGTTTTTTTAGTCCTCGCCGCCCAGGGCTGTCAGCTTCCACATCACATTGGCAGCGTCTGCATCACATGCTGGATGATTGCCTCAGGGCCAAAACAGAGATGGAGAGCTTTCCAGCTGACGATCCACTGACTAACTGGGTCATGAGAATAGACCACTGGCCAGAACTTGCCCAGTATGCTATTGAGTTGTTGGGTTGCCCTGCATCCAGCGTGCTTTCAGAACGGGCATTTAGTACTGCAGGAGGTTTCGTTACTGATCATAGAACACATCTGTCCACAGACTCCGTGGACCTTTTGACCTTTTTTAAAAATGAATCAGTCATGGATTACCAGCTATGAAGCCCCTGATGCTGATCCCCCGGATTAAGTCTTTTTTGGGGTGTGGAATCTATACAGGACTTCGAGGCTGCTTAGCTTTGAGGGTGTTCAATCATTTCATCTGGAAGAATGTTTTTGGTATAGGTTTCATGGTCACAATTAACACCCAAAGACCAATTTTTCAGCACCTGTTTAACAGGTGCATATCATTGCAATTTTTTTGCCTTCATCAAGAGCACCTCTATAGGGTTATTTATGGTGGGAAGCCCCCCCCCTCCCGACACCCAAGAGTAATTTTTATGCACCTGTTTGACTTACATTTATTTCTTACAGCAAGGCTAATTCTTGCTTTCATCAAGGGTACCTCTATAGGGTTAGGGTGGGAAGGCACCACGGACACCCAAAGACCAATTTTTCAGCACCTGTTTGACAGGTGCATATCATTGCAATTTTTTACAGCAAGGCCAATTCTTGCTTTCATCAAGAGTACCTCTATAGGGTTACGGTGGGAAGGCACCACCGACACCCAAAGACCATTTTTTCTTCACTTGTTTGGCAGGTGCATATCATTGCAATTTTTTACAGCAAGGCCAATTCTTGCTTTCATCAAGAGTACCTCTATAAGGTTACGATGGGAAGGCACCACCAACTCCCAAAGACCAATCTTTCAGCACCTGTTTGACAGGTGCATATCATTGCAATTTTTTACAGCAAGGCCAATTCTTGCTTTCATCAAGAGTACCTCTATAGGGTTACGGTGGGAAGGCTCCACGACACCCAAAGACCAATTTTTATGCACCCGTTATTTCTATTCAAAGTCAAAGTGACACCAGAATGTATCCAAAAAATCTCTAATCTTGTTCCCATTGCACTACATTGTGGCCTCATCATACACACTGGCTCCCCGGCTGTTGCTGAGCAAAATAAAGGCAGCTTGCAGGGAAAATGTAATTTTTTTTTGGCTTTATAAATGCAATTATGGCTGCAGCAGATTCTAGGCATGGTACAAATATGCCACTTAACGGTAGACTAAGGGGACCCCCCCAGGCACTATATTAGAAGGAATTTTTCATTTTTATGCTTTCACTTTAAAAATAAAAAAATCACTGCTCATTTAAAAATGATGTTTTTCACTTTTTTTTTATTGATACATGTCCCCCAGGGCAGGACCCGGACCCCAATAGCCATTGTATGCCCAATTACTTGCATATACTGTAAGCCTTCAAAATGGGCACTTTTCATTTTTGACGTTCGGGTCCCATTGACTTTAATGGGGTTCGTCATTCGGGTTCGAACTTTTGCGGTGTTCAAACGTTCTGGTGTGAACCGAACAGGGGCTCGTTCTGCCCATCCCTAACGATGGATTGAACAATACTCTATGAGATGTTTAAAGCTTGGGATATTTTTTTATAACCTAACCCTGCTTTAAACTTCTCCACAACTTTATCCCTGACCCGTCTGGCGTGTTTCTTGGCCTTCATGATGCTGTTTGTTAACTAAGGTTCGCTAACAAACCTCAGAGGGCTTCAGAGAACAGCTATATTTATACTGAGATTAAATTACACACAGGTGGACTCTATTTACTAATTAAGTGTTTTCTGAAGGCAATTGGTTCCACTAGATTTTAGTTAGGGGTATCAGATTAAAGGGGGCTAAATAGAAATGCATGCCACACTTTTCAGATATTTATTTGTAATACATTTTGAAAACTATGGATTCTTTGCCTTCCACTTCGCTATTATGTGCCACTTTGTGTTGGTCTATCAAAGTGATGGCAAACCTTGGCACCTCAGATGTCCCATGATGCTCAACTACACTTCAGAGTGCACAAGCATCATGGGAAATGTAGTTCTGGGGTGCCAAGGTTTGCCATCACTGGTCTATCACATAAAATAACGTGGAACATTTCTAGGGGTATGAGTACTTTTTCAAGGCACTGTATGCAGTGGTGTAGTGTGGGCAGAGCAACAAGGGTGAATGCCTCAGGCACACAATTCTTAAGGGCACAAAATCATACCTCCCAACCATCCCAGATTCCATGGGACAGTCCCAGGATTTCATCAAAATCCCAGGAGGTGAGGATTTGTGCCAGGAGGGGGAATTTGTACTAGAAGGGTGGATTTGGATGGAGTACATGTGCTAGGATGGGGGATTTGGGGGCATGGTGGTTCGCATGTTGTTTTAACTAGAGGGACAAGAGGATTTGATGGCCAAATGAACAAAGTAATCATTGATCGCACTCCAAAATGTAGAGGGTAAAAAATGTTTCTTTATTCTAAATGCGGACACATCACATCATTGTAACATTGATAGAGACAACAGCAGAGATTGACACGTTTCATGATTATGATTTTAATCATAATCGAGATGAGTGTGTTCAATAAAGACACGAGAAGCCTAACCCTACTCTCCTCTATGTTTAATCTGGACTTTGGGACTCCCTATCTTTTGAAAGACATGGCCACGACATTCTCCTTACCCTCAAACCATTTCTTTTACTACTGGCAATGCCTTAGTTGCGCGACTGCTCGTTGCCAAGACCAGGTCAAGAGATTCCAGCCACCCTTGATTGAATGTATTGTGCACAAACAATCCTTCTCTATCTCAGACATCTATAAACGCCTCAATTGCCAATTTGCCACCTCCTTTAACTCTTCTACAACTGTTAACTGGGGCAAAGACTTCCCCACCTACTTCATTACAGATAAATTCCTGAACAGGTACACCAAGATCCTTCAGTTGATCCCTAATGAATCATGGAAAGAGACACAAAAGAAATGTATACATCATGCTTTTATCCCCTTCCTCTCTGATAAGTGTAATCCTCAGTCGGCCCTATGCCCTCTTTGCAGCCTGTCAGGGCTCTTCCTCTCAGATCGTCTATGGTCATGTCCGCTTATGTTGCCTTTTTAGGACCAAGTAATCGATTTTATACTTGGAGTTACTTTTCATTGCCTTCCAAAAGATCATCTCCTTCTGCTCTTCGGATATGAGACCCCACCTCCTCGCTCTCAAACACCTGATCGGGCAAGCTCTCAACACTTACCCTGGTTTTCCTTCTGCCTCTAAGTGGCACGGAGAGCCGTTTTGAAAAAATGGACCTCCTCGACTTATCCAACCATTTTTAGATGTTAAGAGAGAATCGAAAATTTCACTGTATCAGGAAAAATTGGACATAGAACTGCAGAGGTACCCCCGTAGGGCTGTTAAGTTATGTGGCCCACCTGTCACCCTGCCCAGCCCGGCATTCATCTCTCAGACACTCCAAGAAAACAGTCCATGTGCTTATTTTTATGTTTTATTGAGGGATTTGAACTTGGATGGGGTATAGGAAGTATGGGATGCCAAATGGAATTTTGCAAAACTTGCTGGGACAACTATATACACACTGGTATATACACTACATTTCTCCTCCTGCACATCGCTTTCTCTCTAATATTTACTCCTCTCTCCTCCAGCACATCGCTTCCTCTGTAATGTTCCAGGTACAGCTAGCACAAAATAGTTAGGCCTGGCTCAGCCAGGCCTTAGCAAGTGCCTTTTGCAGGCAGGGACCGCAGGCCCCTATAGTGTAGCAGATAGAAAGCTCTGGTGCTAGCTGTCCTACATTCGGTTACTCATTTTGGTAAGTCCAGTAACCAATCTTCAGGCCCTGCCAACCCTCCTAGCTGCAGCTGCCCTTCTCCACTGCCCATGACACCACAGTCCACTCTGCTGGTTCTGCACCCATCCCAGACTGCGTGCTTCCAGTCCTCTCAGGCATGCCTCCCCAGTCCTCCTGATTGTGCATGTCACTCACCAGCCCTCCTGGCTGCGACCAGTTGTTCCTCTACTTGAAGACTTGCCCGGCAATGCTCTCTCCTGCTGTCCTCTCTTGCTCTTCCTGTGCCTCCTATCCAGAACCTTCACAATTTTTAAAGGGCTCCGTCCGCACCAGAGCCCAGGCCCAAGGTCACCCCCCTTTAACACACTGAACCCGCCCTGCAACTCCACACAAAACCCACCCTTTAACACACTGAACCTGCCCTGCAACGCACACAAAACCCGCCCTGCAACACACTGAACCCGCCCTGCAACACACTGAACCCGCCCTGCAACACACACACAAAACCCGCCCTTTAACACACTGAACCCGCCCTGCAACGCACACAAAACCCACCCTTCAGCACACTGAATCTGCCCTGCAACACACACAGAGCCCGCCCTTCAACACACTGAACCTGCCCTGCAACACACACAAAACCCACCCTGCAAGACACTGAATCCACCCTGCAACACACACAAAACCTGCCCTTTAACACACTGAATCCGCCCTGCAACACACAAAACCTGCCCTTTAACACACTGAACCCGCCCTGCAACGCACACAAAACCCACCCTTCAGCACACTGAATCTGCCCTGCAACACACACAGAGCCCGCCCTTCAACACACTGAACCTGCCCTGCAACACACACAAAACCCACCCTGCAAGACACTGAATCCACCCTGCAACACACACAAAACCTGCCCTTTAACACACTGAATCCACCCTGCAACACACACAAAACCTGCCCTTTAACACACTGAACCCGCCCTGCAACGCACACAAAACTCGCCCTTCAGCACATTGAATCCACCCTGCAACGCACACAAAACCCGCCCTTCAACACACTGAATCCGCCCTGCAACACACACAAAACCCGCCCTTCAGCACACTGAATCCGCCCTGCAACACACACAGAACCCGCCCTTCAACACACTGAACCTGCCCTGCAACACACACAAAACCCGCCCTGCAACACACTGAATCCACCCTGCAACACACACAAAACCTGCCTTTTAACACACTGAACCCTCCCTGCAACACACAAAACCCGCCCTTTAACACACTGAACCCGCCCAGCAACACACACAAAGACCGCCCTTCAGCACACTGAATCCGACCTGCAACACACACAGAACCCGCCCTTCAACACACACAAAGCACTCCCTGCAACAGCGAGGCATAATCTGACAAGTATGCTCTCCCTCAGCTTTTTGAAGGTCGACGGATACTGCCTCCGAGATCTGCACATGCGCTGTGTTGACGTCATGCCAGCTGAACAACATATCAGCTGGAGTGACGTTTGGTACTGCGCATATGCAGATCCATCGGAGGCATTATCCGACGGGAGGCATTTTTCGATAGAACAGGGGCGCTCATGTGGGCTTGCTTCTGAGCTTCGCTGTCTGCATCTATTGACACAGACAGCAGGACTCGGCCCCGCCCCCCCGCTCTCTGGTCAATGGCTTTGATTGACAGCAGGAGGAGCCAGTGGCTTTCGTTAATTCACTAAAGCCATTGAGACCAGGAAGTGAGTGGAGAAAAGTGTCTGCCTGTCTCCCAGCGATCGTGTCACGGAGCCTCAGAACGGGGAAGTGCCTATGTAAACAAGGCATTTCCCCGTTCTGGCTTGTGTCATGACATTGGGAGCAGTGATCGCTGTCATGTGACTTGAAGCCCACCCCCCACAGTTAGAATCACTCCCTAGGACACACTTAACCCCTTCATCGCCCCCTATTGGTTAACCCCTTCACTGTCATTTACACAGTAATCACTGCATTTTTATAGCACTGATTGCTGTATAAATGACAAGGGTCCCAAAATAGTCTCAAAAGTGTCCGAAGTGTTCGCCATAATGTCGCAGTCCCAATAAAAATCACAGATTGCCGCCATTACTAATAATAAAATAAATAAAAATAAAAATGCCATGAAACTATCCCCTATTTTGTAAAAGCTATAACATTTGCTCAAACCAATCAATATACGCTTATTACGATTTTTTTTACCAAAAATATGTAGAAGAATACATATCGGCCTAAACTGAGGAAAACCATACCGTATTTATCGGCGTATAACACGCACTTTTTTCCCCTTAAAATCAGGGGAAAGTCGCAGGTGCGTGTTATACGCCGATACCCTGCGATCCCGAGCTGTCAAAATGTCAAAATCGACGGCCGCGATTTTAAAATGGCGCCGCCGGCGCCGAAATACACAGAGCCGGTCCTCGGCTCTTTCCGGCGGCTCTCGTTTACTTTCGGCTCCACTCGTAGTCCCGAGCGGAACTATCCGAACATACTCGGATAGCTCTGCTCGGGACTACGAGTGGAGCCGAAAGTGAACGAGAGCCGCCGGAAAGAGCCGAGGACCGGCTCTGTGTATTTCGGCGCCGGCGGCGCCATTTTCAAATCGCGGTCGGCGATTTTGAAGCCCGGGAAGCAGGGACAGGGGATCGAAGGCTGCACTGGGGCAAGGCTGCACTGGGGAAGGCTGCACTGACAAGGCTGCACTGGGGAAGGCTGCACTGACATGGCTGCACTGACATGGCTGCACTGACAAGGCTGCACTGAGAAGGCTGCACTGAGAAGGCTGCACTGACATGGCTGCACTGACATGGCTGCACTGACAAGGCTGCACTGACATGGTTGCACTGACAAGGCTGCACTGACAAGGCTGCACTGACATGGCTGCACTGGGGAAGGCTGCACTGACATGGCTGCACTAGCAAGGCTGCACTGACAAGGCTGCACTGGGGCAAGGCTGCACTGAGAAGGCTGCAATGATGGGCATTTAAATGTAAGTTTTTTTCCCTTCAACTTCCCTCCTAAAAGTTTTTTTTTTCCTTAAAATTCCCTCCTAAATTGGGGTGCGTGTTATACGCCGGTGCGTGTTATACGCCGATAAATACGGTAGTTTTTTTATATGTTTTTGGGGGATATTTATTATAGCAAAAAGTAAAAAATAATGCTTTTTTTCAAAATTGATGCATTTTTTTGTTTATAGCGCAAAAAATAAAAACCGCAGAGGTGATCAAATACCACCAAAAGAAAGCTCTATTTGTGGGAAAAAAAGGACATCAATTTTGTTTGGGTGCAACGTTGCACGACCGCTCAATTGTCAGTTAAAGTGACGCAGGGCCGTATCGCAAAAAGTGCTCTGGTCAGGAAGGGGGTAAAATCTTACGGGGCTGAAGCAGTTAAAGCAGTATTAAACGAAAAAGCAAAACATTTATAATATCGCAGCTTACCAATTCTTAGATATGATGGCTGCATTAACTTTCTTTTTAAGGCTTTCTTTCATCTATTTTCATCTGGTTATCTGGCCAGTAAGTTTGTTGTTTTTTTTTTAACAGAAAAGCTTTCTTGTAGCTACAGGGATGAGACAGGCCATTTAACACTGGCAGGGTGCTTAAAATTATCAGCTTTTATTTGTTTATGTAAACCTTTATCCCAAAAAGAAAAAAAAATGTTTGCTATAACTGATTATAAATTATTAGCTGGGGTTCGGTTTCAATTTGTTAGTGTAGCTAAATCTGCTAGTAATTTTTTTAGATAAAGGGGTGTTTAATCATGGGAATTTAATGCCAATTGCCACACACCTAGACAGGTGTCCCCAACCTCCGGTCCGTGGCCTGCTGGGATCTGGGCCATGCGGAGGGGTTGGCAGCGGGTAGAGTGAGACAGCACAGACATCACATACGTCTTGAACTGCCAGTCTTCCGACCACCAGAGACCGCTCCTGACTTTTCTCGGCAGTGCTAGAAGAGGGAAGTCGACGGCCGCTCCAGCGGTCTTTACACCAGTGTAGGAATGTCACTTGCAGCAGATCACCGCCTCATCGGCCCCATACTCCAGACCCCGGATCTTGCACATCTTGTAGTTATCCCGCCTGCAGCAATTCACTATCCTATTCATCCCACACTCCAGACCTTTGATACTGCACATCTTCTCTACAGTGACATGTCTTTGCTCACATTGTGCTTGTGAGTGTATTTTTAACTGTTTATTTCACAATAAAACTAACTACTACACTATACTGCTGCCTGGTGTCCTTATCTTTCCCCTCTCTCTTTTGCAGGCACTGGGTTCCCAGCCTGGACAAGGAACTAGCCTTTAGCAGTCAGTCAGTAGTTAGCTGATGATTTTTTTGCCCACACCTCCGGTGCCTTGATATCACTCTTTTTATGTTCATTTTATACTCTCTTTTATAAGGTGGTCTTGCCCTCAGATCCGCCTATTTTGGGAGAAAGTGGCAAAGTTGATCTCTTTGATACAGGGGGAAGCAATTAGACCTGAACTATTGACATTTTTATTCCACTGTACGAAGGAAGCAATAGGTCAATATAGGAGGACTATGACTCCACATTTATTAAACGCAGATAAATCTCTGATCCCATTATACTGGGAAAAGCGATCTATACCTACTATTTCTCAATGGGTACAAAGGGTCGATGAGCTCCGTCTAATGGAAGAATTAATATGTAGGAATAAAGTACTGACCAGGAAATATCTTGAGACATGGGCAAACTGGTTCGAATTTAAGACTACTATGTTATATTATGAAATAATCTCAGACTCCTGAGTATAGTGAGTTAGAGTATGACACACCAGTTAACATTAAAGGGGTTGTAAAGGTTTTTGTTTTTGTTTCATTTTTTAAATAACAAACATGTCATACTTATCTCCACTGTGCAGTTAGTTTTGCACAGAGTTGCCCCGGTCCTCCTCTTCTGGGGTCCTTCAGCTGTGCTGGTGGCTCCTCCCCACATCAAGTGTCCACGTCAGAGAAGCGCTCTCCTAAGGTGGACACTCCCGAGTCCTACATCTGTGTCCATTCACACAGAATGCCGGACTCCCCCCCCTCCGCCCCCCCAGTGCAACGTCATTGGATTTTATTGACAGCAGCGTGAGCCAAGGGCTGCGCTGCTATCAGTCTATCCAATTAGGACACGAGACACCAGCTAGAGATGGTGTACATGTTCCCGGCCGGAGGATGACATTGTTCAGGTAAGTAAAATGGGGGGTCTGGGGGGCTGCAGCACTACAGAAGGTGTTTCACCTTTAAAGTGAAAAACCATGAGGGTTTACAACCCCTTTAATTATCTTTTAAACCTTTGATAGCTCTATTTACCTATTTGTCACAGGTTTCTTCCATCTCCTTTTCCTTTCCCCTTTCCCCTTTCCCCTTTCCTCTCTTTTTTTCTTCTTCTGTTTTTTTATCCCTGTTATAAAAATTGAAACTACACGTTTGTGTTTAAAGACAGTTTTATGTATGATTGAAACATGCTGACATTTTCACTACACCTGCTGCAGGGAACAACTTTGCTAGTAATAGGAATATGTGGCTTAATGGTCTTTCTGATAGTATCTATGCAATCTAACATATAATGTATTGTATTGTTTCTTCCCCCCTCGGTCCATGCAGGGTTTGACTTTCGCACAGCCGGCCCCTGGTGCGGAGGAGGTTTGGAGCTGATGTACTAAGGTATTCAAAACCCAACCATGGAACTACCGGCACTGAATTTGCATGTTCTGCCTGTGCCTGCATGGCTTTCCTCTGGGTACTCCAGTTTCCTCCCACACTGCAAAGATATGCTGGTAAATTAGTTGGCTCCTGTCAAAATTGGCCCCAGTATGTGTATGTATGATTGTGAGTCAGAGACCTTAGATTGCACGCTTCTTGAGGGCAGGGACTGATGTAAATGAACAATATGTAATATGCAAAGAGCTTTGTAAATTGATGGCGCTATATAAGTACCTGTGATAATAAATAATATTCTATATAAACCAAATTGTTCATAATCTTCATAACCCAAAGAAAATAATCCAAGGTATTACTGTTAGTACTGCTTTCCAGCAGTGGTATGCAAAAAGGGGGGGGCTACATCTTTACTCTATATTCAATTATGTTTAACATCTTACAAGCTCCCTTTCATGACAGCCTGGGTTTGGAAAACAGGTATATCCGGATATAGCAATTTGACACACCTAGTCTAAGAAAATGCATAGGGGAATAAAAATGTATCAGTAAGGTTGATTCTAGATGGTACATGGTTGCTACTATGTCTTGTTAGCATTTTCCCAGAAACTTTTTTCAAAATGTTTTCAGAAATGCAAGCTATAAGGCTATATATTCCATATCTGATGGAAATGGCCCAAATAATTTTGGACAAAGTCTACTTCTCGTTTTAAAAAAACAATATATTGGAATGTTAACTATACCATCATATTGTATGTAAGTACATTTCGACAATTTATTCAAATTATGTATACATCTATAGACATTAATGTAAATGCTATTCTGGGGACCTTCAGAAACCTTAACCTCCCTGGCGGTATTTCCGAGTCTGGCTCGGGGTGGATTTTTCATATCAAAAGCGGTATCCCCGAGCCAGACTCGGGATCGCATCGCAGGATCCAGGAAGAGTTTACTTACCTTGTCCCCTGGTTCCTGCGATGTCTCTCCGCTGTGATCGGCGAGCCGATGTGTCTCGCTCGATTCACAGTGCCGAGCTCCGTTCCCTGCGAGCGTTGCGACGCACGGGGACGGAGTTCGGCGGTAAATTCAAAAGTGAAACACACAGTATAGATACAGTATACTGTAATCTTACTGATTACAGTACTGTATCAAATAATGACACATCCCCTTTGTCCCTAGTGGTCTGCCCAGTGTCCTGCATGCAGTTTTATATATATAAAACTGTTCTTTCTGCCAGGAAACTGGAGACTGTCCATAGCAACCAAAACTGTCTCTTTACATCAAAAGTGGTTTTAGACCAGCTAGAAAAAAGCGATAATAAATTATAATCACTTGCAGAATTGAGTGATAGTGATTTGTGAGGAGATCCGTCATCAAACACTAAAAGTAACAAAAGCTACAATTCTGCAACTGAGCAAATTTCAGTGTTTTTGATTTGATTACATTATTATATAATTTTTATTATTATTATATTATTATTTGTTATAATTATTTATAGTTATTTATTATATTATAATTTTTTATTTCGTTTTTCAAACTTTATCATACCCGGGATGTCTACTAGACTCTTGTTTGGACAGATTTAAGTGAACTATTCCTAAGAATTACAGGCCTACAATATAAAACGCCAAATTTCTGTGCAAAATAATGGTACCGCTTTCAGCACCTAAAATCTGAAATAATCATACCGCCAGGGAGGTTAATCCCACTTGAGTACATACAATGGGGGGAAAAAAGTATTTGATCCCCTGCTGATTTTGTATGTTTGCCCACTGACAAAGAAATGATCAGTCTATAAGTTTAATGGTAGGTTTATTTTAACAGTGAGAGATAGCATAACAGCAAAAATATCCATAAAAACGCATTTCAAAAAAGTTATTAATTGATTTGCATTTTAATGAGCGAAATAAGTATTTGACCCCTTCGCAAAACATGACTTAGTACTTGGTGGCAAAACCCTTGTTGGCAATCACAGAGGTCAAAGGTTTCTTGTAGTTGGCCACCAGGTTTGCACACATCTCAGGAGGGAATTTGTCCCACTCCTCTTTGCAGATCCTCTCCAAGTTATTTCAAGGCTGACGTTTGGTAACACGAACCTTAAGCTCCCTCCACATATTTTCTATGGGATTAAGGTCTGGAGATGGCTAAGGACACTCCAGGACCTTAATGTGCTTCTTCTTTAGCCACTCCTTTGTTACCTTGGCCATGTGTTTTGGGTCATTGTCATGATGGAATACACATCCACGACCCATTTCAATGCGCTGGTTGAGGGAAGGAGGTTCTCAGCCAAGATTTAACACTGCATGGCCTCGTTCATCGCCCCTTTGATACGGTGAAGTTGTCCAGTCCCCTTAGCAGAAAAACAAACCCAAAGTATAATATTTCCACCTCCATTTTTGACAGTCGGGATGGTGTTCTTGGGGTCATAGGCAGCATTCCTCCTCTTCCAAACATGGTGAGTTGAGTTGATGCCAATGAGCTTGATTTTTGTCTCATCTGACCACAACACTTTCACCCAGTTCTCCTCTGAATCATTCAGATATTCATTAGCAAACTTCAGACGACCTGTACATGTGCTTTCTTGATCAGGGGGGCCTTGCGGGTGCTGCAGGATTGCAGTCGTTCACGACATGGTGTGTTACCAACTGTTTTCTTGGTGACTATGGTCCCAACTGCCTTGAGATCATTGACAAGATTCTCCCATGTAATTCTGAGCTGATTCCTCACTGTTCTCATGATCATTGAAACGCCACGAGGTAAGATCTTGCATGGACCCCCAGACCAAAGGAGATTGACACTTATTTTGTGTTTCTTCCATTTGCAAACAATCGCACCAACTGTTGTCACCCTCTCACCAAGCTGGTTGGCGATGGTCTTGTAGCCCATTCCAGACTTGTGTAGGTCTAGAATCTAGTCCCTGACATACTTGGACCGGATCTTTGGTCTTGGCCATGGTGGAGAGATTGGAATCTGATTGATTGATTGCTTCTGTGGAAAGTTGTCTTTTGTACAGGTAGCAAGCTGAGATTAGGAGCACTCCCTTTAAGGCCGGGTTCACACTGGTACGACAGGACAGTCGTAGGACTGTGGATCCGACTTTGCCCTGTGACTTGAAGTCCGACATCTGTCTGACTATAATGAATGGGGATCCGACTTTGATCCCGACAATGCAGGCACTTTGTGTCTGGTATGAATCTTTAGGGGGAACTCCACGCCAAATTTGAAGAAAAAAAATGGCATGGGTCCCCCCTCCAAGAGCATACTATGCCCTTTGGTCTGGTATGGATTGTAAGGGGAACCCACATGCTGAAAAAATGGCGTGGGGTCCCCCCCCAAAATCCATACCAAACCCTTACCTGAGCACGCAGCCTGGCAGGTCAGGAAAGGGGTGGGAATGAACGAACGCCCCCCCGAACTATACCAGACCACATGCCCACAACATGGGGGGGTGGGTGCTTTGGGGCAGGGGGGCGTTAAGCCCCCCCACCCCAAAGCACCTAGTCCCCATGTTGATGAGGACAAGGGCCTCTTCCTGACAACCCTGGCCGGTTGTTGTCAGGGTCTGCGGGTGGGGGGTTTATCGGAATCTAGAAGCCCCCTTTGACAAGGAGTCCCCAAGATCCTGGCCCCCCACCCTATGTGAATGAGTATGGGGTACATTGTACCCCTAACCATTCACCAAAAAAAGTGTCAAAAAATAAAACACATTACACATGTTTTTAAAGTAATTTATTAAGGCAGCTCCAGCGTCGCTTCTGATCTTTTCTCCCCTCTCTGGCTCTTCTGCCTCCTTCGCTGATGTCTTCTGCCTCTGATGGTTCTTCTCCCCTCTCTGGGTCTTCTAGCCCTCTCCAGTTCTTCTCTCTCTGTCTGCTGTCTTCTGCCTCTGCTGGGTCTTCTCTGCTGTGTTCTCGCTCTTTTGCCAGGTCTTCACCACTGTCTTTTCCCTCTGTTCTTCTTCCGATGTTAACTCGAGGCTCTCTCCCGCTCTAATGCCATTACAGCCCTGTCATGCCCCGAGCGGTGACGTCATAAGGGGTGGGGCATCTGAATGACATCACACGGTAACCTCGCCCCATGCCAATCAGCATTAGAGCAGGAGAGAGTGTCAAGTCAACATCTGAAGAAGAACAGAGGGAGAAGACAGCGGAGAAGACCCGGCAAAAGAGTGAGAAGGCAGTGGAAAAAACCCAGCAGAGGCAGAAGACAGCGGACAGAGGGGGAAGAACCGGAAAGGTCTAGAAGACATCACCAGAGAGCGGAGAAGACCCAGAGAGGGGAGAAGAACCGGCAGAGGCGGAAGACATCAGCAGAGAAGAACTGGAGAGGGAAGAAGAACCAGCAGAGGCAGAAGACATCAGAGGAAGAGGCAGAAGAGCTGGAGAGGAGTGAAGAAATCGAAAGCGACGCTGGAGCTGCCTTAATAAATTACTTTAAAAACCTTTGTACTGTGTTTTATTTTTGACACTTTTTTTTAGGTGAATAGGTAGTGAATACATACTTATTCACATAGGGTGGAGGGCTGGGATCTGGGAGCCCCCTTGTTAAAGGGGGCTTTCAGATTCCGATAAGCCCCCTGCCCACAGACCCCAACAACCAACGGCCAGGGCTGTCGGGAGGAGGCCCATGTCCTCATTAACATGGGGACAAGGTGCTTTGGGATGGGGGGCGCAAGGCCCCTTTGCCCCAAAGCACCCACCCACATGTTGAAGGCATGCGGCCTGGTACGGTTTTGGGGGGGCACTCACTCGTCCCCACCCCCTTTTCTGCCGGGCTGCATGCTCGGATAAGGGTCTGGTATGGATTTTGGGGAGGGACCTCATGCTTTTTCGGCGTGGGGGTTCCCCTTAAAATCCATGCCAGACCAAAAGGCCTGGTATGGTCTTGGAGGGGGAACCCATGCCGTTTTTTTGTTTTTTTTTATTTGGTGTGGAGTTCCCCTTCAAGATCATCAGAGCACAGGTCGCATGCCAAAGTCAGATCAGTTAAGACCACGATCTGACTTTGATCAGACTTCAGTGATATTCAATGGGCTGAAATAGGATCAAAGTCGGACCAAAGTAGTGCAGGGAGCATTTTCAAAGTCGGACTGACGTGTGTCGGACCAGTTAAGACGGCTCTCATAGGGAAACATTGATTTTCACACGTCATGTATATGAGCTCCCAATGTCGGAACGTTTGTCATACCAGTGTGAAGCCGGCCTAAAAGAGTACTCCTAATCTCAGCTCGTTACCTGTATAGAAGACACCTGAGAGCCAGAAATCTTGCTGATTGATAGGGCATCAAATACTTATTTCACTCATTAAAATTAAAATGTATAACATTTTTGCAAATGCGTTTTTGTGTATATTTTTGTTATTCTGTTTCTCACTGTTAAAATAAACCTACTATTTAAATTATAGACTGATCATTTCTTTGTCAGTGGACAAACGTACAAAATCAGCAGGGAATTAAATACTTTTTTTCCCTCACTGTAAAACATTCCCTAAACAGAAAAACGAAATAGGACTTTAACGGTATCACACCAAAAGTATATAAAAAAGTAATCTTTATTACTTCAGCCTTAAAAAGTTAAAATCCCAAAAAGGGGTAAATATATAAGACAACATGAATCAAACTGCATAGCTCTCTATAAAAATAAGTAACATTAACACCCCTGATTGCACAGATGCTCTTGAAAAAAGGGGGATAGACTAGAATCATATGCAGCAGTAATAGTACAGATGGGAATTTTGGGCCTCACTATACTAATGTCAAGCAGTTGAGTTCAATCTATCTGATGGGACCTATTTATGTATTCACCCTTGTCTTTAACTTTTGCTGTCGGTTCTTTCTTAGTTGAGATGTTTATAACTTTTAGGATTTATCCCCCCCCACCCATAAGTGTGTGATTTATTTAAATGAGCATATGATCCTTGTCTTTTCCCCTTTTTCTTTGAATTTAATATTTGGCTGCTGTGGCCACTAATATCCATCCTTGACTTTTTGGGAGTCAGAGGTGGAGGGTGGGATTTTGGTTGGCTAACAGTGACCCTATTGCATATAGAATTCCCATGCCACGTGAAATGTATTTGTAAAGATTTATCAACAAAGTAGAAGAGACAGGCATCACAGAAAAAGACAAATTTACTATGCAATAAAAGACTAATACATAAATTCCTCACCTTATTATCCAAGAGGCATTGTACATCAATATAAAACATACTCCTCCTAATCACTTTTTCAGATATGTTTCAGTTTTAATATTAATGTGGGCCAAAAATATACATAAATGCTTTTGAAATATAATACTGCTAACACGTAGATGCTTTGTAATAAGTACAAGTACCTTTGATATCCTCTGATCAATGTATGTGCACCTGGAAAGCCTCAGGATCATTGGTATTTATTCAGAGGCCCTTAGCTTGGAATTAAGATCTATTAACCTTCAGAGAAGGGTCTCATCATTGACCATTTCATTTGTAGAGTTTTGCATTAACTTTTCATCCACATTGCTTTTATCCACAAAGATATTCCATTTAATAATCTAGTCAGCATGTTAATACTAAAACCCCTTTTATATAATAATGAATAATGATATGTGAGTTATGCTGATTTATTGTATGTATTACCTAGGGATCTGTTTATAAAGGATTTTCTCTGGGATTTGCACAGAGAATATTTGCTGGATCTTTGATGGCATTTGGCCACCATTTCAAAGAGGGCTTGCTCTATTTGTCATGCTCCTGCTGATGGGCAAATCTTAATTTTAAATGCGATGGTTGAATCTTGTTTAATAAAGTCTCCCAATTAGGTTGCATGTGAGTGCTGATGGGCAAATCTTGTTAAATGTACTGATTTAATCTTCTCTGAAAATGATGGACAAATAAGATGAACCCTCTTGAAAAATTATGGGTAAATCTTCTTTTAAAATGATTATGTATTTCGTAAATTACACGCAGACGAATGTTTGGCAAACATTCGCTATGTGAATCGCATAGTGAAGCCTTTATAAATACACTATATTGCCAAAAGTATTGGGCTGCCTGCCTTTACATGCACATGAACTTTAATGGCATCCAAGTCTTAGTCCGTAGGGTTTCTATATTGAGTTGGCCCACACTTTGCAGCTATAACAGCTTCTGTGAAGGCTGTCCACAAGGTTTAGAAGTGTGGCTACAAGAGTGTTTGACCATTCTCCCAGAAGCACATTTGTAAGGTCAGGCACCAATAAAGGATAAGAAGGCCTGGCTTGCAGTCTCCACCCTATTTCAACCCAAATGTATTCTATTGGGTTGAGGTCAGGACTCTGTGCAGGCCAGTCAAGTTCCTCCACCCCAAACTCGCTCATACATGTCTTTATGGACCTTGCTTTGTGCACTGGTCCAAATCATTTGGTGGAGGGGGAATCTGGTGTGGGGTTGTTTTTCAGGGGTTGGGCTTGGCTCTGACCTCAACCCCATAGAACACTTTTGGGATATATTAGAGTGGAGACTACAAGCCAGGCCATCTCGTCCAAGAATGGTCAAACATTCCCATAGACACACTCCGAAACCTTGTTTATAACTTTTAGGATTTATCCCCCCACCTATAAGTGTGTGATTTATTTAAATGAGCATATGATCCGTGTCTTTTCCCCTATTTCTCTCAAACTTTACATTTGTTGTTAATTGGCTTTGAATTTAATATTTGGCTGCTGTTGCCACTAATATCCGTCCTTGACTTTTTGGGAGTCAGAGGTGGAGGATGGGATTTTGGTTGGCCAACAGTGACCCTATTGCATATAGAATACCCTTGCCACGTGAAGTGTAATTCTAAAGATTTATCAACAAAGTAGCAGAGACAGGCATCACAGAAAAAGACAAATTTACTATGCAATAAAAGACTAATACATAAATTCCTCACCTAATTATCCAAGAGGCATTGTGCACCAATATAAAACAAACTCCTAATCACTTTTCAGATATGTTTCAGTTTTAATATTAATGTGGGCCAAAAATATACATAAATGCTTTCAAAATATAATACTGCTAACAAGTAGATGCTTTGTAATAAGTACAAGTATATCCTCTGATCAATGTCTGTGCACCTGGAAAGCTTCAGGATCATTGGTATTTATTCAGACTACAAGCCAGGCCATCTCGTCCAAGAATGGTCAAACATTCTCATAGACACACTCCTAAACCTTGTGGACAGCCTTCCCAGAAGAGTTGAAGCTGTTATAGCTGCAAAGGGTGGGTCAACTCAATATTGAACCCTATGGACTAAGACTGGGATGTCATTAAAGTTCATGTGTGTGTAAAGGCAGGCGTCCAATACTTTGACAATATAGTGTAAATTCCCATATGTATTCTATAATGCCTACATATTCTGAAATACTACACAGAGAACAAAAAACCATATCCTGTCTTGAGGAGCTTATAGTCTAGTTCACCTATTTTGTGCTATAAACTTTGTATAAAATGGTACTGAGCCAAAAGAAAGTGGAATTGAATGTTCAATGAACATTCTTTCTAAAGCTCTCTATACTGTAATACCTTTCCAGAAGCGTGTTTTTCCACCCATATCTCTTTATCTTCAGGGCTGTCACTTCTTATGTTTATTTTCAAAGGCAAAGAAGAGGAAGCCCTATATTACCTTGTAAACCTGAGCAAAGCAAGTAGGAAAAGATTTATGCTAATGTGTCATTGACATGCTTGCCTTCATTTTTTTCCTCATAACCATATTGTTCACCATGATTTGTGTTAATATCAGGTATCATCCATCAAAACTAGCATTTATCAGCCACAATTCAGAAGACTGAGCATTTCCAAGACACAGTAGGTAAGAAATGTGTGCAGGATTACTTCAGCTCTGCAACCCATCTGCTCCTCAATCAGCTTAAAGGAATTTCCAATCTACTGGCAAAGTAACTGAATGGAGAAATCTTTCTCTGTATTAAGAGAACATTAGGAAAGCTCTGCTTTCAATGTGTGTGTTTGTGTACAGTTATCCTGCTTGGTCCATTATATAGTTTATATTTATAATAAATGGTGTCTGTTATATGTACAGTATGTGCATAATTGTTTCTGCCAAATCATGTTTTTTTATCAGATTTATTAAAAATGTGGTTGCAGATTAAATAAAAGAATCACCATTTCCAGAATGTCCAACTGTAATAAGAACAGATAAAGAAGAAATGCTAGTGTCTCTTGGATTGGGCCATACTTGCAAAAAGGTACACCGGGATGATAAATTATATACATCAATTTTTAAGCATGAAATTAATCTCCAGTCATTATCCTTAAAGATTCTCAGTTTACTGAAGTACTAGAATGTTCTTTATACATGGAGCATTGATGTCAGATTTCACATGCAGTACCAGCTGTCATCTGACTGCAGTTTGTGTATTTGGACACATTTAGGTCTAGATGCATTTTCTTTTGCCAAGAAAGAGCTAAAGCATAATAAGGGTTGCACTGCTGTTCTCAATGGACTATAGAAGGGAAATGGTTGAGAAGGAACTAACGTGGTGGTACGGAATTTAATAAACCTGGTGCACACAGAATCTGGTGCAACTGTGCATAGTAACCAATCAGCTTCTAGGTTTTATTGGCAAAGCCTAATTGAACAAGCTGAAGTTAGAAGCTCATCAGTTACTATGCACAGCTGCAATGATTCTATATGCACCAGTTTTAGTAAATCTTCCCCACGGTGTACCATAATTCTTGAACTACAAGCCTAAACTATGGGGTTGATTTACTAAAGAAAAGTTGCACTCTGCAAGAGCAGTTGCTCCAGAGCTTAGTAAATAAGCAGAAGCTCTGCTGACTTCCATCTTCCAAACATGTGCAAGCAAAAATGTGTTTTTTTTTTCTTGAATGTGATTGGGTATTCTTCAAAGTGAAGTTTTACCTCATTTACTAAGTGCTGGAGCAAATGCACATGCGGAGTACAACTGCGCTTTGCAAAGTGCACAGTTTATTTGCCTTTAATAAATCAACCCCTATGTGTCCACCTTTGGAGATTAGGGCCCAGGATTATTACTAATGGATGGCAAAAAATAATCCAAATGACCCCCTAGTCATGAAAGGCTTTAGTTCACACAGAAACATAGACAGAGGCTTCCAATTCACATATGAAAGGATAACAAAAAGCACAGATTTTTAAATGTGCCTCTACCCAGATTATGTACATTAAATGATTTTCATATTCTTAACAAGTATAGAGCTATAAAACAAGCCTTCAATGACCTCTGTAGTTACATGTACTGTGAAATAATTCATTTCTGAAGATCCTCAAAGATAACAACAAAGACTCTAAAGTCATTTTAAGTTGGGTTTTAAAGGCTTAGAAACAACTGGTGTTGGCAGACTGTCAAGTTTCTGCAGCAATATAAAAGTAATGTGAAAACGAGGGTTTAAAAGCTGAAGCCCTTGATTACAGTGTGTACAAATAATATTAAATAAAGCTATGTGAGGCTAGTAATGCGAGGCTAGTATGCTACTGTTTGAATTAGTGGTTTACAAGCTGGAAGGTAGTTTCAAAGCCATACTGATGATGATGATTACTATTATTATTATTATTTTCAAAGCTCTAGAAAATCTGGTTACTTCTGCCAAGCCACTTGGAACTTCACAGTCTTCCTCAGTATCTAAGCCATTCCCAACACAGCCATCTTTTGCAGTGTCCTATATGCACAGTTTTTAATGTCCAGCCTTTCCTTCAGTCCAATGAAACTGAACATAGTGTCCACAACTATTGACACCACTTTCATTATTTTATTATTTTCTACTTTAACATCTGCTTGACCTCCAATTGTAGGTACTGATAGCTCTCTACTCTTCCTATCATCATCACCATTATTATTATTATTTTCACCACTGTCATCAATAACATATATAACATTTTTATGACCTTTATATTTTTTTTTTAAACAAGAAAAGCTTTATTGAACAGAAAACACAGCAATTCCAGAACAGATTAGTTTCCATAGCCAAAGCCAAAAGTTCTATGTATAGAGTCAAAAACAGTCAGTGATACAGACTAGGCATATCATAACAGAGACCAGCAAGCTTATCAGAAATCATACCAGCGGAACAATAAATAAGACATTATACAGCAGAGGTAACTTCCTTAATTTTTAAGCCACTTGGCTAAATTCAATAGCAAATTGAGTATACAATAACCCATCAGGAGCCTATCCAAGTCTAGGTCAAGCGGGTTCAAACTCAGGGTGTCCAACCATGGGCCCCCCAAAGGTTAGCATATTTACGAGGGCATCCCCTGCATTGGTATATGTACTTCTCCAACCTGAGAGGTTCTCCAATAGACTATAACCATTCTTTATGGGAAGGGGGTCAGGTCATTTCAAATGCCGTAAAATAACTCTCTGGGCTTGAAAAAGGGCTCAAGCCCTGATTCTCTGGTGAGGGCTGGTTATTGGAAGTCATCTAGTGTGCCCAATAGGCATAGTTTAGGGTTGAGTGGATAGAGATCTGAAAAACGGCATTTACTGTATTTACTACCCCTGCCCAGTATATGTGCAGTTTAGGGAAATGCCATAGTAAATTAATTAAAGTGAAGCTCCACTCAAAAGGGGAAGCTCCACTTGTTTTCCTCCTCCCCTGCCTCCGCTGCCACATTTGGCCCCTTTTGGGGGGATCAGGTACCTGGTTTTGACAGGTACCTGCTCCCACTTCTGGCTGACTCTGCCATGGTGAAGTCAGCCAGAAATTCAGCCCCCTCCGCCTTCCCCCATCACCGGGTCATTCACAAAGCACAGCACGCTTCTTGCATGCGCATAACCAGCTGTGAACCTGCAAGGCTGAACTGCAGGTTTCCCTTAGTTGAGATGGCGGTGGCAGTACCCGGCAGAAAAATGGGCCCAGGTGAAGACACCGTTGGATTTGTGGACAGGTAAGTGTCCTAATATTAGAAAATCGGCCCAGGTAAAGACACCGCTGGATTTAAAAGTAAGCAGCTACAGTATTTGTAGCTGCTGACGTTGATTTTTTTCTGAAGGAGCCTGGAGCTCCGCTTTAGGTCACCGTGGTCTTGACAGCATTTACTACAAGTGGGGTTGGCTAGGAGGCCCATCTTTCTCAGCCTAGCCGGGGTGTAGTATGCCCTATGAAGTATGTACAATTGCATAAGCCTTTGTGTCACATTAAAAGAGCATTGCGGCACCACTTAAAGAGCTTTCTCCCACTGGTCCTCTATAAAGGGGTCAAGGTCCATCTCCCACTGCCTCTCCACCATCAAGGGAAATTACTTCATAAAGTCCTCCTGCAGCATGGTGTAGCAGCGGGAGATGAAATCCTTAGTAGAGGCTGTACTGGACATCATGCTAAGCACATTTGGGGGACTGGTTCCACACCACAGATTCACCCTGCGTCACTACAGCATATTTCAGTTGAATGTAATAAAAGTGCATAGACACTGGCAATGAGACCTTATCACATAATTTCTCAAAAGTGTGGAGGGTGCCATTAGTAAAAATGTGGCACAGATGAGTGACACCTAATTTACACCATCTCGGAGCATGTTGCAACTTAGCCAATTCTGGATAATTATCATTACGCCACAAATTCTTATCTGAATGCCCAGTTTGGTAGCCATGATGGTGCCACATCCCGGTAAGTAGATACAGAACGGAGGTTTATGGAAGGAACTTTTGGAAAGGCACCACTATGACAAATATATATAAATATAAATATAATTTTATTGAATACAATCTTAAGACACTAATAAAATACATGCAACAGTAAATGCAAAATTTGCACAGGATGATAGGACTTTCTTCAATTAAGAAAAAGCTCTAGATCCCAATAGATCTGGGATAAGCATAAACAATTTTACCAGGGAGGTTGTGAAGGGTTTTCCCCACGGCCATGTGCTCTTGATTCATATCTCTATTTCATGCTGCACAATGGTGGTAATTTCCATTATCCACGTGACTACAGGCACACAAATGTGAAATTAAGGTAAGTATTTTCAGCTTTTTTTGCTATGTTTGTGCCTATATATATTGGATGCACAGTACTTCCAGTTTTTTACAACTCTACTCCATTTGTTCATTGAGCCCTATTTATTCATTAGGCTTATATCCTTTGAATTGCTTTCTACTTGTGGATGTCTTGGAGGGATCCTGGTGCTCTTGCATGCTTGATACATTTTCCTATATACATGTTTTTATTCACATTTATATGTGTTTATGACATTTATCATTGTTTATATTTTTAGACAGTTGTTCAATCTGTTGCTCTCGAGAACCCCCAGACGAAGACACTTGAGTCGAAACGCGTAGGAGTACCCATAATTTTATGGGATCTAGAGCTTTTTCTTGCATGAAGAAAGTCCTATCATCCTGTGCAAGTTTTGCATTTACTGTTGCATGCATTTTATTAGTGTCTTATTATTTGTATTTTTATATAGTTGTCATAGTGGTGCCTTTCCAAAAGTCCCTTCCATAAACTTCCTTTCTGTATCATTACGCCAGATAAGGCTAAAATGTGTGAAATCAGTGACCTGTTGACGCTGTTTAGTCTTATTCCATATGCAGCGCCCCCCCTGGGTCTTCTAAAGGCAGCATAACACCCCAGAGGCAGGGAGTGAGCTAGCATTTACCCCAGGGCTGAGTCTATGGCTATAATGGGGAGTTTTGAACAGTAATTGGGCACCAGTCACTTTTAGTCTTTTTAAAGCTCTTATGTTGAACTTGGAAAGGAGGTAGAAGGAGAGAGGGTTAGGGATCTCAGATACCACAGCAGATCACATACAGACTCCTCAGATCCAGAACAAAATACAGCTTCACAGTGTCAGAATCTTTAACCACTTCCGGACCGCCCGCCGTCGTTATACGTTGCTACTTTGACGTTGAGTACCGCTGTTATGGCAGCAGATAGCTGCCATAAGCTGGTATTTTTAAAAACTGCGGGTGGTCCGCTTTCAGACAAAAGTGGTTTCTGTCACGGATTCGCCGCGAGATCGCTTTTATCGGCGGTGGAAGAGGTGCCCACCCCCCTCCCGCCGTGTCCCGATCATCTCCGCAGCTTACCGGAGCCATTGGTAGTGGTAGAGACAATCCGGTTCTTTCCCCTCTGAGGCTGGAAGTCGAGTGAGGGAATGATGGCCCCAACTCGACTCCATACCACTGGATGACGGAAGCGACGTCAAACGTCACTTCCGCCCAACGGTCTTAAAGCGCACATTTTTTTTATTGAAAGAATTTTTTTTTTTTTTTTTTTTATTGCATTTAAGTGTAAATGTGAGATCTGAGGTCTGTTTGACCCCAGAGCTCACATTAAAGAGGTCCTGTCATGCTTTTTTTCTATTACAAGGGATGTTTACATTCCTTGTAATAGGAATAAAAGTGATCCAAAAAAAATGTTTTAAAGGGACAGTGTAAAAATAAAAAATAAAAAGTAAAATAAATAAAAACATTTTTTTTTTTTTTAAAGTGTCCTGTCCCGCCGTGCTCGTACGCAGAAGCAAATGCATATGTAAGTCGCGCCCGCATATGTAAACGGTGTTCAAACCACACATGTGAGGTATCGCTGCAATCGTTAGAGCAAGAGCAATAATTCTAGCAAAAGACCTCCTCAGTAACTCAAAACTGGTAACCTGTAGAAATTTTTAAACTTCGCCTATGGAGATTTTTAAGGGTCAAAGTTTGTCGCCATTCCACAAACGGGCGCAATTTTGAAGCATGACATGTTGGGTATCAATTTACTCGGCGTAACATTATCTTTCAAAATATTAAAAAAAATTGGGATACTCTTACTGTTTTCTTATCTTTTTATTTAAAAAAGTGTATTTTTTCCAAAAATGCGTTTGTAAGACCGCTGCATAAATACGGTATTGCAACGACTGCCATTTTATTCTCTAGGGTGTCTGAAAAACAAATATATAATGTTTGGGGGTTCTAAATAATTTTCTAGCAAAAAAAATGATTTTAACTTGTAAACCAAGTGTAAAAAATAGGCCCGGTCCTTAAGTGGTTAAGCCGACCCAGCAGCAATGCAAGAATGTTTTCAGGTTTTCAGATCCAGAACAAGGTACAGATTCACAGTGTCAGTACCTTTAACTCGACCCAGCAACACTGCAAGCATGTTTTCATACTCTGGTGCATTCCTCCATGCGAGTCACCAGGTCCTTCAGAGAGACCATCCTTCATTCTGGCTCTCTGCAACAAGGGTCCTCTCTGGGTCTTCTCAACTTAGCTCGGCTTCCTCCACACAGCCTTAGGGCCACCTCAGAATTTGTAGGCACCATTTCGGCTTCTGGGCCTAAGCACAGAGCTCACTTCAGCAACACCTCTTCAGCCTCAGTGGATTTTTTGACCACGGACAAACCACTATTATTAGCACCACATCCCTTAATCAAATAGATACAAGGAAATGGGATTTTTAAGGTGCAATTAAGTGATCTCAAAGAGTAATGTAAAAATATTTTATCTAAGTACAGATAAAAAATTGTTTAAAAACAATTATGTCAAGTACATAGAACACAATTTTTATGGATACAGCACTTTAGATGGAGTTCCCAACATGTTTCGCCCACATCCTGGGCTTCCTCAGGGAATGCTGTCCATTCTATTGAAAGAAAAAAAATATATATATATCTATATAGATATAGATATCTATATAGATATCTATATCTATATAGATATAGATATATATCTATATATATCTATATATATATATATATATATATATATATACATACCGTATTTATCGGCATATAACACGCACAGGCGCATAACACGCACATTCATTTTAAGAGGGAAGTTTCAGGAAAAAACTTAAATTTTAAATAAGGAACTTTGAAGCAAAATAAGGATCAGTGCCCATCCTCAGCCTCACCATTGCCATCAATGCAGCCTGATTAATGCCCACCTGCAGCCTCACAAGTGCCATCAATGCAGCCTTATTAGTCCACATCAATGCAGCCTCACCATTGCCATCTATTGACTTCCTATTACAGAGGCCGCCAAGTAAACAGGAGATTCTCACTGTATGTAATCTCACGGTGCTCGTCCTGCCCCCCTCCCTGTCCCCTCCGAGGCAGCTGAAATTGAAGTATTGGCGTATAACACGCACACGCTATTTGCACCCGATTTTCATGGTGAAAAAGTGAGTGTTATACGCCAATAAATACAGTATATAACAATCATATAAACACTCATGATTATATAAGAAAAAATCTACATTTATTTAAGCATCAATTTTCAAAAGGTACGATTGTTAACATAGATGTGCACTGTTTAGAATAATATATACTACATTAAAAAATTAGTTCAGGAGGTCTGCAACTGTCACGGAAACCAAGAACTACAGGTGATCATAGAGGGTATTCAAGGACCAGCTATAATAACATAGAGGGTAATATAATCAGGTTATAGCTAAAAAAAAGGGGGAATAAATCTCCAACAACAAGGAATAAAAAAGAGGACAAAAAATCAACTTACAAAACAAAGTTTTGATGCAAATGCAAATGCAGATAGATTCGACTTTATTAAAGATATTCATCTTTTTTTGCTCGATGTTTAATGTTCAAGGTTCTATATCACAAGCCACATAATATTGATCATCTGGTCTCCTCTACTGGTGAGAGTAATCTCACAATTAGAGAGGTCTAAGCTGTTCAAGAACTTATGGAATTGTGGGAGGAGAGTGACAAGTCTATTGACTCGCCTCTTTACCCCCCACCACCATGGGATCAAACTGCACTGAATAAATGTTTTCCCCCTCCACAACTATTTAAACCTAAATAAAAGAACTTTCCCACATTGGGTAATAGCCCTAATATTTGGGCTTTTGTGCAACAAATCACTAAAGAGGTGGGAAAGAGAACTTGGTCGAAGTCGTGTCCTGACTATCTCTCTCCATCCCCCAGGAAGGCATTATTATCTTTACAAAAAAATGCTAAGCTAATAATCAAACCAGCCAATAAGGGTGAAAACCTTGTGGTTATGGATGGTTATGAACAGATTTGTTTACATATTCTTCTAAATCAAGAATGGTACAGACCAATTTCTCGAACGGTTATTGATTGTTACTGCAATGAATATAAAAGTTTTATTACCAAAGACCTGACAAACAAACATGGACCTTTCTTATTGTTTGGGAACCCAAAGTCCCCACATTTTATGTTTTACCTAAGGTCCATAAGTCTCCAACTCATCCCCCCGGTCGTCCTATCTTCCCAGGCTGTGGATGTTTAACTGAAAATGCGAGTAGTCTAATCGATACATATCTGAATCTTCATATGAGATCTTTATTTTCCTATGTACAAGATACTATTGACCTTATTAAAATCATTGAAGGTATTTCTGTTCCTGAACACATTTGGCTTGTTGCTGTTGACGTTGTGAGCCTGTACAATGCGATCCCACATGAGTTGGGACTACGTGTTGTGGGAGACCATCTGCGTGAACGGGGTCAACCTGCCTATAAATACAATAAGTTCATACTGGACCTTCTGCGATTTATCCTTACAGTGAATGTTTTTATGTTCGGGCCCTCCCACTACCTCCAGGTGCAGGGGGTTGCGATAGGGACACGTTCTGCCCCACCGTATGCCAACCTGTAACTGGGGGGGGTGGGAGAGAAACCTTTTTGCAAGGGAAGACATTAGTAAATACCTGGAATATATAATTACCTTTCATCGATATATTGATGATATGGTCAGGTACCTACCAGGAACTAACTTAATTCATGAATATCATAGGCACCAATGACTATAATCTCAAATTTACAATGTCTTGTGATCAGAGATCCATCAGTTTTCTAGACATTAAGATTTTTTGTTAAACCTGATGGCTCACTGGGCAGCTCACTGTTCAGTAAACCATCAGCTGGCAACACTATTTTACATGCCTCTCATGTCTACGTGAGAGAGGTTGTACCCATAGCATTCTAAAAAAAAAAAGCCTTTAATAGAGCTAAGGCTCATGTTCATGACACTTTGATCTATAAGAAAAAAATGAAACCAACCTCTCAGTCAGTGAGAATAATTACTTTTTATACAAAACAATATAGACAAGTGAGACAGGTCATAAACAAATATTGGCCATTATTATTGGCTGATCCTATAGTAAGTAAGTATGTGGAGGAACAGCCATAAATCACATACAGACCTGCTAAATATCTAAAGGACCGCTTGGTCCAAAGCCATTATAGAGTTCTGATGGAATCTACTATGACCTCCGGCTCATTTTCATGTGCAAAATGTGATCACTGTCAATTTATGTTAAACAGTGATGAGATAGTATTGCCTAATGGTCAAATTCATAGAATTAGACATAGAGTAACATGTCAAACCCCTGGAATTGTGTATTTAATGAAATGTACTTGTAATTGTTTCTATGCTGAAAAAACCAAACGCCCCTTTCTGAAGCGAATCAAGGATCATGTTTCCCTTATCAAAAAATGTAAAATGGAAACCCTAATTAGCCGTCATGTTGGTTTATTTCATGGTTTCAGTTTGCACACCATAAAATTTATGGCATTGGAACATATTCCCACTGCTGGTAGAGGAGAAAGTGATGACCAAAAACGTTTACAGTTGGATTCATCTTTTAAAAGCCACAGCGTTTCCTGGATTAAATGAAATGTTAAGTTATAAACCCTTTCTGTAAAAAATATCCTAGCCTGAAGGATTCTTTTTTCTTTCTTTCTCTTTTTCTCTCCTTTCTTTGCCTCTCCTGGACTTTGGCCATTGAATCTGTTTGGTGAGTTACCGATAACATGAAAACCCTTAACAGAATATCATTTTGTGATAACATTTTTTTGCTATATAGTGATAACTTATGATTTTTAATGTTACTTCATGAATTATTGTTCACTTTTGCTCATTTATGTTTATTTTGTTCAATTTATTTTGCCGTGTAATTCTTTGTAAATAATTGTAAATACATGTGCACTTTCTTTCTGACGATATCCTTTTGGTTTCTCCATAACCGTTCCACCTCTATTGGTTCCTTTACTTTTGATCTATGCAATAAATTTGGTTTACATGGGATGGTCTGCTTATTTTTCGGTTTGCCCTTGAACACCTGGGGTGACCATAAAAGGGCGTCTGATCCAGAGTTTCCATGGACAGCGCCCGGTTCACTGTGCCGCTTGTGCGCTTCTCATCTTCCTTTCCATTCCCCTCCTATGTCTGCTTTTGCTTCCTGCATTTATACTGTCCTGGGAGTGAGTATTCCCCTCCGACCACCAGAGAGAGTCAATCTGTCCTCCTATGGGCTAGATGTTAGGACCTAGTGGCAACTGGATAAGCAGAGGATGTGACGTGGTTCGCACATGCGCAGTGTGGTCATTTTGTCCGTAACCGGCCTGAAGGCTAATATATATATATATATATATATATATATATATATATATATATATATATATATATATATATATATATATACTCTGCATCAAGTGTAGCCTATAGCTACAGTAAATTTGGTGGTGTACTGTTTCTAATACACTTCAGGCAGTATATTTATATATATACAGTCTAGTAAATATATATACACACTATTTCACAAAAGTGAGAACACTCCTCACATTTTTGTAAATATCTTTTCACAACACTGAAGAAATTACACTTTGCTACAATGTAAAGTAGTGAAGTAGTGAGTGTACAGCTTGTATAACAGTGTAAATTTGCTGTCCCCTCAAAATAACTCAACACATAGCCATTAATGTCTAAACCATTGGAAACAAAAGTGAGTACACCCCTAAGCGAAAATGTCCAAATTAGGCCCAATTTGCAATCTTCCCTTCCCAGTGTCATGTTACTCGTTACTGTTACAAGGTCTCAGGTGTGAATGGGGAGCAGGTGTGTGATATTTTGTGTTATCACTCTCACTCTCTGGTCACTGGAAGTTCAACATGCCACCCCATGGCAAAGAACTCTCTGAAGATCTTAAAAAGGAATTGTTGCTCAACATAAAGATGGCCTAGGCTATAAGAAGATTACCAAGACCCTGAAAATGAGCTGCAGCACAGTGGCCAAGACAATACAGTGGTTTAACAGGACAGGTTCCACTCAGAACAGGCCTTGCCATGGTCGACCAAAGAAGTTGAGTTTACATGCTCAGCTTCATATCAAGAGGTTGTCTTTGGGAAATAGATGTATGAGTGCTGCCAGCATTGCTGCAGAGGCTGAAGGGGTGGGGGGTCAGCCTGTCAGTGCTCTGCATCAAATTGGTCTGCATGGCTGTCGTCCCAGAAGGAAGCCTTTTCTAAAGATGATGCACAAGAAAGCCTGAAAACAGTTTGCTAAAGACAAGCAGACTAAGGACATGGATTACTAGAACCATGTCCTGTGGTCTGATGAAACCAAGATAAAATTATTTGGTTCAGATGGTGTCAAGCGTGTGTGGCAGCAACCAGATGAGGAGTAAAAAGAAAAGTGTGTTTTGCCTACAGTCAAGCATGGTGGTGGGAGTGTCATGGTCTGGGGCTGCATGAGAGCTGCTGGCACTGGGAAGCTACAGTTCATTGAGGGAACCATGAATGCCAACATGTACTGTGACATACTGAAGCAGAGCATGACCCCCTCCCTTCGGAGACTGGGCCGCAAGGCAATATTCCAACACGACCCCAAACACACCTCCAAGAGGACCACTGCCTTGCTAAAAAAGCTGAGGGTAAAGGTGATGGACTGGACAAGCATGTCTCCAGACCTAAACCATATTGAGCATCTGTGGAGCATCCTCAAACAGAAGGGGGAGGAGCGCAAGGTCTCTAACATCCACCAGCTCCGTGATGTCGTCATGGAGGAGTGGAAGAGGACTCCAGTGGCAACCTGTGAAGCTCTGGTGAACTCACTTTTGTTGCCAGCAGTTTAGATATTAATGGTTGTGTGTTGAGTCATTTTGAGGGGACAACAAATATACACTGTCATACAAGCATACTGCATTTAGTGTAGCCATTATCTACAGTGCATTCGGTGGTGTGCTGTTTCTAATACACTTCAGGCAGTGTATTAATATATATATATACAGTCTAGTATATATATATATATATATATATATATATATATATATACAGATATATATAGATATCTATAGATATACATATATATCTATAGATATCTATATATATCTATATATATATATATAGATATATATATAGATAGATATATAGATATATATATAGTTACATAGCTACATAGTAGGTGAGGTTGAAAAAAGACACAAGTCCATCAAGTCCAACCTATGTGTGATTATGTGTCAGTATTACATTGTATATCCCTGTATGTTGCGGTCATTCAGGTGCCTATCTAATAGTTTCTTGAAGCTATCGATGCTCCCCGCTGAGACCATTGCCTGTGGAAGGGAATTTCACATCTGTGCCGCTCTTACAGTAAAGAACCCTCTACGTAGTTTAAGGTTAAACCTCTTTTCCTCTAATTTTAATGAGTGGCCACTAGTCTTGTTAAACTCTCTTCTGCGAAAAAGTTTTATTTCTATTTTAGGGTCACCAGTACGGTATTTGTATATTGAAATCATATCCCCTCTCAAGCGTCCCTTCTCCAGAGAGAATAAGTTCAGTGCTCGCAACCTAGCCTCATAATTAAGATCCTCCAGACCCTTTATTAGCTTTGTTGCCCTTCTTTGCACTCGCTCCATTTCCAGTACATCCTTCCTTAGGACTGGTGCCCAGAACTGGACAGTATACTCCAGGAGCGGCCGGACCAGAGTCTTTTAGAGTGGGAGAATTATCATTTTATCTCTGGAGTTGATCCCCTTTTTAATGCATGCCAATATTCTGTTTGCTTTGTTAGCAGCAGCTAACTGGTCTTCCCAGTGATGTATTTTGGGCCCTTTTTAAATATTGGTGCTACATTGTCTTTTTTCCAATCAGCTGGTACCATTCCAGTCAGTAGACTGTCTGTAAAAATTAGGAACAACGGTCTGGCAATCACTTGACTGAGTTCCCTAAGTACCCTCGGATGCAAGCCATCTGGTCCCGGTGATTTAATGTTAAGTTTCTCAAGTCTAATTTTAATTATGTCCTCTGTTAACCATGGAGGTGCTTCCTGTGTTGTGTCATCAGGATAAACACTGCAGTTTTGGTTACTGAAGCCCCCCCGATTCACTCATGAAGACTGAGGAGAAGAAGAAATTCAATACCTTTGCCATCTCCCCATCCTTTGTAACCAGATAGCCTTCCTCATTCTTTATGGGGCCAATATGGTCTGTCCTCCCTTTTTTACTGTTTACATACTTAAAGAATTTCTTGGGATTTTTTTTGCTCTCCTCTGCTATGTGTCTTTCATGTTCTATCTTAGCCGTCCTAATTGCACCCTTACATTTCTTGTTGCATTCTTTATAAAGTCTGAATGCTGAGGATGATCCCTCAACCTTGTATTTTTTGAAGGCCTTCTCCTTTGCTTTTATATGCATTTTTACATTGGAGTTAAGCCATCCAGGACTTTTATTCGCTCTTTTAAATTTATTACCCAATGGGATGCATTGGCTAATGCCCTTATTTAATATGCTCTTAAAGCAAACCCATCTCTCCTCTGTGTTTTTTGTTCCTAATATTTTATCCCAATTTATGCCTTTTAGCAAGGTTTGTAGTTTAGGGAAGTTGGCTCTTTTGAAATTCAGTGTCTTTGTATTCCCTTTATGTTTCCTATTTGTGTGATTTATACTGAAACTAATTGACCTGTGATCGCTGTTACCTAAACTGCCCCGTATTTCCACATCCGTGATCAGGTCTGTATTGTTGGTAATCAGTAGATCCAGTAATGTTTTATTTCTAGTTGGTGCGTCTACCATCTGACCCATAAAATTGTCCTGCAAGACATTAAGGAACATGGTGGACATGGTGCATCCTCTGCAGGTGGCCGTGGGGCACGCTTGTCCTTTTTTTCTGCTGCTGCCTGTGTAATTGAGCCACAACATGCAGAAGAGTTGGTGGATTGGATAACAAAGCCGTCCACATCCTCCTCATGCTCTTTCATCCAGGCTCAGAGTAGTTTGCCTTCCAATGCAGCTGCCAAAGTGACCTATTCCACAGGCTCCTTGTCCACAGTCACTCCTTACGTAGCCCCACCATCATGCACGGAGGAGTCCCCAGAATTATTCGACAACAGTGTCGGATATATGCTGCTGGAGGATGCGCAGGATGGAAGGCTCCAATGTTGGTTCACAGGTTGAGGAAGGCAGTAACATGAGCCTAGAGAGAGGGGGTGCCACAGAAGGACAAGAAACTGCTAGTCATGTTCCCCCAGCTGCAGCACACTACCAGGTTTGCTCCAGTGATGAGGAGGGAGGGGGTGATGAGGTCACTGACTGTACTTGGGTGCCTGAGAGAAGAGAGGAGGAGGCACAACTCTGACGAGGCAGAATGTCCTCTAGGGAACAGCTTAAGGGCAGCCATCCTTTTGCACCACACAGCAGAGCTCCGCAGGTGCAGTGCGCAGCTGAATCCCCGCTGACTTTTAAAAGTTCCTTGTTGTGGGCCTTTTTCGACATGTGTGCAGCAGATCTCACCATTGCTGTTTACAACCTATGTCTGAAGCAGGTCAAGCATGGCCAGAACAGCAGCTGCTTGGGCACCACATGCTTGACCAGACATATGACAACCTGCCATGTAGTTAATTGGCAACAGCACTTGATAGACCCACATCATAGAAAAAGGCGGACTTCTCCTTGCACCACATCTGGGATCTCCAACCGTAGTATACCTTCAGTCCTCTCAAAAACCTGCACTGAGAGGAATGAAGGTATAGCAATAGGTGTCCCAATTACTTGCAGCCAATCTACTAGCAGTACACCACCAATTGATTTTAGCAGGCAAATTTCCCTACCCCAGTTGCTGAACCATAAAAATAAATTTGGTCCCAGCCATCCACATGCTCAGTGTTTAAATGCTAGCCTGGACAAATTGCTAGCACTGCAGCTGCTGCCTTTTCAGCTGATAGACTCTGCCCCCTTTCGTGAATGTGTGGAATGTGCTGTACCTCAGTGGCAGGTTCCAAAACTCAGTTTCTTTTCACGGAAGGCCATTCCAACTCTCTACCGGCATGTGGAAGGCAATGTTTTGGCCTCGTTTTACAGGGCGGTCAGCAGTAAGCTTCATTTTACTGCTGAATCATGGTCCAGCAGGCTTGGGCAGGGAAGTTAACTTTCCTTCACAGCGCACTGGGTGACTGGCACATGGGGAGGATGCAGGATAGGGTTCAGTGTTGTTGGAGCTTGTTCTGCCACCATTCCTCCAAAACGCTAGTGGTGATTCTGCCACAGCCCTCTCCTCCACCCCCTCCTCTTCTTCTTCTTCTATGGCCTCTTCTGCAGATTTGTCCTCTGAACCAGCAGTGCTCCATAAGCATTCAAGGGGCTACGCAAGCAGTCAGGCTAAAAGATGCCATGCGGTGCTTGAGTTGGTCTGCCTAGGGGACAGGAGCCACACTGGGGCAGCGATTCTGTCAGCTTTGCAGGGGCAAGCTCAGAGGTGGTTGAAGCCACGCCAGCATCAGCCAGGAACGGTTGCATGTGACAATGACACCAACCTTCTCTCCGCCCTCTGATAGGGACACTTGACCCATGTTCCATGTTTGGCACACATCCTGAATTTGGTGGTGCAGTGGTTCTTAACCAGGTACCCAGGCTTATAAGATCTCCTGAAGCAGGCCAGAAAAGTCTGTGGTCATTTCTGCCGGTCATACAATGCCAGTGCTCGGCTGGCTGACATTCAAAGGGTATGCAACCTGCCCACCAACTGCCTAATTTTTTAATATACGCACCACCAGGTGGAACTCAACATTGGCAATGCTGCAGCAGCTGCACAGACAGCAGAGGGCCATCAATGAGTACCTGTTTGAGTATGGCACCAAGACAGGGTCAGGGGAGCTTGGTTTCTTTTCACCACTCCAGTGGCTACTGATCAAGGATGCATGCACTGTCCTGTCACCATTTGAAGAGGCCACAAGGAAGGCGAGCAGCGACAATGCATGCATCAGTGACACTGTCCTTCTAGTCTTCTAGTCTTCTAGTCTTCCTGCTGGAGCACACCTTTTGTGGAATCATGGACAGGGCACCTGAGGCAGAACAACGGGAGGAAGAGGAGGACCTCCTTTCCTCTCAAGGCCCCCTTTATCCAGATAGCATTCCTGCAGGCCCGCCAAACACACAGGAAGAAGAGTAGGTTATAGAGGAAGAACCACTATGAAGAGTGAAAATGCTCCAATTTTTTGTTGCCAACATCCCAGTATTTTGTAAAATCAAAAGAAATGTACCCCCCCGGTACTGCGGGACTTTAAGGGCAAACTCTTGTAGACAATATATAATAAAACATAGAAAATGTATTATTTAAAGATTAAAAAACATAGTGGTGCAAAACATCACCATACATAATAACAGTACAAACAAATACATATAGTACCATGCTCAAAAGAGCTAAAGAAACTTTGAAAGAAACACTTCTCCTATAGCCCGACGCGTTTCGGGAATCTTGACATATATCCCTTTTTTAGGGCATAGAGAAGGTAGAAGTGGTTGAATGTACTCTGGAACAGAGAAAACAAAATTTGTGGTTCAAAAACATAAACAGAGCAAAAATTGCATCAACATGTGGAACACAACAGCCGTAAAACGTGCACATACCAGTACTGTGTCATAACATCGAGTATTCCTAAAAGGTTGAAATGGAGCTGAGCAAATAAAGAAATTAATTTCCTGTTGAAAAATTACTAAATGGGTGGGGAACCCCGTAGGCTCAAGAAGTCCCTCACAAGGATCCCCAGAAAGGGTCTCCGCAGCCAACTCAGAGAACCCAACCTAGGACTGGCACTGTGGATATTTAGTCCTGCGAGAGAAAAGATATTTGAACATAATAATGGCACATATGGATCAATAAAGAAGGGGGAGGGAAAAAACATTAATGTTAAGATTGTAGATTACATGGTGAAACCAGGGAGTACATGACGAGTTTAAACATTGTTGAGATCATGTAAAGTAAACCAAAGGGGTTTATATCCTCTTTGATGAAAAGATCTACACATACATATATTGTATATGGGAGCATGGAAGCTCATCAATATGGCAATTATTATTATTACTATTATTACATAAGGTATAGGAGAAAACATCAAACTTTACCTTGTTGGAGAATGTGCGCCTGCTTAGCCCTCAAGAAACCCCAGAGCAGCAGCCTCCGCAATGAGCAGATGTGCCGTTCCGGAGTTAGAAGGGGATGCCACTTATAAGGGGATGCCCCGACGTTAGCAGCGTTGTGACGTCACGCACTGTGTAAACAGCGTTGCGACGTCACGCGCCAGCGGCATCATTGCGTGGATGGACACGACGACGCTGATCATGGCAATCAGAGATCATGGCAATCACCAATAAAGAACCGGATGGGAGGTGTAACAAATTTTGTAAGAGGTGGATTGTGTCTTTAACCGGTTCAATACCGGGCAATTTCACCCCCTTCCTTCCCAGGCCAATTTTTAGTTTTCAGCGCTGTCGCATTTTAAACGTCAATTGCGCGGTCGTGCGACGTTGTACCCAAAAGAAATTGACGTCCTTTTTTTCACCACAAATAGAGCTTTTTTTTGGTGGTATTTGATCGCCTCTGCGGTTTTTATTTTTTGCGCTATAAACAAAAGAAGAGCGACAATTTTGAAAAAAACACAATATTTTTTACTTTTTGCTATAATAAATATCCCAATTTTTTTTCTTAAAAACACATTTTTTCCTCAGTTTTGGCCGATACATATTCTTCTACATATTTTTGGTAAAAAAAATCGCAATAACCGTATATTGATTGGTTTGCGCAAAAGTCATAGCGTCTACAAAATACGGGATAGATTTATGGCATTTTTTTAAAAAAAATATTTTTTTATTTTTTTTAGCGGCGATCGCGATTTTTTTTGGTGACTGCGACATTATGGCGGACACATCGGACACTTTTGACACATTTTTGGGACCAATCACATTTATACAGCGATCAATGCTATAAAATTGCATTGATTACTGTGTAAATGTGACAGGCAGTGAAGGGGTTAACCACTAGGGGGCGGGGAGGGGTTAATATGTTTCCTAGGGAATGATTCTAACTGAAGGGGGAGGGGACGCACTAGGGGAGGAGACCGATCTGTGTTCCTCCGTTCTGGGAACACAGATCGCTCTCCTCAGAGCTGACAGGCTGTGGATCTGTGTGTTTACACACACAGATCCACATGCCGGCCCGGTTAACGGGCAATCGCGGGTGCCCGGCGGACATCGCGGCCGCCGGGCACACGCACCGGGTCCCGAGGGACGCGGCGGGCGCGCGCGCGCCCCCTAGACGGCCGGGAATCCCAGGACGTCATATGACGTCCACCCAGGATGGGAGATCCCATCTGTGGACGTCATATGACTATGGGCGGGTAGGGAAGTGGTTAATATACGATGGAAGATTGGTGACGAATGGTCTTAAATGATTATCAATGAATCTACTTAGGTTCTCAGTAATGGACCCATTCCCTGAGATGATCAGATGGCCTGGTAGAACTCTTAAATCAGGAACTGTTCTACTGATGAAGAGTTTGGCCTTGAGGCAAATTCACTTAGAGACAGACCCCTCGATCGAGGCTACTGCTTGACATGCCTCAAAAAGGCCTTTTTGACGAGCACGTGGACATTTACGACAGGATTTGCTCTTTTCCAATCCGAGATACCAAAACACAAACTACACGATTAAGTACAACTTATAACAAACAACACAAAGCTAGCAAAAATTCATAGAAAAGATTAAAAAAGCTTAAAACATCATATATCTACAACCCCGGCCATTATATATAGAAGAGCCCATTCTTTGAAAGATATGTAGGTACCTTCAGATCTGATCCATGTAAAAGATTGGGCACCTTCACTTGTGGAGGGTGTTCGTATTGTAGACACATGAATATACAACCCAATACAATTCTGCCCAATGGAAAACTTTACAAACCCAAACATTACACAAATTGCAAAACATAGAGGGGTCATACTTATTGACATGCCAATGCCAATGCTTTTATGTAGGCAAAACAAAACTCGAATTTTGGAGAAGACACATTACCAGTATGACTTGCGCCAGTCCTGACCTCCCTCTTGGACGACACATGAGCGATTGCCATCAGGGCATATCTCCCCATGTACATTTCACCATCTTGGATCGGGTACATCCCGACAACAGAGGCGGGGATTGGAACAAACTTCTACTCCAGCGTGAAGTACGGTGGATTGCTGAGCTTAATGCTACCCTATCACCAGGCCTTAATACCCAATTGAGCTACCGTCCCTTCTTGGAGGGGGATTTGAAAAGGAATAGATTTATGTTCAGACCCTCTGTGGATATATTCCTTCTTTGGTGGTCACTTCCAAACATCTGGACTCTTTCTCTTTAAATCTGTCTACGGTGCTGACAATGTGGATTGCCATTTAAATCATCCTAATATTTAGATATGGCTTTCTTTCTATATAAACTGTGTCCATTACAAATGTGTCCTAGTTCATGGGTACAACAATAGATATTATCTTTGTTTAATGTTTATTTTTATGTTAATACTCTTCATTCTGTATTCAATTGATGCACTGTTGTCATTCCTGTACCAATCCCTCTCTCCCCCTTTACCTTGTTTATCCTTTTTACCATCAAATGATTTCAGGATACTGTTTGATCTTTTATGTTGTTATCTGCTGCCGGGTCCACCATTCCTAAGCGTATCATGGGCACATTCCAGCCGTGTTTGCATGCACATCCATACCATTATTTTAATCCAACTATCATTATTTTTGCTTCTTATTTAACCTACAGCTATCTCTCCCTTTGGGTATATGCTCTTCTATTCAGAGGTTCAGGCCATTGGCCTGTTTCCTCTCCCTCCTTGGCTCTCTTTGTCCCCGCCCGGCGCACAAAGGCCCACTCCCTTTATGTCCCGCCTTTATGTACGCAGCACTGTCGGGCATCGCACGGTCCCACCTTTCGGCGGGACTCTGTTATTTCCCCTGCATCTGCTGCTTATTATGTGCTGGTGGGCTGTACGTGCATGGCGTCCTCCCACTCATCTATGCAGGACAGAACATACTGGCCTGTCCTGCATCCAGCGTGCTTTCTGAACGCACGTTCAGTGCTGCTGGAGGGTTTGTAATGCCGCGTACACACGAGCGGACTTTCCGGCAGACTTGGTCCAGAGGAACGGACTCCGTCGGACAGTTCGATCGTGTGTGGGCTCCAGCTGACTTTTTTTCCCCAAAAGTCCGACAGACCTAGAAATAAAACATATTTTAAATCTTTCCGACGGAATCGAGTTCGGTCGAAAAATCCGCTCGTCTGTATGCTAGTCCGACAGACTAAAACCGACGCTAGGGCAGCTATTGGCTACTGGCTATCAACTTCCTTATTTTAGTCCGGACTGGTGTGATCATGTGTAGGTAAATCTGTTCGTTTGAAAGTCCGGCGGACCTACGCTGCAAAGTCCGTCGGAAAGACTGTCGGACCTAGTCCATCGAAAAGTCCGCTCGTGTGTACGCGGCATAATGGGTCAAAGAGTGAGCCCGTCCACAAACTATGCTGATAGGCTCACATTCATTAAAAAGAATCAGTCATGGATCAGCAGCTATACCTGATGCTGATGTAACTGGTTGAATTTGCTATGGATCTGGGATCCCTTGAAGACTGCCTATGCAGACTATCCTATTCCTCCTCAATGTTGATGATGCTAGATTCCAACAATATTTTTGGTTTAGGGCACCACCACCATGGCCCAAGGCCCAATTTTTCTGCCCCTATTTAACAGGGGCATGTAATTACAATTTTTGATATAATATTTCACAGCAGGGCTTGTTCCTGCGCCCAACAAGAGTATCTGTGAGGGGTTACAGTGTTGTGGCACCACCACCCAAGGCCCAATTTTTCTGCCCCTGTTTAACAGAGGCATGTAATTATAATTTTTTATAAAATCTTTGAACGCAGGGCCTGTTCCTGCGCCCAACAAGAGTAACTGTGAGAGCTTACAGTGTTCTGGCACCACCAAAACCAAAGGCCCAATTTTTCTGCCCCTGTTTAACAGGGCCATGTAATTACAATTTTCGATATAATATTTAACAGCAGGGCCTGTTCCTGCACCCAACAAGAGTAACTGTAAGGGGTTACGGTGTTCTGATACCACCAACAGATAAGGCCCAATTTTTCTGCAAAGTATATAGGGCAGGCTGTATAGTATATATACACCGCTGTTCAGAGTATATAGTGCCTGGGGGACCCCTACGCCATTTTTTTTTTTAATTTTGGTGCGGGGTCCCCCTTATTATCCATACCAGACCTGAAGGGCCTGGTATGGATTTTGGAGGAGACATCCATGCCATTTTTTTTTTATTTTTGGCGCAGGGTTCCCCTTAATATTCATACTCGGTCCAAAGGGCCTGGTAATGGACTGGGAGTAGAACCCACGCAGTTTTTTTCAATGATTTTTATGTATATTGCCGACAATACATTAGAGCCTCAAGCAGTTTTAAATGACATTTTTTCCTTTAGAAATGTAATTTTTCAGTGGTACTGTTATAAACATGGGAAAGATGCGCTACTTTACAGGCAGACCAAGGAAACACCCCAGGCACGATATTTAAAGAAATATTTCATTTTTATTGTTTCACTAAGCATTAATAAAATCACTGCTCCTGAAAAAACAGCTGTTTTTTTGCATTGGTACATGTCCCCTTGGGGCAGGACCTGGTTCCCAAAACACTTTTTATGGCAATAACTTGCATATAAGCCTTTAAAATTAGCACATTTAATTTTTCACGTTCGCATCCCATAGACTTTAAAGGTGTTCACATGTTTGCACAAATTTTTTGCCTGTTCGCATGGGGAGGTGTTTGGCTCATCCCTAGCTATATACAATTTCTAACAAACTTTGCAATGAAAAACAGGGATTTTTATTTCACACATATTGCACACAGGGCTGGACTGGGACAAAAATTTGGCCCTGGACATCATCCAGACCGGCCCACTTTAATTTTGCAAACATGCACAAAAACAGTATATATACTGTTGGGGGGTGGAGGACACAGGGGGACAGCGTGGGGGGTGGAGGACACAGGGAGACACCATGAGGGGGTGGAGAACACAGGGGGACACCGTGGGGGGGTGGAGGACACCATGAGGGGGTGGAGGACACAGTCGGATACCGTGGGGTGTGGAGGACAGAGTTGGACACCATGGGGGTGGAGGACACAGTGGGACACAGTGGGGAGGTGGAGGATACAGAGGGACAGCGTGGAGGTGGAGGACACAGAGGGACACCGTGGGGGGTGGAGGACACAGAGGGACAGCGTGGGGGTTGGAGGACACAGTGGGACACGGTGGGGGGTGAAGGACACATGGGGACACAGTGGGGGTGGAGGACACAGGGGGACACCATGGGGGGTGGAGGACACAGGGGGACACCGTGGGGGGTGGAGGACTCAGAGGGACAGCGTGGGGGTTGGAGGACACAGAGGGACAGTGTGGGGGGTGGGGGACACCGTGGGGGGTGGAGGACACCATGGGGGGGTGGAGGACAGAGTGGGACACTGTGGGGGGTGGAGGACACAATTGGGGGGTGGAGGACACAGTGGGACACAGTGGGGGGGTGGAGGACACAGAGGGACAGCATGGGGGACACAGAGGGACATTGTGGGGGGTGGAGGACACAAGGGGACAGTGTGGGGGGTTGGAGGACACCATGGGGGGGTGGAGGACACAGTGGGACACAGCGTGTGGGTAGAGGACACAGAGGGACAGCGTGGGAGGTGGAGGTCCCAGAGGGACAGCATGGGGAGTGGAGGACACAGAGGTATAGTGTGGGGGGTGGAGAACACAGAGGTGCAGCGTAGGGGGTGGAGGACACAGAGGGACAGCATGGGGGGGTGGGGGACACTGTGGGGGGGTGGAGGACACCATGGGGGGTGGAGGACACAGCGGGACACCGTGGGCGGTGGAGGACACAGTTTGACACCATGGGGGTGGAGGACACAGTGGGACACAGTGGGGGGTGAAGGACACATGGGGACACAGTGGGGGTGGAGGACACAGGGGGACACCGTGGGGGGTGGAGGACACAGTTGGACACCATGGGGTGTGGAGGACACAAGGGGACACCATGGGGGGTGCAGGACACCGTGGGGGGTGGAGGACACAGTGGGGGGTGGAGGACAGAGGAGGACATTGTGGGGGGTGGAGGACACAGTGGGGGGTGGAGGACAGAGGAGGACATCGTGGGGGGGACACTGTGGGGGGTGGACACAGTGGGGGGTGGAGGACAGAGGGGGACAGGAGGACACAGTGGGGGGTTGAGGACAGAGGGTGGCAGCGTGGGGGGTGGAGGACACAGTAGGGGGTGGAGGACAGAGGGGGACAGTGTGGGGGAGGAAACAGGAGAGTATATTGGGGCCTCCTGCAATCCTGTTGGGCCCTGGGCCCCCTACTTCTGTACTGGCTGCCTCTGCTCCCCCCTTCCCAGTGATGTTGACAGTATACAGCCTCCCTTGATGCCTGCAATAAGACCTCTCAAGGCGCACTGCTCTCTGCCGGCCCCTCAGCTCTTCTCGTCTGTCCCGGATGATGTCACGTACAAGCACCTGGGGTGGATGAGAGGGAAGGAGGGGCCGGCAGGGAACAGCAAGCTGTGAGAGGTCCTATTGCAGCCGCTTCCAGTGCTAGTGTTGCAGAGCCTCTCATGGGGCCCCAGAGTGCCGATAGGTCAGTCCACCCCTGCAGTACATCAGTGCTCAAAGTAATGGCTGTGCGGGCCGTGCAGCCATTACTTTGACAGGCTGTCACTCAAACCGGCCCACTGAGCCATCAACCCACAAGGAAACTCCCGGTAGTCCCGATGGCCAGTACATGCCTGATTGCACTATATGTTTAAGCTTGCCAATTGCATCAAAGTAATCCCTCTTATGGTCACTCTGCTTTGCCAGAGTAAGCTATTTGGATTTGAGCACAGGCATATTTAGTTTCAGTTGCAGTGACCAGACCTGAAACTAGTAGCTCTCCCGCATTTTGTGTCTGTTTGCCCTGTTTTTTTAATATAATTTTATCTGAAAATTACAGTTGTAAACAAATGCACAGTGCCACTATCAGACTGCAGTGACATCTGCAGGTCGAAGGGTTATGTTGTCAAAGAAGCTTCAAGCCTTCTTGTGATCATTGTATCATAGCTAACATAGTAACCACATGAATGAGAACTATGCAGATTGTTTTCTGATCGTGGTGACTGGAGTTGACAGTGACAGCAGGGTTTGAGAACTAGCAGCTGCACAAAGAAGGACATTTATCAATATATTCTTAGCATGGGACAATAATATGGGATTTACATGAGATTTCCACTGTTGACCTTTCCTCCTAGCAGTGCTAGATGCCCAACTGCCATGCTGATCTTCTTGCATTTATTCTTTAAAGTGGCAGTAAACAACCACAAAAAAAGGAATAAATGTGTCCCCTCCAGATTTTTAACATAATGTTCTAGTATGCACCACATACTAGTACATTATGACAGACTTACCTGCAAATAGAGCCCTCCAGCGCAGCTCTGTCATGGGTCAACCGGCACTTCCACGTTCACCTGGTCTTCCTTCCAGGTTCATGGGCTCTGGCTGTTTAGTTGGGGCCACAATGGCATCACTCCAGCGCATGTGTGCAGGAGCCTCAGCCACTGCACAGAGCTCTGCATTGCAAGGCTTACAGTATGCCCTGAATGAAGAGCATCACTGCGCATGTTGATGGGTGACATCATCGGCTATTGCCGATGCGAATATCTCCTAAGCGGTGCACGTTATTCATTGTACATACAGGTAAGCTTGCATGTAGGCACAAGTATAAATACAAACTTTACTACCGCTTTAAATAAGTAACCTTAACCACTTACGGACCGCCCGCCGTCGTTATACGGCGGTTGTTTGAAGGAGGGTATCGTTGTTACGGCAGCAGCTAGCTTCCATAACCCTGGTATCCCTGTCTTCAGCGGGCAGTCCGCTACAAGATAAAAGTGGTCTCTGCAGCAGATTCGCTGTGAGATCACTTTTATCAGTGGCGGGAGGGGGCCCCCCCTCCCGCCACAATCCGGTGCCCTCCGCCGCTTACCGAGGCTGTCGGCAGCGGCGGAGGCAATTGCGTCCTTTTGGTAGCTGGGTATGGAGACGAGTGAGGGGAAGATGGCCCCCACCTGTCTCCATACAATTGCTGGGCGGAAGTGATCTCAAAACGTCACTTCCACCCACAACTCTTAAAGGGCCATTTTTTTTTTAAATAATATTTTTAAATCACAATTTTTTTTTTTATTGCATTTTAGTCTATATATGAGATCTGAGGTCTTTTTGACCCCAGATCTCATATTTAAGAGGTCCTGTCATGTTTTTTCTATTACAAGGGATGTTTACATTCCTTGTAATAGGAATAAAAGTGGCTTTTTTAAAAAAAAAAAAAAACAGTGTAAAAATAAAAAATAAAAGGTAAAATAAATAATAATAATAAAAAAAAATGTTTTAAACGTGCCCCGTCCTGACAAGCTTGCGTGCAGAAGCGAACGCATACGTGAGTAGCGCCCGCAAATGAAAACAGTGTTCAAACCACTCATGTGAGGTATCGCTGCGATCGGTAGAGTGAGAGCAATAATTCTAGATCTATACCTCCTCTGTAACTTAAAACATGTAACCTGTAGAATTTTTTTAATGTCGCCTATGGAGATTTTTAAGGGTAAGAGTTTGTCGCCATTCCACAAGCGGGCGCAATTTTGAAGCGTGACATGTTGGGTATCAATTTCCTCGGCGTAACATTATCTTTCACAATATAAAAAAAATGGGCTAACTTTACTGTTGTCTTATTTTTTAATTCAAAAACGTGTATTTTTTCCAAAAAGAGTGCGCTTGTAAGACCGCTGTGCAAATACAGTGTGACAGAAAGTATTGCAAAAAGTATTGCAACGACCGCCATTTTATTCTCTAGGGTGTTAGAAAAAAAATGTATAATGTTTGGGGTTTCTAAGTAATTTTCTAGCAAAAAAAAACTGTTTTTAACTTGTAAACAACAAATCTCAGAAAGAGGCTCGGTCCTTAAGTGGTTAAAACACATTTCTGATCTCCACACACGTTTTGGGCCAGTGACAATGAAAGTACCGAATCCAGTGGATGAGAAATAACAGCCAGGTGATCAGTGGAAGGAGGTCAGCAATAACAGCCCTGATCTTTATCTCAAGACAGGTTTACTTTAAATATTTCACACTTTCCTGTGAAATGTCTATCATTGCATTCCCATGGGTGATGTATGATATAATGTTTGCAATTAACATTGGATTTCTTCCATCTAAACATATGAATTCCACATAGGTTCACATACCATCTATCTGAAACATCTGCTACCATTATAATATTTACAGTACATTACTTTGTAAGCTTGCTGGCGTACGGTCATTTTCTAGCAATTTTAGGAAGCTACTTTGTTTCATCTTGCAGTATGTGCTGTTATTCTTCTGTGATGGTTTTCCTTTGTACAGGCACATCTATTACATTTTTATTTATGTTCTGCAATCATTTTCTACACTTCTTTTACTGCGACTTTTTTCTTTCATTATAAAATAGCCTCAGTCCTTTTTCATAAGAAACTTCATCACTTTTCAGGTATCTGTATTATTTTCTTACTGTTCCTAGTCTAACATAAGTTTTTTTGCCATAATATCAATCTATCTAGGCCTGGAGTGGATATCCGGCAATTCTGAAATGATAAGAAAGACTAATCTGTCTTAAGGTATGTGCGGCTTGTGTGACTGCCTGCTCAGCTTCGGTTAACCGCCTTTTGTCACTTTAATACAATAGCAAAGTAAATTAGTAGCCTTTATGCATTTTGTACTTGACATCTTGGTAGTATAAAGTTTTCAGTCATGGCAGTGCACAAGGGGTCTGATTTAGTGATCTATGTGAAATGAGATCAAGCGAAGTGAAGTTCACCTGTGTGGACCTGAGTGTTCTTCAACTATCCAGTTGTGCATGTAAATTGGGCAAAAACCTCTGGACAAAATACCTCCCTTCCTCCAGGAAATTGGATGTTTTATGTGAACATGTTTTAAAGATAAATAGGCAGACAATAGATAGACAATAGCAGGGGTTGGTAACTGTGGCCCTCCAGCTATTGTGGAAGTACATGTCCTATGTGTCATTGCAAAACTGACAGTTACAAGCAGGAAAGAAGGGAGGTAAGAGGGGACACTTTGCAGCAACACTGTCATGTTCCCCTATGAGAGCAAGATGAGAGTATCTCTTTAAATACAATCTTATAAGAGGCACCACTGCTTTTGACCAAGGATGTCATATAAATGCTCAGTAGTGTGAACTATGGCTGTGCACAAGTGTATTAAATGAAGCCTCGTTTTGATCACACAAACAGATAATGCACTCTGGTCCAAAAAAAAAAATACAAATCCTGCTACAGTAGGGATTGCTTGTAAGCAACCAAAGGAAGCCAGTAGGTCAGTGTGAGAGCAAGACAGCTAGCATGCTCAGAAAAAGGTTTCAGAAGCAGGGCTGGCAGAACCACAAGGTGACTAAAGCAGCCGTCTTAGGGCGCCAGGATAGGGGGGTGGTAAAATCAGAATACCCAGCCACTTTCTGGGGATTCAGATTTTTACAATGTTCCAGACGTGCTTTTTATACACTGCTAGCCGCTATAGCAGCCAAGAGTGTGTGTACTTTAGTAAATCTGACTGTTGGCTTTCATGTGGAAGGGATACAAGAGACTGTAAAGCCGCCGCAATGTGCCACCTTTCCCCCCTACGCAATCTTCCCGCTATGTTCACGGGGCTCCGCTGTCCCACCTACAGGCCCGGTGCTGCCATGGCAAGTGTCACTGGGAAGGGCGATGGGAGCTCAGCAGACCTCCTTACACTCAGCCTTACTCCTGTACACAGATCAGGATGTGATGTGTATGACATCACTTCCTGGACTGGAGCTGTCATTCTGCAGGATCAGTGCTGGGGAAACAGCTGATAGAACACGGTCTGTGTTCCATCAGCTGCAGTGGAGTAGAGAGGAGACACCCACGGTCTAATAGACCCGGGTGTCTCCATAAAGAGAATCTGTCACCTATATGCTATCACATAGGGGGTTATTGGTCCCCTATGTGATAGCAATACAAGTCATGTACAAATACATAAATACAAATGAAACCTAAAATGCACCTAAGTAGAAAAAAATCCATGTACCGGCCCTTTTCAGAAGCAAAACCTAAATTGCCTAGCTTGTGGCACTTTGTGGGTTGAGAGTTTTGGCTCCAGACTGAGCAGCTGTGAATAAAGTTATGCTATGGACCTGCAACCTACTACTCAGCCAGCTCCTTTTCACCAGATCTCATCTCCCTCTATAGCCTTTTATGTAGCTACCAGAGGAGGACCAAAGGGAATACTATAGAGTTTGACTTGAGTGACAACACAAGGTCTCCTGACATAACATCCAAGATGGAGGTGCCGAGTAGCAGTCTCAGGGCTTTTTTGATGTCTGTAGATTAATGGGGTAAGAAAAGTAAATAATATGTATACAATATATTAAAGTGGCTCTAAAAGTCCCTGTGCAGTATTCCCCCCCCCCCCCCCAGCCCACCCAATCTAGCGATGTACACGAGTGCCTCCAGTGCCTCTCCAGGAACTCTGCCCCCTAATTGGCTGAGACAACAGTGGGCTGTCAATCACAGCCATTGAGCCAATCAAAAGACAGATGGGGAGGGGCCAAACCATGGCTCTGTGTGTGAATGGGCACGCAGAGCCGCAGTTCGGGATCGAGTCTGCTTGGGTGCTCCCATTACAAGCTGCTTGCTCTGGGGGGCATTTGGCAGGAGGAAGGCGCCAAGAGCACTGGTGAGGGACCCGAGAAGAGGAGGAACAGGGCTGCTCTCTGCAAAACCGCTGCACAGAGCAAGTAAGTATAACATATTTTTTATTGTATATAAAAAAAAGAGCCTTTGATATCACTTTACATGCACTTCTAAGCTTTTGGGAATATTTTTGTTGAAATTAATGGTGAGGTGATAGGGTCACTTCAAAGGACTGAGAGCCATAGGGGTTGGTTTACTAAAACTAGGGAGTGCAAAATCTGGTGCAGCTGTGCATGGCAGCCAATCAGTTTCTAACTTCAGATTGTTTAATTAAGCTTTCACAATAAAACCTGCAATCTAATTGGTTTCTGTGCAAAGCTGCACTGGATTTTACACCCTCCACTTTTAATAAATCAACTCCATAATGTCCTTACCATAAAATTCCCAACTTCACTCCTGTATATGTCTATTCAATTGATGTATAATTATGGGGGGGGTCCCAAAAAATAGCTTTTTCTCCTTTGATTATACATGAAATAAGTAAAATGCATTACCAACTAATGCCTACATTTTGTAGAGACATGCTGAGCTGTATTTAGAACAAAACTGTAATTTCCTTCCCATGCATCAATCCCCCCATTCATCTATACGTATGAGAGGAATAGCCAGAGGTATTCAGCATATTTGTATAATAAAGTGCCATTTACATACCAACAAATGCGATCTTTAATATGAAATGACTCATTAGACTTGTAAATGATGTAAGGGGTTGCAAGCAAATTTAGTAAGTCCTTGAGCAATGAAGTGAGAGCATGGAGATACTGTATCTTATTTCTTAAATCGGTATGCTTTGAATGGAACCCATGCCAAAAAAAAAAACCCTCGCCTTAAAATTAAATCTATCTATATCACCTTTCCTAAATGTAGTTTTATCACTATGCTACACTGCTCTTCACATGAATTATGAGACCTTTTTATACTGTACATCATGTTCCACCTCTTTCACCTCCAATTATATGGTACAGTTCTTACATGGAAAGTTTAAGCAGGAATGTGCTTCTGTAGTCAGCAAGTGGTCCAATCTAAATGCATAGCAACCATTAATCTTTCAGTTTTAGAGTGTAGAAATTTTAAGCACTTTAATATTATTATTATATAGCATTTATTCAGTGGCAACAGTTTGCGCAGCTCTTTACGACATGAGGGCAGACAGTACAGTTACAATACAATTCAATACAGGTGGAATCAGAGGACCCAGCTCTGCAGAGCCTACAATATAAAAGGGAGGGTAAAGTGATACAAAAGTATCCAGGCACTTTCACCCCCTTCCTGCCCAGGCCAATTTTCAGCTTTCAGCGCTGTCGCACTTTGAATGCCAATTGTGTGGTCATACAACACTGTACCCATATGACATTTTTATCTTTTTTTTCCACACAAAAGAGCTTTCTTTTGGTGGTATTTAATTGCCACTGGGTTTTTTTTTTTCACTTGTTGCTAAATAAATGGAAAAAAAAACTGAAAATTTTGAAAAAGAAACTTTTCTTCATTTGTTATAACATTTTGCAAATAAATAATTTTTCCTCATAAATTTAGGCCAAAATGTATACAGTTACATTTCCTTGGTAAAAATAATCCAAATCAGTGTATGTTATGTAGTCTGTAGGAAAGTTATACAGTCCACAAACTATGGTATATACAGTATATCTGAAAACCGTGTTGATCAAGCAGATTCACTACCAGCATTATCAACGCAGCATACAGGGGATACATCCCTATGGCTGAACGGAGGAGATTGAAAGCTTTTAGAGCCCTTTCACACTGGGGCTGCCCGTGCGTTTGCGGTAAAGTGTTGCTCGTTTTAGTGGCGCTTTACCGCTGTTTAAACGGCGCTTTCGCGGCTAAAAAGGGTTAACAACTCCAATGTTGCGGCGCTTCCGAAGTGCATTGCAGGTGCTTCAGAAGGGCTGGCCATTCTTTGCAATGGGCAGGGGCATTTTGGGAGCGCAATATACATCGCTCCCAAACCGCCCAAAAGATGCTGCTTGCAGGACTTTTTCTAACGTCCCGCAAGCGCACCGCCACAGTGTGAAAGCACCCATTGCAATGAATGGAGGCAGTTTTCAGGTGCTTTACAAGCGATATTTCTAGAGCTAAAACGCCTGACAACTGCCTCAGTGTGAAAGGGGTCTTAGCAATCATCCATCCCAGCAGGACCTCAGAGGATATTTTACAGCAGGGATATGCAATTAGCGGACCTCCAGCTGTTGCAGAACTACAAGTCCCATGAGGCATAGCAAGACTCTGACAGCCACAAGCATGACACCCAGAGGCAGAGGCATGATGGGACTTGTAGTTTTGCAACAGCTGGAGGTCCGCTAATTGCATATCCCTGTTTTACAGCCATGATGTACTATCTAATTTCTTGAGGCTTGAAAATGCCAGGACAGTACAAATACCCTCCAAATGACCCCTTTTTGGAAAGCAGACAGTGCAAGGTATATAAGGGGCATGGCAAGTTATTTGAAGTTGTCATTTTTTGTCACAATTTTTGGGAAAATGAAGAAATTGAAAAAAGTTTTTTTGACAATTTTTATTTTTTTTACATACCGTCACCAGTGCAATACAGCATCATTATATACCGGGTGTGGCGGTGACCAGGGACACTGACTGGCGATGGTATGTAAACAATATATATATATTGTTTTCAATTTTTCACATTTTGTTTTTTTTTACGATTTTTTTTTTTACATACTGTGACCAGAGCAATACAGTGTTACTATAGTAACACTGTACTACTCTGGGGAGGTGATCGGGATTTTTTTTTTCTTTTTTTACACACTATGATTGTGTATAACTGTGATTATCACTGTTATAAGCAACCATTTTTTCTAAATCAAATCTATTCATTCAGTGTGTACTTTTGTGATGAGCTGTGATTTGCCAGAGATAATCATATGGTACAGATGAGCTGTGATTGGCCCTGTCTGTACCATGTGATCACTGTGACTAATCACAGAGATGAACACACTAGTACACAATGGATGAAATTAATGGAAGCCATCCATTGTGTACAATTGTCATGTGATCTGCTGTGATTGGTCACAGCGATCACATGGTACTGTCATTCTGACCCTACCATCTGAATGCCGCAGCTGAAATCGAGACTTTGGTGAGCCTGTATGAATTGTAGCCTCAGTTTCCTATTCTTACATGACGGGAGTGGCACCTGATGTGGTCATCTGCTGCTGTAGCCCATCTGCTTCAAGGTTTGATGTGTTGTGCATTCAGAGATGGTATTCTGCATACCTTGGTTGTAACGAGTGCTTATTTGCGTTACTGTTGCCTTTCTATCATCTCAAACCAGTCTGCCCCTTCTCCTCTGACCTCTGACATCAACAAGGAATTTTTGCCCACACAACTGCCGCTCACTAGATATTTTCTCTTTTTTGGACCATTCTCTGTAAACCCAAGAGATGGTTGTGCGTGAAAATCCCAGTAGATCAACAGTTTTTTAATAACTTGGACCAGCCCATCTGGCACTAACAACCATGCCACGTTCAAAGTCACTTAAATCCCCTTTCTTCCCCATTCTAATGCTCGGTTTGAACTTAAGCAAGTCGTCTTCACCACATCTAGATGTCTAAATGTATTGAGTTGCTGCCATGTGATTGGCTGATTAGCAATTTGTGTTACCAAGCAATTGAACAGGTGCACCTAATAAAGTGGCTGGAGAGTGTGTATATACAGTATCTCACAAAAGTGAGTACACCCCTCACATTTTTGTAAATATTTTATTTTATCTTTTCATGTGACAACACTGAAGAAATGACACTTTGCTACAATGTAAAGTAGTGAGTGTACAGCTTGTATAACAGTGTAAATTTGCTGTCCCCTCAAAATAACTCAAAACACAGCCATTAATGTCTAAACCGCTGGCAACAAAAGTGAGTACACCCCTAAGTGAAAATGTCCAAATTGGGCCCAAAGTGTCAATATTTTGTGTGGCCACCATTATTTTCCATCACTGCCCTAACCCTCTTGGGTATGGAGTTCAGCAGAGCTTCACAGGTTGCCACTGGAGTCCTCTTCCACTCCTCCATGACATCACAGAGCTGGTGGATGTTAGAGACCTTGTGCTCCTCCACCTTCCATTTGAGGATGCCCCACAGATGCTCAATAGGGTTTAGGTCTGGAGAAATGCTTGGCCAGTCCACCACCTTTACCCTCAGCTTCTTTAGCAAGGCAGTGGTCATCTTGGAGGTGTGTTTGGGGTTGTTATGTTGGAATACTGCCCTGCGGCTCAGTCTCCGAAGGAAGGGGGGTCATGCTCTGCTTAAGTAAGTCACAGTACATGTTGGCATTCATGGTTCCCTCAATGAATTGTAGCTCTCCAGTGCCGGCAGCACTCATGCAGCCCCAGACCATGGCACTCCCACCACCATGCTTGACTGTAGGCAAGACACACTTGTCTTTGTACTCCTCACCTGGTTGCTGCCACACACGCTTGACACCATCTGAACCAAATAAGTTTATCTTGGTCTCATCAGACCACAGGACATGGTTCCATGAATCCATGTCCTTAGTCTTTTTGTCTTCAGCAAACTGTTTGCGGGCTTTCTTGGGCATCATCTTTAGAAGAGGCTTCCTTCTGGGAAGACAGCCATGCAGACCAATTTGATGCAGTATAGTCTGACCACTGACAGGCTGACCCCCCCCCCCCACCCCTTCAACCTCTGCAGCAATGCTGGCAGCACTCATACGTCTATTTCCTAAAGATAACCTCTGGATATGACACTGAGAAGGTGCACTCAACTTCTTTGGTCGACCATGGCGAGGCCTGTTCTGAGTGGAACCTGTCCTGTTAAACTGTTGTATGGTCTTGGCCACCATGCTGCAGCTCAGTTTCAGGGTCTTGACAATCTTCTTATAGCCTAGGCCATCTTTATGTAGAGCATCAATTATTTTTTTCAGATCCTCAGAGTTCTTTGCTATGAGGTGCCATGTTGAACTTCCAGTAAACAGTATGAGAGAGTGAAAGCGATAACACTAAATTGAACACACCTGCTCCCCGTTCACACCTGAGACCTTGTAACACTAACAAGTCACATGACACTGGGGATGGAAAATGGCTAATTGGGCCCAATTTGGACATATTCACTTAGGGGTGTACTCACTTTTGTTGCCAGCGGTTTAGACATTAATGGCTGTGTGTTGAGTTATTTTTAGGGGACAGCAAATTGACACTGTTATACAAGCTGTACACTCACTACTTTGCATAGCAAAGTGTCATTTCTTCAGTGTTGTCGCATGAAAAGATAAAATAAAATATTTACAAAAATGTGAGGGGTGTACTCACTTTTGTGAGATACTCCATATCTATATCTTAAGCTAGTGCACAACTAGGTAAAATTAGAAACATCACATTCTATAAGTGAAACATTCTATTCTATAAATATAGCCAATAGGACAGTACATCTTTAACCTTTATAGATGGATATTTATTAACAAAACTGAAAAGAGGAAAACAGGAACAAAAAGAGCGTTGCTCCTTGAGGTGACCCCATCTGTACTAAAAAAACAAGATCAGTTCTCTTACAGATGACAAGTAATGGGAAAAGATTTGAAAATGCAAACCAACACAATGCACAAAACATGGAAACTGCTCTGGGCTCTGAGTTGTAACGTGCTTAATGCAATAAGCAAATTAGTTTTGTTGTCTCTTCAAATTTCTGAGCTACAAATTAATGTAAATAATATATGCACTTAATATATTGCAAATGTGCATAAACTTGTTAGACAATTACAGATCACAGTAAGGTTAAAAACAATTAGGAATATATGAAATCATTTTATTAGAATTACTTATGCCACATTTCACTACGACAATAATTTATATTGCACACGTGAAGAATGGTTAGAAGAAAAAATGGCATATACAATCTACACTGTCCTAACATAATAAGATATTTCTTTTTTACAATCCAATGAATATAGGGATAAAACAATAAAGTATTTAAGAAAATAAGGGAGAATTCCACTTTATTCATTTTTATGCCAAACAAACACTTTTAAATTGCTATATTATATACTGTATATATTCCTTTTAGTATGTATAACTAGGGATGGGTCGAACACCCCCAGGTTCGGTTTGCACCAGAACATACCGAACAGGCAAAAAATTTGTCAGAACACACGAACACTGCTAAAGTCTATGAGACACTAACATGAATAATCAAAAGTGCTCATTTTAAAGGTTTATATGCAAGTTTTTTCGTTTTTTCGAGAGCAGTGATTTTTTTAATGCTTAAAGTGAAACAATAAAAATGAAATATTCCTTTAACCACTTCAGCCCCGGAAGAATTTACCCCCTTCCTGACCAGAGCACTTTTTGCGATTCGGCACTGCGTCGCTTCAACTGACAATTGCGCTGTCATGCAACGTTGTACCCAAACAAAATTGACGTCCTTTTTTTCCCACAAATAGAGCCTCTGCGTTTTTGGGTTTTTTTTGCGCTATAAACAAAAAAACAGCGTCAATTTTGAAAAAAAAAACACATTATTTTTTACATTTTGCTATAATAAATATCCCCCAAAAAATATATTAAAAAAACTATTTTTTTCCTCAGTTTAGGCCGATATGTATTCTTCTACATATTTTTAGTAAAAAAAAATCACAATAAGTGTATATTGATTGGTTTGCGCAAAAGTTATAGTTTCTACAAAATAGGGGATAGATTTATAGTATTTTTATTATTAATTTTTTTTTTTACTAATAATGGCAGCAATCTGCGATTTTTATTATGCCTGCGACATTATGGCGGACACATCGGACAATTTTGACACATTTTTGGAACCATTGGCATTAATACAGCGATCAGTGCGATTAAAAATGCATTGATTACTGTAAAAATGTCACTGGCAGTGAAGGGTTTAACACTAGGGGGCGGTGAAGGGGTTAACTATGTTCCCTGGGAGGTGATTCTAACTGATGTGGGAGGGACTAACCACAAAAAGTGACAGATCGTGGTTCCTAGCTAATAGGAACACGCGATCTGTCACTCCGGTCAGAACAGAACTGGGAAGTGTGTGTTTACAGACACTTGTCCCTGTTCTGTGTCTCTTCTTCACGATCACTCGTGGCCAGCGGTCATCGCGACCGTCGACCACAAGCATCGGCACCCCAGGTATGCAGCAGGCACGCGCACCTGCTATCCGGACCCCGCAAGATCACGTACAGTAACGTGATTTTGAGCAGGGGAGCCAGCCTGCCGCAGTAAAACTGGGGGTGTCTATAGTATGCCTATACTATCAGGTCCTTCGGGTCTGATATTGAAATTAAGGGGAACCTTGCGCCAAATTAAAAAAAAAATGGCGTAGGGGTCCCCCCAAAATCCACACCAGACTGAAGGGTCTGGTATGGATTTTAAGGGGAACCCTGCGCCAAAATTAAAAAAAATGACGTAGGGGTCCCCTCCCAAAATCCATACCAGACCCTTATCTGAGCATGCAACCTGGCAGGCTGCAGGGAAAGAGGGGGGGGATGAGAGAGCGCCCCCCATCCTGAACCGTACCAGGCCACATGCCCTCAACATGGGGAGAGTGCTTTGGGGTAGCCCCCCAAAGCACCTTGTCCCCATGTTGATGGCGACAAGGCCCGGTGGTTGTGGGGGTCTTATCGGAATCTGGAAGCCCCCTTTAACAAGGGGACCCCCAGATCCCGGTCTTCCCCTCTGTGTGAAATGGTAACAGGGTAGAAGTACACCTACCATTTCACAAAAAAAGTGTCAAAATGTTAAAAACGACAAGACACAGCTTGGGGACAAGTCCTTTATTAAAAAATAAAAAAATAAAAATGTCCCACAATGTCCATTCATCTTCTTCTTCACGCCACAACGGATCAAAAAAGAAAAAAAATCCGCAACCAACCCGCCTCTATGGGGGGCTCCCGCCGTGTGGCGCTTCTTCGCTGATGACAGTTCTTATATAACTAAGGGTGATGGCCACCCAGTGACATGCCTGAGTGACCCCGCCCCCCTCTCACACCCAGTGAAATCCTCTCAGTGCTCTAAAGTATCTGTGGCAATATAGGGGAATATGACTCAGATTCAGATATACAAACTTCACAAATGACATATTTTACAAAGCCTGCTCATTTTTCTGTCCTGAGGCAATTTTAAGAAAAAATGCTTCACAAAGCCCTTAAACAGACTTCAGATCATGTAGCAAACAGTCTGACTAGGGAAATCAGAGAACTTGGCCAATGCACTGCAAATATTGAACTGCAAATTGCTGAACTTGAAAATAACACCCAGACTTATGCAGTTTAATTTGAAAACAAAGAGGAAAATGTAGTCCTTCAATTTCGTTTAGAAGATTACAAAAAAAGGGCTTGGCGTTCCAATATCCGTATCACTGATTTGCAAGCCACTATGCTATCCCTATTTCAAGAACTACAGACTCCCATGCCAATCAAACGAATGGAGATGGACAGGGTTCATAAAGCCCTCACACCCCGCAAAGCTGATGGAGCGCCACGTGATATTATCGCCAAATTTCACTGTTTCCGTACCAAGGAACAATTTCTAGCTGCAGCTAGAGCAAAAGATTCACTGATTCTCCAAGGACATACTTATCAACTTTTTGCTGATCTATCTCAGCTCGCCATCTCAAAGCTGCTTCTTCAAATTTTACAGTGACATCAAAGCACCCATCAATGGGGCTTTCCATTTTCAATTTGCTTCACTTACCAAGGATCTAAATATGTCTGTTGTTCTGCTGAAGAACTCCAATCTTCTTCACAAAACATCCAGCTTCTAGAATGCGCTCTCAACCAAAGCAATGCACAGAGTTAAATGGTTACCCTTTCCCTGCAAAAATCAGCTGGTGCTGAAGCAAATAGAAGTCTCCCGGGGCAATCAAAATGTGGTGGCTTTTCTTCTCCTACACCAACTCCTGAGGACTCTTTGGACTGACTTTTTTCTTTTTGTTTGACTCGATGTCAGGTATTCTTATATCTTTAACTTCCAACTAACTAGATGTTGGGTAAAGTTTTTTTTTCTTTTTTTTTAGTCATATCAGTTTAGTACTCAAACTTTTTTGTTAAACTCCTTACTTTTCTGCTGGTCTATTATTTATTTTTTATTTTTTTACTGACAGCAGCGAGTTGTTCGCTATATTTCTTTACATAGCCTCAAGCTTTTTTTTTTTTTTTTTTTAATGTTTTCTGTGATGTTTTTGTACTTGTATACACCTTACCCCATCCCTTCCATCCCTCTTCATATGCTTTTTCATGACACAGTGATGGGTATGGAACTTTTTGGGGCAATGATTTTTCATTGTATTTATTACTTTTCATTGTTGGCAGTGTTCCCTTTGGTGATGTTTTTGCGCCTCCAGTTTGCTACCCTCGGATCCCCATTTTTATGTGGGCTTCTGGTGGACCACTTGTCGCTCCCCCAGTATGCTGTTCTGTTGAGCTATTAGCTCTCTTTATTATTTTACAAATCTTAGTAATATCTGCAGGATGAGAGCTAATTCCTTTCCTTTTCTTACAGCCTTTCCTTTTTTAGTATTTAGTGCTAATGCTGAATCTGAAAGACTGTGCCTATCAACAAGACTCATGAAACATTTTTGCAGGAGACTCTCGTGATGAATGCAAACGTGCTATTAATACGTGTGCAATGGGTTGGAGGTTGGGGAAGGAATATAACATATCCAATCCGTCAGAACATGAAATGTTAAATATGTTTTTTTTGTCGGAGGGAGTAATTGAAAGAAGGAGATCATATTTGTAATGTGTGACATGTATAGACATAACAGAATTAATATGGTGCAGGTACCCAGGAGGCTGACACTTATGCATAATAAGGTGTCGGTTGACCAGACTAGAGGATGCCAGGTAACACATCAATGGGGTGAAAACTTCCTTGTAGGGGTGGTGTCTCAATCTTAGCAGTCCTGTAGAGAAGCTCTCGGTTACTGGACATGTGGGACTCCAGAACTGGAAATGGGGGAGATACACCTGGTTGATGTCTCACCGGAGAGGTTGAAACCCTGCACAGGTAATGCCAGGGACTAAAAGGGAACAAACACTGGCTGCCAGGGCACAGTATGCCTTCACCACATGGCGCTTCAGCATCTCGCAGTGGTTGATAAAAACCTATTACCCTATATGTGCTGAGTATACACTGAATGAAATGCGGTCATTGTACCAGTGACTTACTCCCAGAGATGTGCGGACACAGAATGAGGTTCATGCAGGACATTATTTCTGAGGAGTAATCGAAAGAGGAGGAATGTATTCAGCACTATATTGGGAGGAATGGGAGCTGGGATGGGTGTTGTTTTTGGAGTGGACATCGGTATCCTGAGGAAAAAACTCTCAGCCATAGCTTAAGCGGGGCTTTGTTACTCCGAGAGATTGGTGGCATCCTTAATAACATTCAACAAAGTCACATAAACACCCAGGTTAAAGTGGTTTTGGATTTTGTCAACCATGTTGAGAGGTTGGTAGAGAGTGTGATGATACAGGACAGAAATCTGTCATGGGCTCTGGCGTGCATGCAGGGGCGGGCGGAGGTATCGGTCAGCTTCAAGATGGAGGCAGGTTGATATTTCCCTCTGTCGGAAGCATGATCATGATGTCCTTTGTATGCCAGGTCAATACATGGTGGTAAACGAAAAATGTTGGGAAGATATTTCACTCTGGGTTCTGGATGGAGAGATCATTGCTGGGAAGGAAGCACCTGGGTATTATTTGGGACATAGACAAGTTTGTTTCTTCATCTTAAAGGATACCGATGTAACGTTAGTCATGAAACTAGAGTGTTCCTTGAACCTAACAATAGGTAGAGGTGCATGGTATACCCTGGGCATGGTCTCTGAAATCCAGGCACAGGGATGGAATTTTGTGGTTTGTCATTGTTTCAGGTTTATATGTGTTAGACTCAAAATTTATATAGGAAGCTCTCGCATTTATCTATGCAAGTTGAGGGACGAATTGACGGTAAGGTCTCTGCGTACAAGTTAGAGGCTTTGCTGTCTTTTCAGAGCCCTGAACTACCGCTGACATGCCAAAATTGCGATAGGAAAGGCCATTGTGAGCAAGCCTGCCTAATCCCGACCTATATTTACAGTAAAGGGTTATAGGCGGTTGGGAGCGGGATGCATAAGTAGATGGGTCACATATATATGTATATATTATGGTAATGGGTTGATTTACGTTATGGTATAGTGTGACATATGTGTATTTTAGGCTAGTAATATGGGTGAAAGGCCCTCCTCGAGACTCAGTATCTCAAAGCTGGTTAATACGTTGCATGTGCTGGTGAATGGTGAGTGAATGGACACCCCTTGCCTGTATTGCATCCCGTCCTGAAGATACCAAAAAGGAGAAGATACCGAACATACAGAATGGAAGCTGTCGCTGAAGAATGATGGTGGTGTGTCACTCAGTGGCAAAGAGGCACATTTTGGGAAGCACAACCCATTAAGACAGTTATGAACTGTTCCATAGGAACCGTGTCTGAAGAAGGGTGGTATGCGCCCTTTAGGCGCAAAGCAGAATATGTTGGAATTCAACATGATTTAATATCATATTTCTGGAGGTTTACTTCCTGGTTGATACAGCCAGGTGGCCATGGTTTAAAGGGTAAGAATATTCTCACTCTCTGTAGCACTGACATATGGTCCCCAAGTTGGAATGTAGCCAATTAAGCCTAACTCTGCATGACAATACTGACACCGATCTGTCTATGAGAATTCCTGATTAACTACTCTTTCAAAGAGAGCAAGATAATTGATGACAAAGATCAAAGACCAACAAGCTCCTGGAGATGATGTGGGCAATACTGCCCCCAGAGGCCAATTTACGGCAGGACGGTCAGTAATATAATCTGTTGAGGAGGAATGCCCCAGGAACACTCTGATTCGTCCAAAACTGAGTTGGGCTGGCAATGGAAGGGGGTTTGGATGAGGTAAAAAATGGGGGGTAAAAGGTCCTTGAATCCACACTCACCAAAGTAGCAAACAGCAAATAGAGTACCAGCCGATTCGTCAATATGTGACGGGATACCTGCCCTAAAAGCAATGGCACTATATCAACAACAGAAAGAGGAGACAAGGGAGTCCCCAGAAAGCAAAAAAGGGGAATGGTCAACTACGGCTTATGGTACAAAAATGCAAAAAGGCTTTATTAAGGGTAGGGGGGTTGGGGGTATTTACATATACAAAAAATTCCAAATATATGTAAGATAAACAATGTATCTAAATAACACAGTCCGTCTCACTACACTAAACCAAAATTAAAAACCATGCTGCAACATTGATGAATAAAACTGCAGAGCGTGCCTGCAGGCCAAAAACGCATGCAGTGTCCATTTGAATCCAAAGAAAAAAGTATTGCACCAAACATTACATGGAGTAAGCTACTGATGGGATATCAAGTCTTATGTGGTCTAGTATTAACTGTGCATCAGATTGAGCAGTACTGAGAAAAAAAAAAAAAAAAAAAAAAACCCACATATATCCACATAGACAGGACCTTACATAGCTGAATTAGGTGGGGTTTTTTAAAAAAAACCTCTGTTAGAAGGAAATCCTCCACAAGCAGCTTCCAACCTCAGTGCACTAAATGTGTGTTTACACCAGTTGTTTTGGAAATGGAAAGACCAGCGTTCCTGTTACTAGGTATGTCCAGTGCACAAACACTATTTCCTCAATGCAGCATAAAAGGAGCAAAGGACAAACCACTCCAAAGAAAGGGCTTAGTCTCTTTTCCAATCTAGACCAGGATGATATTTTCACAGTTCATCAGTTTCAAGTGTGTCAATCCATGCAGGAGGGTGAATGGCAAACAGATGCAAAGACTATTGATAAGCAGGTAAGAAGGGAAAGAGAAACTGCCCATTGGGCTCTCACCTCTTTCAAGTACTGGGGATGTCCTCAGACTCTGCTGTCTTGCTGTTTGGCATGGAGCGGCTCACAGTCAGTTCAGAGCAACATTCAGTGTGTAGTCACAGCACACCATTCTCCTCAATAGTAGACACTGCAGACTGTGTAATCACATGACCGGTCACATGGTTAGGAAGAGACCAGGAACCAGGAACTTTGCATTCAATTGCTGATGCGGAATTAGCTTGTGAAGTATGGTGCTGTATGCAAATCACAGGGAAACCCTTTTATATTGCTGGAAAAGGAAGCATGTTGAAGGCCTGCTGACAAGCCCTGCAGGGGCTGCGTTGACATTTCGTACGCCTCCGCGTACTAGAAGTACGCGGAGGCGTACGAAATGTCAACGCAGCCCCTGCAGGGCTTGTCAGCAGGCCTTCAACATGCTTCCTTTTCCAGCAATGTAAAAGGGTTTCCCTGTGATTTGCATACAGCACCATACTTCACAAGCTAATTCCGCATCAGCAATTGAATGCAAAGTTCCTGGTTCCTGGTCTCTTCCTAACCATGTGACCGGTCATGTGATTACACAGTCTGCAGTGTCTACTATTGAGGAGAATGGTGTGCTGTGACTACACACTGAATGTTGCTCTGAACTGACTGTGAGCCGCTCCATGCCAAACAGCAAGACAGCAGAGTCTGAGGACATCCCCAGTACTTGAAAGAGGTGAGAGCCCAATGGGCAGTTTCTCTTTCCCTCCTTACCTGCTTATCAATAGTCTTTGCATCTGTTTGCCATTCACCCTCCTGCATGGATTGACACACTTGAAACTGATGAACTGTGAAAATACCATCCTGGTCTAGATTGGAAAAGAGACTAAGCCCTTTCTTTGGAGTGGTTTGTCCTTTGCTCCTTTTATGCTGCATTGAGGAAATAGTGTTTGTGCACTGGACATACCTAGTAACAGGAACGCTGGTCTTTCCATTTCCAAAACAACTGGTGTAAACACACATTTAGTGCACTGAGGTTGGAAGCTGCTTGTGGAGGATTTCCTTCTAACAGAGGTTTTTTTTAAAAAACCCCACCTAATTCAGCTATGTAAGGTCCTGTCTATGTGGATATATGTGGGTTTTTTTTTTTTTTTTCTCAGTACTGCTCAATCTGATGCACAGTTAATACTAGACCACATAAGACTTGATATCCCATCAGTAGCTTACTCCATGTAATGTTTGGTGCAATACTTTTTTCTTTGGATTCAAATGGACACTGCATGCGTTTTTGGCCTGCAGGCACGCTCTGCAGTTTTATTCATCAATGTTGCTGCATGGTTTTTAATTTTGGTTTAGTGTAGTGAGACGGACTGTGTTATTTAGATACATTGTTTATCTTACATATATTTGGAATTTTTTGTATATGTAAATACCCCCACCCCCCCTACCCTTAATAAAGCCTTTTTGCATTTTTGTACCATAAGCCGTAGTTGACCATTCCCCTTTTTTGCTTTCTGGGGACTCCCTTGTCTCCTCTTTCTGTTGTTGGTTTGGATGAGGTGTAATTGAGGTTTGTAAAAAGGGCTGTTTCAAACAGAGAGCTCTCTTTTAACATCTGGAGATCAGCCAATGAGTCTAGAGGATGTGATAAGTATCGTTGATATTCTTGTATTATGTTCTGATTGTAAGCTTTGTGATATTGTATTAATACTTTCATGTTAGCGGTTCCTCTCGTCTTGGGAAATAAATACGTTTTATTAAGCTGTGTTCTTGGTTTCATAGCTAACCTTGCATTATAGTGATATCATCAATAACATGTGGTCAGAGTTTTTATAGAATAGCTAACTATAGGGATTAGACAAATTAATTAATAGATAGGTATAATATTTATTATACCATTTACTTCAGGTATCTGCATCCTCCATAAAGTCTTTTCCTACTTTGTGTGATACATTTGGACTTCCTCAAACAGAACTGTTCCAATAATTGCAAATCATAAAATTTTTCCAACCTTATCTAAATTCCAACTCCCAACTATCCCAGATGTCGCGTTTTGAATGCATATGTATTTCTGGCCCTCATGCTAGGGGACTTTTTTTGGCTTCTCTATAAGCAAATTTTAGCTAGTACTAACACTAGTCCCCCTTCATATGTCTCCAAATGGGAACTAGACCTTAATCGCTCATTTAATGCTACTGAATTGTCTATCATATGACCCACCACTAAGTCTGCTTCTTCTAATGTTGTTGCTGTGGAAACTAACTTTAAGGTGCTAACCCATTGGTATTAGGTCCCCGCTAGTATATCTAAATATGCTTCTGATTACCCTGGAGCTTGCTTTTGCAGCTGTTCAGAGTCTGGCACTCAACTTCATATTTGGTGGGATTGCCCAATTGCCCAAAAATTCTGGAAGGCAGTTTTAGACTTAGCCTCCAAAATCTTTGATACACCTATACAGCCAAATCCTGCTACAGCCCTATTAAACCTGAAACTTGATGGGGTCACACAGAATTAATTTTGCCTTCTTTTACAGCTCCTAACAGCCACAAAACAAACCATTGCTAAGGCATGGAAAACTCAATATTTAATTCTAGCTGAAACCATACACAGCACTAATAAAGCTCTTATTCATGCTAAAATGGAAGCAATCGAAAGAGATTGAATCGGTCAATTTGAGAAACTCTGGCTTCCTTGGGTTAAGCATTGTTTACCTCCAAACTTTGATGACACACTATTATTGCCTTGGTAATTTTACTATATTTGCCTTGACTATACTTTCTATTCATTTGGGTTTGCATCACCAATTATAACCCCCCCCCCCCCCCCCCCATTCCTTTCCCCCATTTTTCTACCCTCTTCTCTCTATCTACTTCTATTTTTTGCTTTAAACCTTTCATATTGTGTGGTACTTATAAACAGATTATCTCTTCTGTTTCTAATATATACCTATTCGATTGATCTCCTTATTACTGCTATTGCAAAATGAACCAATAGTCACTAGCTTACTTTTTTTTTACTTTATGGAATTTTATAATGCTTTCGATGGAAAACTTTATTGTTTTATTCATTGCTCTACTCGTTACATTTTTGCATTGTTATGTACTCATCCTGTTTATAAATCGATATGTTTAGCTTTATTGCTATTTGAATATTGTACCACCATCCTTGTATGTACGAAAATTGGCAATCTTTGTTATATTTAAAAAATAATAAACAAATTTGATGAGAAAATAACAGGTTGCTGCAACCATCTATTGTGTTCCCACAATTGATAGCCAAAATTAATAAAAATATTTATGGGTGCGCTCCCCCTAATATCCACTACATTGTGTAAACAAAGGAAATATTTGTATGCGCAAGTACTTAATAGGTTGCATGAATAAACCAAAAAGTGTAATAAAACAAAACAAAAATATTGCAAATAAACATTTAAACATATAAATGTCTCTGTGTGAGCTTCTTTTGTCACAAGAACTTCTTATTCAAATAATTAGTACACCAAGTGTGCTTCCCGATTAACAGTTCATGCATCCACATTTACTCCCCCATAAATTTGGGAGAGTCCCACCACCTTTCTTATCATACGCTCACCTTCAACTGTGGACCTGCATAAATATAAGGTCAAAAGCGATTTTCCTTTAAGAGGTCTATTATATGCCACAATGGTGATGATAAAACAGGTGGTCTCCACTCAGATGCATCCTACTGAAGCTGGTAACTGGTGGTCTGTAATTTCAATGTATGTAGCCCTTAAGGCATCAGATCTCCCCTTCCTTTTTACTCTGCAATGAAGCTCAAACAGTGAGGGAACTTAGCATAGTGCATCCCTCAGGGGATCATGAGGATTCGCGTAGAATGGAGCCGGTTGACGTAGTTGCCGAAACTGGAAATGAGGTGGTAGTCGCAGTCTTAATGTCTGGATGACAGTTTTACATAGTATTTTTGCCTGCGTTTTCTGCAAATATTGTAAGTGCAATAGTTTTTAATAAAATGATACATTTTAAATTTACTGCACTATAAGAAGTCCCCTCACTGTTTGAACTTCATTGCAGAGGAGAAGTCTAAATGTTTATTTGCAAAATGTTGGTATTGTTTTATTACACTTTTTGGTTTAGTCATGCAATGTATTAAGTACCTGCACATACAAATATTTTTTTTTTTTGCACGTATGTACTGGATAGCAGGGGGAGTGCACCATCAATATTTTTATTAATTTAGCAGCGTAATAAAGATTCCATATGCAATGATCAGCACATCCCAGGTATTGAAAAAATCATCTTTTTTATGATCTTATTAAAACTATTGCCATAGCTATTAAACACTGAACAAGTGCTTCCCATTAAAATAGCAGTTTAACCTCTCTGGTTCTTTTTCAGATTATTCTGTCTCCCATTAGGGAGACTTTTGTTCACTTAATATAGCCTTATCACAACAGGAAATCTCTCCTAGGTGAGGAAATTCCTCTCAAAAAATTGTCCCTGAAACAAGATAAACCATGAAAAAAGATTCCTTTCCTATTGTTGTTCTGGTGAGAACTCAAAATTTAAGATTTTTGTTTATTACATGTCTTTTTATTAAGGTTTTTGTATTTGTTTTTCTTTCAGTACAATTTTTTTGTTCAAGAATGACACATTCCAAATAGTGCAATCCACAACCATATAGAAGTCAGCATTACATTAGAGAATAACATGACTGAGTTGCAAGCACAAGAATGAAACAAACAAAATAAAAAAAAACTGTTGTTACATTTAAAAACAATACCCATTGCACCCCTCTGCCCCCACTCAACCCCACTGTCTTGGCTGGATTGAGATCACAAAGAATGGTTTCAGTCCTGCTCTGCTCTACTTATCTCCACAATATGGGGGGAAAGTTTGTAGCCCCAACAAAACACTCGCAGGGCTGATTAAATTCCTTGAGATAACACAGGCAACGTGCATATGACAGCTCTGATTTTATGATTTTTTTTAAAAAGAATAACATTTTCTTGAAGAATGTGGTACATTGAAAATAATTATAAAAAAAAAGAATACTGCAGTAACAGCATCACAGTACATAAGTACCCTCTACTAATAATATCAAACAACAGGGATGCGGGTCAGAGGACAATTGTGTGAAAAAACTGTAAGAACATCCTCAAGCTGGATGATTGAGCTTGAGCTTAAGCTCAATCATCCACTTGGCCAAACTCTCTATAGAAATCTAAATAGGTGAAGAGAAGGGTGCTAGACCCAGTGCAGTTGGAAACTATGTGTGGACTACAGGAAAGGCATCCTACTACGGTACAGAAGTACCAGTAAGGGTCTGATAGGGTAGTTCTGTTGGTGCTGCTTTTCTAAAGTACAGTAAGAGAAAGAAGAAAATCTGAAGAAGAGAGAAAAAAATATATGAAAAAAGATGAGGGGAAAGATGAGAAAATATGGGTGTCCGATGGGAGGGTCAGTCTAGCTCATCCCAACAGCCAAGGTTGAGCACCTATCACCTTAGGAAAGGTAAAAGTTTGAGGGAAACCACAAGTCCCGGGAGCTTAGTAAAGTTATCATTGACCAACTCCTCCATTCACATAATGTAGTTTAGTTCAGTAACTCATTCTTGAATGGTGGGTATCGTGGAGGATGTCCAATGTCTAGGAATCATGAGGAGGAGTCTAAAAAGGCCCTTTTTGATGCTTTTGATAGAGCCAGGTATCATACAGAGAAGGGCTACTTCCAGAGTCTCTGGCCATGTTTTACCCGTAAAAGGGGACTTGAAATATTGCCAACCAGCATGGTTTGATTTTAGAATACGACCACCATATACGGAGATGTGTACCACCTGGCTCTTCACATCTCTAACACTGGTCTGGTATTAAACAAAAGGAGGAGGAGGAGTTTTACGGACTTTTAGGAAGCCAAAACCTGGTAAGGTTACGTATTTCCATCCCTATCAGACTTTGAGTGAAGTCATGACCTGGTAAGGTCATGCATTTCCATCCCTAGTAAGTCGAGAAGAGGGGAGCAAAGGAAGTAGGACTTTGTGTGAAGCACATGGTAGCGAAAACATTATTGAGCTGAACAAGGGAATTTTATTTGTATACATTTCTTGTAATCATACATATAAAGTTAATTATCAGAGTAAATGGTAAACAGCATCACATGAATATCCATACATGAAAACAAAAATATCTCAAATGTGATCATAATTATCAAGAGTAAAAAGTTTAGACATGATAATAAATTAATAAAATTGAATGAAACAAATGATGATACAGAGTCATAGGTAGGGCCATAATAAAATCCCAAGGTTCAACAAGGCTAGGTTAGATACAAATGTGGTTGCAAGGTAATGCCTGCAGGACCTAAGGCCTCACTAAACCTGTAGAGGTAGAGATTACATAGTAACTTGAAGATCTGGGTATGAAGAAAGGGCAAACAGGTAGCTCTACGCGTTTCATGGCTGAGCCGCCACTCATCAGGAGCATGCACATGATAGTCTGAAGTGGGAATAATATAAGAGGTAAACAGTCATCGTTTAGGAGATAAAAGGGGGTAGAGTAGAACCCCAATTGGCACTGAAGTGCGTACCTACTAGTTGAGGCACTACGGTAAATGGTGCAGTGGCAGGGCACCAGGACCATCGAGCAACACCTCCAACCGGGAGCCGTGGTGGGTAGCTCAGCGGGGGCGACCAAGAAGGCAGCAAGTAGAATGGGCACGGGACCCCAAGGCATCTCTGGGAGAGAAAAAGTGAGGGATGATGGAGGTGAACTAGTGGTAGCAGCAATAGCTGAAATCAGGGTTAGAAGGGAGGTACCCGTGCATGTGAAAAATAAAAATTGATATGGTGAAAACTGGCAGCCAGAAGGTTGCCAGAGAAAAGGTGACAAACACCAGGATCAAGTGGTGAAAAGCATGCTAAATGACCCATGAAAATACAGTGCAAGGATGGAGATGTACCTGTGTGGACGAGGAACCAAGAGCAGAGAAGAGATTCCAACTGTGTGGAGTTGGTGGATTGAGAGCCTCGAGCACCGGGATCTCCCAGAAAGACGCCCCTATATGCCCCACTTCCTTTGCTCCCCTCTTCTCGACTGGTCTGGTATTGCCAGAATAATCTGTAGTGTGAACGGACAACAATACCATCTGGTCAGGATCTTACAGTTTCTTTCCTGTGCCTATGAAGCTATTATTTTAAAGCCATTATTTTAAAGGTGAGAAGAAAGGCTTTATCCCAGTCTTCCAGGGATGGATTGCATCCCAGTTTCCTCTCCCAGTCTTGGATGTAAAAGGGACAACACATAGTTTTTTAGTTAATGAGCAGATATAACAAAATGTTTCCAATGGTATATTTAACAGAACAAAATGAGACCAAGGATAAGAAATTTTTTGCTAGGGTTTTCATTCACTTTAAAGCTACACCCATGTAAATGTGAGCAATGTGGCTGTGTACACCATTCACAGTAGTGCACTATGTGGTCCAGAGCTTTACTCTCTTCAATGTGTGAAAGGGTGCTCCAGGTCTTTTACAGTCCAAGCAACACCCCCATGTCTGTGCTAAAGAAAGTCCAATTCTTTGGAATAATAGCTAAGTTTCTTTGATTTACTGAAAGAGAAAATAAAAGCTTTTCAGAAATCTCGAGGAACAAAAGGTATGATGCATATTCTTTTGTACATTAAATCTTAAGAAAACATGCCATATGGCTATAAATAAACAGCCAGCATTAAATTATTTGAAAGTAAACTTGCTGTTCATTATAATTTAAAAAGCACAGCAATGTCTTTGTGCGCAAGATATAGACTTTAATACTTGTGTGCAGAATACAAGGAACACTTTCATTATAAATTTGATAAATGTGGATATTGCAAGGAATCTAAAAGACACAGGACATCCACTGACACCCTTACCATCAGTAAATGCTCAATGTATGCATCACAGGTCAGAATCACACATATATCACATAAAAAGGAAAAAAAAACTCTATTGTAAAAAACTCAACTTGCCAGTTTAAGTGTTTTCTGTAACAAAGTAAGGAAATATTTAAATATAAATTCCATTCTATTCAAGAAAAATCCCTGGCTGAGATTTCCTTAAAAATAGATACATCCATGAATGTGATTTCCTGATCCCCCGCAACACTGAGTGGTTTCTTCTGCCAACCCTAATGTCACTACTGTGTTTTATAGCAATGTTGGGGTCAGCGAGAGGAACCAGCGAGTGCAGAAGGGGACCAGAGGATCAATACTCCTAAAAGTGTTATTTACTGAAGAAACTTCAGTTGAGGATTTCTTATTAAAGTGGTAGTAAACTCAGTTCTACCACTTGTACCTACAGGCAAGCCCATAGTAATGCTTACCTGCAGGTACTGTGAATATCTCCTAAAGTCGCACAGTTTAGGAGATTTTCAGAGTGCATGCAGCCGGTGACGTTACCGGCTCACGTGCTCTGAAGGACCGGACCTTCAGAGCCCATGCCGTAAACGGCGGCTGCCACGCTCATGCGTGAGATTGACATCATTGCGCCCTCGGCCGCTCACGTAGCCAGAGGATGCAAAACTGGAAGGAAGACTGGGGGAAGATGTCAGCCCTCTCATCGGTGACAGCATGGCGCTGGAGAGCTTTGTTCTAAGGTAAGTCTAGCATAATTTGGCTAGTATGCGATGCATACTAGCACATTATGACATTGCCTTGCAGTATTTTTTTTTAAATAACTGCGGTTTACTACCACTTTAACTCTGCGGCATTCAAGATCATTGGTGGCAGAAGCAGTAACTATTGGCTATCTTTTTTACAAGGAAAACATTTTCCTGGCATGTTTGGTGTTGGAGTCAGTTTAATGAGTATTCCCACATAAAGCCTGATGCATCAAGCTCAAGTGTCCTATAACACATACTAAGGTGACATTTTAAGAATTATTACCTGACCTGAAAGAGAGAAAATTTTTAGGTATTTTTAACAATGCAGGCAAAAGTATCATGCAAAATAAGGCATACGTTTCCCTAGAAATTTTAATATCTAATGTAATACAGAAGAAACGGGTCATGTGTTTTATTGGCTAACTGAATAGATTTTGTTCGTAAGGCATGGAGCATTCTTGAAAGCTTGCACAACAAAATCGTATAGCCTATATTTTCATATTTCTTTTACTATTAATGGCTAAGATGGTACAGTGCTTTACTACTTGTAAAAGATAAGAATGTCATGTAAATAGTCATATTGTTGTGTATGAAAAACTTGGGGTTGGTTCACAAATAGACTGTTCACTTTGTAAAAGAAGCTGCACTTTGCAAGAAAATGTTCCCCAAAGCTTAGTGAATGAGGTAAGGCTTTGTCAACGTTCATCATCCAATTGGATCCAATCACGTGCAAACAAAAATGCTGTTTTTTTTTGTAATTATCTATGAAGATGAGGGCAGCAGTTTTGATTCTCTTATCTCATTGCTGATTGAAAACGCACCCTGTGCAATGATTGGCAGATAGAAGGCATACATGATAGAATGATAGAAGGCATACACCCTATAAAACGTGTAAGTGAGCTGCAGTGCAGGTAAGCCCCTAATGTGGTAACTACAAAGCTCAATCTAAAAGTACCTAGTATCTGTATATGTGCAAACCTGTAAAGTAAATGAGTGGCATGCACATCCTAGCAATTACATACCACAAGTGCATGACAAGTGATACACACAGTGCAGCAAATATAAGTGATAATCCTAATAATATTGCATCCAGCTACCAATAATGAAAAATAAAAAATAAAATATAGACAAGTGAAACACATCCAAGGAAATGGTTCAGAGGGTCACAGGTATGATAACCAAATTATAGGCATTTAGCACAGTCCGAAAGGGTTAAACCACACTTCAAAGGCATATATATGCCTGTATACATGATAAGGAATCAGTCCTCATATAGATGAGTAGATAACAGTTCATATAAGGTGTAAGTCTGGTAATGCTCAGGTATATAGCAGAGGCCTATAGGTGACTTGAGTGCTCACAATGTCTTCAGGTGACTTTTGTGCTCCCCCTCAAGGGTCCCTACTCACCGGATCCAATCACCCCAACAGGGGTAATAGGCATGTGGCTATAATCAATGCGATCAGTTCACCACGGTATCTGCTGTGACTGTTCCCAAAGCATTCCTCTGACTCCAGGTGGATTGGGCGTGATCCTTATTAAACCCCTCAAGGGAGAGAAAAATAGACTCCCATAGTGTAGTAAAGTAGAAGTATGTTCATTTATTACAAAAACGGATAAAATCAGCAAAAAAACACATTCCAAAAGTCATAAGGGTATGCAGCCAGCTTCTAGACAGCCTGCTTACCGCTGGCTAAGCGCGGTTGATTTTTTTTATAACGCGGATTAAAACGCAACGTGTTTCATGAAGCAACGCTTACTTCAACAGAAGACTGACATTTTATATAGGATATCTGCAGAGAGACCAAGCCAGTTAGTAAGAAGAAAAAAAAAGGGGGGAAACGAAGTGGTATGTATAAATGCTACAAAAAGGCAAAAAATGTTGGTCAACAAAAATCTATATATACAGGGCATAACTTACCCACTTGCTAGAAGGTAGGATTTTAGGGAGGCTGAAATGGACTTTAATGGTAACGTACAAAAGCTTGGGATACAAAAGATAAGTATAAAAAATATAATTTTTATTACAATCACAATTTAAAATACATGAATTTAAAAAAGAGAGACATGGAATAATGAAATGGCTCTAATTGGTTGTGGTGACACTGGAAAAATGTACCATCTGTTTATTAATTGCTCAACATGTTTACGGAAGGGAAAAACACTTCTTCAGGAGCTTTTTTATATAAATATAAGCTCAATTTTACAGAGCGATTACCAATGTCAAACTATGAATAGAGAGAGAAAAAACATTAATCATACCATAACACAATATAGAACATGACTGTACCTCCTGTGTAGTGATGTCTCCCACAGGTCACCTTATACATACCGTGACCATGTGCGCGACCCATAGAGGTGGTCTGCTCCGGTGGGCATGGGAGCCCTATGCGCAACAAGCACAGCATTTAGATCTAATCAAAGAGTAAATCAAAAAGGTCATAATGGTGCTGTAAAACTAAGCTAGCAAGTGTATTTAATAATGCTAAAGGTTTTGTATCTGACATACGGTAGCATTCAGTGTATGGATCTACTCAGGGGACCTCAATAGTATTTTCAAGCATGACCACAGCACACTGAAAAAATAGATAAGTAGTTTGCTGTTATTTTAAACACATACATGCACATGAGGGTTTTATAAAGAAACGCTATTGTGTCATGCAAAAAGCTTTACCTAATTAGATGAATCGCAAAGCTGCATATAGAGGTATGATGGGATTTGCGGGATTGCTTCAAAATTTTTATATCATCAAAGATATCTAAAAATAAGAATAAGTATGATAACAATAGAAAGCCTTAATAATATTGTCAAGAAGCAGCACTGTCATTAAAAATAAAACCAAACACATAATTCTAGTGCTCACCTTGAAGGTAATATGCACATGAATACACCTATAATGGGACCCTAGGTCAATGGAAACAGCCATCCACTACAATCCACCCCTAAAGTAGAAGGAGAGGGCATGCAGTAAGTTTAAAATGTAAAGATATACATGCATCCCAGGGTTGAAACAAACCCCTCATTTACACATATCATCCAGTTGATCCTCAAAATAATGCAGCATCAATAGCAGGCAGAGCGGCTGTGTCACTCAGCCCCTCTATTTATATCGCCATACACGCATGGGGCCACTGCCCGGTACCACTTATACCGCCGCAATGGTGTGTGACGTCACTGGGCCCGGCCCTGAAGTGCGCACGCGTGAAGCTTGTGCATGCGCACTGTCTCAAATCAGGCATTTACATGTGTAAGCGTATGGAGGTACTTCTCCCCACAGCAGTTGTCAGTTTGAAAATCAGCACAGCTGTGCAGGTCTCCGCCCATACATTCATGCTATTCATTCACATAGATCTGTGAATGAACAAAGTCCCATCTAAATGGAATATAAGTCCAGTAATCACTCAACTCATAGTATATTAACATTCCCTCTAGCTCTCCAACTGAAAGCCCTTACCTTGGTACAGACATAGAGCTGGAAGAAGAGTTGGCAGGAGCCTGTGTATTGCACCTGCAATCCACCAATGATGGGTGCTATGATTTGCAGGCTCATAAGGAAACAATTAGTAAAGGCACATTTGTTCCTGTATATATGATTGCATTTATGATATCGTTTTTTTTTTTTTTCTAAAAGGTGGACTTAATAACTGCAGAGGTTAAAATAAGGAAATTAAATCTCAGCATTCACATTAGATAGACATAACTGGTAGACATGCATTTCAGAGAGAGAAACATAAGTTTGCAACACCATTAAACAAGAAGCATTACCTGCATAAGCAATGAACAAATATGGCTTCCTCCATATAGAAAGTGCATATATAATTACAAACTATATAAAAGGTTCTGTTTTAAATATTTACACACACTAACATGGTTTACATGAATAGTTTCTCAAGTAGGAAAATATATGAAGCAGAGGACAACAGAAACAACATGCAGAAAATGAAAGTCAGAGGTATGTATGAAATCCTGATGTCTATCTCCAAGTCATGGAAAGTACTGAACCAAAGCTTTAGCAGGGATTCCTTCAAAGCAACATGACATTGGAGGTCCTCCAGGATGATAAAAATATATTTTATTTAATCCATTAAAAGCATACAGTAACCATACAGACAGATGTGTTTCTCTATAAGCCTTGACCTATGATTGTATAGTTACTATATGCTTTTAATGGATTAAAATAAAATGGCTTTTGTTTATCATCCTGGGGAACTTCCCGAGTATTGAGATACACAGCACTCAATAATAGGCAGAAATTAGCATAACAACCAGACAAGTCATATTTTTAAGAGAGGAGATCAGCAACGGCAGACTATAGATAATTTTCAAAGACAGTGCTCCTTTAACCGTGGAACTGAATTCAAAAAGTTAAGATGTGCTAAGTTATAGGGGAGATTTGAAAATGATGATTGTATCTAAGCAATGCCCTAAAAAATATTGTTTTTGTCTGGAATTCTTCCTCAAAAAGTTAATTAGTAGTGCACTTGATGTAAGAAGGTGTCTATGCACTCCTGTGTCTACAACTTCATTGCTGTATATCTTCAGTTATCTACATACACTGATAATCAGTGTCCTGATTATCAGTGAAGCCCAATCCGTGCCCATCAGCGCTGCCTTTCCGTGCCCATCAGTGATGCCTGTCAGTGCCCATCAACGCTGCCTATCAGTGCCCAGGGGTGATTAAATACCACCAAAAGAAAGCTCTATCTGTCTCAAAAAAATGGTAAAAATCTAGTTTGGGTAGAGTGTTGTATGAGTGCCCAATTGTCACTCAAACTGCAACAGCACTGAAAGCTGAAAATTGCACCAGCTGGGACTCGAACCTGGGTCGCAAGAATGGGAATCCTGCTTGATACCCCTACACTACTGGTGCCCGACCGTTTCTGTCTTGATTTCTGGAGTGGAGCCCAGTTGCGACATTTCTTTAACACTCTCCCACCTCCAGACAGATTTCAACGAACACTGACACCCTTAGAACAACTATGTGAGGGGACGGGGCCTTGCTCTCACTTAATCTCGCAAATGTATGCACTACTGGTTGCCCCCCAAGAGGATTATGTCCCTCCATATATAAGGAAGTGGGAAATGACATTAGACAGGACATTCACCCAGGCACAACATAGGCAGATAGTAAATCTTGTGTTGAAATCTTCAATATCCACAAGAATTCAAGAAACTAATTTTAAAATAATGACAAGATGGTACCGTACACCCTCATTACTTAATAAATTCTTTCCAGAGATCCCGGACAAATGTTGGAGGTGTCAGGAGGAAAGAGGGACTCTACTCCACGTTCTTTGGTCCTGCCCAAAACTGGAGTACTTCTGGAGGGAGATACGGTGGATAGCACAGAAATTTACTTAGTATAACCTCCCAGAAGATCCAGCCCTATTTTTGTTACATGTCTCAAACATACCGGGGGAAACATAGTAAATTAATTTTGCGCCATCTTATTAACGCGGCTAGATCATGTATCGTGTGCGGCAGTGGAGAGATACGTACCCTCCCACAATTCTTACATGGGTCACACGAATTGAAGAGGTTAGTAGGATGGAGAATTTGTTATTATCGGCTCAAAATCGAAAGGAGACATATTTAGAAACTTGGGGCCAATGGAATACATTTAAATTCTTGGAGGAAGGGAGTTCCCTCTTTGCTCCTGAGAGTATTTGAAAAAGAGAGGAGTGTGGGGCCTTGGGGGGGACCGCACTTCCGTGGATGATGGTATAGTAAACTCGCCTTTTCCTCAGTACGTCTCCCCTCCAACTCCGACTCCCTCTCCCCTATCAGTGTTTTTTTTTGTTTTTTCTTCTTCTTCTCTCTTTCTATCTTTTTTCCTTTCTCCTTTTGCCTCTGCAGATATGTAGAGGTTTTTCTTCTTAGTAAAGTATGTTGTCAGGGCATACATGAGAAGCAGGTCTAACAGAAGAGAGAATGGGGACTATCTCAAATAACTAGTTATTGTTTTTTCTGTAGATGTATTTAAGATAGGAGTAATGTTGTTAATTGGAGTTTGGATTCGTTGGAACTCATATGATTGATGGATTAATGAAATTGTTTATTTCTCTATATGTATGACAACTAAAATTAAAAAAAAAAAAAAAAAGAAAGCTGAAAATTGCCCTGAGCAGGAAGGGGGTGAAAGTGCCCAGTAAGCAAGTGGTTAACTGAGTATAGTTGTTTATATATTATTATTATTATTATTATTATTATTATTATACAGGATTTATATAGCGCCAACAGTTTGCGCAGCGCTTTACAACATGAGGGCAGAAAGTACAAGTACAATACAAATCAATACAGAAGGGATCAGAGGGCCCTGCTCGTTAGAGCTTACAATCTAGAAAGGAGGGTCAAGTGGAAACAAAAAGGTAATAACTGTGGGGGATGAGCTGATGGAAAAAATTAAAATACAGTTGTTGTTAAGTGTGGGTAAGATAGGCTTCTCTGAAAAGAAGGGTTTTCAGGGATTGTCTAAAAGCTAAGAGAGTAGGAGATAAGCGGACAGATTGGGGTAGGGCATTCCATAGGATTCCATTTATCGCGTGAATCCTTTTAGGGCCAGAGTCCTCCTATTTTCCAAAGAACAAATATTTCAGTGTACTCTAATGTCCTGTGAAGTTCCCTCAATCTGAATCCAACAGAAAGTTTGTGATGAAATGGAACACAACATTTCTCTCATAAATGTGCAGAAATGTATGCAGTTAAAAGAACTACATTTTCGCAATAGAATAAGCATAGAACTTTTCCAGCACCTTGTTGAATTAATGTCACGAAGAACCAATCTAAAGGCAAAAGAGGGTCCTATATAGTGTTATATAGATGTACTAAATAAAGTTGTTGGTTTGATATAGACTATTGAAAGGAGGTGGACTTTTCAGGTACCAAATCACAGCATTACTATTGTTCAAATCATTAATTTTTATAGATATTACTCATGAACAAGTGCAACATACAGGACTACAGATCATTCATTATTATTGATATCATATTCAAAGTTAAAATATATAAAAAATACATTGCTCATATCATTATTTCCTATGTTAGAACGTCTAAATATTTGTCTCTGCCCCTAGCTCCCATCTATCTACATTCAATATATGTATTCAACTTATAAGCGTTCGTCATAAGAAATGGCATGCCTGTATGTTTCTAGTGTGCAAGACAAGTGACAGGGAAGAGTATCTGCTCAACACGTTTCTCGGAACAAAATTCCACTTCTTTAGGTGGAGTATTGAAAGTAATTTATATATATCTATATCTATATATATCTATAGATATAGATATATATATCTATATATATATTCTGTACTGGAACACTCACATTAAAAGGTCAATTAGAGTGACTAAGAGAATACTTGCACGCTGCTATGTGTGACAGTTAGTAATAAGTGAATCAAACAGCTACTACCATTAATGAGTGACCTCCCTTCACTAGCAACAAAAATTGGATGAAAGAATATAAATGGTGCACTTGTTCAGATAAACATTCAGTGTCAATGTATGCACAGTGATCAATCAAACATATAATCCTCAAACTGAAAATATATAACATAAAAAATTGAGACTAATTGTAAAAGTCCTTCACTAGTGCAAAATAGATAATTAAATAAGGTCCATATTGTGATATCCAACGTAACCAGTGAAAAAAATATATCCAGTGATTAGAAAGGTGTATTGCATCCATCACCACCAATAGATGAAATGACCATTCACCTCCAGGGCTGACTGTAAAGGTCAAACAAAGCTTTAATTCTCCAAAGAAATGACTGCTGGACACCACACAAACAGCTCCACGATATTGGGTTATGGCATTCCTAGTCCACGATTGACAGATTGCAGGTACTCAGAAAAAGCATAAAAAAACACCATAGCATAATAAAGTTAATAACAAGTAGTATATTTAATAATATCTGCTTACATTACAGTAAAAAAACCTTCTGCGTTGACATGAGAAAAGGACCAATGTCATGTCAATGCAGAAGGTTTTTTACTATAATGTAAGCAGATATTATTACATTTACTACTTGTTAATAGCTTTATTATGCTATGGTGTTTTTTTATGCTCTCTCTGAGTACCTGCGATCTGTCAGTCATGGACTAGGAATGCCATAACCCAATATCGTAGAGCTGTTTGTGTGGTGTCCAGCAGTCATTGCTTTGGAGAAAGCTTTGTTTGACCTTTACGGTCAGCCCTTGAGGTGAGCGGCCATTTCATCTATTGGTGGTGGTGGATGCAATACCCCTTTCTAATCACTGGATATACCTTGGAATTATATTTTGTTCACTGGTTACGTTGGATATCACAATATGGACTTTATTTATTTATTTATTTTGCACTAGTGGTGGACTTTTACAATTAGTCCAAATTTGTTATGTTATTTTTTTTGCAGTTTGAGGATTATATGGCATGCAATGCCAAGCTGCATACATACAGGGATATGTAATGTAATACTGACACATAATCACACACATAGGTTGGACTTGATGGACTTGCGTCTTTTTTCAACCTCACCTACTATGTAACTATATATCTTTGATTGATCACTGTGCATACATTGACATTGAGGGGTTGATTTACTAAAGGCCAATAGACTGTGCACCTTGGAAAGTGCAATTGCACTCTGCAAGTGCAGTTGCTCCAAAGCTTAGTAAATGAGGTAAAGCTTTGCTTTGCAAAGAATACCCAATCACGTGCAAGGAAAATAAAAAAAAACAGCATTTTTGCTTGCACATGATTGGTCAGCAGAGCTTCTGCTCATTTACTAAACTCTGGAGCAACTGCTCTTGCCGTGTGCAACTGCACTTTCCAGAGTGCACAGTCTTTTTGCCTTTAGTAAATCAACCCCTGAATGTTTATCTGAACAAGCGCACAATTTATATTCTTTTATCCACATTAAAAGGTCACCTCCCTGGGGCAGAGTAGGATATTTGCTCTCTGGGCTGAAGCAGTGATCTCTCTGCAGAGGTGCAGGGACAGGCTTTTATAAAGCCACAGCAACTTTAGAAAGATAAAGAACTCTAATATATTTACAGTGGGGATGGAAAGTATTCAGACCCCCTTACATTTTTCACTCTTTTTTATATTGCAGCCATTTGCTAAAATCATTTAAGTTCATTTTCTTTCCTCATTAATGTACACACAGCACCACATATTGACAGAAAAACACAGAATTGTTGAAATTTTTGCAGATTTATTAAAAAAGAAAAACTGAAATATCACATGGTCCTAAGTATTCGGAGCCTTTGCTCAGTATTTAGTAGAAGCACCCTTTTGATCTAATACAGCCATGAGTCTTTTTGGGAAAGATGCAACAAATTTTTCACACTTGGATTTGGGGATCCTCTGCCATTCCTCCTTGCAGATCCTCTCCAGATCTGTCAGGTTGGATGGTAACGTTGGTGGACAGCCATTTTTAGGTCTCTCCAGAGATGCTCAATTGGGTTTAAGTCAGGCCTCTGGCTGGGCTATTCAAGAACAGTCACAGAGTTGTTGTGAAGCCACTCCTTTGTTATTTTAGCTGTGTGCTTAGGGTCATTGTCTAGTTTGAAGGTAAACCTTCTGCCCAATCTGAGGTCCTGAGCACTCTGGAGAAGGTTTTTGCCCAGGATATCCCTGTACTTGGCCGCATTCATCTTTCCCTGGATTGCAACCAGTCATCCTGTCCCTGCAGCTGAAAAACACCCCCATAGCATGATGCTGCCACCACCATGCTTGACTGTTAGGACTGTATTGGACAGGTGATGAGCAGTGCCTGGTTTTCTCCACACACACTGCTTAGAATTAAGGCCAAAAAGTTCTATCTTGGTATCATCAGACCAGAGAATCTTATTTCTCACCATCTTGGAGTCCTTCAGGTGTTTTTTTAGCAAACTCCATGTGGGCTTTCATGTGTCTTGCACCGAGGAGAGGCTTCCGTCGGGCCACTCTGCCATAAAGCCCCGCCTGGTGGAGGGCTGCAGTGATAGTTGACTTTCTACAACTTTCTCCCATCTCCCGACTGCATCTCTGGAGCTCAGCCACGGTGATCTTTGGGTTCTTCTTTACCTCTCTCACCAAGGCTCTTCTCCCCCGATAGCTCAGTTTGGCCGGTCTTCCATTTAAGGATTATGGAGGCCACTGTGCTCTTAGCATCCTTAGGTGCAGCAGAAATTTTTTTGTAACCTTGGCCAGATCTGTGCCTTGCCACAACTGTCTCTGAGCTCTTCAGGCAGTTCCTTTGACCTCATGATTCTCATTTGCTCTGACATGCACTGTGAGCTGTAAGGTCTTATATAGACAGGTGTGTGGCTATCCTAATCAAGTCCAATCAATATAATCAAACACAGCTGGACTCAAATGAAGGTGTAGAACCATCTCAATGATGATCAGAAGAAATGGACAGCACCTAAGTTAAATATATGAGTGTCACAGCAAAGGGTCTGGATACTTAGGACCATGTGATATTTCAGTTTTTCTTATTTAATAAATCTGCAAAAATGTCAACAAATCTGTGTTTTTCTGTCAATATGGAGTTCTATGTGTACATTAATGAGGAAAAAAAATGGCTGCAATATAACAAAGAGTGAAAAATTGAAGGGGGTCTGAATACTTTCCGTCCCCACTGTAACTCTTTTTGTTTTAATGCATCTGGAATCTATTTAGCTGATTAAGGCTGAGAGCTCAATTGGTCCTTAAAGTGCATATCTTAAATGAAAAACACTGCTTTGCTAATACATTTTTTGCTGTTTTTTTTTTTTTTTGAAGAAAGGGGCTGTGTGTGCCTTATGAATATAAATAAATGTTTGGGATTTCATGTTATAAAGCTAAGTGTCACAAGGACTGTGCTAAATCTTAATAAACCAGATGGTGGAAGGCTATTCCACAGAGAAGTCGTTATACATTCAAGGAGACCTATAACCTCAATTTTATTGCAAGAACATATTTAGTAATACACACCAAGTGAATATCACTGAGTACATCTAGTCCAAGGGCTTTATTGTGTACTGATATTGTCATTTCTTTTGTCTCTTATGTGTTTTCTGCAAATCTTCCAAAGACACAAATATTTCCTTCAAATAAATACAGGAGATAAAACATATACCTTTTAAAGATATTCATTTTTTATTGAGGTGATAGAAAATTCTAAATTGCAGACTGGTTTGAAACATTTGACTTTTATTACATTTATGTTTATAGAGTGATTAAGGGATAGTTTTGTTATCTATGTCTGTGTAATTTTGCTGCTTTTAAGTTATCTTTTTGTAAACTTCAAATGTTAACGTGCCCTACAGTTTATACGTTTTCTTCTACGTTAACTATCAAAATGCACTCAAGCAACTGATAATTTTGTTTGCTAATATGACTTTCCTAAAACTGACCATACATAGATTGAAATTTGGCTAGTTCAGCAGGGACAGGATGAATTTTGATCCATGTATGGGCACCGTGGTTGTACAGAAGTTGATCTACTGACCACCTTCTGCAAAACCAAAAGAAACGTGTAAAAATTACACAAAACATCCAGAGCTCCTCTGTACTATGTAACAACACTTATTCTTTTTGCTATTTCCTACTTCTGTATAACCACCCTGTCTGATTTTCCCTGCTCGATCAGGGCTGCAGGCCATAGCCTGCAGCCCTAATCACTGTATGCTGATGGTGAGGAAGCCTCCCCGCTATCAGAATACAATAGCTTAGCGGGGAGGATTCCCCCATCCTCCCCGAATGTGTGGATGGGGGAATCAGGTACATTTTTTCATTCAACCCACTGGTTGAGAAAACTTAATATGTATGGGATGCCTTACACATTTTTTTAACAGTGGACTACTATTTTAAGGTGTAATCCAGACATTATTCACACTTAGTCATTTTGTAGTTGTTATTTTTAAAACAAGTTTCTTATACCCACATTTACTTACCTTAGTCAATGGACTGTGATGCCTCTTCCGTATATAGCTTGAGCTGCTCTCTATGTAACTGAATGCTGTTGCCATTGTCTTTTGTGTCATGGCGTCATCACATCATCATGCCACAGCTATAATCAACGCAGTGCTATTTCACTGAGTGATTCCCAAGCAAATAGGCAGTGTTGAAATCATAAGGATGTGATGTGGGTATTTCCAGAAATACCCCTCCAAAGTGCAGTGCTCAAGATTGGAAGGCTGGGAAGCTGTCTGTCACACGACTGTAGATAAAGTTAAAGACATTCAATAATCACATACACGTTTTTAAATACATAAATATACTATATTACCAAAAGTATTGGGACACCTGCTTTTACAGGCACATGAACGTTAATGGCATCCCAGTCTTAGTCTGTAGGGTTCAATAATGAGTTGGCCCACTCTTTGCAGCTTTAACAACTTCAACTCTTCTGGGAAGGCTGTCCACAAGGTTTAGAAGTATGTTCACAAAGCAAGATCCATAAAGACATGGATGAGCAAGTCTGTGGTGGAGGAACTTAACTGGCCTACACTGGTCCTGACCTCAACCCAACACCTTTGGGATTCCATAGACACACTCCATGGCGCTGGATCCATGGCAGTGGATGCATGCAGGTGGACCCCTTTCTATCATTCCTGGCTCCTTTGGGCTGATTGATGGCCTGCTTCCTGTTACAACAGTGTATATGCAATCTATAGAGCTACCCTATAGTTGCTAGACAGATCCATCTAGATATGTCCTGCTGTTCTGCACACACTCCAAGTGTGTCCTCTTGTGATTAGTTCATCTCAGCCAATTGGGGTTCATCCATATTATACCTTACCCACTGCCCATCTACCAGCATTGAATATTGATTTTAAACTAGGATTACTGTGTAACTGCAGTGGCCTTATTATTTTTTCTGTTCTAATGCTCTCCCAGCAATATTTGCCTTGATTCCGCCATGGCTAAACCTGGTCTAATAGGAAATTCTAAATTGCAGACTGGTTTCAAACATTTGACTTTTATTACATTTATGTTTATAGAGTGATTAAGGGATAGTTTTGTTATCTAAGTCTGTGTAATTTTGCTGCTTTTAAGTTATCTTTTTGTAAACTTCAAATGTTAACAAGCCCTACAGTTTATACATTTTTTTCTACATTGACTATCAAAATGCACTCAACTGGCCATACATAGATTGAAATTTGGCTAGTTCAGCAGGGACAGGATGAATTTTGATCCATGTATGGGCACCATGGTTGTACAGAAGTTGATCTACTGATCACCTTTGGCAAAACCAAAAGAAATGTGTAAAAATTACACAAAGCATGCAGAGCTCCTCTATACTATGTAACGACACTTATTCCATGTATAAACACACCGAGAGTCTGTGGTATAACAGCAATTATAGCAATAGTAGATGAATGGTAGAGTGGTGGATGATGAATGGATGGATGATGAATGAATGAAGGGTGGATGGATGGATGAACGGGTGCATGGAATGTGGTTCACCTTTGCAGCTCCTGTAAGATCTGGGCAAGATCACCTCATAAAGCAGGAAATTGCAAAAAGTATGGCACTGAGATTAATGCCAAGCAAAAAACACTGTTATTGAAAGCAGCACATGTACATGTCAAAAATCATCAATCTGTCAGTGGATAGTAACACAGCAGGTTGAGAAACCAAAGCCGATCAGCTAAAGCTACACAGCAGGTTGACAGGTAAGTGATATTTCACATGCAAATAAAGGTGTATTTTGCTTGGTATTAACCTCAGTGCCCTGCTTTTTGCTATTTCCTACTTCTGTATAACAACTGATTTTCCCTTCTCAGTCAGGGCTGCAGGCCATAGCCTGCAGCCCTGATCACTGTATGCTGATGGTGAGGAAGCCTCTCTGCTGTCAGAATACAATAGCTTAGCGGGGAGAATTCCCCCATCCTCCTCAAATGTGTGGATGGGGGAATCAGGTACATTTTTTCATTCAACCCACTGGTTGAGAAAACTTAATAATGTATGGGATGCCTTACACATTTTTTTAATAGTGGACTACGATTTTAAGGTGTACTCCAGACATTATTCACACTTAGTCATTTTGTAGTTGTTATTTTTAAAACAAGTTTCTTATACCCACATTTACTTACCTTAGTCAATGGACATGACACCATGTGTGGTGCCTCTTCCGTATATAGCTTGAGCTGCTCTCTATGTAGCTGAATGCTGTTGCCATTGTCTTTTGTGTCATGGCATCATCACATCATCATGCCACAGCTATAATCAATGCAGTGCTATTTCACTGAGTGATTCCCAAACAAATTTTATGGTCTTTTTTGTATTGTGTGATTGATATATATATATAAAAACTTTTTTGTATATGATAAAAATTGATTGTTTTAAAAAATGTCTTTGTATGTCCTATGACGGTACCTTTAAAATCCTGTTGCCCCAACCCAAATACATTTTTCTACAAGTTATCATCTTAAAGAAATTAATAGCAACATCAACAGGTATTTTTTTCTTGTATCAAACATGTATAACAAAATGCTTTCCAAAGTATATTTAACAGATCAGAAGGGACCACATAAGAAGTTCAAGTTCAGTATTATAGTTTACACTTTAAGGGTACAATGGCCTTAAATAGCTTCTAAGCATTTCAGAGCTTTTCTCATACCTAAAATGGGCACTCAATAGTTTCATTATTGCGTATATACACTGTATATGTTTTTATAAAAAAAGTGGAAAAAGTAGTCAAATAAAAACTTGAAGTGACAGTAGACATATAACGAACAAATGCACAAAATGGAAAATCCAAATAAATAGAACACTACATGAAAAAAAAAAAGAAACAATGCACTAACAACAACACTTCCAAAAAAAAAAAAGACAATAGAATAGAAAAATCAGTCCACTTATCCCTACGCCTTATCCAGTGGTAAAAGCCAGATCGCGGAGCTTTAATCCCAGTCTGGAAAAACAGCACTGGTACGATGTGCACACCGTTGTTTCCTGTCCAGTTACTAATAGCGTACTTTTTATCACGGCGAATGCATGCATATTTTCAAATAAGTACACATCACAGTTTATTTCAGAGGTAGAAGTAATACCCTCTACTGTAAGAGAGCATATCTAACAAGGCAAGGCACAACCGCCAGTAAGGGGTTAAGCAGTTTCCCGTAAGTGGGCCATGCTTGAGGGTAATGCAAGTTCCATTTCTTCAGCCTGATTAACATATCCTTTAAAGTAGAAGCATCAGGAAGAGATTAGCAAGAAAAAGAAAACTCTATAAAAGCTTGATTACATCTCCAATGTTCAGTAATCTCTTTAAGAGTGTGCAAATGTAAGATTGTCCAGCTCTGGAATTTTCATTTGCTACCATGAAAATTGCAGGAGAAAAGGACATACAGGAAACTCTTGAGTTTATAAACAAGCCTCTTCATGCACAGCAATTTTACAGCAAAAATGCCAATCATTTTATCCACTGTAAAAAATGATCTTTTCTGAGGCCAAAGTGTGAATAAATTACAGGCAATGATGGAAGCCAATAAACCATTTTCTTAGACAATCAAAATATTATCATTGAAAAGAATTCACTTTAATTTGGGTACAGTGTAACAAAGTGGCGGCTGGTGCTCAAAAAATTTTTCTTTTGGGGGGGTGCAAACAAACTGAAAAATTATGAAAAAAAAAACCCCATCAATTGCAGCCTCACTGTACCATCAATCGCAGCCACTGTGCGATCAAAGCAGCCACTGTGCCCATCAATTATCTCTACTGTACCATCAAACGCAGCCACTGTGCCCATCAATTATCTCTACTGTACCATCAAACGCAGCCACTGTGCCCATCAATTATCTCTACTGTACCATCAAACGCAGCCACTGTGCCCATCAATTATCTCTACTGTACCATCAAACGCAGCCACTGTGCCCATCAATTGCCTTTACTGTACCATCAAACGCAGCCACTGTGCCATCAAATGCAGCCACTGTGCCCATCAATTGCCGCCACTTTACCATCAAACACAGCCACTGTGCCATCAAACGCAGCCACTGTGCCCATCAATTGCCACCACTGTGCCATCAAACGCAGCCACTGTGCCCATCAAACGCAGCCACTGTGCCATATCAAATGCTCCCACTGTGCCATATTAAATGCTGCCACTGTGACATATCAAATGCTCCCACTGTGCCATCAAATGCTGCCACTGTGCCCAATCAAATGCTCACACTGTGCCCCATCAAATGCTCCTACTGTGCCCCATCAAACGCAACCACTGTGCAATATCAAATGCTGCCACTGTGCCCAATCAAATGCTCCTACTGTGCCCCATCAAACGCAACCACTGTGCAATATCAAATGCTGCCAGTGTGCCCCCCACCCGCCGTCTGCACTTACCCTGTCTCGGTGGGACAGCTCCTCGATGTCTTCTCCCGTCCTCTGTTCCCATCCTCTGCTATGATTGGACGCCTGATAGGCATCCAATCACATCGCCTGTCGTTTCAGCCAATCAGGTGTCGGGTAACAGATTTGAGCACCTGATTGGCACAGAGGCGATTTAGTGTTAGGAAAGCGAATATTAATTCACTTTTCTAACACAGCATGGCGCTCGCAGGTCACCTTTTTTGATGCCCATTAGAGCCTATGGCTCTAATCAGGTGCTTCAAAAACACGCCTGAAAAGGCGCGGGTGCCTGAATAGGGGGTGGCAGCGGTGGCCATAGATAGATTCATGCAATGCATGAATCTATCTATTGGTGCTAGAGGGGGTGGTAGGAGAGAGGCGGAAGTACCCGTGCACCCTTATGGACGCACCGCCACTGGTGTAACAGCATCTACCCATACTTATGTATATTATAGTATCGGTTCCCATGCCCCCTGTTCCCCCTACCAATCATATACCCATCTGTTCCCAATCTAGTGAGCTTTTTGGATGGAGAGTGCACAGTGCATATGCGGGCACAGCTCAGATTTTGAGAAGTAACTGTATGGCCTCGTGGGTGATGTCTCAACGGATCAGGGAGAGTTTAATATATAAAAGGGCCAAAGCTCTTTTACTCGTCCTGCACTTCTGTGACCCGTATTTGGCCGACAAAGGGCTAAAGTTGCCTGACGTCTCAGCAGGTCCAGGCTCTGGAGAGATCCTGACTTTAATGTCTGGATCCACCCAAATGCCTGTACCAGCAGCTGAGTCAGCCTCTCAGCGAGCCTCTGAGAGCATGAGCCAGCTTCTCCCAACCCCTTCACAGCCTGGCACACCAGTGAGCGTTGAAGTGGCAGAGCAGACAGCCGGTGACTGACAGTCAATCTGCTCACTAAAGACAGAGAACCAAGCAATCAGCAGTCTTCGACCGCTCGGTTCTTGGTCTTATAGGCAGCGGGGGACGGTGAGTATAGGTGATCTACGTGAGTATAAATGTTTTTTTTTTTATTTCCCATACTTCTCATTTAAGGAGGTCCCGGCTGCAGAGGAAATACAACATACATGTGTATTTTTGGTAAATTTTATTAATGCTCATATTATGTACCAGTTGTCAGAGCACTGACAGCCAGTATGGGCCCTGGTCCAAAAAACTTTTATTGTCCCCTCCATATTATTTCAGTTTGAATTCTTTAAAGTGTCTTCACCCTAAGCACATCAGCATATGTGGAGGTCTTGAAATTGCATGTTGCCCATCAGCGGATACACTCAATGATATTGGGTTAAACCATGAACTGTGACACTAGCATCATTGGGCATCACTACCCAAAGTCTCTATTACAGAGTGGGCCCCCTCTAGTGGCTGCAATTCAAATCAGCAGCTCTAAGGATTCCATCCTTTTACCTTCACATTTGGGTGGTCTCTTTCGGGGTGCGGGGAGTGGAAGGGGCGTTCAGGGGCAGGTGGGTTGACCCACCACGGTCTATTTTTAATGCAACATTGGTATTTTATTTTATATGGTCTCATTATACTGTGTAGGTAGGGATTCCACCTGTGCGGGTCAGATTCGCGGGTGTGGGATCCTTACCCTGTGTTCTTGATATAGATGTTTCAATAAAGCTTTCTGCAATTTTTTGATTATTAATATGTAGCAGCTTCTTCCTTTTTTGGAGTTCTTGGGACTGCCTGGGTCCCTTTTTCTTTTCTTTTCTAAAAGGGGGTTTACCTCACTTTGGAAAAATGTCCCCTTGTTTCCTGTTGTGTGCACAGTACAGGAAATACAGGGACATTTCTTGAATGGAACATGGATGGGTGAAAAAAAAATATTCACGCTAAAAAAAAAGTTGTGGCTTTAGATATACTTTATAAAGAAAGATAAGTTGGTGACTGTTGTGAATGTCATAACGTAAAATCTATTGACATATTACTGCGCTGGAGGAGATGCTTTCTTTGAGCCTCTATGTTAGCTGCCAGGTTGTTGGCACCACTAATGCAATCAAATTATGTTTCCTTATGTAAAGGATTGCCATTGAGATGCATGCAACACAAAATGGCTGTTGGAATTTATGGTCACAGACATTTCCTGTCCTTTCCTGTTCATGTTGCAGCTGCAGCTGGGCTGAACCAAAATTCTCAAACTGTCATTCATTATCTAAATTTAAAAGGGCACAGACCAGGGCCCCACAGAGACTAGGACCAGGTTCACTGCACCGACCATCTGTCTCACTCTCATCAGGCCTGACGCTTTCCTCCATCGACTATATACATGCATGATAAGTAGCAAAGAGACGAATGTACCTGGGTTTGTGGGAGGTTCGCTAAACTGCTAATAAAGTGATTGTAAATCCTCACATATACCCAGTGAAGTGAACATCCTCAGATGATACACACAGATGAAACAAATCCTCCTACATAGGTTTTACTTGTTTATCTGCACTCTTCCCCTTTCTACATCCCTTCAAAGGGAGGGGGCGGAGAGACTGCAGTTACAGGGTGCTAGAGCTGATTGGAGAAAAAGAACACGCCCCCCTCCACACAGCAGAAGAACTGTGTTGTGAATAGACAAGCTCCGTTCTGAGCTCTCCTTCCCCGACACAAACTTATCTCATGTGTCAGGAAAACTTCTCAGAAGTGACTCATACTCATAACAGAGGAAGGAAGCACCAGAGGGAATCGACACTTGGAGCTTTGGAGAGAGATAAGTAAACACTGCAGATACTGTATATGTGCTTTGCTCAGATTTCAGGACTGAGGTTTACAACCACTTTAAGTTTGAATTTAATACAAACCCAGTTGAAGCCAATGCTGGTTAAATCTTTCAAATCTATTCTGGCCATTTTCCAGGTTAATAGACAAGTGATTTTTAGACAAAATTGACCTGGGGGACGTGTAATGCAATTGCAATTTTTCTCAATTTTGTTCAGCGGGAAGCAGCTCATTTAATAATGCTTAACCCCTTTGCGCCTAAGGGTAAAACCAAATCTTAATGCCTAAGCACAATTTTGCAACTTTGACATGTGTTAGTGAAACCATGCATATCTTCACAACTACTTTGTGCATCCAGGTGGTTTATAAATATGGGGGTTTTTTAGGACAAATTGGGCTTTCATTTGGTGATAAGTGGTAATTGATATGTCCTGGTTTTTTTACTATTATCAAAGGAAAACTGTCCCAAAATAGTAAAAAGAAATCATTTTTTTTTAGATTTAGCTGCATATTTCTTGCTACTACCTTAACCTTCCACCAAAGAACAACCCAAAATAAATTCCCCTGCTCCTGACGATCGACAATATCACATATGTGTATGTTATTTGTTGTCTGTACCCGTAGTACAGCCCATTTTGCTTTTTTTATCCTTCCTAAAACACACTGACACTAACTGACTCAGATACTAATTTAAAAAAAAATCCCGTCCCCCCAAAAATACTGTCCCAACCTTGAACTTTGACCTTGACCCAAATGCTAACCCTGGCACTGACCTAAATCAAACCTTGATCTGGGTATTAGTATTTATTTTTTAATTTTTTTTTACACACACTTTTTTTTTCTCTCTCTGCAAGGACAGAGATTTGATGTATCTCTATCCTCCATTCACAGAGAGATAAAACACAGGTGTGGGCTTCACAGTGACTGATCACTATGATAGCCTATCCAAGGCTATCACAGCGATCAGGTGACCCGGAGTCTGGAGTTCTGGGTCCCGATCATTAGTGCGGGGCCCAGACTCTCAGTGAGACCCTAGTCTCTGTGCGGCATACTCCCAGCACAAAGGGAGATACGCATCTATGTGGCCCCACGTAAAAAAGCCCAGTCTAGTGGGGCCATATGTTTATTTACACTTAGCGCCAAGGTGTTAAAGTGAACAATTAAAACTGCAAAATTCCTTTTAATAACATGCTTTGGGAATACCTTGAACCTGCCTGTGAAGTGCCTGTTGTAGTACATCTGTCGTACACCTGTAGGTGCTACACCTCTATGTACTACAGCAAAAGTTAAACTTGCAAAGAAAATATACAATTTGCCATCAAATGATAATTCCCTATTGGGTTGTTTTCATTTCTAGAATAACCTATCCCTCATGAGGGTCTGGTATGGATTTAAAATGGGACCCCACAAAAAAATAAATAAAATTAAAGTGGGATAGTCAGGCTAGCCAGGAAAGGAGTAGGGCAGTGAGTTTGCAACGTCCTCCTGAACCAGACTGCATGGCCACAACATGGGGAAGGTACCTTGAGAGGGCAAATCCAGCACTCATCCTCACAACCCTGGGCTGGTGGTTGTGGTGATCTGCAGAAAGGGACTTATCAGAATCTGGAAGCCTCATTAAAAATAAGGGGTCTCCCAGATGCTGCCCCTCCATGTGAATAAGTAATAGGTACATAGTACCCATGGTTACTCATTCACAAAATAATATAAAGTAAACAAGCACACAAACCTTTGACAAAATCCTTTTAAAAAATTCCCACAATGTAAATACATTGTTAATCACATCATCCAGCAAAGAAGATCCATATCAATCGCTATGAATAATGACCACCAACCTGTCAAAACAAAAAGGCATGTCAACCCTCCAAGATGTCTGTCCTAATGGAGACTTAATGTGAATGATATCTCTCCAGCTAACAGCAGAATGTAAACAAAAGGCGGGGTATCCCAGGTGATGTCACTGAACAAATATGAACATGATCATATTTGGGCAGTGATATCATAGTTGGCAAATGGTATGGCCCATGAACGTCCAACATGACCAAAAATTTTGGTCAAACCCTGCATTGGCCTGATCCCTCATTTCTTTTGATAAGTAGTAGACACCAGTCAGTTGCTGTACATTGGGTTTCATATTATCGTGTGCCTACCTCTGTGTTCACAGTAAAGAGTCTCAGCAGTCCTTTTTAGGACTACCTTATTTGTGTCAGTAACACAAAGAACGCCTGATCTCCCACTTTTTTATTGGGATTTGATCTTTTTCACATCATTTTCCTATTTCCTTTTTCATTTTGATTAGACTTAAAAAAACTTTAATTTAGTATTTTGTTTTTTGTTTTAGATTTTAGATTTTGAGCGAGTTGTATTTTATTTAAATATTATTTTGCTAGGCTCTTTTCTCCCTGTGTATATTTATGCAGGGCTTTTTTTCTCAGAGAATAGGTGCAAGAACTCCTCCTTTCCAAGTCACCCCTTGTCCCCGCCCCTACCCACCTCCGAGCACTGTTCCTTGGGTCCACCCCATACCCATCTCCCCATAAATCTCAACCTGCAAAAACTAATTTCAGGGAGGTGGCAAACTAATTTCAGGGAGGTGACGCCCCCCCTCCCGCTGTGAAATGTGGGCGTAGCTTAATTGTGCTACATATTGGGCGTGGCTTAAAGGGGGTGTGGTTTAATATAGTCTGAGATTACTTACATAGTGCAGAATGCAGTAATGTTAAATAGGGAATGTACAGTTTGGAGTGTACGGCGGTGTGTACGGCGGTGGGTATTATGTGCAGAAGAGGAGTATGGAGTGTATGGTGGTGGGTAGTATGTGCAGAAGAGGAGTGAGGAGTGTATGGAGGTGGGTAGTATGTGCAGGAGAGGTGTGTGGAGTGTATCAAGGTGGGTAGTATGTGCAGGAGAGGAGTGCAGTTTATGTAGGTGGGTATAATGTGCACGTGAGGAGTGTGGAGTGTACAGTGGTGGGTAGTATGTGCAGGATGGTGTCAGTAGGGCAGTGGACGGTGTCAGTAGTTCTTTATTTTTTAATTTTTATTTACAATTGAATTTTTTTGTATTTTTCAAAATGCTTTTTGGGGGCCAGTGGATGGTGTCAGTAGGGCAGTGGGCAGTGTCGGTAGAGAAATGGACAGTGTCAGAATTTTTTATATTTTTATTATATTTATTATATATTTACAACATTGTTTTTTAATTATTTTTTAAAATTTATTTTTGTATTTTTTGTTTTTCACAACGATTGGGGGTGGGGGTAGTGGGCAGTGTCAGTAGAGCAGTGGATGGTGTCAGTAGTTTTTTGTTTTTATTATTTTATCTATTATTTTTTACAATTATGTTGTTTTTTTGGGGTTTTTTTATAATTTTTAAAATATTTTTTTCACAGTGCTTCTGGGTAAGAGGGTGGGGATTATGTGGCAGTGGACGGTGTCAGTAGGGCAGTGGGCAGTGTCAGTAAGGCAGTGGGTGGTGCCAGAAGTTTTTTTTATATATTTTTTTTCCAATTACATTTTCTTTCCATTTTTTTACAATTACATTTTACACACCTTTTTGAGAATACCGTAATAATTGTGGTACTAACTAATTTGTATAGAACCTGGTAATGATAACCGGAAAAGCGGTCAAATAGATCCCCTGCAGCCAGTAACAATAGATCCCCCCAACAGCAATGGACCACCCCCAGAACAAAATACCCCCCTCCCCAGCAACAATAGACCCCTGCAGCAACAATAGTTCTCATCACAGCCGACATTGATAGACCCCCAGCAACAATAGATCCCTCCCAGCAACAATGGACCACCTACAAGAAAATACCACCCCGCTCCCTCAGGAATAATAGACCCCCGGCAGAAACAAAAGATCTTCCAGCAGCCAGCAACAATAGACCCCCTCTCAACAATAGACCCCTCCCAGCAACAACTGACCCCCCAGCAACATAAGACCCACCCCCAGCAACAATAGATCCCCTGCGAGCAACAACATACCTCACCAGCAACAACAGACCCCCCCTTGCAAAAATAGATCCCCTCCAGTGACAATAGATCCCCTAGCAACCAGCATAAACAGACCCTGCAGCACACCCCAAAACACTTTGCCATTGCATACATTTAGTCCTGTAGGTGCCGGAACTGCACCCCCCTGCGTTCCTGCTGAAAAAAAGCCCTGTATTTAAGCTACAATGGGAGATACAGATGATCTCATAGGACAGCCATTTTTCCATCCATGGAAGTTTTCCTTGGACTTGAACTAGGTGGTGTTAAGGCAAATGTCTAGCAAGTAACATACTTGGTCTGTCTTAAGTTGTGTTCTACTGTCAAGAGTCTTATCTTATTTCATATGTTTCCTTAGCCTCAATAACCTCTGCAGTTGGTGTGCAAGTAAAATGAATGTGACATTATAGGACACCATTGTCTCTTCTGGCACGAACTTCAATTCACGTGCCATGTTGACAAATTCTTTGGAGTTTTTAATATGGCATACCATGTTGCCAACTAATGGTGATAGGATGTTAGGCAAATGCTTAGCAAATTATACAGTATGTGACAGAGTTAATGCTACTGACCATAGGCGTGCGCACGCCGCACGGGGTGTGCCGGATGTGCCAGGGCATACACTAATCACCCCATGCAGTGCCAATTCCCCCTGCTTCCTGTCTCCCCCCTGCAGTTCTGCCAGCTTCTCACCTCTCTTCTCAGGAACAGGGAAGGGGCTGGTAAATATTTCATTAAATGGCCCCTTCCTTTTCTGAATGAACACAGTGAGTGATCTGTACCGATCTTTCGAGTTGCAAGTAGCGTTACCCAGTGTGCTGTGAGCTAAATATATCATCCCTGCCCATGCTTCCTGGACAACATGTCAGTAGTAAGGTGGTTTTTATGGCTGACTGCCTTGTCCAACAATGCCAGAACATTCCCTTCCAAGTGATGGTAGAGAGATGGAACAGACTTACGTGAAAAGTAGTAGCGACTAGCAACCTGCCATTGTGGTACAGCACATTGTGCGAATTCACGGAAGGGGGCAGAATCCACCAGGCTGAAAGGCAGAAGTTGGAGAGCCAACAGCTTTGACAAGCTTGCATTTAGACGCTTGGCATGTGGGTGGCAGGAACTGTATTTTTTTTCTGCTGCAGCATATGGGGCAGAGAAATTTGCCGGCTACAGTCTACAGCTGGTGGTGTGCTGCTGGCAGATGTGCTGCTGGGACCTGGGACACCCTGTGCTATACCATCATCCGTGTCAGTGAAGGCTGCTGAGAGGTAATGACTCAGTATAGCAGGGGCAGACTGAAGTGGGTAAGTAGGAGGAGGAGAGACAGATTTGTGCCCATTTTGTGTGGCTTTTAGATGCTTTTGCCAACGGGCTGAGTGGTTGGACGTTAAATGCCTTGTTAGGCATGTGGTACCCAAATGGTTGGTGTTTTTGCCACGTTTGATGTGCCTGAGACACAGTTTGCAGATAGCAACAGTGCGATCTGCTGCAGATGTGCTGAAAAAGGCCCAGACAGCTGAGCTTTGGGGAGTGGGCCGGGAGATAACAGCTGCAGAATGTGATGGAATAGGGTGGCTGCTCTCTTCTCTTTGTTGATGTCGGCCTCCTTGGGGTTGTGCCACCTCACCTTAAATTTCCTTCTCTGCTCTATCTTGCACCCAAGTCGCATGAGTCACCTCATCATCATCATCTCCATCTCCTTCATCTTCATCATTACCACTGGAGACAACTTGGAAATACACTGCGGCTTGGGAAACATGAATGGCAATTTGTCTACCAGTGTTCCTCCCTCTCTATAGGCTCATGTTCCTGTCATCCTCAACCTCAGAACCAACATCTGAATCCAGTAATGGCTGGGCATCATCAAGGAGCAAGTGGCTGACGCTGTGTTCAAATAGCTCAGCTGACTCTTCAATGGCTGATGTTGGGGCTATGGCAGGTTTATCCACTCTGGCAACTGCAGGGGACTGCACACTTGTCTCTGCTAGCATGACAGAGAATGAAGAGGATGAGGAAGGTTTAGTAAGCCAGTCCACCACCTCCTCTGCATGCTGTGGCTGGATAGCACAGGCAAACTCACTAAACAGAGGAAATGATGCCCTGCCTGAGGAGTGAGCACCACGTCCACCTTTGCCTGTGGACACATTTGTTGCTGGCCCCCTTACAGTGCCAAGGGAACGTCTGCCTCTCCTTGTTGTCCTCCCAGACATTATTGGGATGGAAGGGGCGGTGCTTGTAAGCAAATGTAAAGTAGAATCTGTACGTAGATGCACTTTAATCAATGTAAAGAGGTGTTTGGTGCACTTTAATTTGAGCACTCAAGCTACACAGACACTCTCCATGGATACACTATAATTTACTGCAATATAATGCGCCAAACGTACAGTGACGCACACAACTATATGGCGTTAAACTGGCAGTAACACACGCAAAATGATATGGCGTTAAACTGGCAGTAATGCACACAGAAGTAGATGGCGTTAAACTGGCAGTAACGCACACAGAACTATATAGCGTTAAACTGGCAGTAGCATACACAGAACTATATGGCGTTAAACTGGCTGTAACGTACAAAACTATATGGCATTAAACTGGCAGTAACGCACGCAAAGCGATATGGCATTAAACTGGCAGTAATGCAAACAAAACGATATGACGTTAAACTGGCAGTAACGTGCGCAAAACTATATGGCGTTAAACTGGCAGTAACAAACACAGAAGTAAATGGCGTAAAACTTGCAGTAAAGCACACAGAAGTAAATGGCGTTAAACTTGCAGTAACGCACAAAACTATAGGGCGTTAAACTGGCAGTAATGCATACAAAACTATATGGCGTTAAACTGGCAGTAACGCACACAGAACTATATGGCGTTAAACTGGCAGTAACCCACACAAAACTATATGGCATTAAACTGGCAGTAACGCACACAGAACTATATGGCATTAAACTGTCAGGAACGCACACAAAACTATATGGCGTTAAACTGGCAGTAACACACGCAAAACGATATGGCGTTAAACTGGCAGTAATGCACAAAACTATATGGCGTTAAACTGCTAGTAACGCAAAAAAAATGATATGGCGTTAAACTGCCAGTAACGCACACAGAAGTAAATGGCGTTAAACTGGCAGTAACTCACAAAACGATATGGCGATAAACTGTCAGTAATGCACACAGAACTATATGGTGTTAAACTGGCAGTACCGCACGCAAAACTATATGGCATTAAACTGGCAGTAACGCACACAAAACTATATTGTGTTAAACTGGCAGTAATGCACACAGAAGTAAATGGCGTTAAACTGGCCGTAACGCAATCAAATAGACGTGTTCAACTACACTGACGCTATCTGAACTGTCCCTACTCTAGCTATACACTAATGTCAAGATTACTGACATGGTCTCACTACACTACACTGAAACTATATGAGCTATCCCTACTCCACACTAATGTATGTATGATTAACACAGTCTCACTACACTACAGTGAAACTATGTGAACTGTCCCTACTCTAGCTGCACACTATGCAAAGCTGAATGATGGTCCTACTCACTACACTCCTCACTATCCCTAGACTGACACTAAACTTATATTCTGCACTGACAATTGAAGCAAAATAGCACAGTATAGCACACTAACTAATAGCACTGAACAGAGCCCTGTTCTATCTCTCTCCACGCCAAAATCACACTGAAAATGGCTGCCATTGAAAGAATACTTTTATACTGTGGGGCGGGAATGAGCATTGATTGGATGATTGTCCAATCATGACTCTGACAGTGCTCTGTGCCCTGATTGGCTGAAGCCAATCAGGGCTTGCAATGCACTGTTCAGCATCGCAATGCATTGTGGTCGGTTCAGGGAGCCGAACAAACGGTCGAACTACCCATTTGTTCGGCTGTTCGTCAAGCGTCCGAATAGCTAAAGTTCAGCTCGAACTTATGCTCGGGTCGAATCATTCACCCATCCCTAACTACTAATAGACATATTATGATTTGGATAAATGAAAATCATCATATATATGTTTTGTCTCTGGCCAGTTGAATAGAAGTCGGGGGCTTTACTTTTTTTTTTCTCAAAAGAATAAACTTTTCTTATAGCTTTTAGATCTGTTGACTGCAAACCGCAGCTGGACATGTGTGAACCCAGACTTATGCTGCATACAGCTTAAAGACATCTCTCAAGCATTTATTAGAAAGGAATGAAGTTTTTTCCATGTCGCCCTCTGAGTTGCATAAAAAGAAGAACCCTCTTACTCAGTGGTGGTCACTCCATTAGGGGCGTGGGGGCACCGCCCCTTAATCCATGCGCCCGGCCCCTAATCTACATGCAGGGTGCCGGATGCATGGATTTCAATGTTTTTGTTTTTTTAAGCACATGATGAGAGCCTGAGGCTCTAATTGGCTTCAAAAAGAGTGGGCTTGGGGCACAGAGCACTGTGCCCTGAACCCACCCAGTTGTGTGACATTAGCCAATCAATAATGTTTTCCTGCTTCTCCTCTTGACCAGGATCAGGAAGTGGGTCTTGAGACCCGATTGACCGGGAGTCCTAAGGCCCAGATAGCCGCGAGTTCTAAGTCCTGATTGGCCGGGAGGAAAAGTAACTATCGGGACTCGAGAGGAGATGCAGGGGGGAAGCCGCCGAAACTGCGACCTTAATGAGGTAAGAGCGGGGCTGGCAGGGGGCCTGACGAGCAAGCAAAGCGGCGATCAATCGAGCGATGGGGGGAAGTGGCGATCGAGCGACTGGGTGTAGTTGGCTGGCAGGGGGGGTGGCTGGCTGGCTGGGTGGGGGCCACGGGCCACCCCCCAAAGAAAATTGACACCAGCCGCCACTGCTCTTACTGCTGAATGGGATTTTTATAAATCTATTTTGCATTGCTACATGTCCTTCAGGTCAAACTCTCCTTGCCCTTTTATAATTGCCCGGCTATTAGCCTTGAAAACATCCAGAATTAATTTTCAAGATTCATCCCTCTATTGAATTTAATTGGGTTAGGAGTAAAACATGCAGTTTATGAATTATAAAATGGGGTTTGATGAATAGCCCGTAAATCAAACCCAGGTTGATTTACTCATCCCTAATCTCTAGGTTCCTTTTCTAAAGGCTTCTTTTTCTGTACAAAAAAACTTAATTTTTGACAACAAAATTCACTGTGTTATTCTCATTAAGCCAAGCTTTTGTGTGCTCAGCATATCTCTGTACAGTACACCTGAAAGTTTATATGTGTTAAAAATTTTAAGCCATTCCAGCAAATTATCATCTAAAAATCATACCAAATACATTAAAGGAGTAGTAAAGGCAGAAGGTTTTTAATCTTAGTGCATTCTATGCATTAAGATAAAAAAAACCATCTGTGTGTAGCAGCCTCCCCAGCACCCCATAATTACTTACCTGAGCCTCATCTCTCTCTCCAGCGATGTCCATGAATGTCTAAGCCGTCCAGGACACTCCTCATGATTGGCTGAGGCACAGCAGTGGTGCCATTGGCTCCCGTGGCTGTCAATCAAAGCCATTCAGCCAATCAGGGGAGAGAGGGGGCGGGTCAGGCCAGGCTCCATGTCTGAATGGATACACGGACCTCTGACTCGGCTTGGGTGCCCCCATAGAAATCTGCTGGCTGTGGGGGCACTCGATAGAAGGGAGGGGCCAAGAACACAGAAGAGGGACCAGAGAAGAGGAGGATCCAGGCTGCTCTGTGAGAAACCAACTGCACAGAGGAGGTAAGTATAACATGTTTGTTAATTATTTTTTTTAAATAAGACTTTACAATCACTTTAAAATGAAATCCTATTAATATGTCTTATCTTATTCCTCATTGTATTATTTGGGTTTTATTATTTTTCTTTTTTCACCAAGTTATAATATTTCTGTTATTCTTCATAGCTAAAATGTCTTTGTCGCTAATAATATCTTCGGCACGCATTGTTCCCCTCTTCAGTCTCTGCTGCCAGAATGACAATGAAATTCTATCATCCTGCTCAATGATTATTTGTCTTATTGCAATCTCACCTCCATGGGAACTGCAATGTCTTATGATCATGAAGTCATGGGTCATGGGCATGGTAACTCTTGCTTAAGCTGTTCATGTACAGTTGTATCATTTCATACTCGTCACAATAACACCAAATATATAGAAAGGGCAAATAATGCCTAAGCAGGCACTTTGACATTATACATGTTGGAAAATATTAGTGTCTGCTTAGAATTTGTGATTAAAGGAATCTTCTTCTTTACCTGTAAACTTGTGTACATTGTAATTTTTAAATATATATATATATATATATATATATATATATATATATATATATATATATATATATAAAGCCTAAACCTTTTTTATTTAATTTTTCATAGAGTGATGAAGTGTTAGAATCTCTGTCAGGTTTAAACTGATGTCGCTGCTGGGGGGGTTTGCCCTGTTCCATTTGTTTTGATGACAAAATCCAAAATTTGCCCCTATAAAAGGAATAGAGGGGAAATCTTCCAATGGGGACACTTGTTCAACTGGCAGCTGTCTAAGAGGGGATTTCCTCTCACTTCCTGTTGTATCTACATGCCAGCGCTGTATAACTACTTGGTGGCTGGCCCATTGTATCTTTACTGCTACAGGGCAGCCGCTCTACGCAGATTGACAAGGAGACAGACTGGATGGAGCTCTGAATATGTAAACAATGCAAAGCTCTGTCCTGTTAGCAGGGATGTGCTGTATTTTGTTTCCCTGGAAAGCAGCACATAGTAAACACAAAAACATTGGTTAGGCACACATCTCCCTAGATGTTTAACCCCCTTCCCAGCCAGTGTCATTAGTACAGTGACAGTGCATATTTTTACCACTGATCACTGAATTAGTGTCACTGGCTCCCACAAAGTGGCAAAAGTAGCAGTTAGTGTCCGTTTGTCTGGCGCAATATCGCAGTCCCGCTATAAGTCGCTGATCGCCACCATTACAATTATAATTAAAAATAAATAAAATAAATAAAAATTTCAGTATATACACCATAGTTGGTAGATGCTATAACTTTTCCGCAAACCAATCAATATATGCTTATTGGAATTTTTTTTACCAAAAAATGTAGGAAAATACATATTGGCCTAAATTTATGAAAATGTAGAATTTTTACAATTTTTTTATTAGATATGTTTTTTAGAAGAAAGTGAAAAATAGTGGTTTTTTTTTTCAAAAATTGTCGGTATTTTTTTGTTTATAGCGCAAAAAAAAAAAAAAAAAAACAGTGGTGACTATATACCACCAAAAGAAAGCTCTATTTATGGGGAAAAAAATGACAACAATTTTATTTGGGTACAGAGTTGCATGACTGCACGATTGTCAGTTAACCACTTGCCGACCGCCGTACGACGATGTACGTCCAAACTTTGAAGGGGTATGGCCTGGAGACGAGTGAGGCTAAGATGGCGCTCACTCGTCTCCATGAAACTGCTAGGCGGAAGCGATGTCAAAACGTCACTTCCGTCCACGCCTCTTAAAGGCACATTTTTTCAAATGTAATTTTTTTTTTTTTTTTTATTGCATTTTAGTGTAAATATGAGATCTGAGGTCTTTTTGACCCCAGATCTTATATTTAAGAGGTCCTGTCATGCTTTTTTCTATTACAAGGGATGTTTACATTCCTTGTAATAGGAATAAAAGTGACACAATTTTTTTTTTTTTAAAACAGTGTAAAAATAAATAAAATAATGTAAAATAAATAATAAAAATAAAAAAAAAAATTTAAAAACCCCCCGTCCCGACGAGCTCGCGCGCAGAAGCGAACGCAAACGTGAGTAGCGCCTGCATATGAAAACGGTGGTCAAACCACACATGTGAAGTATCGCGGCAACTGGTAGAGTGAGAGCAATAATTCTAGCCCTAGACCACCTCTGTACCACAAAATATGCAACCTGTAGAATTTTTTAAACGTCGCCTATGGTGATTTTTGAGGGTAAAAGTTTGACGCCATTCCACGAGCGGGCGCAATTTTGAAGCGTGACATGTTGGGTATCAATTTACTTGGCGTAACATTATATTTCACAATATAAAAAAAAAATTGGGCTAACTTTACTGTTGTCTTATTTTTTTATTCAAAAAAGTGAATTTTTTCCAAAAAAAAAAACGTGCTTTTAAGACAGCTGCGCAAATACGGTGCAAAAAAAAGTATTGCAACGACCGCCATTTTATTATCTAGGGTGTTAGAAGAAAAAACATATATAATGTTTGGGGGTTCTAAGTAATTTTCTAGCGAAAAAAACTGTTTTAAACATCTAAAATCCAAAAGAAGGCTGGTCCTTAAGTGGTTAAAGTAATGCACTGCCGTATAGCAAAAAATGGCCTGGTCGCGGAGGGGGGTAAGTCTTCCGGCGGTCAAGTGGATAAATGGGCAAGAACGGACAAAAATGTCACTCTTTAGATGTGCAAAGCTATTAGAGACATATTCAAAAAGACTTGCAGCTGTAATTGCAGAGAAATGTGGTTCTACAAAGTACTGACTCAGGGGGGCTGAATACAAATGCACGCCACACTTTCCACATATTTGTAAAAAATGTTGAAAACCATTTATCATTTTCCTTCCACTTCACAATCATGTGCCACTTTGTTGGTCTATCACATAAAATCCCAATAAAATACATTTATGTTTTTGGTTGTAACATGACAAAATGTGGAAAATTTCAAGAGGTATAAAATACTTTTTCAAGGCACTGTATGTAGCTGGTGCTATATACCAGTGGTCTCCAAAGTGCCGCACGGGGGCTGGATGTGGCCTTTTGCTTGCCTTTATCTGGCCCTTGAGGCACTATTTTATCCACTGACACCAATGATGGGGCATTATTCTTTCCACTGACACCAATGATAGGGCACCATTCCTCCCACAGACACCGATGAAGGGGCACCATTCTTCCCACTGATACCAACAATGGGCACTATTCCTCCCACTGATACCAACAATGCTGCACTATTTCTCCCACTACTAAAACCAATGATGGGGAACTCATTATTTACTCCCACCGATGCCAGGGTCTGGCCCTGCTAAAGCCTGAATGACAGCTAACTGGCCCTTTGCTTAGAAAGTTTGGAGACCCCTGCTACATACAGTTTATTCTGTTCTGACAGTGACAGCAGCAATTAGTAAAGGAAATAGTTTGTTTGGGCCAGCTTAAACTTAAAATATTACCATATCTCAGGGAAAACGATGCCACATCCCAAATAGTACCAAACAGCAACGAGGAAATTACTTTCCAAAAGTAGTGGGACTTTAATGCCATAATACTCAGACTAATAACACAATTTAATAAAACAGAATTACATTTATTCTACTGTTAAAATGTTCTTCAACTTTTCAGATGCTTCCTCGGTGTCCCTGATGAAGCAGTAGCGGACTGCGAAATGGGTCGGCACAGACAAGCGGAATATATTAGCATTAGGGATGAGCCGAACACCCCCCGGTTCGGTTCGCACCAGAACCCGCGAACGGACCGAAAGTTCGCACGAACGTTAGAACCCCATTGACGTCTATGGGACTCGAACGTTCGAAATCAAAAGTGCTCATTTTAAAGGCTAATTTGCATGGTATTGTCCTAAAAAGGGTTTGGGGACCCGGGTCCTACCCCAGGGGACATGTATCAATGCAAAAAAAACTTTTAAAAACGGCCGTTTTTTCGGGAGCAGTGATTTTAATGATGCTTAAAGTAAAAAAAAAAAAGTGAAATATTCCTTTAAATATCGTACCTGGGGGGTGTCTATAGTATGCCTGTAAAGTGACGCATGTTTCCCATGTTTAGAACAGTCCCTGCACCAAATGTCATTTTTAAAGGAAAAAATCTCATTTAAAACTGCTTGCGGGTTTAATGTCATGTCGGGTCATGGCAATATGGATGAAAATCAGTGAGACAAACGGCATGGGTACCCCCCAGTCCATTACCAGGCCCTTTGGGTCTTGTATGGATATTAAGGGGAACCCCGCACCCAAATTAAAATAAGGAAAGGTGTGGGGCCACCAGGCCCTATATACTCTGAACAGCAGTATACAGGCGGTGCAAACAAGACAGGGACTGTAGGTTTGTTGTTAAGTAGAATCTGTTTGTAATTTTGAACATTTTTAACGTGTTTAGCTCCAGCCAAAAAATCTTTTCTAAGCTTTTTGGAAAACATAGGGAAGGGTTATCACCCCTGTGACATTTGTTTTGCTGTCTTTCCTCCTCTTCAGAAGATTTCACCTCACTTTTTTGTCCCAATGAAAAATGTTTTTTGAAAATTTGGGTTTTTTTGTGGAACAAGGATTGGAAAGCATCAGTGGAAAGGAGAAATTGTTTTCCCATATTAACTCTTACAGGAGAGAATTTCCCTTCCTAGGGGTAGATTTCATCTCACTTCCTGTTGTCTCCTTCCGTTTGCAAGTAGGAGTCGTTTGTAAGTTAGATGTTTGAAAGTAGGGTCCTGCCCTATATACTCAGCAGAAATTTGGGCCTTAGGTGTTGCTGTGGCCACAACACTGTAAGCCCTCACAGGGCCCTGCTGTGAAATATTAGATCAAGAATTGTAATTACATGCCCCTGTTGAACAGGAGCTGAAAAATTAGGCCTTAGGCACTGGTGCTGGTGCCACAACACTGCAACCCCTCACAGACACTCTAGTTGGAACGCAGGAACGAGCCCTGCTGCAAATTATTGCTTCAAAAATTGTAATTACACGCCCCTGTTAGACAGGGGCAGAAAAATTGGGCCTTAGGCACTGGTGCTGGTGCCACAACACTGCAACCCCTCACAGACACTCTAGTTGGAACGCAGGAACGAGCCCTGCTGCAAAGTATTGCATCAAAAATTGTAATTACACGCCCCTGTTAGACAGGGGCAGAAAAATTGGGCCCTAGGCACTGGTGCTGGTGCCACAACACTGCAACCCCTCACAGACACTCTAGTTGGAATGCAGGAACGAGCCCTGCTGCAAAGTATTACATCAAAAATTGTAATTACACGCCCCTGTTAAACAGGGGCTGAAAAATTGTGCCTTAGGCACTGGTGGTGGCGCCCAGAACCAAAAATGTTCTTACAAGCTATCAGCGTGATGATTGAGGAGGAAGAGGATAATTACTCAGGGATAGTCACTCAGCATCAGCATAGGCAGTCTTTGAAGGGATCTGAGATTTCAAAAAAAATTATTCGGTTACATCAGCATCAGGTGCTTGGTAGCTGGTGGTGATCCAAGACTCATTCATTTTTATGAAGGTCAGCCGATCGACCGAGTCGGTGGACAGACGCACCCTGTGATCGGTTACCACGCCTCCAGCAGCACTGAATGTGCGTTCCGAAAGAACGCTGGATGCAGGACAGGCCAGTAGCTCAATTGCATACTGTGCAAGCTCTGGCCAGTGATCCATCCTCAAGACCCAGTAACCCAGAGGATTTTCGGTGGGAAAGGTGTCCAAGTCTGATCTTGCCCCTAGGTATTCCTGCACCATGTAAAACAGACGCTGGCGATGGTTGCTGGAACCGATCATACCTTGGGGCTGCGGACCAAAAAATTGTCTGAACGCATCGGTCAGACGGCCACCTTCTCCACCGCTCCTTCTTTGACTGACCGAAGCCTCAGCAACACGTTGTCCAGAAACAGGAGTTTGTAACCTCCCAGTCTCTGGGAACGCGTTGCACAGACCTTTCTGCAAGGCCTCCCGAAGATGTTTCATCCTCTGCTCCCTCTGCGATGGCAAGATAAGGTCCGCAACCTTACCCTTGTAACGTGGATCAAGGAGGGTTGCCAGCCAGTATTGGTCCTTCTCCTTGATACCACGAATACGAGGATCCTTACGCAGGCTTTGCAGGATCAGGGAGGCCATGCAGCGTAGGTTTGCTGAGGCATTTGGTCCGGAGTCCTCTGGGTCACTAAGAACGACATGGTCCGCAGCCACCTCCTCCCAGCCACGTACAAGTCCATGTGTTTCTTGGGACTGATCCCTTAAAGACTGCTGCTGATGCTGAGTGCCAGGCTCCACCTCCATACTGACACAATCTTCCTCCTCCTCCTCTTCCTCCTCGTCCTCTTCCTGTGTGATCGGCGGGCACGCAGGAACACTGTCTGGATAAAGGGGGCCTTGAGAGCTAAGGAAGTCCTCCTCTTCTTGCCTCTGTTCTGCCTCAAGTGCCCTGTCCATTATTCCACGCAGCGTGTGCTCCAACAGGTGGACAAGGGGGACAGTGTCACTGATGCATGCACTGTCACTGCTCACCATCCTTGTGGCCTCCTCGAATGGTGACAGGACAGTGCATGCATCCCTGATCATGGCCCACTGGCGTGGGGAAAAAAAACCAAGCTCCCCTGACCCTGTCCTGGTGCCATAGTCGCACAGGTACTCATTGATGGCCCTCTGCTGCGTGTGCAGCCGCTGCAGCATGGCCAACGTTGAGTTCCACCTGGTGGGCATGTCACAGATTAGGCGGTTCTTGGGCAGGTTAAACTCCTTTTGGAGGTCCGTCAGCCGAGCACTGGCATTATATGACCGGCGGAAATGCACACAGACTTTCCTGGCCTGCCTCAGGACATCCTGTAAGCCCGGGTACCTGCCCAAGAACCGCTGCACCACCAAGTTAAGGACGTGAGCCAAACAGGGCACATGGGTCATTTGTCCCTGTCGGAGGGCAGAGAGGAGGTTGGTGCCATTGTCGCAAACCACCATTCCTGCCTTAAGTTGGCGTGGCGTCAACCACCTCTGAACCTGCCCCTGCAGAGCTGACAGAACCTCTGCCCCAGTGTGGCTCCTGTCCCCCAAGCACACCAGCTCAAGCACCGCATGGCATCTTTTGGCCTGCGTACTTGCGTAGCCCCTTGAACGCCTACGGAGCACCGCTGGTTCCGAGGAAGAGGCCATGGAGGAAGAAGAAGAGGAGGGGGTGGAGGAGAGAGGTGTGTCACAATCAGCATTTTGGAGGCGTGGTGGCGGAACAACCTCCAACACTACTGCACCTTGTCCTGCATCCTTCCCAGCTGCCAGCAGAGTCACCCAATGCGCCGTGAAACTTAGGTAACGTCCCTGTCCATGCCTGCTGGACCATGAGTCAGCGGTAATATGCACCTTACCGCTGACCGCCCTGTCCAGCGAGGCATGGACATTGCCTTCCACATGCCGGTAGAGAGCCGGAATCGCCTTCCGTGAGAAAAAGTGGCGTTTGGGTACCTGCCACTGAGGAACCGCACATTCCACAAACTCACGGAAGGGGGCAGAGTCTACCAACTGAAAAGGCAGCAGTTGAAGTGCTAGCAATTTTGCCAAGCTAGCATTCAACCGCTGGGCATGTGGATGGCTGGGAGCAAACTTCTTTCGGCGGTGCAGCAGCTGGGGCAGGGAAATTTGCCTGGTACAATCTGACGTCGGTGTACCAAAAGCAGATTGCCCACAAGTACTTGGCTGTGACACACCTAATTCTACACCTTCATTCCTCTCACTGCAGGTCTCAGAGAGGACTGAAGGTCTAGTGGGGTTGGAAATCTCAGCTGATGAGGAGCAAGGAGAGATCCTCTTTGTTCTTTGGTGTGGGTCTTTTAGATACGCTTGCCAACGAACTGCATGGCAGGTCAACATATGTCTGGTCAAGCATGTGGTACCCAAGCGGGAGATGTTTTGGCCACGCGAGATACGCTTGAGACATATGTTGCAAATAGCAGCGGTGCGATCTGATGCACTCGTCTCAAAAAAGGCCCACACCAAAGAACTTTTTGAATAACGCGCAGAGACTGCAGCGCCCTGCACATGTGGAGCTTTGGGGTGTGATGCAGTCAATGTGCTGCCCTTAGGCTGGCCCCTGGAGGGCATCCTGCCTCGTTGGTGATGTGCTGCCGCCTCCTCCTCCTCCTCCTCCTCCTCCTCCTCCTCCTCTCTCCTATCAGGCACCCACGTTGAGTCAGTGACCTCATCATCCCCTCCCTCCTCATCACTGGAGCAAACCTGGCAGTATGCTGCAGCAGGGGGAGCATGACTGCCAGATTGCTGTCCTTCTTGGGCACCCCCTCTGTCCGCGCTCATGTTACTGCCTTCATCGAGCTCAGTATCGTCATCAGAGCCTTCCAAACGCTGGGCATCCTCCTGGAGCATGTACCCAACACTGTGGTCAAACAGTTCGAGGGAATCCTCATGAGGACATGGTGGAGCTAGGGAAGGAGTCACTGATGACATTGAGCTGAGGGAAGAAGCCGCTGCTTTGCCAGACAAAGCACCCTGGGCATGGGTGAGAGAGGATGAGGAGGATGAGGACGGCTTGGTCATCCACTCGACCAAGTCTTCCGCATGTTGCGGCTCAACGCGGCCAGCTGCCGAAAAAAAGGCCAAGCGTGTCCCATGGCCACGTGCTGATGAGGATGCACCGTCTCCACGACCAGCACTAGACACAGAGCCTGCTTGCCCTCTCTTATTGGCTTGTGACTGTCTGCCTCTCCTTCTTGGCCTTCCAGACATACTAATGGCCTGTAGCTGCACTAAGCTGGGATAGAACACCTGTAATTTTCTTCAAGTAGCTTTATATACTGTAACCAGACAAGCCTGCCTGTCAGTAGGAAGATAACAGGAACGGATCTAGCTGAACACTGTGAGCAGGACGCACTGTACTAAATGTAAATAGTCTAGCTGCCTGACCGTGGTACTAATAGGATCAAATAGAACACCTGTAATTTTCTTCAGGTAGCTTTATATACTGTAACCAGACAAGCCTGCCTGTCAGTAGGAAGATAACAGGAACGGATCTAGCTGTACACTGTGAGCAGGACGCACTGTACTAAATGTAAATAGTCTAGCTACCTGACCGTGGTACTAATAGGATCAAATAGAACACCTGTAATTTTCTTCAGGTAGCTTTATATACTGTAACCAGACAAGCCTGCCTGTCAGTAGGAAGATAACAGGAACGGATCTAGCTGAACACTGTGAGCAGGACGCACTGTACTAAATGTAAATAGTCTAGCTGCCTGACCGTGGTACTAATAGGATCAAATAGAACACCTGTAATTTTCTTCAGGTAGCTTTATATACTGTAACCAGACAAGCCTGCCTGTCAGTAGGAAGATAACAGGAACGGATCTAGCTGAACACTGTGAGCAGGACGCACTGTACTAAATGTAAATAGTCTAGCTGCCTGACCGTGGTACTAATAGGATCAAATAGAACACCTGTAATTTTCTTCAGGTAGCTTTATATACTGTAACCAGACAAGCCTGCCTGTCAGTAGGAAGATAACAGGAACGGATCTAGCTGTACACTGTGAGCAGGACGCACTGTACTAAATGTAAATAGTCTAGCTGCCTGACCGTGGTACTAATAGGATCAAATAGAACACCTGTAATTTTCTTCAGGTAGCTTTATATACTGTAACCAGACAAGCCTGCCTGTCAGTAGGAAGATAACAGGAACGGATCTAGCTGAACACTGTGAGCAGGACGCACTGTACTAAATGTAAATAGTCTAGCTGCCTGACCGTGGTACTAATAGGATCAAATAGAACACCTGTAATTTTCTTCAGGTAGCTTTATATACTGTAACCAGACAAGCCTGCCTGTCAGTAGGAATTTAACAGGAACGGATCTAGCTGAACACTGTGAGCAGGACGCACTGCACTAAATGTAAATAGTCTAGAAGATAACAGGAACGGATCTAGCTGAACACTGTGAGCAGGACGCACTGCACTAAATGTAAATAGTCTAGAAGATAACAGGAACGGATCTAGCTGAACACTGTGAGCAGGACGCACTGCACTAAATGTAAATAGTCTAGAAGATAACAGGAACGGATCTAGCTGAACACTGTGAGCAGGACGCACTGCACTAAATGTAAATAGTCTAGAAGATAACAGGAACGGATCTAGCTGAACACTGTGAGCAGGACGCACTGCACTAAATGTAAATAGCAGGAACGGATCTAGCTGAACACTGTGAGCAGGACGCACTGCACTAAATGTAAATAGCAGGAACGGATCTAGCTGAACACTGTGAGCAGGACGCACTGCACTAAATGTAAATAGCAGGAACGGATCTAGCTGAACACTGTGAGCAGGACGCACTGCACTAAATGTAAATTGCAGGAACGGATCTAGCTGAACACTGTGAGCAGGACGCACTGCACTAAATGTAAATAGTCTAGAAGATAACAGGAACGGATCTAGCTGAACACTGTGAGCAGGACGCACTGCACTAAATGTAAATAGCAGGAACGGATCTAGCTGAACACTGTGAGCAGGACGCACTGCATTAAATGTAAATAGTCTAGATAGAAGATAACAGGAACGGATCTAGCTAAACTGAATACAGTGTATATATATATATGCAACACCTGGGATGCATATATATACACAATACACTGTAAGTGCAGCTAACTGACTGACTGTTCTGCCTAATCTATCTAACTCAAATCAAATGACACTGTCTCTCTCTCTCTCTATCTCTCAGCACACCGGAACACACACTACACAGGGCCGCCGTGCAGGCGGCCTTATATAGTGTGGGGTGTGTACTAAATCCCCTGAGCCATAATTGGCCAAAGCCACCCTGGCTTTGGCCAATTACAGCTCTCTCTACTGACGGCGCTGTGATTGGCCAAGCATGCGGGTCATAGTGCATGCTTGGCCAATCATCAGCCAGCAATGCACTACGATGCCGCAGTGAATTATGGGCCGTGACGCGCCACACGAATTTAGCGCGAACGGCCCATAACGTTCGCAATTCGGCGAACGATCGAACAGCCGATGTTCGAGTCGAACATGGGTTCGACTCGAACACGAAGCTCATCCCTAATTAGCATCTACTCCATGAATGCATTTGTACTGTTTTAATTTTATGTGCTACACACCTGTAACCTGTAATATGTGGTGGTTTTGTATTATTCCACCGTTTCTTTAATGGGATTGCAGAAATACTTTTTTTTAATTAAATTGTGATATTAGTCTGAGTACAATGCCTTCAAAGCCACTTGACGACCGGCCCATAGTAAAAATATGTCATTACTTTGACGTTAAATACCTATGTTATGGTAGCAGGTAGCTGCCATAACCCTGGTATTTTTTTTCACTATGGCTGATTCTCTTTCTGATAAAAGTGGTCCACCGCGGGATCACTTTTAGAAGCGGAGGGAGGGGTGATGTTCCCAAGCTTACCCAACCCATCGGTAAAGTCTGGGAACAATCCGATGGAGCCATTAGCTGGGCAGGGAGACAAGTGAGCCATTTCGTCTCTATGCCCTTGGAGGACTGGAGTGACTTCTGACATTATTTCTAGTTACCGGGCCATAATAAACATTTTGTTTATTTTTTTAAAAAATTTTAAAGCGAAAGTAAAAAAAAAAAAATTCTTCTTTTGCTTTTAACCACTTCAGTCCCGGAAGGATTTACCCCCTTAATGACCAGGCCATTTTTTGCGATATGGCACTGCGGTACTTTACCTGACAATTGCGTGGTCGTGCGATGTTGTACCCAAACAAAATTGATGTCCTTTTTTTCCCACAAACAAAGCTTTCTTTTGTTGGTATTTGATCACCTCTGCGTTTTTTATTTTTTGCGCTATAAACAAAAAAAGAGAAACAATTTTGAAAAAAAACCCCAATATTTTTTACTGCTATAAAACATATCCCAAAAAATTTGAAAAAAATCAAATTTCTTCATCAATTTGTATTCTTCTACATATTTTTGGTTGTCGCATCTACAAACTATGGGATATATTTAGGGACTTTATTTTATTTATATTTTTTTACTAGTAATGGCGGTGATCATTCTTTTTTTTTTATAAATTCTTTATTTGCGAAAGAGTAAGATAGAAACAACAGTTATACATTGGTACAAAGGGCACAACAATTTTGTTTGTACTGTATGTACATCTCGACTGGTTAGATCATGTGAATCACACAATCATGACCTGGGTAGTCAACCCTGGTATTAAGAAACTCGCTGTGTCCCGTGTAAGATTAGTATCCAAGTTTTAAGTGAATAGTACGAGGGAGAGTGCGACCATTAGGTCGTCAGTCCTATCGTGAAGCAAGTAGAAAAAAACTAGGTAAAATGAGATAAAGAAAGAGAAAGATGAGAGAAGAGAGGAGAGGGAGAAAAGAGGGGGAGAAATGGGAAAGAGGGGGTGGGGGGGGGGATTGGAGAGGGAAAGAGTGAAGGGGTGATCATTCTTTAATCATACTACACTATTATGCAGGTCTCAGAAAACTTAGCACAATGGCTTGGTGGTGTGCACTGATGTCTACAAAGCACTCAAATTATGAGTTTAAATCCCAGCCAACCTACCACCCACCTAAGGTAGCTGTGTTGATTTTTCTAGTGCACAAGCAAACTAAAAACAAAAAAACTTAAACTAATACCCTGCACCTTAACTAGTGTGTGATTTTTGAAATTGCACAGGTCTGGTATGGATTTTAAGGGGAACTCCACGCCAAAATTTAACATAAAAATTGGTGTGGGGCCCCCAAAATCCATGGCAGACCCTTATCCGAGCATCCAGCCTGGCAGGTCAGGATAGGGGGGGACGAGTGAGTGCCCCCCCTCCTGAACCATACCAGGTCACATACACTCAACATGGGAGGGACAAGGGCCTCTTCCCGACAACTCTGGCAGGTGGTTGTCGGGGTCTGCGGACAAAGCTCTGCCTCGATGGGAGGCCTCCCGCCAACTGCTGTCTTTTCACTTTGACAGCTGTTATATAGGCAAGGGCAGGGCCACCGGGTGATGTAACCAGATGACCCCACCACCTTTGAATGTCACATGACGTCAGAAGGGGCAGGGTCACCCGGTTACATCACCGGGTGCCCTGCCCTTGTCAATATAACAGCTGTCAAAGCGAAGAGACAGCAGTCAGCGGGAGGCCTCCCATAGAGGACACTTTCTTTTTTCTTTTTTTATAAAAGAATTGTCAAAAATGGTCTCTTGTGGTTTTTACAATGTACCGGATACCCATTCACATACTGGGGGGGGCCGGGATCTGGGGGCTATTAAAGGGGGCTTCCAGATTCCGATAAGCCCCCGGCCCACAGCCCCCAACAAGAGGCCCTTCTCCCCATCAACATGGAGGGTACATCACAGGAAATGACAACTTTGTGAGGGCTGTTTCATACAAATTGTTGATAGAGCGCATTCATCATTCATCATCAGCATACAACAATAAAATATGTGTGCAGGATCACACCAGACTTATACATCCATATCTGCCCTAAACAGTTATACATTTGGTGCAAACCCACACTCGCTTGATTTATAATTTCATTTCTTGGGTTTCCATTATGTAGAACCCATCAAAAATGTAATCACTGGTGAAAAAAAAACATTAAAACCACAACAGAGGAAGAACATACAAACCTCTAGCCAGGTAGCAGCATATTTGGAATTCGAACCATTGACCCCAGTGCTGCTAAGCAGAAGTGCTAACCAGCTAGCCACTATGCTGCCATATGGATGTAGGCTGCATTTCTGTGGTGTCAAACAGTCCTAAGTCCCAGGGGTGCAATAAATTAATCAATGCAGATGTACCGTGGAAGGCCAGAGAACCATTGAATAACCTGTTTCTGGCATATGCCCTCTGCTTTGATGGCTGGGTATGGCTAATTACTGTCAGCATGCTGAACCATCTCTAATTTTGTAGCTTTTTGCATGGTAAGAGGCTGCAATAGGTGGTGGTGGGGAATTCTTAAGGTTGATATTTTTTTGCCCATGGAAAACATATGGCACGATTTGCAATGGTGGTGGAACCCTCCTACACATAAATACACAAATACTGCATTTCTTTGGACATATACCTATAGGTGGTGGAATTACATTTGTCAGGAGTTATGCTTCTTAATTTATTCTGTGATATTTGGTGGTTCTTGGTGTGTGAGTGTGGAATAGTGATGTTACCCTCTGAATTTTGGGAATGACATTTTGATTTCTGATGTTGGTACACATATCACATTTTTTGTGGTAAAACTATGATCATTTGGAAATACTAAACAACACACAAAACTGTGACTCATTTAAAATTTGCATTAGCAATGGTATTGTTTGTGGTTTGTGAAGACACATGTGGGAGTTTTGGATTAGATTTTTGTGAAAAATATATTTTACCAAAACATGAAAACATTACACTAGCATTCTTAAAAAATATATAGAGGAAGAAGAAGCAACATAAAAACCCAGCAAGGACAATTTATTTTAGAGAAATAAACAATTCATCTCAAAATTAAAATGCATTTTTTGTGTAAGTAACAATAGTGCAATTATATTCAATGGTTGAAACTTGCATTTGGCTACATAGCGCACAGTTTCAGGTCCGCAAACGCCTGGTAAAAAAAATGAATGGGAGTTAAATGTGAGTATTTTGCATGTCTGAGCATGCACACTTGTGCTGGTACATAGTACCATAGACTTTTAATTATATTTCAGTTTATACATCAATTTTTTTAGCAGTTTAAAAGCATATTATCTTTAAACAATATACCACATATTTAAGAACCATTTAGACAATCATATGATGCTCTAACCATTATTTCCATGTGCAATTCCCATGCCTCTATCACGACTAATGATTTAGATGGTCCCTGTTGCCTGTGACCTATAGTGAATTCAACTTTGTGAGTATTTTTTCCCCGAGTGCTATAGTAAATCAACCCCAGAGTGACACTTTTTGGGGACCAGTGACACCAATACAGTGATCAGTGTTAAAAAAACGCACTGACACTTTATAAATGACACTGGCAGGGAAGGGGTTTACATCAAAAGGTTGAATGTGTTCCCTTCCCTATGTGTGCTTTCTAACTGACACTAAGGGTCCTTTCACACTGGGGCGGTTTGCAGGCGCTATTGCGCTAATAATAGCGCCTGCAAACCGACCCGAAAGTGCCGCTGCTTTAATTCCAGTGTGAAAGCCCCGAGGGCTTTCACACTGGAGCGGTGCCCTAGCAGGACAGGAAAAAAAAGTCCTGCTAGCAGCATCTTCGGAGCGGTGAAGGAGCGGAGTGTATACCGCTCCTTCACCGCTCCTGCCCATTGAAATCAATGGGACGGCACGGCTATACCGCCGGCAAATCGCCTCTGCAGAGGCGCTTTGCGGTGGTTTTAACCCTTTCTCAGCCGCTAGCAGGGGGGTAAAACCGCCCCGTTAGCGGCCGTATACCGACAGTAAATCGCCGCTTACAATAGTGGCACTTTACCGCTGACAACGCCCCCGCCCCAGTGTGAAAGGAATGTAAACGAAGAGAGAGATCTGTGTTCCTGATTAGTAGGAATCACAGATCTCTCTCTTCCTCTATGACAGAACGACGGTCTGCCTCGTTTAAATAGGCAGACCGCCGTTCTGTCATTCCCCCAGATGATCACGGGGGACCCACTGATTTGCTCCTGCTGTGTACAATCACCCGAAACCAGTACGTGCAAACAACATACAGGTACGTTGTTTCACGCAGCCGGGCCGTTCTGCCACAGTATATATGCAGTGGGCGGTCCGGAAGTAGTTAAATGTAAATGAGACATCTGGGGTCTTTTTGACCCTGGATCTCTTAACAAAGAGGACCTGTCACCCTTTTCTTTAAGAATGTTTACTTTCCTTGTAATAGGAATAAAAATGATTAAAAAAATAAATAAACAGTATAATAATAAAAAATAAAAAGTAAAATAAATACAAATTTTTTTTTAAAGCATCCCATCCCTGCGCACTCGCACGCAGAAGCGAACGCAAGCATATGTAAACGGTATTCAAACCATACATGTGAGGTATTGCCGTGATCATTAGAGTGAGAGCAATAATTCTAGTGCAGGTCTTCTTTGTAACTCTAAAAAAAATTTTAAGTACTGTAGTTTGTCATCATTCCACAAGCGTGCAGAATTTGAAAGCATGTTAGGTATCTATTTACTCAGCGTAACATCATCTTTCACATTATACCAAAAAATTGGGGTAACTATTGTGTTTTTTTGTTAATTCATTAAAGTGTATTTTTTTCCCCAAAATTTGGGTTTAAAGACCACTGCGCAAATACCATGTGACATAAAAAACTACAACGATCGCCATTTCATTCTGTAGGGTCTCTGCTAAAAAAATACATAATATATGGGGGCTCTAAGTAAAAATACTAATTTAAACTTTTAAACAACACGTTCCAGAAAAGGCCTAGTCTTCAAGTGATTATTGAAGTCCCCTTTTGGAAAGTAATTTCCTCTTTGCTGTTTTGACTTTTCATTATTATGGACATTCTCTGATAGAAAAAGTGACATAGAAAATTTGAATGGGGCTATCCAGACGGGGCAAAAAAAACAATTCTAGCAATACAACACACTACAAAAACTGTAGTCTATTACTATGTGTTGCACTGTAACATATGTGTTCCCTTGTATGTTGGGGTACCATTCATTGATAGTGAATATGCATATAAAATGCATTATTGTGCAGTGTAGTTATGCAACGTTAGCTGTGAATAGGCCCTAAGAGATGTAAGAAGCAAACCTGTGATTTAACTTGCCAGAAACTACCCAAAAATCTGAAATATCAGTTTTGGTCAAAATTGACCTTTAACAACATACAGGTCATAAAGTGGTAGTTTGAGTACATTTATTTTATTTCAAACCATGGCATAAGCTTGAGTTTGAATTAAGCACAGAAGTCATAGCAGCACTGGTTATAGGAGGAAAGGAATTTGTCAAAAGGTGCAGTAGATGTAAATCCTATAAAATATTAATAGCATGAGATTATAAAATATTAATTCAATTTATAAACTAGTGCAGATGGCAAAAAGAAGCAGAAGAGGCATTTCTTTACAAGTTCTCAGTACCGCAGTCTATTGTCAAGTCACCTTGATGTCATATGTAAAGCAGACGCCTTCAGCATTATATAAATCAAAGACCATTATCATTCTTACTGAGTTTTAAATGTCAGAAGAACATATTTACGTAAACTATCGCCTTTTTTCCTACAAGCTATTTAGAAGTGCTTTGTTTCATGCAGTCTTGTAATTCAGCATAATGGATATTGATTGAAGCATCAACATTTTAACAAGATGTTAACCAGTAGTTATATTCCACTTCTAGGAGAATCAATGCCCATGCCCAATTAAATGGAACATTATCCTTCAGCATTCTTTGCTAAGACAATCATATGTACAGGCTTTTGCTTTGATACAAAGTTACAATTGCTGTAAAGGAACATCCTGAGTTTAGCTATTGGCTATTATAGTGTGCTGTTACCAGGACTGTGACATTAACAAGGCTAATATGGGATAACATTGAATTAATGCATTCCTCATTCCACATAACTATGATGTGCAATCGCAGTCTGCATGTGCCAATACATTAATTACTGTCAAATGCAATCAGGCACTGTTGTTATGAGTGCTTGTTCCAGGCTCTCCCCCAGCCATACGCAGATCTTCTGAACTGCAAAGTATGCCAAATTCTACAGCCTAGTGTCTTAATCTTGCTTTGACCGACTATGTACAAAAACTTTACTGTCCTATTTTTTTTTAAGTTGTTGTCATGGTTACTCTTTGCCAGTAAAATTGATGGGGGAGTCAGGGAACGGCTGCATCATGTTAGCTCTGGGAGGAGACTGAAATAAAGTATAAGACATGTTTCAAAGATGACGGTTATATCTTGATTAGTACAAACTTGCCACAGCTTTACTACACTAACGGGAACACAAAAAGATGTTTGTAGATACCTCTAGTTACAGGTAAAATCCTTCTATGTTCCTTGAGGACGTATACACTTGATATATGCTAACTGCTCAATTTCAGCCTAGTCCAGCATTTAGCTTGTCCTCTTCCCATAACCGTTCCTACCATTAGGCAATATGAAACTGCTGTCTTAAAGGAGTTGAAAAGTCTGGAGGTTTTTCATCTAAATGCATTCTATACATTAACCGCTTGCTGACCAGCCGCCGTCATTATACGGCACAGGTCGGCTCGATCCCGCGAACCATCGTAGCTGTACATTGGCCCCTTTAGGTGGGATAGCAGGCACGCATGGGCGAGCCCGCTGCACTGTGGGGGTACTGATGCGAGTGGCCGGCGGTTGCGATGACCACCGGCCACGCGCGATGGCGGGCACGAGAGGCAGATCAGGGACGTGTGTGTGTAAACACACAAATCCCTCTTCTGTGAGGAGAGGCAGATCGTGAGTCCCTACTAGCTAGGAACCACGATCTGTGATCTTCTCCAGTCACTCCCACCCCCGAACCCCCACAGTTAGTACACACACGAGGGAACACAGTTAACCCCTTGATTTATCAATTTAGGCTAATATGTATTCTGCTACATATTTTTGGTAAAATCCCAATAAGACTATATTGTTTGGTTTGCACAAAAGTTATAGTGCCTACAAACTATGGAATATATTTATGGAATTTTTATTTATTTATTTTACTAGTAATGGCGGCAATCATTGATTTTTAATGAGACTGCGACAAATCTGTTACTAAGCGACACTTTTTTGGGGACCAGTGACACTAATACAGAGATCACTGCTAAAAACAATGCACTGTCACTGTACAAATGACACTGGTAGGAAAGGGTTTTCTAACTGTGGGGGATGTGCTTTGACTAGAGGAAAACAGAGATCCATGTTTCTACTTAGCAGAAACACAAGATCTCCATTTTCCCCTCTGACAGAACAGCGGTCTGCCTTGTTTACATAGGCAGACCGCCGTTCTGCCTCTCCTCAGAGCGATCGCAGGGCTCCGCCGGAGCAGGTCGCCAGTGGCATGCGGCCCAGGCCCTGTGCACAAAATCACGTACCTGTATCTTTCCAGAAGTGATAAAGGGTTAATAACGGGTTAAACGGAGCATTTAATTAATATTTAATTAAAATAAGTAATATTACTTATTATAGACAGTTCTATTTTAAGCATCTTAGAAACTTTTAAAAAAACTATACAGTTAGAAATAGCTCATTTGGAAGTCTTTTCCACAATTTCACATTTCTTAGTGTAAAGAAGCCTTTCCATATGTAAGTTAAGCCCTTTCAGATGCCAAGAGTGCTTTTTTGTTATTTGCATTCACACTAAAGTGAACAATAATGAAAGCATAAGAAAGTAGACATGTGCATGATGAAAAAATTTGTTTTAGTTTAGTTTTGTTTTGATTCGTTAATCTAGTTATTTTGTTTAGTTAAATTCCGTTGATTCGTTCAATTCGTCTTCGGAATTCGTATTTGGAATTCCTAGTTGGAATTTTCGAATTTTGTTTGAATTTACCGATGTTTTCCATTCAAAACGATCAAATCGATAAATTTTCGAATCGGTCGCAATGAAAATGTTATATTGTTTTCGATTCGAATGCAGCAAAGTGAACAAACAAAAGAAAATTCTTCATCAAATGATTACAATGACTCTGTAAATCACCTTTAATCAGCCTAACAAAAACAGCATTATTTCGAAATGGTACTCTAATAACACACACAGGTGGTTATTTACGAAAGGCAAATCCACTTTGCGCTGCAAGTGCACTTGGAAGTGCAGTCGCTCTAAATCTAAGGGGAAGATCTGAAATGAATGGAAGCTCTGCTGATTTTATCATCCAATCATGTTTTTTATTTTCCTTGGATGTCCCCCTCGGATCTACAGCAACTTTACTTTCAAGTGCACTTGCAGTGCAAAGTGGATTTTCCTTTAGTAAATAACCCCCACAGTCTTTGATTTCAGCAATATGTGTAGTGAGAATTCGACTGGAATTTAATGTAAAATTAGATTCAAATTTCAGTCCGAATTTTCAAAATTCGGAAGAATTCCGTTATGTTATTCAGAGCATTCGGTAAAATTTGTTTATATTGAAATTCAAGTATTCGATATATCCGATTCTCCGGATAATGAAAAATTTGTCTGCATATTAATTCATAACGAAACGAACCGCACATGTCTATAAGAAAGAGGACATTAAAGCTGCCAGAGAAAAGCAGCAAAATGCATATTTGCGTCTTCAGGGGACGTTAAAGTGAACAAGTTTGCTCCATGTTCAATCCTCCATGCCTTTTTATAAGTAATTATTAGTTTAATTGTCCTTGTCTGCCCTCTCCAGTTTCACAACATCTTTTTTTGTAAACTGTTATCTCTCATTGAACCTTTACCTCTTTATACAAATATTTTGCTCGCACTAGAAGCTGCCAATTGGTATTGCATACTGCTATTAACCACTTCAATACCAAGCACTTTCATCCCTTCCTGCCCAGGACAATTTTCAGCTTTCAGCTCTGTCACACTTTGAATGACAATTGCGCGGTCATGCAGCACTGTGCCCAAACTAAATTTTTATTATTTTCTTCTCACAAATTGAGCTTTCTTTTGGTGATTTTTGATCACCTCTGGGGTTTTTATTTTTTTTTTTGTTAAACCAATAAAAAAAGACCAACATTTTTCTGAAAAAAAAACTGATGGGCACTGATAGGCGGCACTGATGGCACTGATAGGCGGCACTGATGGGCACTGATAGGCGGCACTGATGGCACTGATAGGCGGCACTGATGGCACTGATAGGCGGCACTGATGGGCACTGATAGGCGGCACTGATGGGCACTGATAGGCGGCACCGATGGCAGTGATAGGCGGCACTGATGGGCACTGATAGGCGGCACTGATGGCACTGATAGGTGGCACTGATGGGCACTGATAGGCGGCACTGATGGGCACTGATAGTTGGCACTGAATAGGCAGCACTGATGAGGAGCTACTGACAGGCATTACTGAGTGGCATCTGAAGGGCACTGACAGGAATTACTGATGGGGCACTGATTGACATATTTATGGGCTGATTGGCACATTTATGGGCACTGACAGGCGTTCTTTATGGGGCACAGGCTGGCAGCTGATGGCCAGGGATTGGCAGCTGATGGGCACCTCTGATGGGGGCTGCACTGATAATCAATGCACTGATTATCAACACAGACCCCCCCCCCCTCTGACAGGGAGAGCCACTGATCGGCTCTCCCTGTCAGCGTGAACTGAGGAAAGCCATTTACTGGCACTTCCTGGTTCACGCGATGATCAGCTGTGATTGATCACAGCTGATCATGTGGTAAGAAGCCTCCATCAGAGGCTCCATACCACGATCAGAGTTGCAGTGTGTCAGACCGACACACAGCACCTCCGATCGCCGTGCTGCACGCTCCCGCTGGCGCTCACCAGCTTGTCATCCTGGGCACGTCATATGATGTCCAATCAGGATAACTAAACCACTTTGCTATATTGCTATCTGGCGGGCGGCAAGTGGTTAAAGTAGAGCTATGGCCTCTTATTAAAAGAAATATGAATTATAAGCGCATTTGAGCTTACAGTTTTTCCTTTGTCCTACTGGAAAGATTAGCATGACGCCATCGCGCTCCCCGTAGCGAGGACTCAGACCCGCCCACCAGCTGGCAAACCCCCCTCGGCTATTCCTGGGACATCCGAAAGAGCCGCTGGAATGCTCGGGCTGTGTGCAGGCTCCTATTAACCAGAAGGACTTCCACTGTTACTGGCTAGATTTCAGTGATTCGGAGGGACAGACGGAGATTTTCTCCTGATCTATCTGCAAGCGGAATACCGGCTTCTCAGCAGTGCCTTGGCTGAGGTGGTTATCGGGAGAGCGATGAGCTGTACTGTTTTACACCTCCCAGCTGGGAGGAGGTTATACACACATATACTCACCTGCCCCATAGAGATTTACCAACCCGCCTGCATAGGTTGATTATAGCCTGAATAGCCGCCATATATATATAAGCTCAGTTAAGGAAATTCTTAATAATCATCTCCTGTCCATTTTTCCAAACTGTATTTCCAGTGACTTTCTATTTCCCTTTGTCATTTATCCATGAACTGTCTATGATCTTCTAATTAATGTTACCGGAGCCAATTGCTCCCATATTACATACTATTTTGGTCTAATAGACTCAAGGATGGGATTTCCACTCTGTGTTTGATATCTATTTAATATAAGCAAATCGCTTTGACAGCACTATTATCTACACCAACACAGCAGTCACTAGTGATTTGATAAAGTGTACAATGATACTAATGGGGGGTGTATGTTTGAGTGTGGTGGCCATCTGAGTCTGTAGGCAACATTGTCTATTTTTAATGAAATTGGTGGAGGTTTATTCTGTTTTTGATTAGTGTTAAGTGATTTTTTGCAATAAATACTTTATATATTTTTTTACTAATCTGCCTGTTCCTTTTAGAAGAATTGCTTTGGGAATCCTTTTTATTTCCCTCGATTCTTTTGTATGCTCTGCTAATTCAGAGGAACACACCCCAGACTTCTTGTGAAGACATTTTCTGTGGTGAGGTCATATGGGAGCCGTTATGAGGAATTATTATTAATATCTTTTTTCTCTTGGCCCCGATTATTAATTACTAGAGGTGGAGCCATAGTGCCATTTTTATCTTGTTGATACTGCCAGTAAAGTCCACCTGTACTACTTCTGAATTTAGAACAGACCATTTATCATTTTCCTTCCACTTCACAATTATGTGCCACTTTGTGTTGGTCTATCACATAAAATCCCAATAAAATACATTTACGTTTTTGGTTGTAACATGACAAAATGTGGAAAATTTCAAGGGGTATGAATACTTTTTCAAGGCACTGTAGACTTAAAACAGATTTGGTTGACAATTTCTGTAAAAAAAAAAAATAAAACCTCAGCTTCTTTTACAAGTAAAGCCTGTAAAATGTCTGACTCAGATACTTCAAAAAATAGATTACCATTCTTCCCATCAGAAAATGTATACTGTCAGCTACCAAACCGAAAGCTGAAATAAATGCTTTTCAGCCCTTATCCTAATTCTTTGCTATATACAGTATGCCAGTTATCCCTGTCCAGATCCCATCTTTATCATATTCCAGCCCTGATGAAGAGGGACATCTGAAACCCCCAACACAAGCTGGAAAATGACTGTTGTATTCAAAAACTATGCAATACATTTTTTGTGGACAATCACTTGTGGATTATGGCTCCCATATTTTACACTTTCCTTTCTCTAGTAAATTTTACTGTTAATAAGTGCAAATGTTTTTAAATGAATATTGCCATCCTTTGGTGTTTGAAAGTATACAGTATAATCACCCTGGCTTGGTAAAATACCATAGTCTGTCTTTAGTACAAAATGCTTTTCTTCATCAGACTGCAGTGATTGGTTCCAAAATTAAAGCCAATGCTGCCACTTTCAAGCTTCTGAGCAAAAATCATTGGCAAACAAAAATATGTGCTGGTTGAGGTCTTGCTAGTTTGGCATTAGCAGCCTTGCTCGTAACCTCTTGCCTTCCGGAAGATTTACCCCTCTTCATGACCAGGCCATTTTTTGCTAAACTGCACTGCATTACTTTAACTGACAATTGTGCAGTCGTGCAACACTATACCGAAATAAAATTTGTGACCTTTTTTTACCCTACAAAGCTTTTTTTTGGTGGTATTTGTTCACCTCTGCTTTTTTTATTTTTTGCGCTATAAACAAAAAAAAAGATCGACAATTTTGAAAAAAAAAACATTTTTTACTTTCAGCTATAAAACATATCCAATAAAAAAAATGAACAAAGCAAATGTCTTCATCAGTTTTGGCCAATATGTATTCTGCTATATATTTTTTGGTAAAAAAAAATCCTAATAAGTGTACACAGACATACCCCATGTTTAAGTACACAATGGGGTTTATTTACTAAAGCTGGAAAGTGTAAAATCAGGCTCACTTCTGCATAGAAACCAATGAGCTTCCAGGTTTTATTGCCAAAGCTTAATTGAACAAACTGGGGATAGAAGCTCATTGGTTTCTATGCAGAAGGGAGTCTGATTTTGCACTTTCCAGCTTTAGTAAATAAACCCCATTGTGTACTTAAAAGTGGGGTATGCCTGTTTCGATTGGTTTGCACAAAAGTTATAGCGTCTACAAACTATTGGCTATTTTTCTTTACTTTTTAATTATTTTTTTTTTCTACTAGTAATGGCGGCAGTCAGTGACTTAAAGCGGGACTGCGATAGTGCGGCGGACAAATCGGGCACTAACTAACACTTTTGACACTTTTTTGGGGACCAATGACACTAATGCAGTGATCAGTGCTAAAAAATATGCAGTCACTGTACTAATGACACTGGCTGGGAAGGGGTTAACATCAGGGGCGATCAAAGGGTTAAATGTGTGAACAGGATAAGAGCGCTACTATACACTATACTAATACATCACCAAATAAATCATAAAAAACTCATATCGAATATAAAGTAACAATATGTAAAGTCTATAAATTACAGTGAACTGATAAATAAATATATAAAGTTCACGTGAATCCAAGGAGGTTTTTCCAGTGCAACTTCAACTTAATCGAATGTGCAGTACAGGCATACCCCACTTTTAAGTACACAATGGGGGTTTATTTACTAAAGCTGGAAAGTGCAAAATCAGGCTCACTTCTGCATAGAAATCAATGAGCTTCTAACCCCAGCTTGTTCAATTAAGCTTTGGTAATAAAACCTGGAAGCTCATTGGTTTCTATGCAGAAGTGAGCCTGATTTTGCACTTTCCAGCTTTAGTAAATAAACCCCCATTGTGTACTTAAAAGTGGGGTACGCCTGTATAAAGTGCCAAGACTAACATCAGCGCAAAATTCAGAAGTCGGATTCGCTATGAGAGGCTGGCTGGGCTTAGTAGTCCCACTGAGAAGTGTGCAAACGTTATGAGGACTGCTGGGCTCTGTGGTCCCACAGGCTGTAGCTCCAGCTACCAAAGGTGTTGTCCTCAACAAATCTCCAGGGATGGGTACAAATGGCAAAAGAAGCTATATAGCGTAATTCTGTATATTTATTGTATAAAATCCAAAAAAACAGGTAATACACTCATATTAACGGACCAGCCGCCGCAGTTTTACTGTGGCAGAATTGGCATGGCTGGGAAAAACTACGTTACCTTACGTTGCTTCACCTTTTGGCCACTAGAGTGTGCCCGACCCCAATGCGAGTGCCCGACGGACGCGATGACCGCCAGGTTCCTGCGATCGCTCGTGACAGAGCGAGAACCGGGATCCGTGTGTGTAAACACACAGATCCCGGTTCTTTAAGGGGAGTAGAGACAGATCGTGTGTTCATACTATGTATGAACACTGATCTCTCTCTCCTCCTAGACAGTCCCATCCCCCCACAATTAGAAACACACATAGGGAATACATTTAACCCCTTGATCGCCCCCTAGTGTTAACCCCTTTCCTGCCAGTGACATTTACACAGTAACCAGTGCATTTTTTATAAAATGCAATGGGGGTTATTTACAAAAGGAAAATCCACTTTGCACTACAAGTGCACTTGGAAGTGCAGTCGCTGTAAATCTGAGGGGTAGATCTGAAATGAGGGGAAGCTCTGCTGATTTTATCATCGAATCATGTGCAAGCTAAAATGTTGTTTTATATGTTTCCTTGCATGTCCCCCTCGGATTTACAGCGACTGCACCTCAAGTGCACTTGCAGTGCAAAGTGGATTTTCCTTTTGTAAATAACCCCCATTGTGTTTTTTCAAAATTGTCACTCTTCTTTTGTTTATAGCGCAAAAAATAAAAACCACAGAGGTATCAAATACCACCAAAAGAAAGCTCTATTTGTGGGTAAAAAAGGATGTCAATTTTGTTTGGGTACAGCTTTGTATGACCGCTCAATTGTCAGTTAAAGAGACGCAGTGCCGATTTGCAAAAAATGGCCTGGTAATTGAGCAGCCAAATCTTCCGGGGCTGAAGCGGTTAAAACATTAAAAACAATGTAAAACGGAAACCGGAAGTAGCCAGCCTGAAATTATGTCACCACCTATGGTCACCTGACCGGTTTCGTCCCGCCCACAGGTCATTTTCAAAGGATCCTTTGAAAACGACCCGTGGGCGGGACGAAATCAGTCAGGTGACCATAGGTGGTAACATCATTGCCGGCCGGCTACTTCCGGTTTCCGTTTTACATTGTTTTTAAAGTTTTAATATGAATGGATTACCTGGAATTTTGGATTTCATAAAATAAATATACAGAATTACGCTATATAGCTTCTTTTGCCATTTGTACCCATCCCTGGAGGTTCGTTGAGGACAACACCTTTGTAGCAGAAGCTACAGCCTGTGGGACCACAGAGCCCAGCAGTCCTCATAACGTTTGCACACTTCTCAACGGGATTCCAGGATTTCTGATGGCTTAGTAAAGACAACACAAGCTGCAGTGATACAGCCAGTGGGACTACTAAGCCCAGCCACCCTCTCAAAATGCATCCGACTTCTGTTATGGGAGTCCAGGATCACTGGTGAGTGAGAGGGCACACAGAGGGGAGCATGGATTTTGCACTGATGTTAGTCTTGGAACTTGGCACTTTATACTGCACATTCGATTAAGTTGAAGTTGCACTGGAAAAACCTCCTTGGATTCACATAAACTTTATATATTTATTTATTTGTTCACTGGCATTTATGGACTTTATACATTGTTACTTTATATTCGATATGAGTTTTTTATGATTTATTTGGTGATGCATTAGTATAGTGTAGGGTAGCAGCAACCTTGGATGTTAGTAATCACTTATATGTATATTTATTTTTATTCCTATCACCAATTATTCTTCTTTAATCACTTGTTTAGCACAGGAATTCATGGTGTCATAAACTATTTACCTACAAAGGGTTAAATGTGTAACTAGCTGGTGTTTTCTTACTGTGTGGGAGGTGCTTGCACTAGGAGAAGTCATGGATCGGTGCCCCTGCTTTTCAGAGACACAGGATTCATGCCTTCTGTACTGACAGAACGGCGATCTGCTTTGTTTACATAAGCAGATCCCTGTTCTCCCTCTGTACTGAAGGATTGGCGGGTGCCGACGGACATCAAGTTCACCGCACCTGCCGATCAGCTTCCGCTTATAATCACATCGAGAGAAGATCGCATGCCGCAGACTTGGAAGTGTTGGATCACTATGTGATCTGGTGCAGAGGCCTCCCTGCCGCAGTATGTCTACGGTGGGCAGTCTGCAAGTGGTTAAAGGACAATCATCACCTTAAGGCCCCTTTCACACGGGGCGAATCCGCTCAGCGGACTCTGCTAGCTCAATGGGGGATTGCTCCATTGATCCCCGTTGAGCGGGCGGATGACAGGTTCGTCTCCACTCACTGTGCAGGACCTGCTGTTCTTTGGCAAGATCGGATGAAAACGGACAGCATGTCCATTAACAGCGGAACTACACTGCATCTGAGCACCACAAACCAAAAATGCTATTTAATTCACCTGCCCTTAGCTCAGGCATTCAGACAGGAGCTTAGCTTACCTAAGATAACCCCCCCTCCCCTCCTGAAGACTCCTGGGATGTATGCCATCAATTGCCTAGGCCTGGAAACCAGGAAGTAACTGAAAAAATGTAAAAAAAAAGTTTTAAAAAGTAAATATGATATACTTTCCTATCTATTTTACTAATGCTAGCAGCATGAGGATTAAAAATAGTCAATGTTGATTGAGAGAGGGACGTTCCACTTTAACCACTTAAAGAACGCCTACCGCAGATGTACTGCAGCAGGGCGGCTCTATTGCGCAAAACAACATACCTGTACGTCATTTAGTGCAATAGACAGTGGGGGCCCGCATGCTGATTGGACAGAGGGGGAGCCAATCAGCGAGTCCGGGGGACCCGATGTTCGTCGGCCACCGGTGATCACTCCCCAGAGAGGCAGAATGTTGATCTGCCTATGTAAACAAGGAAGATCGCCGTTCTGACAGGGAAGAAGATAGAGATCCTGTGTTCCTGCTGAGCAGGAACACCGATCTCTGTCTTCATCTAGTCAGACCATCCCCCACACAGTTAGCAAGCACCTCTTAGGGACACATTTAACCCTTTGATGGCCCCTGATGTTAACTCCTTCCCTGCCAGTGTCAATAGTACAGTAACAGTGCATTTTTTTAGCACTGACCATGTAATAATGTCACTGGTTCCCAAAAAAATGTCAAAAGTGTCAGTTAGGTGTACGATTTGTCTGCCGCAATGTCGCAATCCCGCTAAAAATCACCGCCATTACTAGTAAAAAAAGAAAATTAAAATAAAATGCATAAATCCATAAATCTATCTCATAGTTTGTAGACTCTATAATTTTTGCACAATTGGGATTTTTTTTAACCAAAATTATGTAGCAGAAAACATACTGGCCTAAATTAATGAAGAAATTAGATTTTTTACATTTTTTTATTGAAGGTGTTTAATAGCAGAAAGTAAAAAATATCGTTTTTGTTTTTTTCAAAATTGTCGCTCTTTTTTTGTTTATAGTGCAAAAAATAAAAAACACAGAGGTGATTATATACCACAAAAGAAAGCTCTAATTGTGGGAAAAAAGGACATCAATTTTATTTGGGTACAGCATCGCATGACCGCGCAATTGTCAGTTGAAGTAAGGCAGTGCCATATCGCAAAAAAATGACCTGGTCATTAACCACTTCAGCCCTGGGAAGGATTTACCCCCTTCCTGACCAGAGCATTTTTTGCGATCCTGTACTGCGTCGCTTTAGCTGACAATTACGCGGTCATGCGACGTTGTACCCAAACATAATTGGCGTTCTTTCTTTCCCTACAAATAGATCTTTCTTTTGGTGGTATTTGATCAATGGCGGCGATCTGCGATTTTTATCGTGACTGCAACATTATGGCGGACACATTGGACACTTTTGACACTATTTTGGGACCATTGTCATTTATACAGCAATCAGAGCTACAAATAGCCACTGATTACTGTATAAATGATACTGGCAGGGAAGGGGTTAAACAGGGGGCGATCAAGGGGTTAAGTGTGTCCTAGGGAATGATTCTAACTGTGTGGGGGATGAGCTCAGTACAACATGACAGAGATCACTGCTCCCGATGACAGGGAGCAGTAGATCCCTGTCATGTTGCTAGGCAGAACAGGGAAATGCCTTGTTTACATAGGCATCTCCCCGTTCTGCCTCTCCTCGCCGCAATCGCGGGCAGCCGGCGAACATTGAGTTTGCGGGACCCACAGGACATGCTCCCGCAGCGTGCGATAGGCAGCAAAATAAAAGGGGCATTCAGGTTTCGCCCATTTGCCTGCCTGTGCCATTCTGCTGACGTATATGTGTGTGCGGCGGTCGGCAAGTGGTTAACTACTTAAAGCGCTTGTTAACCCAAAAAAATAAAAATGGATCCTGCTCCTTTAAAGCATGTTATATGACACAGTGCTTGTCCTGTGTCATTTGACCCCCTGTAACACCCCACCCCTCTGTAAACTGACCACGGTGTATCATGGCTGCTGAGCCCTGACACCGTGGTCAGTTTACATGCCTCTGTCATCAGCAGCCTGCTATCTGCTCTTCACTCTGCTCCTGTGCCCTCCTCCCCCCTCCCCTCTCTGTCTGTGTGTGAGCCATCCCCTCCCCCCTGCTGCTACTCTCATAACACTAACCTGTATACACTATCAGCACTGCCTCCTATTGCAGTGTCCCCCTCAGTGAATGATTTATAAATATAAATGCTGTAAATACCTTATTTAAGAGCCGAGATTGCGATCACATGACCAGCCAGCTCTCTCCTCCTCTTATCCTCTCCTCCTCACCCCCTCCAGACTGACATCAGCAGGGGAATCACAACCCCGCCCACTACATCTCTCAGAGGAAGAAAGGAGAAAGCTGTCTGGTCATGTGATCGCAATCTCGGCAGTGGAATTAGGTATTTGCAGCATTTATTTTCATAAATCACACACAGAGGGGGATACTACAATAGGAGGCCGTGCTGATGGTGTATACAGGTATAGAGTGGCTTAACAACCACTTTAAGAACCAAGTCTATATTTCAAACTTGGTGTTTATAAGTTAAAGTCATTTTTTTTGCTAGAAAATTACTTAGAACCCCCAAAAATTATATATCTTTTTTCAGATACTCTAGAGGATAAAATGGCGGTTGTTGCAATACTTTATGTCACACTTATATTTGCGCAGCAGTCTTAAAAGCGCAATTTTTTTAGAAAAAGTGCACTTTTTTTAATTAAAATATAAGATAACAGTAAAGTTAGCCCAATTTTTTTAATATTGTGAAAGATAATGTTACGCCAAGTAAATTGATACCCAACTTGTCATGCTTTAAAATTACTCCTGCCTGCTCGTGGAATGGTGACAAACTTTGACTCTTAAAAAATCTCCATAGGCGACATTTAAAAATTTCTACAGGTTACCAGTTTTGAGTTACAGAGGAGGTATTTTGCTAAAAGTATTGCTCTCGCTCTAACGATCGCGGTGATACCTCACGTGTGTGTTTTGAACACCATTATCATATGCAGGTGCGACTTACGTATGCATTCGCTTCTGCACGTGAGCTCGGTGGGACGGGGCGCTTTAAATTTTTTCTTCTTTTTCTTATTTATTTTACTTTTTAGTTTTAATTTTTACACTGTCCTTTAAAAAAAAAATGGGTCACTTTTATTCCTATTACAGTACAAGGAATGTAAACATCCCTTTTAATAGAGTAAAAGCATGACAGGACCTCTTAAATGTGAGATCTGGGGTCAAAAAGACCTCAGATCCCACATTTACACTAAAATGCAATAAATAAATAAATGTTTTGTTTTTTTTTAAAGAAAAAAAATTTCTCTTTTAAGACCATTGGGCAGAAGTGACGTTTGACGTCTCTTGTTTAACCCAAGTAACATGACTTTCTTGGACAAATAAACATAAAAACTGTGTTTGGTTTTTTTTCTGTGTATTATAAACATTGTGAAGATGTAGATTTGGAGCAGTCATATAATCTCTAAGAATGGTTAAGACATACACATGAAATAATGTACTACACACATATTTTTGAAGCTTTGCCAAATGTTGTCTGCAACTACAGCAGGTGACGTACTCTAGGGCTTATCCCATATTTCCAAACCAGCAGCTAAGCTATGATTCAGACAGATGGCGTAGGGTCATGAGAGCCACAGCAGTCATATGCCAACATCGTATTGTACAATAATGGGCTCTCATGCCACATTCAGCTGCTGCTGCTGTGCAGCTCTAAATTGCCTGCAATAGCCCATTAATATATTAATATTTAATGTATTTAATTAATATTTGCATTTAATTCATATTTTAAATTCTAATTTTTATATTTTATTCATATCCAAGAAAGTGTCTGCATAGATTGCATAATGTACAATATGTATTTTAACTGGACCTACTATCCATTTTTTTTACGTGTTTCTAAATATGAAGATCTTAAATTTAGCATAGTATAAATGAATATAGATAACATTAATGTGTATGTCCCTTTCTAAAAACGAGCAAAGTGATAATCTTACTGGAGATTACATGTGTGCCATAATTAAAGTGATACTAAACCCAGGACCCTGCATTCACTATATCTGGTCTCCCACAGTACACAGAACATGGAAATGCAATTATTTTAATAAATAGAATCTGCTAAATACCTTTTCTCATCAGCAGTTAGAGCAGTCTTGTGACTTCCAATAATGTCTGGTTAAAGCTTGTAGGAGGAGTTTTTATTCTCCCCTGATTGTCCAATGAGACTGCAGGACCCCTGACCCTCTGTCTGGACAGTGCTGATTGGCCCTGTGCTGATCAAACGCACTCATCCAAGAAAAAAACTCTCTAGCAATTAGACATGTGCGTCGTCAATAAATTTGTTTAGTTTCGTTCCGTTCCGTATTAGAATGAATTCGTATTTTGTAATTCGTGTCCGAAATTCAATTCGGATTCGTACGAAATACGAACTTTCGTTAGGTTCATTAACTTATAGTAACAATTACAAATGTTCGTTATGATGAATTTATCATTATGAGGGGCTCCCACCATCCCTGTGCTGTGCTGACTTCCTGGGGTTTTAACTTTTAGGTTTGTTAACATTTTGTAACAATTACGAATGTTCGTTAGGAATTTGGATCCGAAATTTGTAAACGATTCGGAAGCATAGCAATTCGTATTTCGGATCCTCCCGAATGTACGAATTTATGGAAAATCGTACGAATTTTCGATTCGTACGAAACTAATCGCACATGTCTACTAGCAATACACACCAAACTGAGCTTGTGCAGCTTGCACCCAAGGCTCTGTTCTATCAGGAGATGGTTTGAGGACAGCGGAAGAAGGGGATGATCGGAGAAGACAGGATCAAACAGCCTTTTTACACAATGCAGAGGATTAATTCCTTAGGTTCTACAATGAGTATAACAAGCATGTTTTACTACGTATACAGACTGGTTATACTGTTGTGGGTTTAGTAACACTTTAATGCCAACTGGAGATCATCTTTCAGCACTTTAGTGAAGATTTGTATTATTTTTTTTTTGGTTGAATGCACACAGCTTTTTGCACGTATCAGAAAAGTAAGGGGCCTATTTATAAATCAGTGGTATGATGCAGTGGCTGAGCTACCAGGGTCGTAGCAGTCACACTTGTGACTGGGCCCTGGCGTTCCCCCATTGTGGGGGGACTCGCCGCCGTTGCTTCTAGGCAATGATCGGGACATTATGTCCTGGTACATAGTGGTAGGTTGCTGCTAATTGCATACACGATCATGTCAGTCAAGAGACTATACACTGTGCACTGTGCCTGAGTAGTGAGATCCATTTCGGGACGAGGAAACTGCAGTGGAGGAGAAAGTTCAGTGAAGGGGGAGGAGCTCTCCCCTTTGTGAGGAGATGTGAAGACAGTGTCCCCATGTCAGGAGAGCCGCTACTGGAGGCACTGTGAAGTCAGACTGAGAGCACTGAGCAAGGAGAGGGATCGCCAGTACCAGTGTCACCATCCCATCCCCCACACCATCCCTCTGCCACTGATCCCATTCCTCTGCCACTGATCGCACCCCACCACCATCCCTCTGCCACTGATCCCATCCCGCCACCACCATCCCTCTGCCACTGATCCCATCCCCCCACCACCATCCCTCTGCCACTGATCCCATCCCCCACCACCACCCTTCTGCCACTGATCCCATTCCTCTGCCACTGATCCCACCCCCCCACTGCCATCCCACTGCCACTGATCCCACCACCGACACTGATCCCATCCCTCCACTATCGCCCACGATCCCACCACTGCCACTGATTCCATCCCCCCCATCGCCGCCCAGTAGTGTATTTAGGTTTTGTGCTGCCCTAGGCCTGACTAAACTCATGCACCCCCTAATTTAAATATGACCCGCCCCTTCCTGTGAAGACTACACCCCTTGCTGTTTAAGACCTGCCCTGAAATTTTCAAGTGGGGACACTAGTTCTGAGGGCCTGGGGGGGGGGGGGGCAATGTATTCCCTTAATTTGCATTGATTTTCTCTCACTTCCTGTTTGGCTATGGGGCAGGAAGTGAAGGAAAATTTCTGCAATGGGACAGGGATGGTAAAAAATAAACTGACAGGGGCTATAACCCTCCCTTACTCTTTCCAAAATGAAAAATAAAAGTGTTTTGCCCATAGTTCTACTTTAAGCACAAATTTCTGATAATTTTATGGAGAGGACTAAGAAGATATAACCATGCCAATGGTGCAGCAGAACACACAGTGCTCATAGTTGCGGATTGCCAGCCGCCCGCATACCGGAAGCAGTGCGGCCACTTTATGGGGGCGCTAGAATAATTTGCCTCTCAACCCAGTCCGCCCCATAAGACTGGCGCTACACTAATGCCCTGTACACACAATAGGATTTTCCAACAACAAAACCGTGAATTTTTTTCCAAAGGATATTGGCTCAAACTTGTCTTGCATACATTGGCTCAAACTTGTCTTGCATACACATGGTCACACATATGTTGTCGAAAATTCTGAACATCAAGAACACGGTGAAGTAAAACATGTACGATGAGCCGAGAAAAATGAAGTTCAATTGCCAGCGTGGCTCTTCTGCTTGATTCCAAGCATGTGTGGACTTTTGTGCGTTTGAATTGTGTACACACACTCAGAATTTCTGGACAACAAGTTATGTTGTCAGAAAATTTGAGAACCAGCTCTCAAACATTTCCTGCCGGAAATTCCGACAACAAATGTTCTATGGAGCATACACACAGTCGGACTTTCCGACAACAAGCTAACATCCAACATTTGTCGGAAAATCCTATCGTGTGTACAGGGCATAGCAGTGCAAGCCGGCGGGGACTCTTTCCGTGCTGCCCCCCTGCAAAGTACTGCCCTATGCCTGGGCCTTGTTGGCCTAGGCCAGGATACAGCATTGCCACCGCCACTGATCCCATCCCCCCTCTCATCACCACCACTGCCACTGATCCAATCCCCCCCACAACCGCTACTGCCACTGATTCCAAGGGGGCACTCAGCAGGATGTAAGGGGGCACTCTGCAAGTACTGTTTTGCCCCCTTATATCTTGCAGAGTGCTCCCTTACATCCTCCAACATGCCCCCTAGTAATAGTTAGGTCAGTGGCAGAAGTACTAGGGTCCCAAAAGTCACAATTGCGACTGGGCCCTGGTGTTCCACCACCATGTGGGGTCCTCAAGAGGACAGGAGGAGGTCCACTGCAGAACATGAGAAAGGGCCCGGGGATGGGGTCGGGGGGGGCCCTTCATGGTTTCTTGCACCAGGGCCCTGAAGGTGTAGTTTCACCTCTGGTATGGCGTAACAGGCCATGAAGCTGCTTTAAAAAATATCCTATAGCTCATGTGCTTTGCTGTTCACTTTCTACAGAGCTCTGAAGTAAGTGAAACCCCATTCATTTTGAATGAAGACTGGGCTGTTAGTAAATCATGTAAATAGTGTATTCCCCCCTAATTTCCCAGCTGATATAAGATTGAATTTTTTTGTTGGCAAGGTGATCATCTAACAGGGTAAAATGTAGTGTATCTTACTGCTAGGTTCCCTTACAGTTGGTGCTCAGTTCTTTTCCTGAATGGCTGGAATGCAGACGAGCATTCCTACAATATCATGTAAAACGCAGTATCGGTGGAAGCTGCATGTCCTGTATTATACATGATGTTATCAGCAAGACGGATAGTGATAAAACCTGTTTGGAGACCAGCATGAAGAGCTGCTTTCGGGACCAGGCATCACAACCAGAACCAGCAGGGAGGAAGTCTGTAGGATTAAAGTTTATTTGCACTTTTGCAGTCAAATTTGAGAAAACCCCACTATATGTTTGTTTTGTGCTCTCATTCACATGATATACATACAGTATATATATTTTTTTACCCTTTATGCTTCATTCAGAATTAGCATTGACATCCATTCTACATGCAGGCCGTGCTTGATATTGTGCCTGTATCTGCCCCAAGCTGCGTGCAAGCAGCCTATAGAGGTAGATGCAGACACAGTTGCGGCACAGACACAGCCGCATGTCAAATGTTGACATTCTTGCAGGTGCGAGCGAACGCATCTGAATGCACACTGTCTGTGTTTGGATCCGTGCACCTGCTCTTCAGGGCTTTTCTCCTATCCTAGATTGCTCTTTGCCATATTAGGCACCAAAGGACATTAATTGCCCCACATTGTGCTCTGCATTTTATAAATAAATTGCAGGCACAGTGTGCAGTATACAGTATAGAATTATGTCCTCTGGATATTTATTAGTGAAACAGAAGGACTAAAAAGCATAAGGCCTGCTACTTTATTTAAACTGCGACACGTACAAAGTAGTTCTAAACTCAGAAGGTTGTCCACATCAATGCAGTCACTGCTTTAATGTAAGAAACCTTTCAACACCTGTTCCTACTGCCGGAACAGATAAGTATAACATCAAGTTTTATAAATATATATATATATATATATATATATATATATATATATATATATATATATATATATTACAATCACTTTTGCATGTGTAGATAACAAAAACATGCTTAAAGGAAGAAAAAAGCAGAAGAATGAGCTCATGAGTCTGCTGCTGCTCCTTCACTGTCCAGTCACAAACTGATGGACAGAGAGGGGATCTGGCTCTCTTAACTGCAGTAGAGCAGAGAGATACTCAACTCCATTGAAAGTCTAAGTACTGGCAGGGCTTTTTTTCAGCTGGACTTTGTGGAACTCAGTTCCACCACCTCTGGCTCAGGCCCTTTGCTCCCTGCTCAGCACTATCACTTGTAAACACAGAAATCCGACTTCTGTGTTTACAAGCGACAGCTTGTCTCTCAGCAGCACCCACAGATCTAATCTCCTGAGTGGCTCCCACTGAGTGCAGGATGGGGACAAGGGAGATGTGGGTGCCTGGGGTGCAGTGCAGCCCCCACTGGATGATCTCCCTGGAAGTAATGGCGGAGCCATTTACAGTGTGCGGGGAGGTCCTAAAGTCGGCTGGGAAGTAGGGTGAAAGTGAGATTGTGGATGGGGGATGCAGAGGCAAACAGCTATGGAAAAAGGCTGAACTCTGTACATAATGCACTCCTGGTGTTTAATGCCCCTTTAAGATCCTCCCACTGTTAGTGAAATATGACCACTCCCAGTATTTGATGCTGTTTGGAGAGGGTGTGTGGGGGTCAAGGGGGTTTTGGGGGGTCATGGTTGAGTTCCTGCACCTAGTTTCTGAGAAAAAAGCCCTTAGTACTGGTCTGTTCCTTTTTGTTCTCTTTCATTTTCAGTACCATTTGTGTCTCTATTTTGGTTGCTTTTTTCATATTGCTTATTTATATGTAGCGCCCGCCTGTTTAGGTGAGCGCTAGATTAGAGAGTTAGGTGTAGAAATAGGCCAAAATAGCCAGTGTTTTACCCTGCGGTGTAAGCAGGTGGGTTTGATTGGCAGGGGAGGTTTACTAGAGTAGAGGAGAGTGTGACCCCTTGCACTTTGCTTGAGCAGTTTCCTCTATTTTTCCATGTTTTGATCTGGAGGATGGGTGGAATACAAGCTAGAGTGACAGGTAGTTTCTGGAACACCCCTCTGGACCAATCATTAATTTGCTTGGGCAGAGGCGGGGCTTCTATAAAGGGCTTGGTTACATGCTTCCTGGGGTCTTGGTACATGGGAGTTTGAGAGATCCAGGAGGAAGGATGTAGTTCGGACACAGCTTTGGTGCTTTCCCTGCGGGGGGAGGGGGAAGCATGCTATGGAGGAGAGATGCAGGTGGAGAAGAGACTGCAGGAGATTCTTTATGGGACAGTCACTATACTGACACAAAAAGGAGACTGGGAGAGGACTTTTCTATGTGCTTCATGGATGGTCGCTCAGCAACACATGTGAGTGTAACCCAGGGGAACAGTGCTTCTAAATACCTTTTTAGGGATTAGTGTGCGGTTTCAGGAGAACAGGGCTGGGCTTTAGAGAACTAATACCCTGGAGGAATGCAAAAGTCATCTCCTGGACTTTATTCAGAGTATCGTTCATGGAGTTAAACCAGAAGTACTGTGCAGTCAGGAAGTGGTGACTAACAGGAGGAAGAAGAGATGCATTACACAACAGAGAATTTATGCCAGATGGAAGTTTTATTAACAAAGGCTTCTTTTGATCTGGATTAATTGTTGTATTTCTCATCACTCAAAACACTGGAAGTTATTCAGAGTGACTTTTCGGTGCAGTGCAGCATTTAACATGGAACCGCAATAAAGATGTACATAGTTTAATGTCTGTCTGCGTGTCATATCTTTGGAGGGGAAAGGGGGTAATGGAACAAACTTAAGGGAAGAACAAACTTTTAGCCGCTCCTACTGGTACTGGGAGTAGGGCGCTTCATATACGCTACAATAATTTAGAGTATGGAGTAGGAAGTCTCCATTGGACTGAGCAAAGAGTGTACCATGCATGGGCAAGCTCAGTAGCGTCTCACTGGTTCAGGGACAAGTGCGTAAACAACTTGCAGGGAATCATGGAGTAGTAAATTGTAAGTGTAACTGCACCAAAGCCTTTTTTGCCCCAACTAGGTAATCTAAAAATATTTATCTGCTTAAAGTGTAACATAAAAATTCATAAAATAGTAGTTTACCCACCACTCATTCCAGCTTTATCATTCTTTCCTTCGTTTCTTCAAATTTTTTCATTTTATTTTTTTACCTGGTGAGTTTGCCAGTTGCTCAATTTCTGTTCCTAAGGTGACAATGCTCCCAGAGTAGTATTGTTGTCATTCTAGGATGTGCACTCCCTGTGGACTGTTACCTGACGTGCTGATACACATGTAGCACTACCCCCCACAGGAGTTGCTGGTAATTTGGGTCTTCTGCTCTGGTTCAGCCCTATGAGGCCTCACCCTCACTGAACCCCAGCAGGCACACAAAAATTATACTCACAACTTTAAAAGATAAAGAAACTAGCCCCCTTTCTGGTTTGACTGATGGTAGCGGCAGGTGGGTTAGTGACCTCCTCAGCAGATCTGGGCAATGACAGCCTGGATTACAACAAGCTTCTCAGGATGAGCACCGTAACTGCTGATCATGGAAGCAAACTCCATCCAGTTCAGCCTACTGGCTCTGAGACGTGTCAGTGTCCGAATTCAGCATGAAAAGCACTCAGCAAGCACAGCACTCCTTCTCCCTTGCTACTCCGGTTGGCAAGCTCATCTTTCTTTCTTATATGACGCCTCCTCCTCTCAGGTGTACATGGGTATTGTGGTTGCTTCCCAGTGATGGTTGTGGCTTGGATACTCCTCTAAACTACATATCCCAGAGTACTCCTGCATAAAGTCAATCAAAACTAAACAAGGCAAAGCTGTCATTGCCATCTTGTGGAAGGCATGAGTTCTGCAATCAGTAACATTGCCCTGTATTATGCACAGAACACAAACACTTACATCTTATGCCGCGTACACACTATCGGACTTTCCGACAAAAAAATCCATGGATTTTTTCCGACGGATGTTGGCTCAAACTTGTCTTGCATACATACGGTCACACAAATCTTGTTGGAAATTCCGAACGTCAAGAACGCGGTGACGTACAACACGTACGACGAGCCGAGAAAAATGAAGTTCAATAGCCAGTGCGGTTCTTCTGCTTGATTCCGAGCATGCGTGGAACTTTGTGTGTCAGAATTGTGTACACACAATTGGAATTTAGGACAACAGATTTTGTCAGAAAATTTGAGATCCAGATCTCAAATTTTGTGTGACAGAAATTACGATGGAAAATGTCCGATGGAGCCTACACACAGTCGGAATTTCCGACAACAAGCTCCCATCGAACATTTTCTGTCGGAAAATCCGACCGTGTGTATGGGGCATTAGAGTTCACTGGAAGTTTACAAAGTAAGGTTAAGGAGATATAAAAAGATAAATATATATATATAGATATATACAGTATCTCACAAAAGTAAGTACACCCCTCACATTTTTGTAAATATTTTATTCTATCTTTTCATGTGACAACACTGAAGAAATGACACTTTGCTACAATGTAAAGTAGTGAGTGTACAGATTGTATAACAGTGTAAATTTGCTGTCCCGTCAAAAAAAAACTCAACACACAGCCATTAGTGTCTAAACCGCTGGCAACAAAAGTGAGTACACTCCTAAGTGAAAATGTTCAAATTGGGCCCAAAGTGTCAATATTTAGTGTGGTCACCATTATTTTCCAGCACTGCCTTAACTCTCTGGGACATGAAGTTCACCAGAACTTCACAGGTTGCCACTGGAGTCCTCTTCCACTCCTCCATGATGACATCACGGGGCTGGTGGATGTTAGAGACCTTGCGCTCCTCCTCGTTCCATTTGAGGATGCCCCACAGATGCTCAATAGGGTTTAGGTCTGAAGACATGCTTGGCCAGTCCATCACCTTTACCCTCAGCTTCTTTAGAAAGGCAGTGGTTGTATTGGAGGTGTGTTTGGGGTCATCATCATGTTGGAATACTGCCCTGCGGCCCAGTCTCTGAAGGGAGAGGATCATGCTCTGCTTCAGTATGTCACAGTATATGTTGGCATTCATGGTTCCCTCAATAAACCGTAGCTCCCCAGTACTGGCAGCTCTCATTCAGCCCCAGACCATGACACTCCCACCACCATGCTTGACTGTAGGCAAGACACACTTGTCTTTGTACTCCTCACCTGGTTGCTGCCACACACGCTTGACACCATCTGAACCTAATAAGTTTATCTTGTTCTCATCAGACCCCAGGACATGGTTCCAGTAATCCATGTCCTTAGTCTGCTTGTCTTCAGCAAACTGTGCGGGCTTTCTTGTGCATTATCTTTAGAAGAGGCTTCCTTCTGGGACGACAGCCATGCAGACCAATTTGATGCAATGTGAGGCGTATGGTCTGAGCACTGACAGGCTGACCCCCCACCCCTTCACCCCTTCAACCTCTGCAGCAATGCTGCCAGCACTCATACGTTTATTTCTCAAAGACATTCTCTGGATATGACTCTGAACATGTGCATTCAACTTCTTTTTTTCAGATCCTCAGAGAGTTATTTGCCATGAGATGCCATGTTGAACTTCAAGTGACCAGTATGAGAGAGTGAGAGCGATAACACCAAATTTAACACACCTGATCCCCATTCACACCTGAGACCTTTTAACACTAATGAGTCACATGACACTGGGGAGGAAAAATGGCTAATTGGGCCCAATTTGGACATTTTCCCCTAAGGGTGTGCTCACTTTTGTTGCCAGAAGTTTAGACATTAATGGCTGTATATTTTGAGGGGACAGCAAATTTACACTGTTATACAAGCTGTACACTCACTACTTTACATTGTAGCAAAGTGTCATTTCTTCAGTGTTGTCACAAACAGAATAGAATAATATATTTACAAAAATGTGAGAGGTGTACTCACTTTTGTGAGATACTGTGTGTGTGTGTATATATATATATATATATATATATATATATATATTTATGGTCGGAGCCCTATGTCCGGTATGGACATAGATAACACTTATAATAAAGATAAGACTTACCATCGGAAATAGACCTGGAAGTGTGGACTTACCATATGAAATGGACCTGAAAGTGTGCCTTGGTCTAATGGCCGGTATGCCAAAATAAGGGGGCATACCCTGGTTTTAAGAAATGATTATTCTGTAGAGAGAAATGAGATGAAATGAATGAAATGAAATGAATGCCTTGAAATGGGGATGGGAGGGTGGGTATCGCGCACAGGAAACCGACAAGCACCACAGGTGAGCGGGCTGCTTAAATACCCACCGGGCTCCTCCCATAAATTCAGGCCACCATACTGGCCTTCCTACTTATGGTCGGAGCCCTATGTCCGGTATGGACATAGATAACACTTATAATAAAGATAAGACTTACCATCGGAAATAGACCTGGAAGTGTGGACTTACCATATGAAATGGACCTGAAAGTGTGCCTTGGTCTAATGGCCGGTATGCCAAAATAAGGGGGCAAAAACATTCAGGTAGGGGTATAATATATAATTGGTTTTCAGGTATTCATTGAGCCAATTTGGAGAATGCCTGTGCCATCTCTACTTGAGGATTGGGTATATACCGGGCGACGCAGGCTGATTTCCATCTGCCTAGTCTTTTGATGATGTGGTCTGGAACCCCCTGGCGGGTTGCTGCGGAGGCTGCTCCGATGCGGAAGGAGTGTCCGGAGTACTGACTGGGTTTAAGGTGAAGATTGCGGAGAAGTATCCTTATGTGTTTTACAAAGTGACATGCGTTTAAGGGTTTAACTGGGAATGGTAGAAGAGGACTGGTGTCCGATTGTTCAGGCAGGAGTGCGAGGAGACGGTTAAGTACGGTGACTGGACACCAGCTGTTATTGGTTCTGTAGAGGTGAAATGTCCACTCCAGACCCTGTTTCCTGGGTTTAAGAAACCTCGAGGTGAAGGATGAAATGGTCTTGGTGGCGAAGCAAGTGCCGTCTGCGTAATACTTGGTCTGTGGGGTGGTTATAGGTGAACCCGTAGTAAGCCAACTATATGGCTGCTTGTAGGACCGTGCTGGGCAGCAGACCGAATGGCGAAGTAGCCAGAATAGTCGACATATCCCTGAAGATGGGCCCCGTAATGGGTAAGCGCTTAGTACTGGTCACTGGTTGTTGTTTCTGGATGCCCCTTAGGATGGCTCGTATAGCGTGTGATGAGAACAGTGAAGATTTTGTGGGGTCTTCCAGGGTCACGAAATGTTGTATGCCGGCTAGGTATAGCCGAACGGTATTGTAAGATAAGGCCAGCTGAGTGTGGCAGTATGAAATGAGGCCAGTACCTGTTTGACATCTATTGGTCCTTTACGGCAGGATGTGAGAAATGTATTGAACGCCTTTCAAGCTGTCTGGTAGGCTTTGAGTGTGTTATGAGAGAGTGAGTGATTGATGAGCTGCGTTGCTCCTTGTAAATGTTAAACTAGTCCAGGGTCAGTTGTGACCAGGCAGGGTTAGGGGCCGACACTGGATCGGCTCCGGGAACCTGTTTGAAAAGGAGGTGTAGTTAGAACGTGACAGTGCGTCAGCAGCTAATTGCGTCTGCCTGGAATAAATGCACAGCGTATGTTAAACTGATGCTGTAAGAACAGTTGTACCAATCTGCGCAGGAAGGACATGACTGCTGGGGAATTGGACCTGCCTTTGTTGATGTCTGCCGTGGCCTGATTGTCGATGGTGAAGACTACGGTTTGCCCTGTCCAATGGTGACCCCAGAGTTGTGCAGCTGCCACCATGGGATAGAGTTCGAGGAGGGAAGATGTTTTGAATAAAGCCGGGTATCAACAGTATCTGTTGAGGCCAGGGTCCTGAAAACCAATGATGGCCAAAAATTGCAGCAAAACCTGTGGTGGCTGCAGCGTCTGTCACCACCTGGGGTGACAGGGCTGAAACCATGGGTATAATTAGGGATATGCCATTCCGGGAGGACGGAATTCGTCCCACATAGATAGGTCCGCTATTGCTGCGGAGTCTAGATTTAAGATCTGATCGGGGTCTTGTGTTTCTGGCAGGAATCTCGGCAGGCGTGACACGAAGGTGCGGCCTTGTGGAATAATTCGTATGGCGAAATTCAGCATTGCCCGGAGAGATTGCAACTGCTTCTTGGTACACCCCTTGGTGTGGGTGAATTTGTGAAGGACCGCCTTAATGCGGGTTAGTTTGTCGAGGGGGAGACTGGCTTGCATAGCGCAGGTGTCTAAGTTGGCCCCGAGAAAGGTGATGTTATGTGCTGGGCCTTCTACTTTGTGCTCGGTGATGGGAAGATTGGGTTTTCCGAATATCGCTCTGAGTTTGTCGAGGTCTCCTGGGGGCTTGCTGGGAGGTTCTATTAGTAGGAAGTCGTCCAGGTAATGGATGACTTTTGTCACTGAGCCTTGTGTAACAGTATCCAAGCAAGAGACTGAGCGAATGTGTCGAAGAGCCAAGGGCTGCTCTTCGAACCGAACGTCAGTTTTGTGGCCAAATAATATGCCTCCTTCCACTTGATGCCATGCCAGCACCAAAGGGATGGATGGATAGGCAGGAGCTTAAAGGCATCCGAGATGTCGGTTTTGGAAAGCCAGGCACCTGTACCTGCTTTGATGACTGCTTGTATCGGCATGTCTACGGAGGAATATTTTAGGGAGAATTCTTCGGAGGGAATCAGGGACTTGAGACTGGGGATGTGGGAAGAATGAGGCGCAGACAGGAGGTACCCCAAACGTAATTTATTTGTGAATTTGCCCTTGACAAGCCCCAAATAGGGCTGACTCTCCAAGTGCTGAAAGGGGGCTGAGTGAAAGGCCTATAATGTACTCTCGGTCTAATTCTGTTTGTAAGAGCCGATCTATGGTTTGTTCGTCGATGGCTGCTGAACGAATATTCCCACATTCGTACGTACTGTGAGGTAGTGAAATGAGGCCTGTGTGAAAGCCGACAGAGGGGCCGTGAAGTCTTCGCTGCCGGCCTGTGACATGATTTGATCTGATGAGAATATCCTGTTTTTAAACTCGTATTTTTTTTTTTTTTTTTTTTGTGAGAATGAAATGATTCGAAATGTTTGCCTTGATGTTTGAAATGACTGAACTGCATGACAAAGGTCCGGCCTGGACGTGTCGTGACTGATGCGTCCGTGAACCGGGCTCTGGAGCATGTACTGAAATGAGGCAATAGAAGAAACATTGGTGCACACCGGGACGAATCGGTGCTTGTTTGATGCATCTGGATTCGAATCGGAGCGCAGCATGAAATGAAATGAGAGAAATGTTTACCTTGACCGAGGCTTGAATTGGCTGTGCCGTGTTTTGCGACTGGCAACCGACCGAGCTCTGGTATAGGTATGGATTTTTTTTTTTTTTTGAGGAAAATGAAAAGGTGACAATTCGTGAAGGGATTGCTAAGTAACTTGAAGCAATGATTTGTATGATGCTTGCAATCTTGTGACAATGAAATGATTCGAAATGTTTACTTTGATTGTGAAATGAATGAACTGCATGACAGAGGTGCGGCCTGGTCGTGTCACGATTTGTTCGACCGTGAACCGGGCTCTGGAGCATGTATTGAAATGGGGCAACTGAAAATATTGGTGCTCCTGGGACGAATCGGTGCTTGTTTGATGCATCTGGATTCGAATAGGAGTGCAGTATTAAATGAAATGAGAGAAATGATTGTTTTGACCGCGGCTCGAATTGGTTGTGCCGTGTTAGCGACTGGCAACTAACCGAGCTCTGGTATAGGTATGAAATGCGATCGGAACCAGTGATGCATGCCGTGACGAATCGGTGCACCTCAGATGCGACTGGTTTCGAAACGGTGATGCGTTGTGGGAGTGAAATGGTAGAAATTGCATGACAGAGATGTGGATCAATCCCCCGATGTCTGCGATTAGCTATGATCTGGACTCTGGAGCATGTGTCAGAAATGTGGCCAATCCTGGGCACGCCGAGACGAATCGGTGCATTTTCGTGCGACTGATTTCATGTCGGAATGTGATACGTGGAAATGAAATGATAACCATGACAGAGGTACAAATGACTGATAACGTAACTCTGGAGCATGTATAGAAATGAGGCCAATCCTGGGGCACGCCGGGATGAATCGGTGCATTTCATGCGACTGAATTCATGTCGGAATGTGATACATGAAAATGAAATGATAACCATGACAGAGGTACGAATGACTGATAAAACGTAACTCTGGAGCATGTATAGAAATGAGGCCAATCCTGGGGCACGCCGAGACGAATCGGTGCATTTTTCATGCGACTGAATTCATGTCGGGACGTGATACATGGAAATGAAATGATAACCATGACAGAGGTACAATTGACTGATAAACGTAACTCTGGAGCATGTATAGAAATGAGGCCAATCCTGGGGCACGCCGAGACGAATCGGTGCATTTTTCATGCGACTGAATTCATGTCGGGACGTGATACATGGAAATGAAATGATAACCATGACAGAGGTACAATTGACTGATAAACGTAACTCTGGAGCATGTATAGAAATGAGGCCAATCCTGGGGCACGCCGAGACGAATCGGTGCATTTTTCATGCGACTGAATTCATGTCGGGACGTGATACATGGAAATGAAATGATGACCATGACAGAGGTACAATTGACTGACAATAACGTAACTCTGGAGCATGTATAGAAATGAGGCCAGTCCTGGGGCACGCCGAGACGAATCGGTGCATTACCATGCGACTGGATTCATGTCGGAACGTGATACGTGGAAATGAAATGATAACCATGACAGAGGTATGAATGACTGAAAAACGTAACTCTGGAGCATGTATAGAAATGAGGCCAATCCTGGGGCACGCCGAGACGAATCGGTGCATTGCCATGCGACTGGATTCATGTCAGAACGTGATACGTGGAAATGAAATGATAACCATGACAGAGGTACGAATGACTGACAAACGTAACTCTGGAGCATGTATAGAAATGAGGCCAATCCTGGGGCACGCCGAGACGAATCGGTGCATTTAGCATGCGACTGGATTCATGTCGGAACGTGATACGTGGAAATGAAATGATAAGCATGACAGAGGTACTAATGACAGACAATAACGTAACTCTGGAGCATGTATAGAAATGAGGCCAAATAACTGGGGCACACCGGAACGAATCGGTGCATCTTTTTGATGCGACTGGATTCGAAACGGAGCGCGGTAGGTGACTGAAATGAGAAATGTTTTGAAATGATTTGAAATGTCAGAAATGAGTTCTAGAATGTTTCAGAAATGAGAAATGATTGGTATCGAACTGACTTGATCCGATAACTTGTAAATTGCGACTTGCTGTGGCTGTTTACCGATGCATATTTTCAAACACCGACATGCTAGCAATGAAGCGACGTCTGCGTCGCGGTGCTGTCGAAATGGTAACATATCGAAAGTACGAGCGATATACATTGCAATTGTGAAGTGCGAGTAACGAAATTTGAAAGTACGGTCTAGTGACATGACATGAAACGAAAAATGCGATATACATGCAGTTTATGAAAAAGCGAGTGAAACGAAAAATTTCGAAATTACGGTTTAGTGACCCGATATGAAAACGAAAAGTCCGACGGGACCTTACCTGCGACAGCCAAGCCAGCCGCGTGGTACAAACTACGAACGAAAAACGCGGACTTCGAAAGTTTTGAGTACGGTATCGAATACGGAAATTTGCGAGGCAAGAACTTGCGGACGCTGGTATATCGAATAGTCGGCCTAGTGACGTGTATCGCGCACAGGAAACCGACAAGCACCACAGGTGAGCGGGCTGCTTAAATACCCACCGGGCTCCTCCCATAAATTCAGGCCACCATACTGGCCTTCCTACATATATACATATATATATATATACACACACACACACACGAGCTCTAGCCCCAGATTTGTTGTAGACCTAGCAATTCCTCTGCATTATACCATCAATGAAATGCAGCTCCCTGACTCCAGCAGCACTCATGCAACCCCACAGAAGGACACTGCCACCACCATGTTTCACTGTAGGCATCATGCATTTTTCTTTGTACTCCTCACCTTTGCGACTCCATACATTTCCAAAAACATTTATCTTGGTCTCATCACTCCAGAGTACAGTGTCCCAGTAGGCGTCTTCTTTTTCATCATGGACCCTGGCAAATTCTAGGTGGGCTTTATTGTGCATGGGCTTTAGGAGAGGCTTCCTTCGTGGATGACACCCATGCATGTCATTCCTCTGCAGTGTACGCCGTATTGTGTCATGGGAAACAATCACTCCAGTTTGAGTTTCTACTTCTTTAGCTAACTGCGTGGAACTTGCATGGCAACTTTCTTCTACCCCTCTCATGAGAAGACGCTCCTGTTGAGGTGTTAACTCCTGTGGACAGCCTGGACGTCTCTGTGAGATGTTACATTTTTGGATCACTTTTGCTCCAGTTTTCTGAATGATAAGTAAAGCTTTGCTGATCTTCCTGTAGCCTTCACCTTTCTTGTGAAAGAAGAAATAATTTTCTTTCTCAGACCTTGTGACATTTGTCTTCCATGTGGTGCCATTGCTGACAGCATGAAATGGGAAGGGGTTTTCTTTGTAAAGTAACGCCCTTTTATAATCAACTGTCTGCTGGACACCTGTTTAAAGTGTAGTTTCACCTGTTTTTAGTTTATTCAAAGTCAGCAGCTACAAAAAGTGTAGCTGCTGACTTTTAATAAACAGACACTTACCTGTCCCACGGTCCAGTGATGCGGGCGCCCAGAGCCTCACTTCTCTCCCCCTCCTCTCCACAATGCTGTCATAGCAACTGTGGGCACCCAGCCTTGACAGCTTACGGCTTCATGGCCGGGGGCGCTCTGCGCTCTGCTATTGGCTAGGCAATCTTCTGGGACCTGTGACGTGTCCAAGAAGATTGCTAGCAGGGAGGGCGAGAGGAGGAGTTGCCTAGGCGGCCGAGAATAGAAAGGAGGAAGTGGGACAGGAAGTCCCACAAAAAGAAGGTGCCCACTCCCCCCCCCCCAAAAAAAATGACATGCCAAATGTGGCATGTAAGGGGGCGAGGAGTGCTTAAAGCGGAAGTTCCACTTTTGGGTGGAACTCCACTTTAATGAATAATTAGACTCACCTGTAGTTGAATTCTTGTCAAAGGATTTTGTTGTCTAAACTTTAGCATTGCTCCTAAGACTTTCATTGGGGTGTATTCACTTTTGCAACATGGTCTTGAATGAATTTGTTAGGAAAAATACTTTTTTGTGTGTGCAAATTAACAAATCTTGGTTGCAATCAATGGTCCGCATTTGCAGGAGTATTTTGTAGTATATTGTCCCATAGAAAATGTTGATTCTGAAAGGAAAGTAAAGGTTTTCTGACAAATCTTTTGGGGTGTACTCATTTATGAGGGGCACTGTATATATATCACACACTAAGGGGTATTCTCTAATTGAATAGGGAGTGTTTTAGGGTTTAAGCTTTAAAAGGAGATATAGCAAAAAAAAAGCCTGTGAATAACAATCATAGGTGTGCGCAGCCTCTTGCATTAGGATGTGCACCCCAAAGCTCAAATACATATGCATGTGTATATGTACTGATGGTGTCAGTAGGGCAGTGGACAGTGTCAGTAGTTTTATTTTTATTCTTTTTAAGGTATTTTATTTTGTAACTTTTTTTTAGGGATGAAATATCAGTGGTCTAAACAGGGGGGGAATATGCACCACACAAGGCGATTAGGGTGTGCCCAGGCACACCTGGCACACCCTGTGCGCACGCCTATGATAACAATAAATAAATACATACTGTACATGTAAATAGAAAAGGTGGGGATAAAAATGACAAACTAGACAAAGTTGTTCTCTATGTTCTGGAGGTTTAAAGCAGTTGTATACCCGCAGAAAAAAATAAACCTGTAAGGCAAAGACATAAAGAGCTAGTATGCACTGCATACTAGCTCATTATGAAATACTTACCTTAGAACAAGGCGTCGGTATCTAATCCCAGTCCACGCCGAGGGAGCTGACACTTTGACCTCGGTGTGTCTTCCGGGTTTACGGCTCCAGCGCTGTGAGTCTTCTTCCTGGGTATGCACGCAGGAGTCTTCTTCCGGGCATTCAGCCGGGCATTAACAGCACATGTGCCTCTGATGTCAGCGGCTGCATGCAAAGTGAATATCTCCTAAACTGTACAGGTTTAGGAGATATTCATTTTACCTACAGGTAAGCCTTATTATAAGCTTACCTGTTGGTAAAAATTAAAAAAATGGGTATACAACCACTTTAATTATAAGTGTGTCACAAAGCAAATTATTAAAATGTATGTAATTCTAAATATATTGGGCTTCCCTTCTCTGCACATTATCCATTGTGCAGATTCTGAGTCAGAGGAAAGGATTTGAATTAATAAAACCCATATAATTCCTTCTATTATGTGTTGCATCGATATACAGATTATCTATTGTGCAGATTGTGAGTCAGAAAGCTGGGATTTTTCAGTGTACTCGGCTGACAGTGTGGATATAGAGCAGTTGTGCAGTTTTTTATTTTATTTTTGATTTAATTTTGAAACTTTGATTAATTTGAAACTTTGTCAGCACCTTATGCCGCGTACACACGAGCGGAATTTCCGACAGATAGCATCCGATGGGAGCTTTTCATTGTATATTCCGACCGTGTGTATGCCCCATCAGACTTTTTCTGTCAAAATTCAGACGGACTTAGCTAGACAACATGTTCTATACTTTTCTGACTGGAAAAAAATTACTATCGGAAAAAAAACGCTCGCCTGTATGCTGTTCCAACGCACCAAAAACAAAGCATGCTCTGAAGCAAGTACGAGACGGAAGCTATTGGCTACTGGCTATTGAACGTCCGTTTTCTAGTCCCGTTGTACATGTTGTACGTCACCGCGTTCTGGACGGTCGGAATTTTGGTGTGACCGTGTGTATGCAAGACAGCTTGAGCGGAATTCCATTGGAAAAATCTTTAGAGTTTATTCCGATGGCAAAACCGGTTGTGTGTACAGGGCATTACAAAGCATTGTGGATTACTCCAGAACCTACCACTTGCTTTTCCTGGACAGCTTCCATATCATATAGGTTTGTATAAATTCAAATAAAGGTATGTGATATTAAAATGCCATTAAATGATTATCTATAGAATATGCACTGACTTACTGATGTAAGCTAATCAGTTATTTTTTTCAAAACCAAGTCCAAGATTTGAACCCTAGTGTTTGGTTAGTTGTGATGATTGCAGTGAGAAACTTCAAATGTGGTTTGTTGTCTGAGTATCAGAAGACAGAAGTATAGTTAAATCACACTTGTTTAATAATAATAATAATAATAATAATAATAATAATAATAAGGTAAACAGAGTAAGCGTAGTCAAAACAAGCCAGAGTTCAGTAACCAGATCGATAGTCAGCCAAGCAAATGTCAGAGAACCAGAGATAAATGTAGTAGTACAGCAAGCAGGATCAGGAGCTAGAAGGAACGTCAGCCGAGCAAGTCTTCAACAGGAACGCAGGAGAAAGTCTCTGTGAAGTTAACAAAGGCAGAGATCAAGTGAGCTGGACGACTTTAAGTAGGCAGGACTGACGAGCAGAATCAACTACAGCTGGGTAACTGTGGAGAGATGGGAGCTGGCAATTAGCCGACAGCTGAGCGGCCAGCTCAGAGAAGGAAGGGCTGAGCCCAGTCCTGACACTGAGCAAGTTGAAGTACGCATTTCTGTTACCTCCAGATGCTCTCTATCATAACCATCAATCTTGTTTTGTACAGATTAATGGCTATAGTGTTACCAAATGTAGAGAAATTTCAAAGGGGAAACAATACTTGAGTGATTTTGTTTTTTGAGCATTGTTTTTTTCTGCCCAAAATTTTGTTAATTCATTTAAGTGGATGCAAGGCGTCTATTGTTGAGTTTGTTCACGGTGCACTCAAGAATTTAAGTGTAGCAGGCAAAACTTTTTTTGTTTTGTTTTATATAGAGTGAAGAGGGATTAAAACACTTGTCAGTTTTTACTGCTGTCTGTGTCCCTGTTAAGGAGATTCATCCTCTTCTATTTGTCCTGTTCACCATTGTCATTGAAAGTGAAGGTACGGTAAAAGAAAATCCCACATTTTGAGTTGTCCCCAGAAAAGTATTAGAGGGGAAATCTTCCAGTCGGGACACTAGTTCTGAGGACCCTGGATAAAAAAAAAATTGCCTATAGTTCTACTTTAAGGATTGCGGTGGGGGTAATGCAATAAGTATTTCTTTTTATAACAAACTTTGGACTATGTGTTCTGCTTTGCAACCATGTCTTCCTAAAGGTTTTAATTTACTGAAGACAAATAAAGCCAAAGTGGAGTTGCATTCTGCAAGTGCAGTTGCTCCAGAACTTAGTAAATGAGCAGATCATGTGCAAGCAAAACTGCTGTTTTTTCTTTTAATTTTCTGTAATTAGGTATTCTTTGCAACATGAGGCTTTACTTCATTTACTAAGCTCTGGAGCAACTGCACCTGCAGAGTACAACTGCACTTTGCAAAGTGCACAGTCTATTTGCCTTTAGTAAAGTAACCTCAACGTGTTGGAAATGCCCCTGCCTTTCTCTCTAACCCATATCAGAAAATAACAGAAATTTTTGTTTTCTTTTGTCTTAAAGAGGACCTTTAAAGACGAGATCAGCATACTAGGTAGAACTTTTAGAGAACACAAAAAGGTTCACATTGTCTTAGTTCATGGTGTGATTATGTCAGCAAACTCCTTTTTCTTGAGGTAAAGAGAATTACCTTTGTGACAGACCCAACCAGGACAGGGGCTTTTGCAGGGGACTGAAGGCTAGCCTCTTGCTTACTGACTATCGGCCCTGGCTTTTAAGGGAGCACTACATCTTTGGGAGGTGTGTGCCTGGGGAACCCTTGAAGTGGTCTAACTTCGGATTCAAATCCATGTTTCCCTAAAACACGCAGATTCTGGGAACTGGAGGACCCAGATACATATTTGGGGTCCCTAGGCCCAAACAAGCAATGACTGCTTCAGACAGACTGTGAGACTTAGAGCAGATGTTAATATAATCAGCTCAAGCTACCTGGTGCTGGGGGTCTCTTGATATAATCTGTTTAAGGTGTTATGTGTTAAGTATCTTTCTCCCATTGTGTGCATTCCCATTGTTAATTGTTTTACCTATTGTTTCTGTCTGTTAGCTAATTTGGCTAACTATTGGAGCATCCTACACGATGGGATTGGCCTTGTGTCAACTCTACTTCGTTATATAACCATTGTGTGATGTTTTGGGTAAATATTAGGTTTTATTGTTCATGTGGTGACTGACCTACTTTTGAAGTGTATAAAAACTTATATTTCTGTTTAATAAAGAGTCATTCCATTGGTTCTATCCCAACATCTTGTCTGTGTCCGATGCTTGGGGTAACAGGGTTGCTATTAGCTCTGGGTTTTGCTGGAACGGTTTAGAGGGCAGGAGGCAGTGTTTGGCAGAAGAAAGCACTCAAGCGGGGTGCCAAAGCGGATCCCTCACAACATTGTTAGTTGCAGACACCACATAATGTTCTATTGTCATTTTTCCACATCTGGAAGCTGTCAAAATGCTTTACAGTCACAATGGTAGCTTTTGTTTACCAGTTTGAAATTTACTTCCCTATCAATGAACTTCTCTAATTTGCCCCTTTTGCTTTATTAAAGTGGTTGTAAACCTCAGACATAAATTATGAACAAAGCATAACCCTCTATAGTGTATATGTCTCTAAACTAAAAGCACTAAGTGCCATTTTTGTCTGCTGCTTTGTTCCTCTGCTATCAGCATGAATCACTTCTGCCAAGTTTTCCTGATACCAAGAGAAAAATGGTGACAGGGGAGGCACCTCCAGGAGATTGACAGCCTCAGCTCTGTTCTTGTGTGCTGTGTGAAGGGGGGGGTGTCACTTCCCTCCAATCAGCTCTCAGATCCAGTGGCAGTGCGTCCATTAAGGGCGCATGGGCACCGCCCCGTCTCTCCAGCCACCCCCTCTATGTAAAATGGATAGATTCATGCATTGCATGAATCTATCCATGGCCGCTGTAGCCACCCCCTATTCAGGCATCCGGCCCCTTTTTGGACACTGGATGACTGAACTACAGCGGCGGGGGTGTTTTTTGAAGTACCCAATTGGAGCCATAGGCTCTAATAGGCTTCAAAAAAGGTAAACTGCGGGTGCAGAGCATTATGCTCGCAGTCCACCCAGGCGTGCTAGAAAAGCAAATGAATATTTGCTTTTCTAACACTGAACCGCCTTTCCCCCCATCAGGAGGCGCGGATCAAATACCTGATTGGCTGAAAGCAGATGCGATCCCATTGGCTGCCTAGCAGAACAGGAAGACGAGACGCAGGGAGGACACAGGAGTCATTGCCTGACTCACGCTACCTGTCCCACAGCTCGCCTCTGTTACCCGCTGCCTGACCCGCCACCACGATTGGGTAAGTGCCAGACAGACAGCGGGTGGCACAGTGGTTGCATGTTAGGGGGCACAAGGGCTGCATATTAGGGGGCACAGTTGGCTGCATTTGCTGGGCACAGTTGGTTGCATATGATGGGCACAGTTGGCTGCATTTGCTGGGCACAGAGGCTGCATATGATGGGCACAGTTGGCTGCATTTGTTGGGCACAGTTGGCTGCATATGATGGGCACTGTTGGCTGCATTTGCTGGGCACTGTTGGCTGCATATGAAGGGCATAGTGGCTCCATATGATGGGCACAGTGGCTGCATATGATGGGCACAATTGGCTGCATATGATGGGCACAGTTGGCTGCATTTGCTGGGCACAGTTGGCTGCATATGATGGCACAGTGGCTGCAATTACGGTTGCCACCTTTTCTTCAAGCCAAACCCAAACACTTTTACGGCGCACAGCAATTTTTTTTGTAGTACACGCTATAGGATTGTAAAGTACCTGGGACACCTTTTGGGTTACCCAAAGAGAGTAGTAATGAGGTGTGCTACGGGGAACAGCGGCTGTGGCCAAATTGCATTAACAGTGGGGGGGGACTTAACGGTGCATGGTTAAATAAAACAAAAGCATTCGTGTACCCATAAAATATGATTTGATTAATAAAAGAAATGTCAGTTAAAATATGAAACTAGCCTACCCTAAAAGTGGACACTGTCAGCCAGTACAGCAATGGATGGTGTCAGTAGAGCAGTGGATGGTGTCAGAATCAGTGGATGTTGTCAGTGGGGCAGTGGACAGTGTCAGTAGTGCAGTGGATGGTGTCAGTAGAGCAGTGGACCTTGTCAGTAGGGCAGTGGACGGTGTCAGTAGGGCAGTGGACGGTGTCAGTAGAGCAGTGAACGGTGTCAGTAGGGCAGTGGATGGTGTCAGTAGAGCGGTGTCAGTAGGGCAGTGGACGGTGTCAGTAAAACAGTGGACGGTGTCAGTAGAGCAGTGGACCTTGTCAGTAGGGCAGTGGACGGTGTCAGTAGGGCAGTGGACGGTGTCAGTAGGGCAGTGGACGGTGTCAGTAGAGCAGTGGACAGCGTCAGTAGAGCAGAGGACGGTGTCAGTAAAACAGTGGACGGTGTCAGTAGAGCAGTGGACCTTGTCAGTAGAGCAGTGGACGGTGTCAGTAGAGCAGTGGACGGTGTCAGTAGAGCAGTGGACGGTGTCAGTAGAGCAGTGGATGGTGTCAGTAGAGCAGTGTACCTCTATCCAAAACCTGAATCAGCTCTACTGAACCCAACCCCATACAAACTGTTCACAAATTGGCACTGTGCGTTCTACAACCCTTTCAAGCACCTTTCAATTACAAAAAAAACAAAAAAAATCAAAGCAATTCACAGGCACCCCACAAATAGAGAAGAAAATAACAGATTAAATATCAGACAGTGCCTGTGCCCCCCAGTAGAGATCTCCATTACAGCAAGACAAAAAAACCCTTACCTTCCAGGAGCTGCTGCAAAGATATGTGTGTGTGAACCTGTTAGGGGCGGAGTCTGTAATACCATGCTTTCTCCTGCAAAAGCGTCCCTGGTTGCTAGGACACCAGTCCAGTGGCCCTCCATTCACTGTCTCTGGTGGCATCGGCGGCTGGGTGGGAGAGAGAGCGCACAGACAGACAGTGCAGGACATTAGCACCGCTGGAGCGGGGGAAGAAGGGGGGTGCATGCTCTTTGGGGGTAGCTGACAGAGGAGGGGAGTAGCTGACGGAGGGGTAGCTGACAGAGGAGGAGGGGTAGCTGACAGGGGGGTTAAACTGACAGTGGGGGGGTTGCTGACAGAGGGGGAGGGGTAGCTGACAGAGGGGGGGTAGCTGAAAGAGGGGGTTAGCTGACAGAGGGGGTTAGCTGACAGGAGGGGTTAGCTGACAGGGGGGGTTAGCTGACAGGAGGGGTTAGCTGACAGGGGGGGTTAGTTGACAGGGGGGGTAGCTGACAGAGAGGAGGTGGCTGACAGAGGGGGGTAAGAGGGCAGATGAGAAATAGACTTCAGTGAGGAGACACACAGCGCACGCCAGGCAGGGAGGCGGGACTCCGGGCGGCCGTGATCACCCACAGTACAGCCCCGCCTCTACATGTGACAAGCTCCACCGGGCCAATCACAAACCCTCATGTCCGCCGCCTGCACGTGACCCATTCAGCTAATCACAGGGTGCCCGCTGCCCATCGCTGAGCTGGGCTCGGAGCGCACAGGGTCACGCATGTGTGTAACATTGATGGCAGCCACGGGAATCGGGATGCGCCGCTCTAGATGTTGCGGCCGCGGCCACTGGTCACAGAGCGGTTGAACATTAATGTTCCGGGTTTCTGGCGGGTTGAAACCCAGGCACATGTGTCAAAACCCGGACTGTCCGGGTCAAAACCGGACAAGTGGCAACCCTAGCTGCAATTTATGTTTTTGTTTATTATTTTTCCGAATTTTTCAGTTCGTTTGCACCCCCCCAAAAATTTTGAGCACCAGCGCCACTGCTCAGACCTCTTGTTACTGAGCTCTACAGAGTGTAACTTCAGCTGTCTGTCCCCTTTTTTTTTAAACTAACAGAGAAGCTTAAAGATTCATCACTTTGAATGGATATAGAGAAGAGAAGACTGCAGATAGACAGATACAACTTATATAGGAGGATTTGTTTCATCTTTGTGTATCAGCTGAGGGTGGTGACTTCATTGGTTATATGTAAGGGTTTAAAACCACTTTAAATAAATGTTTTTTGTTATGTCTGCTTGATAATTTCAAAAAATACCCATTGATCCTGGTAGAAATCCATTGAGCTCACACCTTCCTATACACTCCACTTCTGCTGCACTGAAATGCCAATCTTTATTTTAACCCCTAATTTGTACGCCTCTCTGGACTACAGAACATCTCCCGCAAATTTTTCTAGAGATGAGGAGAGGGGAGTAAGTTCTGTAGTCCAAATTAACAGCAAGGAGCTTAGTGTGCAAAGGCTGCCTCATCGTAGATACGTTACAGTGTGTGTGCGTTTTCAGTCTAGGACTAGAATTGTTTACTGGCAGGATCATCAGGTGAAAATAAAGGAAATGAAGCCTGAAAAATGAAAACAAATTCAGCCAACAGTCTAAAGACTGGTAAGCTGAAATATATTAACAAATATTATGATAATATTATTACATAAAAAAATCAAGCTGTCTCCCTCTCAAGATTGCTTGTTGAACACAAATATCAAATAAAGAAATACTGTGATAGCATAACACCCTGTTAAACCCAATGAACATGCTTGGCACCCCAAACGATGGGATGACAATACTACCAACAACAATAAGGTATAGCACATATATGGTGGGCAATTTAAATTGAAATAACTGTGAGGGATGTGTACATGGCCCAGAAATCAAAATAGAAATACTGGGACAGGCCACATCCAAAAGTACAAAAGCCATATAATATATAGAGACAGATGTTGAAATGTACAGTGGGGACGGAAAGTATTCAGACCTCGTTAAATATTTCACTCTTTGTTATATTGCAGCCATTTGTTAAATCATTTAAGTTAATTTTTTTTCCTCATTAATGTACACACAGCACCCCATATTGACAGAAAAACACAGAATTGTTGACATTTTTGCAGATTTATTAAAAAAGAAAAACTGAAATATCACATGGTCCTAAGTATTCGGACCCTTTGCTGTGACACTCATATATTTAACTCAGGTGCTGTCCATTTCTTCTGATCATCCTTGAGATGGTTCTACACCTTCATTTGAGTCCAGCTGTGAGCCAAACTGAGTTATCTGAGAAGAACCATGGTGAGAGAGGTAAAGAAGAACGCAAAGATCACTGTGGCTGAGCTTCAGAGATGCAGTCGGGAGATGGGAGAAAGTTGTAGAGAGTCAACCATCACTGCAGCCCTCCACCAGTCGGGGCTTTATGGCAGAGTGGCCCGACGGAAGCCTCTCCTCAGTGCAAGACACATGAAAGCCCATATGGGGTTTACTAAAAAAACACCTGAAGGACTCCAAGATGGTGAGAAATAAGATTCTTTGGTCTGATGAGACCCAGATAGAACTTTTTGGCCTTAATTCTAAGCGGTATGTGTGGAGAAAACCAGGCACTGCTCATCACCTGTCCAATACAGTCCTAACATTGAAGCATGGTGGTGGCAGCATCATGCTGTGGGGGTGTTTTTCAGCTGCAGGGACAGGACGACTGGTTACAATCGAGAGAAAGATAAATGCAGCCAAGTACAGGGATATCCTGGATGAAAACCTTCTCCAGAGTGCTCAGGACCTCAGACTGGGCCAAAGGTTTACATTCCAACAAGACAATGACCCTAAGCAGACAGCTAAAATAACGAAGGAATAGCTTCACAACAACTCCGTGACTGTTCTTGAATGGCCCAGCCAGAGCCCTGACTTAACCGTTTGACATCCGGAGGACGTCATATGACGTCCTCGACTTTCGGGGCTTATATCTGAATGATGTCTGAGGCTACATACATCATTCAGATATCGGCATTTTCAGCCGGCGATTCCGTACACCATAAGAATGATCATAGCGGCTGTTCCGCCGCTTGATCATTCTTACAGGCGGCGGGAGGGGACGTCCCCCCCCTCCCGCCGCCCTCCGGTGCTACTACCGACTCACCTCAGCGATCGGTGAGTCGGATAGCGGATCCGCCGGCGCCGGATGTTCACCATAGAGATTTCCGGCGGACCAGATGGTCGCCGGAGTCTCTATGATCGTTCGGAGGCCGGGCGCGATGTTATGACGTCACGCCCGGCCTCTGCATTCAAAAAAAGCAGCGATCGTTTTATTTTTTTTTTTGATTTTAGGCTTCCCAGCCTAGAGGTGAGATGTGGGGTCTTATTGACCCCATATCTCACTGTAAAGAGGACTGATCGTGTCATATTCCTATTACAAGGGATGTTTACATTCCTTGTAATAGGAATAAAAGTGATCAAAAAAAAATAATAAATTTTTAAAGTGTAAAAATAAAAATTTTTAAGTAAAATTAACAATAAAAAAAAAAAAATTTTTAAAGCGCCCCTGTCCCCGTGAGCTCGCACGCAGAAGCGAACGCATACGTAAGTCCCGCCCACATATGAAAACAGTGTTCAAACCACACATGTGAGGTATCGCCGCGAACGTTAGAGCGAGAGCAATAATTTTGGCCCTAGACCTCCTCTGTAACTCAAAACATGTAACCAGTAAAAAATGTTAAAACGTCGCCTATGGGGATTTTTAAGTACCAAAGTTTGGCGCCATTCCACGAGCGTGTGCAATTTTGAAGCGTGACATGTTAGGTATCTATTTACTCGGCGTAACTTCATCTTTCACACAATGCAAAACAATTTGGCTAACTTTGCTGTTTTGTTTTTTTTTAAAGCATGAAACTGTTTTTTTAAAAAAAAAAACGCATTTGAAAAATTGCTGCGCAAATACCGTGCAAGATAAAAAGTTGCAATGACTGCCATTGTATTCTCTAGGGTCTCTGCTAAAAAACATATATAATGTTTGGGGGTTCTATCTAATTTTATAGCAAAGAAATGATGATTTTTGACATGTAGGAGCGAAGTGTCAGAAATGGCCTGGACCCAATTGAGCATCTCTGGAGAGACCTAAAAATGGCTGTCCACCAACGTTTACCATCCAACCTGACAGAATTAGAGATGATCTGCAAGGAGGAATGGCAGAGGATCCCCAATTCCAGGTGTGAAAAACTTGTTGCATCTTTCCCAAAAAGACTCATGGCTGTATTAGATCAAAAGGGTGCTTCTACTAAATACTGAGCAAAGGGTCTGAATACTTAGGACCATGTGATATTTCAGTTTTTCTTTTTTAATAAATCTGCAAAAATGTCAACAATTCTGTGTTTTTCTGTCAATATGGGATGCTGTGTGTACATTAATGAGGAAAAAACATGAACTTGAATGATTTTAGCAAATGGCTGCAATGTAACAAAGAGTGAAAAATTTAAGGGGGTCTGAATACTTTCTGTCCCCTCTGTATATGGAGTTTCAATATTATGAGTGTAAAACCTCAACAAGAATGCAATGTCCAAATACCAGAGATTGATAATATGTCACACTCAGGCAGTATCTTGTACTAGGAGGACAAATTCAAGATTAAAAGGATACCAACATACAAAGAACAAGAGTTCCTTTAACTGCAAAGTGAGCAAAAGAGTCATTTGCTGTAGACATTAAACTGGTATATCTCCGGGTTTTCAGATGTATGATCATACATTATAGGACAGTAAATGATTATAAGTTGACCCATACATATGATGCATTTTACATTTGCAGACAGAAGGGAATTTTTGTTTCCCATTGGAGTATTGTCAGATCAAATGCATTAAAACATTTTTCGCTCCCTCTGGATCAGCTGGGATTTTAGATACATTTTTCCTAAGTAACCAACAATGTAACTGTAATTGGACAAGTGTGATGTAACGCTGCTGCTCACAGGTGCCTCACATAGTGAGCACTGACAGTTATTAACAGCAGAAAAATTATAGATGCTGATTAATATGACAGTGTGTAGGCAAATAGCGAGGGAAGGCATTGCTTGGCCTTGAGGTCATATAAAGGCCAAACCTATTTCATTCTGATTAATTACCGTTGTTTGAATGATGTGATTATTCATGGTCTCTACGTGTTCACCATTGTTTTTATCTGCTGCTTCAGATGTACTACATCTGTTTAGTGAGGCTGAAAATGTTGGAACTCAGGGTGAGTGTAATGGAGAATTTTGTTTCACCACAATTTCTTCAGAATGTCACTATGTTAGTGAAATGCATTGAAGTCAAATGAGATTGTGAATATAAGGTGTTTTTGGTGGTTTTTGAGAGTGCACTTGATTTCATCAGGTTTGTGAGTATTAGAGAAGCTCAGCTCAATTACTAAGGACCCGTTCTGGTGCCAATAAATGGAAAATAAATCATTTAAAGAAACAGTAAATTTACAATAAAAATGGATGTAAGCAGTAGTGTCCCTATTTCAAATTTAGTACTGCTGGGTGTCGGGTCACCTGGGACCAGGTGACAGATGCACTCTGTAGGAGTCGGAAGTGCACCGCTAAGGTAGTGGACCCTAGGACTGACTGCTGCGGATTGAACCCTGGAAGGTTCAGGAAGCAGGTCTACAGGATAACTAACATGGATCTTAGTGGGAGCTAGAGCATAGATTCCCCAGGGTGCGGAGTCTAAGAGCCAGCGGGTGTTCACCAGAGCCTCTAGTAGTGAGGATGGACTACGCTGCAGTCTGGCTCCAGGTCGCGGTCCCCAGGGTCTCACAGCTCACACTCACCGTAGGCTACAGGAGAAGAGAAAGGACGCAGCAGGCTGGAACGACAGGGAAGTAAGGGGTAAGCCAAAGGTCAGGGTGACTAGCAGACAAGGATAAACATAACACGCCAAAGGTCAGGGTAACAAGCAGACAGGGAGAGTCGAGAACAGGCCAAAGTCGGTAATAGGAATCAGACGTAGGAAACACAGCAAGTACACATGGAGGCTAACACACAATGGTTGATCAGCACTGCTGGTTTGCAGTGCACAGGTTAATATAGGGTTCCCTGATAGGGCCTGGGGTGGGGCCATGCTTAGAGGAGAGGTTATAAAACTAGTCAGGTGAGAGGCAGCTGGTCTTAGAGATGAACACATGGAGACAGGTAAGCTGACAGAGAAAACTATTGCATAACCATGACACTGGGCTGTAGTCAGTCTCAGTTTGAATTAATAGTTCAGTTTAGGTTATCCCCTAGGTTAGAGTTATTGTTTGCAAGATCCAGGAACAAAAGGGGGGAAGGGATCACCGTTCCATATGGATATATGGATAAAAGACTCTCCTCAGGACTGGAACACCAGGTGCAGGCTAAGCATATAGCAAATGAGGCAAGGAAAAGTTCTGGACAGTCGCACTCCGGAAATAGCCTTTGTTATGTAAAATCAAAAATTACAAGCCACAGCAAAAATGGGACAAATGAGCTGACGCGTTTCACACTTAACAGTGCTTATTCATAGCTACCCTACCACCAAAAACAATACAATATATTTACTGATGTGTGTTGGGCATGTGACTACATGTGTAATTAATTGAATCCAATTATCTAAAATAGACAATCAACTTAATTGACAAATGTGACTGGTTTGCAAAAGTGCATATGAGTATGTGTATAACAATGTGTAAAGTAAAACGAATGGGTGAAAATGAGTCCAAAAACAACCAAGCAAAGTGTTCAGATAATATGTTCAAATAAGTTGTGAACTGTGAATATATTATATTAATGCATGAACACATATAAACTAGATAATTAATAAACATAGTAAAATAATACTATCATGATGAAAATTTAAATAAAGAAAATATCTGAATATTAAAGGTAAAAATGAAAACAAAAATAAATCTAAAAATAATGATAATAATAAAAAGAAAGTGTATATGTGTAGAAATAAATATGAATAGATGAATAAATGAGTAGATAAGTGAATAACACCCTATAGAAACTGTGTGTAAAGAACGTAATCGTATATAATATGGGGTCTGCTGGACCACTATTGTATATGTGATACGTATACCGTACAGGTATCCAAACATATACAAATATGTATATATGTGGTCCCTACTCACATAACTATCTGTGGATGTATGCTTCAAATATAAACAATTTTTAGACAATTATCATCATGTAAAAATCATTTCCTTTACCTTTAAACGCTTATCATTATTAAAAGAGATACAGTGGGGAAGGAAAGTATTCAGACCCCCTTACATTTTTTCACTCTTTGTTATATTGCAGCCATTTGCTAAAATCATTTAAGTTCATTTTTTTCTCTCATTAATGTATACACAGCACCCCATATTGACAGAAAAACACAGAATTGTTGACATTTTTGCAGATTTATTAAAAATGAAAAACTGAAATATCACATGGACCTAAGTATTCAGACCCTTTGCTCAGTATTTAGTAGAAGCAACCCTTTTGATCTAATACAGCCATGAGTCTTTTTGGGAAAGATGCAACAAGTTTTTCACACCTGGATTTGGGGATCCTCTGCCATTCCACCTTGCAGATCCTCTCCAGTTCTGTCCTGAGCACTCCGGAGAAGGTTTTCATCCAGGATATCCCTGTACTTGGCCGCATTCATCTTTCCCTTGATTGTAACCAGTCGTCTTGTCCCTGCAGCTGAAAAACACCCCCACAGCATGAGGCTGCCACCACCATGCTTCACTGTTGGGACTGTATTGGATGGGTGATGAGCAGTGCCTGGTTTTCTCCACACATACCGCTTAGAATTAAGGCCAAAAAGTTCTATCTTGGTCTCATCAGACCAGAGAATCTTATTTCTCACTATCTTGGAAACCTTCAGGTGTTTTTTTATCAAACTCCATGTGGCCTTTCATGTGTCTTGCACTGAGAAGAGGCTTCCGTCAGGCCACTCTGCCATAAAGCCCCGACTGGTGGAGGGCTGCAGTGATGGTTGACTTTCTACAACTTTCTCCCATCCCCCTACTACATCTCTGGAGCTCAGCCACAGTGATCTTTGGGTTCTTCTTTACCTCTCTCACCAAGGCTCTTCTCCCCCCGATAGCTCAATTTGGCTGGATGGCCAGCTCTAGGAAGGGTTCTGGTCGTCCCAAACGTCTTCCATTTAAGGATATGGAGGCCACTGTGCTCTTAGGAACCTTAAGTGCAGCAGAAATTTTTTGTAACCTTGGCCAGATCTGTGCCTTGCCACAATTCTGTCTCTGAGCTCTTCAGGCAGTTCCTTTGACCTCATGATTCTCATTTGCTCCGACATGCACTGTGAGATGTAAGGTCTTATATAGACAGGTGTGTGGCTTTCCTAATCAAGCCCAATAAGTATAATCAAACACAGCTGGACTCAAATGAAGGTGTAGAACTATCTCAAGGATGATCAGAAGAAATGGACAGCACCTGAGTTAAATATATGAGTGTCACAGCAAAGAGTCTGAATACTTAGGACCATGTGATATTTCAGTTTTTAATTTTTAATAAATCTGCAAAAATGTCAACAATTCTGTGTTTTTCTGTTAATATGGGGTATTGTGTGTGCATTAATGAGGAAAAAAATGAACTTAAATGATTTTAGCAAATGGCTGAAATATAACAAAAAGTGAAACATTTAAGGGGATCCGAATACTTTCCGTCCCCACTGTATATTGTAATTATGACTAAGTTAAAAAATATTATACAAAAAATCATCATGATGTATATACAAGATAAAAAATATATACATACATCTATAAGCATTTCTTTGATGTCCGAAAGAGCTATTCAACCAGCCCAGCCTATAAACCATTCTTATAATTGGGTGTTAGAACAATGTTGTGAATATTCTTTTTTAGCAGACAAAACAAAAAAAATAAGCATGGAAAAAATAAAGCAAGAACCCCCATTCTATTCATGATGTAGTCACATGTCCAACACACATCAGTATATATATTTTATATAACAAAGGCTATTTCCGGAGTGCGGCTGTCCAGAACTTTTTCTTGCCTCATTAGAGTTATTGTTTACTTCTTCTTTTTTTTTTTAATTTCTTTTTATTGAGATTTTTTCGCAAAAATAAAGCAAAAAACATCTGGGGTGTATCAACATGACACTCCCCCGAATATGAGGCCTTGCAGGGCCCAACATGAACAAAATATTACTACTGTCTAACATAGTCAGCTATCTAAAATCATAACTTCCCTCCCCTCCCCTCTCCCCCCCCCTTTCACTGCTCAGTTATGCAGGATGGGTTGGTTTTAGTTTATAAGCATTTTATCCTTTCCCAGGTATCACTGCTGAAGCCTTTTCGCCATTGAGCAGAGTGGTCCATATGTTATTTTATGAAACTTTGGATATTAAACATTGCTCATGTACAATACCATCACTGTCATGTTAATTGTTATATACCGAGACGGCTACATTTTCTAAATACGCCTTAAAATCAGAATATTTACGTGGTTCTCCATATTATCCTACTGGACTTTCCGAGTTTAACCAGGCCTGCCATACTTTTTCAAATTTCTTTCCACAACCCCTGGCTCTATAGCTTGCCTTATAATAAGGCATCATGGAGTTTACCAAACCTTTCCAGAAATTAATGTCTGGAGCCCTCACATCTTTCCATTTAAGCAATATAGCCTTCCTCCCATAGAATAGTAAAATAGAGAGAAGTGTTCTTAGTGCTCTGGCCGGTACCACCTCCTCCACCAGTCCCAACAGGCATACCCTCACGGTCATTGGTATAGGTATTGACAGGAGATCTGAGATGCACGAAGTGAGTGCAGCCCAAAATTGCTGAATTTGGGGGCACTGCCAAAATATGCTTTCTGTATTGGCCAGAGGTAAAACATCTCCAGCATTCCGCCGAGGCTGTACCAAAGATTTTATCCAGTCTGGCCGGAGTATAGTAGCTTCTATGGATGAATTTAAATTGGATTAATCTGTCCCTGGCTGATATCAGGTGTTTAAAGGGCTGATTCCATAAGTCATCCCAGTCCTCTCGCTGTAGGTCTGGGACTTCTGCCTCCCATCTACTCCTACAATTGGATACTGCCTTTGGTGTTGTCTTAAAAAGTTCTTTATATGTAACTGAGAGGGGCTTAGCCAGATCCTCTGCTGACAGTAAGGATTCAAGAGCTGAGGGCAGCGATTCTACCCTCATCTCTCGAAATTGTGTCTGGTAGGCATGTCTGAGTTGGTGATAGCGAAAGAGATAGGAGTTGACTAAGTCGTGTCTCGTCTGTAGTTGGGGAAAAGTCAGTAATTCGACAAAGGAGGTGATGTCTTTCAGTGTTTTTATCCCTTTTACTGCCCAGATCATGGGATCAGGCAGGTTATAAAAGTGGGGTAATGTGGGGTTCATCCGCAACGGGGTAGATGGGGAAATCCCCCAGTAGCTGGGACTAGCTAATTTTACCGCCACCTTCCTTGCTCTGACAGTGGCCTTCGTTGTCGATGTCATTGGTAATTCTGATCTAAGACCTCTAAATAGAGCCAGACGTAGACTTTCGTAGGACCCCAATTGAGCCGTTTCCAGCACTGTGGCCGCATCTCCATCATCCATTAATAGCCATCTGCGGGCAAATACCATTTGACCCGCCAGACAGTATTTCTGCCAGTCTGGCAATGCTAGCCCTCCCTTATCCCCAGGTTCCTGTAATACTTTAATTCCTTTTCTGGGGGGTTTTGATGCAGAAAGAAAGGAGCTGATAATTCCGTCCAACTGTTTAAAATATGATTTCGGTATCCATATCGGTGCATGTCGTAAAAAGTATAGTACAACTGGGAGAAATTTAATTTTGAGTAGGCAAATCCTCCCCATCAAGGACAGTAGCAATTTGGTCCATGCTTGCACTTTCTGTTTAAGGGAAGTCAGCTGTGGAAGTAAGTTTAGGGACAGGTATATTTACTGTAATTTTAACCTCTAGATATTTAAGAGATGTAACCCATTGTAGAGGTCATAGGCGTACGCACAGGGTGTGCCAGGTGTGCCTGGGCACACCCTAATCACCCCATGTGGCACAGATTCCCCCTGTTTAGATCCCTGATATTTCACCAAAGCCCCCTAAAGGGACTCCTAAAAAAATGTAAAAAAAATAATTAATAAAATAAAATTGTAAAAAATATTAAAAAATAAAATTATAAAAATAAAAAATACTGACACCGTCCACTGCCCTACTGACACAAATCTCTGCCCTACTGACAAAGTCTATTGCTCTTCTGACACTGTCTGTATATATATACACATGCACACAAACACGCATATGTGTTTGAGCTTTGGGGTGCACACCCTAATGCAATAGGCTGTGCACACCTATGGTAGAGGTAGACTAGGATCGGCTCTCTCCTTGGCTTTATCATCTAATGGGAGAATTGACGACTTACTCCAGTTTACTCTCAACCCCGAAAATTTGGCAAAGTTGTTAAAGATTTACAGGATTGCTTTCAACGAGTCCTCAGGATCATTCAGGAACAGGAGCATGTCGTCTGCATACAGCGCAAGCGTTTCATGAATTGTACCCACTTTAATTGCCTGTATTTTCCCGAAGATCTAAGGGCGATGGCCTGGGGCTCCATAACCAGGGCAAAGAGAAAGGGGGACAATGGGCAACCCTGTCTGGTGCTCCTGCACACCTCAAAAAAATCAGAGATTGTCGATTCCACTCTAATAGCCACCCTGGCTTTTCTATAAAGCATAGAGATCCACCTCCTATATTGCGGTCCAAATCCCATAGCTTCCAGAACCTTAAACATGTACGTCCAGTCAACTGAGTTGAAGGCTTTTTCTGCTTTTTCTATATCTATAGATACTACTATTCTCTGAGTCAGTAGGCAGGAGATGCAGGTGAGTAATTAATCTCCTGAGATTAGTATCTGTGGATTTACCTGGCATAAAACCAGTTTGGCATATGTTAACTATAGTTGAAATAACTTTTGCAAGTCTAGTTGCTAACAGTTTAGTGAGGATTTTTAGGTCCATATTTAAAAGACATATAGAACAGTATGAGGCACATTCAGTCAGGTTCTGGGTTCTTTCCTGGCTTCAGTAAAAGTATCATATAAGCCTCCAACATAGAGGCCGGTAATGAGGTATTTTCAATACAATTTTCTAGTAACCAGTTGAGTCTAGTAGCCAACAGTTCCACATTTGACTTGTAAAAATCAGCTGGGAAACCGTCCGGACCGGGAGCTTTATTTGGTGGGAAAGCAAAAATTGCTGCTTGCACCTCCTTAACTGTTATTTTTGCATCTAGTGTGTTAGTCTTCCTCAGACAGTCGTGGTAGAGACAACCCCACTATTAATGAGTCCAAGGCTGCAGTGTAATATTGTGGAATGGGGGAGTATAAGGAAAGTTCCACAAAATCCTGCATGATGAGTGACAGGTCAGTAACCAAGGCTCCCCTTTGTTTCTAATAACTGGTATATGAGCCGTTGGGTGGTTATCCGCCACCATCATTGCCAGTAGTTTACCATTTTTATCCCCTTCTGCAAATATCGTGTGTGCTCTCTCTGGGTTAGCTCCTTGATATGTAAGGATAAGCGGCGCCGTGCGTCCAATAGAGACACATATGAGGCCCCAGTTGGGGACCTCGCATGTGCCTCATCACATTCTCTCTCCTCCTGTTGTAAATGGGTGAGTTCCTCATTGTCATTTATGCAAGCAGTCTTAATGGCTGATATGCATTCCCCAATAGCCACCACCTTAAATGTATCCCAGACCACCGGTGGCTCAGTTGTGTCAATGTTCGTGGACCAATACCCCTTAATTGCTTCCTCCAATTGGGCAGCAACCTGCTCATTCTGCAACTAGCTTGGTGATAGACGCCATCCTCCCCTCCTCGCTCCAGCCGGAAAGGCCAGGGTAAGAGAGAGAGAGGATTATGGTCAGACAGACCCCCTGCCAGATATTCAATGCTCTTCCCATACTGCAGCAGAAGATTATTACCAAAGGACATATCAATCCTGGCTGAGGAGCTGTGTGCCGTTGATATGTGAGAGAAGCAACGATCTGTGGGGTGCTTCCACCTCCATAACTCCAGCAAACCGCCTGCAGAAGCCCAGCCATTCAAGTCAGCAGAGCTCCCCCTATTTGGGTTAGAAGAGTCCAACTCAAGGACGACGTTGAAGTCTCCCATCTGAAACAAGGGGAGGTGCACATATTGAGCCAGCCGAGTTAGCATGTCATACAGTAATTAGACCTGGAAGGGAGGAGGCATGTAAACATTCACCAACAACATTTTACAGTAGTACATATCCATTACAACTTCCACATATCTTCCTCCCGGATCTGTAATTACCTGATGGATGGTGCAAGGTACAGTTCTGCTAATTAGCACTATAACCCCTCTAGCAAAAGTAGAGTAAGTTGAATACATGGCTCTCTGAATCCACTGCTAACGTAGCGCTAATACCCTGTTGCTATCTAGATGAGTTTCCTGCAGGAAAATAATGTGTGGTTTGGTGTGCTTAAGATATTGGAATATGGAGGCCCGTTTGAATTTGTGGTTGAGGCCACTGACATTCCAGGACACAACATTGATCTTATTCGCCATGGTCAATATAGGTGTTTTTACAGGATATACTGAGAACCTCCCTCTCTCGCTCAACGGCTATACCTGCTGCAGGATTCTGCTCAGGGAAATAAGAACATCCCCCCTTGCTATTATACTGGAAACCAAACTTGAAAAAACACAAAAAGTTCCGATATGCAGCTTCATCCCAAAAACCAACCAAAAAAAAAACTTGCGGTGAGTTCCGGAAGCATCTGTCAAAAGTTCAGCAGTTCTTATTTATTTGTCACATCCTCTTGTACTCCATATTACAGGGATAGGGAGCTTTGAAGTATATGTAACATGGATAATCAACGGCTTCAAAGTGGCATGGGGGAGTGCCCTCTCCCCGCTGGAGGAAAGAAAAAACCTTGTGACCCAAATAAACATAAAAAAGGAAAAAAAGAAAAAAAAAAGAAAAAGCAATAGAGCTTGGTGCAAAAATACAATTGTTGGAGAAATTGGATAGTCACTGCAAGGGAAACTCACTGAGGAGCCAAGGTGCATAAGTCCCACAGTTCTCCATATAATTTGATCAGTCACCTCAGGTTGATATGTGGATATTGTTGCCATGTTGGCATGTAGATCCATTGCGTGAGTAGGCTCCCCCCTGGTGGTTGGTAGCGATCAGATATGACCATCTATCTGGACATTCATGCAACGTGCATTTTCCTGCGACATTAATGGGAGTTCAGATAGCCATGCACAACAGGTGCTGCTAAATTCAGTGCATCCCTGCCCCAGTTTTCAAGTAAGGTTTAGCCAGGAATGCAACAACTATGAAAGTTCTTTATCCTTGCCAATCGCATGCTTATTGGATATTTTTTTCCCTCAGCCTCTTGCGAACATCATTGAAGGAGCAACGTTTTTGTTGGGTGGCAGCTGAGAAATTGGGGAAAAGCATCACCCTGACATTCTCATACTTGAGCTCTTGTATTTTCCTTGAATGGGCCAGTATCATGTCTCTGTCCCTGTAGTTCAGGAACCTAACCAGGAAGGGTCTGGGAAAAGCTCCTGGGGGTCTGTTGCCCGTGGGGACCCTGTGTGCTCTCTCCACAACATAAGTGGGGGGGTAAATCTTTCAGCGATAGCAGTTGTTTGAACAGGGCCTCAGCAAACTGAACTGGCTTGTCCCCCTCAGCTCCCTCTGGTAAGCCAACCACCCTGATATTGTTCCTCCTCTGTCTGTCCTCCGCGTCGTCCGCCCTGTGTTGCAGAGATCTCACCAGGTCATGGAGCTCTGATAACTGTGTGCCCTGTGTGTGAGAGGTGTCCTACACAGCAGATACCCTGGCCTCCACTATGATGAGCCTGCCCCGGATCTTGTCCAAATCGTGTCTGATCAGAGTGCATTCCGAGGAGAGGTGATGTATGCGCCCCATTAATTCATACTTACTGGCATTGATGGCTTCCAGGATCGGTCTGGTTTTTGCCTCTGTGTCCACAGCTAGCAGCTGGCCCTCTGCCTGTTTAGCGTCAGCTCCGGGCTTCGCTGCCTCTCCTGTGGGCACCATTTTTCCAGCTTTCGTTTTGGTGCGCTAATCTGACCTCTGGGAGGACAAGATGGTGGGGGCGGAGTCTCGTTCAGCATCCTTAGTGGAGTGGGTCTGCCACTGGTCTTTAAGAGCCTTCTGGTTATTTTTGGAAGCAGAGGAGTGCATCGTTTTGGTCCCGTACCTTTCCCCAGCCGGTGATGGTGCTAGAAGATGGGTAAGTTTACTCCAAAAACGTGGATTCTTTCAGGAGAAACGGAGCTTCAAAGACATGTGTGCTGCCTTGAAAATGTTGGTTTCCTAGCAGACCTCATGGTTGATTTCTGTTCGCCAGGGTGGGCTGCAGGAGAGATAATTAGTCTCTTCTTTAAAGATACTCATGTATCTCATATGCCTCACATTCTCTCTTGTCCAGTGTCCATTTACATATCATGTATGCAACAATGATTGCGCCAAACTTGTGAGCTATCACCATGAGTTAGAGCAATAGATCTGTAAAGGCATGTAAAGGCTTTCAAAACTTACCCTATGGCCAATTCTGAGCACCATAGTTATTCCCCATTTTATGGACATGCACAGTTTTAAAGTGGTTGTAAACCTCAGACATAAAAAATCAACAAAAATAACCTTTCATAGTGCGTACTAGCCTCAATCCAGAGCACCAAGGGTGGTTCCTCTTTCCTCTCTCTGCTATTTGCATGAATCACTGATAAGACTCAAAGTCGACACAACATCTTTGCTGGAGACACCCACACCCCAGCACACAATTAGTGACCCATGGCCTCAATTCTATGTTTTTCTATGAGCCTGGGTACAAGGGGTGTGTCCCTTCCCTCCACTCAGCTCTCAGGCTACAGGGAACTCTGTGCTCCAGCTCTGCAGTGTGTGTGAAGTCAGATCCTTACCGGCCTGCTAGAGCTGAAAAAAATTCTTAGATCTGTGTGTTTGGAGGGCTCCACAAGAGAAATAGCTGCAGATAAACATGTACAGCTTATGTGGGAAGATTTGTTTCATCTCTGTTTATAACCTGAGGCAAATTACTTCACTGGTTATATGTAAGGGTTTACAACCACTTCAAAGCTTGACATGTTTGATATCTACAGTGCGTTGAAATAGTATTCTTACCCCTTGAAATGTTCCACATTTTGTCATGTTACAGCCAAAAACGTAAATTTATTTTATTGGGATTTTATGTGATAGACTAACACAAAGTGGCACATAATTGTGAAGTGAAAGGAAAATGAGAAATGGTTTTCAAAATTTTTTCCAAAGAAATATGTGAAAAGTGTGGCGTGCATTTGTATTCAGCCCCCCTGAGTCAATACTTTGTAGAACCACCTTTCGCTGCAATTACAGCTGCAAGTCTTTTTGGGTACATCTCTACCAACTTTGCATATCTAGAGAGTGACATTTTTGCCCATTCTTCTTTGCAAAATAGCTCACACTCTGTCAGATTGGATGTAGAGCGTCTGTGGACCCCAATTTTCAAGTCTTGCCACAGATTCTCAGTTGAATTTAGGTCTGGACTTTGACTGGGCCATTCTAACACATGAATATGCTTTGATCTAAACCATTCCATTGTAGCTCTGGCTGTATTTTTAGGGTTGTGGTCCTGCTGGAAGGTGAACTTCCTCCCCAGTCTCAAGTCTTTTGCAGACTTTAACAGGTTTCCTTCTAAGATTGCCCTGTATTTGGCTCCATCCATCTTCCCATCAACTCTGACCAGCTTCCCTGTCCCTGCTAAAGAAAAGCATCCCCACAACACGATGCTGCCACCTTCTTGTTTCACGGTGGGGATGGTGTGTTTAGGGTGATGTGCAGTGTTAGTTTTCTGCCCCATACAGCGTTTTGCTATATGTGACATACTTCTTGTCCTGTGAACATGACTATAGAAACCTTCCCCTTTCCTATTCTCTGCAACAGGGGTCTCCAAACTGCAGCCCACAGGCCAAATTCTGCCTGCTGCAATATTTTATGTGCCCCTCTGATATAAGTGGGTACTCTGGTGGGGGGCCAGATGTAAGGGAGGGGTGGGAGTTCTCTGATGGGGACTCCCAAGTGAGGGAGAACTCTAATGTAGGAAGAACCCCTATAAGGGGGACTGTGATGAAAACTCTAATGTAAAGGAGCTCTAATTTGGACTCTGAGGTAAGGGGGACTCTAATGGGCTCAAGTTTATTTTGAATTTCTTTGCTTTGTTTTACTGATTTTTTTTTGTTATTCTAAATCGTATGCTGATTACAAACAAAAGTAAATGTACTGTATTCATATATTTAATTTTGATTTGTTTACTTATTAAAAAAAAAAATTGTAAATACATGATGTGGCCCTCATACTGAAAGATTTGGAGAGCCCTACTCTACAACATAGAAAAGTTCTGTAGTGGTTCTGTAGTCCACAGAGATCTGAGAACAATGTAACTCATTTGAAAGTAGCAAAGCAAAAAGCACAGGCTTACATACACTTTAATCAGATTTGTCACTATGGGAAACAGTTCAACTTTTGTTACCATTGTATTTGTTCTATTCAAGCTCCAGACTTATTATTCTCTCATTTAATAAACGTTAAAAAAAAAAAAAAAAATTGATTTCTATAGGAATGTCTGCAAAGTAGAAAGACCACTAACAGACTATCACCCATGGTTCTCTTTGTGCATGTTACACTGAAATGGTAGACAAGCTGGCTGTATTTTATCAGGGGGAAAAGTAAAGAATTAAAATGAGATTTTGTACACATTATGGTTTTTGTCTGTATTTAGATTGCCGCGGGAAGAGGGAATTGCAAAATACCTCTCAGCACTTCCATTCTAGATGAAGTTATTCAAAAGGACGTGGCCACCAGCACTGCAGGCAAAAGGCCCCAAGAGGGTTTTAATGGGTCAAGAATCTCTGGAGATGTGGGTCATATATTGATGACCATCTCCTGCTAAACCTTGAGGCTTGCTGTACAAACAAATAATATCTAGGGATAAGACAAGACTGCCGCCTCTGGTTATTGCATTTAAAATAAGTAATGCAAATTTTTTGCTACGGTATCAGTATCAATATGACAATGGAGGACAAAACAGGAAGTTTCTTTTTAAGTTCAGGCATAAGACTCTCTGATTACATGACACCTTTTAACCATGTCAATGTGGTTATAGGCATCTTTGCATAAGAGAGCCATTTAGGTTGTGATTTGCAGAACTATTTCTGTAAATATTACTTGGAGGACAAAACAGGAAGTTTCTTTTTAAGTTCAGGCATAAGACTCTCTGATTACATGACACCTTTTAACCATGTCAATGTGGTTATAGGCATCTTTGCATAAGAGAGCCATTTAGGTTGTGATTTGCAGAACTATTTCTGTAAATATTACTTGTCTGGTTTTAACTGACTGTTGACATATACTAAAGGAGAACTAAATTCCAAAGCTTTTAACATGTTAATGCAATTTCAAAACTTTCTTTTTTATTACATTTGAAGCTTTAATGAAAAGAATGCTGGGTAAGCCTACCATGAAGGTCCTTGTTCGGGCGCTCCTTGGTAAGTGTCTCTCAGTTGTGCTTTTGCATTGTCACCCTTTCACACACCCCTGGTGGAGACTATAAGTGGTATTGCCAATATGCATTGTGCAGGCATGGGCTGCCATTGTCTTTATTAGAATGCCTGCAGGTGGGGCCCAGTGCTGGTATCCAATATAGAGTAATGACACTCAGAGACCAGGTAAAATGACACAATTGTATTACAGTAAACAGTAATAACAGTTATATGTGGAACGGGGATAGCAACGGTCTGCTTAGCAATCTTGGCGGTATAGGACAGTGAAGCGGCACACTTGCAGACTGACAGAAGTCTTTAGTCCCAATTCTTAGACCCAGGATAGATAAATAGCGGTCCCTACTGTGTCCCTCCTCACCAGGAACCTCTCCCTACCGCTAGTACGCTGGCCCTAACCAGCAGGGTTTCTGTCCCTACACTATCCACTTTGCAATTGCGCTAGGGTTGCCACATCATCCCTTTAATCCAGGACACACATTAATTACACAGGTTCTGTGGCTGATTAAGGTGGTAATTAAACTCACTTGGTGCTTTATCTGCATTAAATCAGCCTCAGCACCCGGATTAAAGGGATGATGTGGCAAACCTAAATTGCGCGCCAAAAGCAGTGAGCCAATTAATTTTAAAAGCACTGCCCTAACTCAAGATGGACACCAGGGTCATCCAGGGTTGCAGCATCTAATCACACTGCTGCTACCCTAATGAAATGTATGGAGGCTTCATAGGAACAAATTTCCTCTTAGGCAAGCCATAGGTGATGTGATTTTCCTTACTGCAAGCACGGGTTGCAGGAACAAAATCACTCAATTCTCCCATCAACACAGTCACAACCACTTTAACCTTCTATTTCTTGTGACATTCAGTCTGTAATGACTGTCAGGTTTTGACAAATGTTTAATTTTGAAAGTGGCTCCCTCAAGAGTAGGATAATGTTAATGGTATGGGTTTATTTTTATTCCAGGAATGTATTAAACATTTGGAAGCATTTTTTGTGTTTTTAGAATTCTTCATTTATCAAAAGAGATCCTCAAAACGCCATACAAATAAAAGATAAGATATGATAAATCACATCAAGTAGACTTGTGCAAGTTAAAAAGAGACATTTACAACAATAGCTAGGGGGATATAAATGTCCCCATCAAGATATGAAATCTAATCCCATACAGAACTGATATTGAAGTATAGATTAGGATGGTCATCAATGGATGAATGAGAGGTAATATTAGAAAACACCTGCAGGTGGTAGTAGTAAGGCTCGGGGAAGTCAAACTCGAGGTATGTCTTTAGGAAGATTTTAGTATATCTTAGGGCATCCTCTGATAACTGGTAGGGAATGAAGGAAATTTAGGCTTGAGACTCCATCTGTCTGATCGGTGGAAGACAAGAATAGAGAGGAACAGGGAGAAAAGCACATGCAGGAAAAGTGGAAGGAATGAGCCAAGAAGTGGAAAGAGTTGAAGATGAAAAGGAGCAGGCTTGGGAAAGTAAGGAATGGGAGAATGGGTAGGGAGAAAGAGTAAGGCTGGGTTGACACTTGAGAATTTTGGGATGAATCCGGACCTGAAATAGACCAAAAGATGCACAGGACTCCTGTGTAATTTGCACTGGTGCCGCTGCAGAGATGTGTGAACTGGCTCCATAGAGCGCCAGTCACAATCTCCTGCTATGCGCATTAGATGCGCATTGGAATGAACCCAGCCAAAATGAGTCTCCCCCAGGCCTACAATGGTCAGGTGATAGGCCATTCCACTCATTTAAGAATTCTATCCAATAAAACCATAATTTTATATATTTCGTAGTATACAGTATCTCACAAAAGTGAGTACACTCCTCACATTTTTGTAAATATTTTATTATATCTTTTCATGTGACAACAGTGAAGGAATGACACTTTGCTACAATGTAAAGTAGTGAGTGTACAGCTTGTATAACAGTGTAATTTTGCTGCCCCCCAAAATAATTTAACACACAGCCATTAATGTCTAATCCGCTGGCAACAAAAGTGAGTACACCACTAAGTGAAAATGTCCAAATTGGGCCCAATTAGCCATTTTCCCTCCCAGGTGTCATGTGACTTGTTAGTATTACAAGGTTCCAGGTGTGAATGGGGAGCAGGTGTGTTAAATTTGGTGTTATCGCTCTTACCCTGTCATACTGGTCGCTGGAAGTTTAACATGGCACCTCATGGCAAAGAACTCTCTGAGGATCTGAAAAGCAGAATTGTTGCTCTACATAGAGAAGGCCTAGGCTATAAGAAGATTGCCAAGATTCTTAAACTGAGCTGCAGCACAGTGGCCAAGACCATACAGCAGTTTAACAGGACAGGTTCCACTCAGAACAGGCCTCGCCATGGTCGACCAAAGAAGATGAGTGCACGTGCTCAGCATCATATCCAGAGGTTGTCTTTGGGAAATAGACGTATGAGTGCTGCCAGCATTGCTGCAGAGGTTGAAGGGATGGGGCGTCAGCCTGTCAGTGCCCAGACCATACGCCACACACTGCATCAAATTGGTCTGCATGGCTGTCGTCCCAGAAGGAAGCCACTTCTAAAGATGATGCAGAAGAAAGTCCGCAAACAGTTTGCTGAAGGCAAGCAGACTAAGGGCATGGATTACTGGAGCCATGTCCTGTGATCTGAGACCAACATGAACTTATTTGGTTCAGATGGTGTTAAGCTTGTGTGGCAGCAACCAGATGAGGAGTACAAAGACCAATGTGTCTTGCCTACAGTCAAGCATGGTGGTGGGAATGTCAAGGTCGGGGGCTGCATGAGTGCTGCCAGCACAGGGGAGCTACAGTTCACTGAGGGAACCATGAATGTTAACATGTAATGTGACATACTGAAGCAGAGCATGATCCCCTCCCTTTGGGGACTGGGCCACAGGGCAGTATTCCAACATATTGACCCCAAACATATCTCCAAGAGGACCACTGCCTTGCTAAAGAAGCTGAGGGTAAAGGTGATGGACTGGCAAAGCATGTCTCCAGACCTAAACTCTATTGAGCATCTGTGGGGCATGCTCAAATGGAAGGTGGAGGAGCGTAAGGTCTCTAACATCCACCAGCTCTGTGATGTCATCATGGAGGAGTGGAAGAGGACTCCAGTGGCAACTGGAGTGAAGCTCTGGTGAACTCCATGCCCAAGATGATTGAGGCAGTGCTGGAAAATAATGGTGACCACACAAAATATTGACACTTTGGGCCCAATTTGGACATTTTCACTTAGGGGTGTACTCGCTTTTGTTGCCAGAGGTTTAGACATTAATGGCTGTGTTGAGTAGGGATGAGCCAAACACCCCCCTGTTCGGTTCGCACCAGAACATGCGAACACCGTTAAAAATCGTTCGAACACGCGAACACCGTTAAAGTCTATGGGACACGAACATGAATAATCAAAAGTGCTAATTTTAAAGGATTATATGCAAGTTATTGTCATAAAAAGTGTTTGGGGACCTGGGTCCAGCCCCAGGGGACATGGATCAATGCAAAAAAAAGTTTTAAAACGGACGTTTTTTTCGGGAGCAGTGATTTTAAAAATGCTTAAAGTGAAACAATAAAAGTGTAATATCCCTTTAAATTTCATACCTAGCGGGTGTCTATAGTATGCCTGTAAAGGGGCGCATGTTTCCCGTGTTTAGAACAGTCTGACAGCAAAATGACATTTCAAAGGAAAAAAAAGTCATTTAAAACTACTTGCGGCTATTAATGCATTGCCGGTCCGACAATACACATAGAAGTTCATTGAAAAAAACGGCATGGGAATTCCCCACAGGGGAACCCTGAACCAAAATTAAAAAAAAAAAAATGACGTGGGGGTCCCCCTAAATTCCATACCAGGCCCTTCAGGTCTGGTATGGATATTAAGGGGAACCCCGGCCAAAATAAAAAAAAAATGACGTGGGGTCCCCTTCAAAATTTATACCAGACCCTTCAGGTCTGGTATGGATTTTAAGGGGAACCCCGCGCCACAATTTAAAAAAAAAATGGCGTGGGGTCCCCCCAAAAATCCATACCAGACCCTTATCCGAGCCTGCAACCTGGCAGGCCGCAGGAAAAGAGGGGGGGACGAGAGAGTGGCCCCTCCCCCTCCTGAACCATACCAGGCCCCATGCCCTCAACATTGGGAGGGTGCTTTGGGGTAGCCCCCCAAAACACCTTGTCCCCATGTTGATGAGGACAAGGGCCTCATCCCCACAACCCTGGCCGGTGGTTGTGGGGGTCTGCAGGCGGGGGGCTTATCGGAATCTGGAAGCCCCCTTCAACAAGGGGACCCCCAGATCCCGGCCGTCCCCCCTGTGGGAAATGGTAAGGGAGTACAAAAGTACCCCTACCATTTCACTAAAAAACTGTCAAAGATGTTAAAAATGATAAGAGACAGTTTTTGACAATTCCTTTATTTAAATGCTTCTTCTTTCTTCTTTCTTCTATCTCCCTTCGGTTTCTTCATCCATCTTCTTCTTCTTCTGGTTCTTCTGGCTCTTCTGGTTCTTCCTCCGGTGTTCTCATCCAGCATCTCCTCCTCGGCGTCTTCTTCCCTTCTTCTCCTCGTGCCGCTCCGCATCCATGATGGCGTGGAGGGAGGCTCCCGCTCTTCTCTTCATCTTCTTCTCTTCTTCATCTTCTTCTCTTCTTCATCTTCTTCTCTGGGCCGCTCCGCATCCATGCTGGCATGGAGGGAGGCTCCCGCTGTGTGACGCTTTTCCTCTTCTGACGGTTCTTAACCAGTTGCCATGTGATCCCGGAAAACCGCTCCCGCGCGCCTCCCGCGCGCCTCCCGCGCGCCCCCCGCGCGCCCCCCGCGCGCCCCCCGCGCACATGGGAACATCCGTGTTCGCCGAGTCCACGGGACCCGGTGCAACACGGATCGCCATAAAGGGTCAATGACAGCGGCCCTTTACCATGTGATCGCTCCGTCCAATGACGGAGCGATCACAAATGTAAACAAACCAGGGAAAGCATGGTCATCAGGAGGTTACAGCTCTCCTCTCCTCAGACCGATGCAGCGTGAGAGGAGAGGAGAGCCTTACGGTGCCAATCAGTGAGTTTTTCCATATATATCAGTGTCCAACAGTGCCACAGCAGTGCCCAACAGTGCCACAACAGTGCCCAACAGTGTCATATGTGCCACAGCAGTGTCATCTGTGCCACAACTGTGCCACATCTATGCCATCTGTGCCACCTTTGTGCCACCTCTGTGCCACCAGAGCCACACCAGTGATACTACAGTGCACACCAGTGCCACACCTGTACCACACCAGTGCCACCTGTGCCTATCAGTGCCACCTGTGCCCATCAGTGCCACTTGTGCTCATCAGCGCCACTGCAGTGCCACATCAGTGCCGCCTGAGCCCACCAGTGCCACCTGAGCCCACCAGTGCCACCTCTGTGCCACCAGTGCCACCTCTGTGCCACCAGAGCCACACCAGTGCAACCAGTGCCACACCAATGCAACCACAGTGTACACCAGTGCCACTACAGTGCACACCAGTGCCACACCAGTCCACCTGTGCCCATCAGTGCCACCTGTGCCCTACAGTGCCACCTGTGCCCATCAGTGCCACTTGTGCTCATCTGAACCATTCAGTGCCACATCAGTGCCGCCTGTGCCCACCAGTGCCGCCTGTGCCCACCAGTGCTGCCTGAGCCCACCAGTGCTGCCTGAGCCTACCAGTGCCACCTCTGTGCCACCAGAGCCACACCAGTGCAACCAGAGCCACACCAGTCCCACTACAGTGCACACCAGTGCCACTCCAGTGCCACATCAGTGCCACCTGTGCCCATCAGTGCCACCTGTGCCCATCAGTGCTCATCTGCGCCACATCATCCTCACCAGCCACCAGTATGGCAAAAAAATTATTTACGGCCGAGGAGGCCTACCAGCGTCTCAGCATGACCGATGAGAACAGCGGGGAGCTCTCTGAGTCTCTGTCCGATTCGGATTCAGCCTATGAACCCGTGACAAGCAGCGGGTCTGATACAGAATCGGAAGAGGAACGTGTGCCCGTGAAAAGAAGGCGTTCTGGCATGGAGCAGCAGCCTACTACCACCTCGAGCGCAGTGCTGTCCACCTCAAGAGCAGTGCCGTCCACCTCAAGAGCTGTGCCGTCCACCTCAAGAGCTGTGCCGTCCACCTCAAGCGCAGTGCCGTCCACCTCAAGCGCAGTGCCACTGCAACAAAGGCCAGGTACCAGTAGGGTGTCCTCTCAGCCACAAAAGGATAGAGGCCATGCCACCCTTCTCTATGCCCTTCAAAACCCCCTGTGGCTTCCCCCTCATTCCGGAGCAGGAAATATCCCCCCTTTTACCGCCCAGCCAGGTGTCCAGGTGAACACCGATGATTTTGTCATGCTTGATTTTTTTTACTTGATTTTCACTGAAGACTTACTATCGTCCATTGTGGCCCAGTGCAACCTCTATGCACAGCAGTACATAGTAAGCAACCCTGGCTCTAGTTATGCCCGTCCCTTTGAGTGGCGAGAGCTTACCATAAAGGAATTTAAAATTTTCTTAGGCCTAACTTTTACAATGGGACTTACAAAATAAAACGAAATGTACTCATATTGGTCAACTAACCCCATCCACCACATGCCACTCTTCTCTTCGATTATGCCAAGATCAAGATACCTTATGATTTTGCGCTTCCTCCACTACAATGACAACACCCAGTGCCCTCCCCGAAATGACCCAGCATTTGACAAATTATTCAAACTTCGGCCACTCCTAAATTATTTCGCTGAAAAATTTCCCCAATTATATACCCCTGAACAGAATATTTCCGTGTCTATATTTCCGTGTCCCGAGTCCCTTGTAAAATTCTCCGGCAGGCTCGGCATCAAACAATTTATCCCCAGCAAAAGGGCCTGATATGGGGTAAAAATGTACAAACTTTGCGACCGAGCCACGGGGTACATTTACGCCTTCCGGGTGTACGAAAGGAAGGACACCCAACTGCATCCCCCTGAATGTCCAGAATATATTGGAGCCAGCGGCAAAGTTGTCTGGGAGCTTGTTTATCCACTCCTTGGAAAGGGGTACCACCTTTATGTGGATAATTTTTATACTAGCTTGCCCCTCTTCCGCAATCTTCACTGGAGAGACACCCCAGCATGTAGTACCGTAAGAACCAATAGAAAAGGCTTCCCGCAAAAACTGGTCAATGAAAGGCTACACCGAGGGGAGACGGCGTCTTTGCAGAACCAGGAGCTATTGGCTGTCAAGTGGAGGGACAGACGAAACGTCCACATGCTGACGACAATTCATAATGACACCTACGTGGAAGTCCCAAGAAGAAACGGCCCAGTCCAGAAACCTGCTTGTGTTTACGATTATAATTTGTTTATGGGGGGAGTGGACTTCAACGATCAGATGATTGAACCCTACCTTCCCACAAGAAAATCCTACCACTGGTATAAAAAAGTGTCCATTTATTTTTTCAGTTTGGCCATGTATAACACTCATGTTGTATACCAAAAATCTACAGAGAACCCCGTATCCTATCTGCACTACCAGGAACAAGTAATCTCCACCCTTTTGTACCCTGAAAGCCCACCAGAAATTATTCGCTCTGATTCCGTGAGCAGACTCCATGAACGCCACTTTCCTGACAAAACCCCCCCCCCCCCCAGTGAAACAGGCCAGAGACGTCAGAAGAGATGCCGGGTGTGCTCCAGAGGAGGAATTAGAAGAGACACCTCGTTTTATTGTCCCCAATGTCCTTCCCAACCAAGCCTCTGTATAGGTGAATGTTTCCACCATTACCATACTTCTCTACATTATTAGGGAAGTATGGTAAACATAATTCTCATTTCCTGGCATTTTCCTCCACACCCCTTATGCCACTGCACTGAACTGTACATACCTCTGCCTTCTCCGGAATCGACCCTGGCCTGTTATACGACCAAGCTTCTGCCTAACGATAAACATACCTCTGCCTTCTCCGGAACTGACCCTGGCCTGTTATACGACCAAGCTTCTGCCTAACGATAAACATACCTCTGCCTTCTCCGGAACTGACCCTGGCCTGTTATACGACAATGCTTATGCCTAACACTAAATTGTACCTACCTCTGCCTGCTCTGGAACTGACCCTGGACTGTTTGACCATGTTTTTTGCCTGCCTCTTGGACTGATCATTTACCCTGCTATGCTAGTGGGAACACAGGGGTCTCACATATGTGAGGGGCTCCAGAAATGTTTTTCTGGATGAAGAAAACTAATTTTTTAGTTTTCTCATTCCCAGATTTAGGGTCTAGAGACTCGGAGACTTCAAAGAGATTTGGGTGGGAGAAGCCTCTACCCCTGTCCCCATTCTTTCCTGGCCTGCTACTTGGACCATGTTCCTGCTTACTACCAGGACCAATATTTTGGCACTGCTGGCAATGTCTCTACTTGCACTGACCCTGGACTGTATAAGGACAGTATCCCTGCCTGTACTGACTATGGACAATATTCTTGCCTGCTGCCTGGACAATTCCATTCACTGTCGCTGACCATGTTCCTGCCTGCTGCCTGGATCAGGGCTCTCCTCCTGTGGACAACTGCACTACTAAAACCACAGGTAATCTTTTGTTTACCCTTTGCTCAGCAGAATGTATTTTAGGGTGTAATTCTTGGTATGTTCATGCTTTGTGTTAGAAATATGAAGAGCCTTCAAAAATGTGATAGATTGTAAAGAAATTAGATGTGTAATTTATGCTCCTAGAATGCCTGAATGTGCTACTTCAATGTTGGGCCTCTGTATGTGGCCAGCCTGTGTAAAAGTCTCACACATGTGGTATCACCATACTCAGGAGGAGTAGCAGAATATATTTTGGGGTGTCATTTTTGCTATGTACATGCTATGTGTTGGAAATATCTTAGAAATGGACAACTTTGTGTAAAACAAAATGTGTTTTCATTTTTTTCCCACATTTTCCAAAAACTTCTGGAAAAAAAATTAACCGTTCAAAAGACTCATTATGCCTCATAGATTATACGTTAGGGTGTTTACTTTCCAAAATGGGGTCACTTTGTGGCCGTTTCCATTGTCCTGGTGCTCCAGGGCCTTCAAAAGTGTAATAGGTGGTTGAGAGATTAGATGTGTAATTTATGCTCCTAGAACGCCTGAATGTGCTACTTCAATGTTGGGCCTCTGTATGTGGCCAGGCTGTGTAAAAGTCTCACACATGTGGTATTGCCATACTCAGGAGGAGTAGCAGAATATATTTTGGGGTGTCATTTGTGTAATGTACATGCCATGTGAGAGAAATAACCTGTTATAATGACAACTTGGTGTGAAAAAAAATAAAAATAAAAAAAATCTTAATTTTGCAAAGAATTGTGGGAAAAAATAACAACTTAAAAAAACTCACCATGCCTCTTACTAAATACCTTGGAATGTCTACTTTCCAAAAAGGGGTCATTTTGTGGGTATTTGTACTTGCCTGGCTTGTTAGGGTCTCAAGAAATGAGATAGGCCTCAGTACATCAGGTTTGATCAGATGTGATCAATTTTCAGTGATTGGCACCATAGCTTGTAGACTCTATAACTTTCACACAGACTATATAATATCCACTAATTTAGGTTATTTTTACCAAAGATATGTAGCAGTATAAATTTTGGCCCAAATTTATGAAGAAAAATTACTTATTTGCAAAATGTTATAGTAAAAATGAAGAAAAATTCATTTTTTTACAAAATTTTCGGTCTTTTTTCATTTATAGCACAAAAAATAAAAAACCCAGAGGTGATCAAATACCACCAAAAGAAAGCTCTATTTGTGTGAAAAAAGGACGAAAATTTCATATGGGTACAGTGTTGCATGACTGAGTAATTGTCATTCAAAATGTGAGAGCACCGAAAGCTGAAAATTGGTCTGGTTAGGAAGGGGGTTTAAGTGCCCAGTGGTCAAGTGGTTAAATAGCAGGGGGGTGGGGCCACTCAGTGACCCCGCCCCCCTCTGACGCACGGTGACTTGACGAGACTTCCCTGTGGCGTCACGGGGAATACCACAAGGAAGTCCCGTCATGTCCCCGTGCGTCAGAGGGGGCGGGGTCACCGGGTGGCCCTGACCCTCTGTTAATTAAGAACCATCAGAAGAGGAGAAGCGTCACACAGTGGGGGCCTCCCTCCATGCCAGCATGGATGCGGAGCGGCCCGAAAAGAAGATGAAGAGAAGAAGATGAAGAGAAGAGCAGGAGCCTCCCTCCATGCCATGGATGCGGAGCGGCCCGAGGAGAAGAAGGGAAGAAGACGCCGCGGAGGAGATGCTGGACGAGAACACCGAAGGAAGAACCAGAAGAAACAGAAGAACCAGAAGAAGACAAAGATGAAGGAAGATAGAAGAAAGAAGAAGCATTTAAATAAAGGAATTGTCAAAAACTGTCTTGTCGTTTTTAACATTTTTGACAGTTTTTTAGTGAAATGGTAGGGGTACTTTTGTACCCCCTTACCATTTCACACAGGGGGGAGGGCTGGGATCTGGGGGTCCCCTTGTTAAAGGGGGCTTCCAGATTTCGATAAGCCCCCCACCCACAGACCCCCACAACCACCGGCCAGGGTTGTGGGGATGAGGCCCTTGTCCCCATCAACATGGGGACAAGGTGTTTTGGGGGGCTACCTCAAAGCACCCTCCCAATGTTGAGGGCATGTGGCCTGGTACGGTTCAGAAGGGGGGGCGCTCTCTCCCCTCCCCCTCTTTTCCTGCGGCCTGCCAGGTTGCGTGCTCGGATAAGGGTCTGGTATGGATTTTTGGGGGGACCGCACGCCGTTTTTTTTTTATTTTGGCCGGGGTTCCCCTTAATATCTATACCAGACATGAAGAGCCTGGTATGGAATTTAGGGGGACCCCCCACATCATTTTTTTTTTTTAATTTTGGTTCGGGGTTACCCTGTGGGGAATTCCTATGACGTTTTTTCATCAATGAACTTCTATGTGTATTGTCGGACCGGCAATTCATTAATAGCTGCGAGTAGTTTTAAATGACTTTTTTTCCTTTGAAATGTCATTTTGCTGTCAGACTGTTCTAAACACGGGAAACATGCGCCCCTTTACAGGCATACTATAGACACCCCCCAGCTACGAAATTTAAAGGGATATTACACGTTTATTGTTTCACTTTAAGCACTATTAAAATCACTGCTCCCGAAAAAACGTCCGTTTTTAAAACTTTTTTTTGCATTGATACATGTCCCCTGGGGCAGGACCCAGGTCCCCAAACACTTTTTATGACAATACCATGCATATAAGCCTTTAAAATTAGCACTTTTGATTTCTCCCATAGACTTTTAAAGGGTGTTCCGTGGCATTCGAATTTGCCGCGAACACCCCAAATTGTTCGCTGTTCGGCGAACTTGCGAACAGCGAATGTTCGAGTCGAACATGAGTTCGACTCGAACTCGAAGCTCATCCCTAGTGTTGAGTTATTTTGAGGGAACAACAAATTTACACTGTTATACAAGCTGTACACTCCCTACTTTACATTGTAACAAAGTGTAATTTCTTCAGTGTTGTCACATGAAAAGATATAATAAAATATTTACAAAAATGTGAGGGGTGTACTCACTTTTGTGTAATACTGTATATATAATTTTGTGCCTCTCCATTTTCCTGATTTCTTCCTCCATCTTCCAGATTTCTCCCTTTGTTTAGCCACAGCAGTGTGGAGGGAGTTGATGGATCCCTCCAATTCACCTTTAGCCGCATTAGGCACATATTAGTTTTGACTGGACGTTTCTGTTAGTAGAGTTGAAAGAGGAACTTTATTTGGTACGTAGGACAAATTTTGAGTTGCCAAAAACTGTATATTTTTTTCTTTATTACTTTTACTATGAAGAATTTTATGACCTAAATGGTTCACTTCTACATTCCACATCTGAGAAAATGAGAACACATTATAAATGGCTGCATTCAAATGACTTTAAATTCTCCAAAAACAATTTCACAACTTATATCTGTCCAGTTAGTCCAGGCTAATTTTTTTTAAACTCTCAACCGCTGGAATTTCAAAGTGTGCCCTTTACAACTTTAATAATGAATGTTATACCAGTCATATTTTTACTGTTGTCCTAATAACCAAATACTCAGTATCCTATGGAACTCTATGTGGAATGAGGTGCATACTGTATATGAATCAAAGTACCCAATTATATAACAAAGCTGTAACAAACTGACTACATTATCAGCAGCCTATAAAACAACAAATATAAATGAATAGAAGATACATTATCAGACTTGTTCAGAAGAGGCAGACAGATCTGACAGACGCACATGATGTGTAGTTCAATTATGGGGAATAGGATGAAGTCATTTAACCAATGTTTGTAGGGCAGAAGTTGATTGCATGAGAAATGCTCTCTTAATCATCCCAGCTGTATTTGTACTGTTTCTTTTTGTATGACTATTACTTTACCTGGGAAAAAAAGCAAGGCTTCCTTAAGCTCCGACTGGGAGAAGGAGAAGCATCACAAGGAACCCTTTTTACTAGATGCATTTGCATTTTTTATATTTTACTATGAGTGTACATGAGTGTATTTTAATTGAAAATAGATTACAAATGTTATAAACAGTAGCACAATTAATAAGTGACAACATTTTTTTAACTGACACCCTTTTATTACCTAGGGCAGTGATGGCGAACCTTGGCACCCCAGATGTTTTGGAACTACATTTCCCATGATGCTCCACTACACTACAGAATGCCTGAGCATCATGGGAAATGTAGTTCCAAAACATCTGGGGTGCCAAGGTTTGCCATCACTGACCTAGGGCAATGGTCACTAAATGGCACACCGTGGTCTGGAACCGAACCAAGTGACAGTCCTGTCAGGACCGCAGCCATGCCAACGTCCTGACCCAGTCCTCTCCCAGACTTTCTGCCCAGTCACCGATGTCATCCTCACAATGGGCAGGGCTGGGAGGAGATGCAGATCAGGACTGAGGGGTGGGAGCTACCCAAGTTATTATGTTAACAAGCAAGTGATTACTCAGCTTGTTAATACTAAAAGACTCCCGCTCTCTGTCCTGATCAGCAAGTCCTACGACCCCTGCCTGATGTGAGGACAATGTCAGTGGCCAGGCTGGAGGCCCACAAGAGGACACCCCAGGATGATTAGCGCCTCTGCCCTGCCAAAGGTACCATAGAACTTTGCAGGGGAGGCTTGCATTAAAAGGGGCTCTGTGTTGTGTTAGGGGCACTGTTTGGTGTTATGGGCGCTTTAAGAGACACTGTGTGGTGTAAAGGGGCACTACATGGTGTAAAGGGGTACTGCAATGTAAAAGGAGGCAGTATTGTGAAGGGGAACTGAGGACAATGTGGGCCTGCTTTAAAGAGGGGACTGTGATGAAAAGGGGACTACGATCTGAAAGGTATGCTGAAGACAATGATGTACGAGGGGGCCGTGATGTGTTATAGTGCTAACGAGATTCGGACAGAAAGGAAATTGTGCTGACCGGACCTCCGTAAATTTAAATTCAAGACCCCTGATCTAGGGTATCTGTTTTCCAAAAAAAAAAAATCACATTTTGGGAGGTTTCACATAATCTTCAGGCCTAAAATGTGCTTTCTAATCCCCTGTACACACGGTCGGACATTGATCGGACATTCCGAAAACAAAATCCATGGATTTTTTCCGACGGACGTTGGCTCAAACTTGTCTTGCATACACACGGTCACACAAAGTTGTTGGAAAAGCCAATCGTTCTAAATGCGGTGACGTAAAGCATGTACGTCGGGACTATAAACGGGGCAGTAGCCAATAGCTTTCGTCTCTTAATTTATTCTGAGCATGCGTGGCACTTTGTGCATCGGATTTGTGTACACACGTTCGGACTTTCCGACAACGGATTTTGTTGTCGGAAAATTTTATAGCAAGCTCTCTAAGTTTGTGTGTCGGAAATTCCGATAGAAAAACGGTCGGAATTTCTGACAATAAGGTCCTATCACACATTTTTCGTCTGAAAATCCGACCGTGTGTACAGGGCATTACACTTTCAAAGAAAGGGCTTAACCACTTTGGGACTGAGCCTCTTTCTGAGATTTGTTGTTTACAAGTTAAAGACAGGTTTTTTTGCTAGAAAATTACTTAGAACCCCCAAACATTATACATTTTTTTTTGAACACCCTAGAGAATAGAATGGCGGTTGTTGCAATACTTTCTGTCACAGTGTATTTGCGCAGCGGTCTTACAAGCGCACTTTTTTTGAAAAAAATAGACATTTTTGAATTAAAAAATAAGACAACAGTAGAGTTAGCCCAATAATTTCTTTTTTATCTTGTGAAAGATAATGTTACGCCGAGTAAATTGATACCCAACATGTCACGCTTCAAAATTGTGCCCACTCATGGAATGGCGAGAAACTTTTACCCTTAAAAATCCCCATAGGCGACGTTTAAAAAATTCTACAGGTTGCATGTTTTAAGTGACAGAGGAGGTCTAGGGCTAGAATTATTGCTTTCGCTCTACCGATCGCGGCGATACCTCATATGTGTGGTTTGAACACCGTTTTCATATGCGGGCGCTACTCACGTATGCGTTCGCTTCTGCACACGAGCTCCTCAGGACGAGTCGCATTTAAAACATTTTTTTTCTTATTTATTTTACCTTTTTATGTCACTTTTATTCTGTTTATTTCTATTCCAAGGAATGTAAACATCCTTTGTAAAATTAAAAAAGCATGACAGGACCTCTTAAATATGAGATCTGGGGTCAAAAAGACCTCAGATATCATATTTAGACTAAAATGCAATAAAAAAAAAAAAAAAATTGTCATTTAAAAAAATGAAAAAAAAAAGTCCCTTTAAGAGCTATGGGCAGAAGTGACGTTTTGACGTTGCTTCCGCCCTGCAATGATATGGAGACGGGTGGGGGCCATCTTCCCCTCACTCGTCTCCATGTCAGGCCACAAAAAAGGACACGACCGCCTCCGCCGCTGCCGACGGCTTTGGTAAGCAGCGGAGGGGACCGGAGAGCGGTGGGGGGGGCACCTCTCCCGCCGCCGATAAAAGTGATCTCCTCCCGCTGTAGAGATCACTTTTATGATAAACCAGACCGCTCACTGAAGAAGAGGATACCGGGGTTATGGCAGCTAGCTGCTGCCATAACAACGATATACTCCTTCAAAGTACCGACGTATATCGTCATGAGCTGGTCCGGAAGTGGTTAAGAAGTTCTTTAACTCTTTTACCACCAGTAGGTAATAACACATACTCTTGGCAGCTGCAGCCACCGGGAGGGTGTACATTCAAAAAGCCGACTGTTGGTTTTCCAGTTAAAGTGATCTGGTGGCTGTACAGCCACCAGATCACTTTCTATCCCACAGCATGCCCGGGACCTGCATGACAGCTGTCGCCGGGTGGAGGGGAGGAAGATCAGCAAACATTCGTTCACTGATCTTCCCTAGCTAGGATAAGCCTGGAAGCGACCAGTTAAACATCACTTCCAGTTTATGTTGTCACTTAAATCAGGGAGGAAGTTAATGAGGCACAATCGGTGCTCCATTAGCTTAAATGGAAGACAGGTGAGGCATCAGGGATGTTTTATTGCCCCCTTATGTGATATACAGTTTTAGTGAAAGTAAATAAATCAAGTAAAAAATAAAGTTGCACTTAAATCCGCTCCCAAAAAAAAAAAATGTGAGCCCACCCTGCCCCCATTACATGCACATACAAAGCAAACTGATCTGTCAGCGGCACCTACTTATGAAAACATCCTTTGCGACACACATGTTATATATAAACGTGTACGCCAGAATGAGTGCAATAACTCTAGGGCCAATATTCACTGTTAGCGCAAAACTAATGAACTGAAGGGGCTTTTTCGTATTGAAAATATAGGGTAGTGAAGTTTGTGGTCGTTGCGTGGGTGTATGCAAATTTAAACCTTGACTTGTCAGCACAACCTTATCTTTAACCACTTGACCACTGGGCACTTAAACCCCCTTCCTAACCAATCATTTCTTGACTACCTCTTATATTTTTCAAAGCCCTGGAGCACCAGGACAATGGAAACGCCCCAAAAAATAACCCTATTTTGGAAAGAAAACAACCCAATGGATAATCTATGAGGCATAATGAGTCTTTTGAACATGTCATTTTTTGGAAAATGCGTAAAGAAAATGAAAACGCATTTTTTTTTTTACACAAAGTTGTCCATTTATACAATATTTCTAACACATAGCAGGTACATACCAAAAATTACACCCAAAAATAGATTCTCCTACTTCTCCTGAGTACGGCGATACCACATGTGGGAGACTTTTACACAGCCTGGCCACATAGAGAGGACCAACATGCAGGGAGCACCGTCAGGTGTTCTAGGGGCATAAGTTTCAAATCTAATTTGACTACCTATTACACTTTTGTGAGGCACTGTAGTGGCATGTATGTGGCATGGATTAGAACTAATGTGGCATAGATTAGCATGAATGGGGATGGATGAGCCGTGGATGGGGATGGCTGAGTATGGATGGGATGACTGAGCATGAATGAGTATGGCTGGGTACGGCTGAGTATGGCTGGGTACAGCTGAGTATGGCTAAGTACGGCTGGGTACGGCTGAGTACGGCTGGGTACGGCTGAGTACGGCTGGGTATGGCTGAGTACGGCTGGGTATGGCTGAGTCTGGATGGGGGTGGATGGGATGGCTGAGCATGGATGGATGGATGAGTATTGCTGAGTATGGATGGATGAGTATTGCTGAGTATGGATGGATGGCTGAGCATGGATGAATGGATGAGTATGCTGAGTATGGATGGCTGAGCACGGATGGATGAGTATGCTGAATATGGTTGGCTGAACATGGATGGATGGATGAGTATGCTGAGCATGGACGGATGGATGAGTATGGATGGATAGATGAGTATGCTGAGTATGGATGGCTGATCATGGATGGATGAGGCTGCAATGGGCACATATCAGCGCTGTGGGCACTACAGATCCAGCCCACAGCGCTGCTGCCACTGATCTCTCCCCTCTCTGCTCACACTGTACCCATCTGTACAGAGAGGGGAGAGAGGAACCAGACGTGATGCCGGTTTGTTTACAAGTGATCGCTCCGTCTTTTGAAGGAGCAATCACATGGTAAACGGCCGCTGTCAAAGGCCATTTACCGTGATCCGTGATGTTCACTGATCTGTGAGGTCACAGATATTCCCAGGTGTGCACCTCAGGGGGCACGTGGGAGCAGGATTCTGGGAGGACGTCAATGAATGACCTCCCAGAGTTATCGAGCCGCGCTGTAGCAGTCATTCGGCTATGGCGCAGTCATTAACTGGTTAATATTTACCAAAAATGTATTTTTACAGAAATGTGCTTGATAAACTGCTGCACAAATATTGTGTGACATAAAAATTAGAACTACCATTATTTTAGTCTCCAGGGTCTCTGTTTTCAGAAAATATAGAATGTTTGTGAGTTTTAGCTAATCTTCAGGCCTAAAAGGATTTTTTTTTTAACATAAAAACAGCTTTGGCAGCAAAATGGTTACATAGAAAAAAGTCCACATTTCTGAAAGTCCTAAAAATAACTTTATTTATTATAAACAGTTTACAGTTTCCGGTAATGCTTAAACATTTCATTATCGAAGATATATTCCAGAAGACACAATCTATTGCTAATGAATGGTGTACTCAAATATAAATAGACATAATCCAATAAGTTTAAGTGAGATGCTTCATTGTCTTGTCATCTGAAATATATCTTCTTCATATACAGCGTCCATTTCAGGTTTTCTAGGACAAAATATTCTATTGCTATGAACACAAGAAATAATATACTGTATATCTTGGGTATCACTGAAGGATAAGTTAAATCCAATGGACAGATTAATTGGTTGCTCATATTCTATAACATTTTTCGAAACAGCCATCATACAAAATTTGCAGTGATGTAATTAAGATCTGATAATTTAATTAAAAAAAAGCTTTTAGGCAAGCTTCAAGACAGTACCAATGCTCTGTGTCTGTCCGAAAGACTTAACAATCAATCAAGATTTGGACTACTGATACTTACAGATTAAGTAAACCCTAATTATTTAGTATGTTGACATCATGCCTCACTGTATACAATTTTCTTAAGCAAATCATTTGTTTGCTAATTAGTTGCAACGTTTATTCTCTGGAGATCCTTTCAGTAAAAGTACTTCCTATTGTAAACTGACAGCACTAAGGTAGGCCATACAGTAACCAGTTTTCTTTCCTTCAACAATGGGTTGAAGGAAAGAAAATTGCTCCATGCCCCCATTAAGACAGTCAGTGTTGATGGAGGAATCCTTCCCACGGAGTCGTAAGAATACAATAATCACTGTTGGCAGCTATAGCCACTGGCAGTGTTCGAATGAAAAAACTTGGCAGGCTGGTTGTACTGAAGTCCATAGGATAGACTGACTTTAGTAAAACCAGCCTGTCCATACATGGATCCAAGTTCAGCTGCTTCTTGCTGAACTGGCCAAATTTCAGAATGTCTTTGTCTAGCTTAAGTCACCGCCTCTTAATTAGCAGCAACATTGTCAGCCTGCCATGAGTGTTCCTTCAATTGGCTGCATGTCTTCTGTAAACCTGATAAGTAGCTCAATGGACTGGCAGTTCCTTCTTAGAAAAATTGAAATTCATTAAATTCATTCATTTATTCTAAACTGCATACACTGGAAAAGCAGAATAATTCTAGATCAGATTGTAGCTCTGTTCAACATGTAAAATCATATATTCAGTGGAGGTGTGTCCATAAGGGCTCACGGCACCACCCCCTCTCTCCAGCCACCCCCTCTGTCATCAATAGATAGATTCATGCATTGCATGAATGTATCCATTGCCGCCGCTGCCACCCCCTATTCAGGCGCCCGCCCCCTTTCCGGCCTGAAATACAGCGTGGGGGTGTTTCTGAAGCACCTGATTAGAGCCATAGGCTCTAAAAGGCACCAAAAAAGGTCACCTGCGAGTACCATGCTTGGCGCTCGCAGTTCACCAGCTGTGTTAGAAAAGCGAATTAATATTTGCTTTCCTAACACTGAACCACGTCTCCGCCAATCAGGTGCTCGGGCCTGTTACCCATCACCTGATTGGCTGAAATGACAGGAGCTGTGATTGGATGCCTATCAGGCGTCCAATCATAGGAGAGGATGAGAGGAGAGGACGGGGAAGACATGGAGGACATGGAGGAGCATGGAGGACGACGCCCGCCGCTGTCACCTGCTGCCCCGCCGAGACAGGGTAAGTGCCGGGGAGAGACGGCAAGCGGGTGGGCGGGGGGACAGAGTGGCAGCATTTGATGGGTACAGTGGCTCATTCGCTGGGCACAGTGGCAGCATTTGATGGGCACAGTGGCTGCATTTGATGGGCACAGTGGCTGCATTCGATGGGCACAGTGGCTGCATTCGATGGGCACAGTGGCTGCATTCGATGGGCACAGTGGCAGCATTTGATGGCACAGTGGGAGCATTTGATAGGCACAGTGGCAGCATTTGATGGGCACAGTGGGAGCATTTGATGAGCACAGTGGCAGCATTTGATGAGCACAGTGGCAGCATTTGATGGCACAGTGGGAGTGTTTGATAGGCACAGTGGCAGCGTTTGATGGGCACAGTGGCAGCAATTGATGGGCACAGTGGGAAAAAACAAAGAAAAATAAATCAGCGCGAAGTGGTAAATAACGTAATGAAGCAGCTGAACACTAGGGTCAAAATTCAAATCCCTCAATAAAATCAATAAAACAGACAGTGCAGCGCTAAAACCAAAAAACAAATGAACTAAAAATAAAAATAGAATCCACCACAGTGTAAAATCAATAAGTCCATGGGTATAATCCTGATATCATCTTCATATCCGAGCAGAACACTTGCTTAGCAAAGGGGTGATAAACAGAAATCCCACCACCAAGGTGTAAGATGGCCTCTCACCTGATGGCGTGGACCCTTTAACTACAGAGGGTCAAAAAGAGCCTTTTCATAAACCCAAAAGGTAAACAGCATGCAGAGACATCCGTCTGGGGCTCGGCATAAGGTGCTCCGATTTGGCAATATATGAAAAAGAACAGCAGAAAAATAGTGCTCTCCGTATAAAATGACTCTTTATTAATATACAAACTGATCACACTCACATGAAAAGCACTTGACAAGTGCATGTAAACAATCCGAAGCGAAGGAGATCTTCCGGACAATGATGCAGATGCGCAGTGGCCGCGGGTGACGTCACGACGTTGTCCTCGTTCTGGACGCGTTGCGTCCCAATGGGCGGGGACTTCATCAGCAGATGAGGACACGACGTGGGCACCCGCGCTATATACTAGGTGAGTAACCATGACAACGCTGAACGCCGCATGATCTACCTCACGCAAACCCGGAAATCAATCCGGATATGACCCCTCGGAGTGAAATGTAAAAACGGAAAAACACAGTGGGAGCATTTGATGGGCACAGTGGGAGCATTTGATGGCACAGTGGGAGTGTTTGATGGGCACAGTGGCAACGTTTGATGGGCACAGTGGCGGCAATTGATGGGCACAGTGTATATATAGCAAGCGCACTTGCAACAGATATCCAATTACTGTCTCTGGCCCAGGTAGGTAGGTTGCACATCTCCTCCTGGACACCAGACACCTCTGCAGCCTTGCCTTTCCCAAACAGCTTACACAGCATTTTCTTATCATACACAACAGAAATCACTACAGAAAATATGTCTGCTTCAATTGAACGTTAGTGTAAATCCCGGGCGAACCCCTAATTGGTTTGCTTTGTCTTTTAAGGTTACTTTGCAATAAAAGCAAGGAAGCATAAAAACCTCTGCAGTGTATATTAATTTGCTTTAGTAAACAAAAATGCTGCTTCACTTGTAGGAAAAAACAATTGTAAGACATACAACGTTTTACAAAACATATGATTACAATATAAACATGCTCAAACTATTTATTCTCCTTAACAAATGAGCACGGCAATGTATGCAATAGGAATACTCTAAAAGTTCCTTAATTTGGTTCTTCCAGGTGATGTAGTCTTCTTCCTTTTAACCAGAATCTCTCCAGACTACTCCTTCTCTTAAGTCCTGCAAAACAATCAGTGCTGCTCGTTTGTCTTGAGCACATTGTTGTGTCTCAAGTGCTTTTCCGTTCCCCTACTTTCTGTAGCATCACTTCCTTTCCTGAGCTCATGAACCAGTCCAACTAATTCATTAGCATTCAAATAGAGGAAGACTAGCTTCTATAAACAATACACATAACTAAAATGCATAATTTTTATATTTACGCTATACAAATCACTAAAATATCAACAGCAACACATTGCATACACTAAACAGTTACTTAACTTGGTTATTCCTGGTGATGGAGTCTTCTTCCAGAATCTCTCCAGGCTGCTCCCTGCTTCTTGGAGTCCTGAGCTCATGAACCAGTTCAACTAATTCATTAGCATATGAATATGGGAAGTCTAGATTCTAAAAAACATTTACGTAACTAAAATGCATTATTCTTATATTTACGCTAAAAATCACTAAACTAGCCATAGCAACGCATTCATCAACAATGAACAATGGGGGTCTAGCAAATGCTAGACCCCCTACCTCCCTAAACTCATCTTCCTTGCATTCCCTGACCACTCAATTGCTCTGTGGCGGCGACCACAAACACTGGCAACGATCCTGTATAGTGGAGATTGTGACATCCTCCCGGGAGACAGTGCTCAGGCCTGAGCAGTCAATCTGCCTGAAAAAGGTCACCTGATGAGAAAGATGACATCATCTCTAGTTAAGCTCTGACACCATCCATCACAGAGCCTACACAGGTATTAACTCCCAGAGCAATGGAGTGAAGAAGGAGCACAAACAAGGTAAGTATAATGAGGTTAGTACATGACTGCATAGGAAAAGTGACAGAGTTTCTATTCAAGGAAGACTGCATAGTCCATTTGGGTGGCCCCACAACCTCATCCAATATCCAATACTTGTTGGTCACAAGTAGGGATGAGCCGAACACCCCCCGGTTCGGTTCGCACCAGAACCCGCGAACGGACCGAAAGTTCGCACGAACGTTAGAACCCCATTGACGTCTATGGGACTCGAACGTTCGAAATCAAAAGTGCTCATTTTAAAGGCTAATTTGCATGGTATTGTCCTAAAAAGGGTTTGGGGACCCGGGTCCTACCCCAGGGGACATGTATCAATGCAAAAAAAACTTTTAAAAACGGCCGTTTTTTCGGGAGCAGTGATTTTAATGATGCTTAAAGTAAAAAAAAAAAAGTGAAATATTCCTTTAAATATCGTACCTGGGGGGTGTCTATAGTATGCCTGTAAAGTGACGCGTGTTTCCCATGTTTAGAACAGTCCCTGCACCAAATGTCATTTTTAAAGGAAAAAATCTCATTTAAAACTGCTTGCGGGTTTAATGTCATGTCGGGTCATGGCAATATGGATGAAAATCAGTGAGACAAACGGCATGGGTACCCCCCAGTCCATTACCAGTCCCTTTGGGTCTTGTATGGATATTAAGGGGAACCCCGCACCCAAATTAAAATAAGGAAAGGTGTGGGGCCACCAGGCCCTATATACTCTGAACAGCAGTATACAGGCGGTGCAAACAAGACAGGGACTGTAGGTTTGTTGTTAAGTAGAATCTGTTTGTAATTTTGAACATTTTTAACGTGTTTAGCTCCAGCCAAAAAATCTTTTCTAAGCTTTTTGGAAAACATAGGGAAGGGTTATCACCCCTGTGACATTTGTTTTGCTGTCTTTCCTCCTCTTCAGAAGATTTCACCTCACTTTTTTGTCCCAATGAAAAATGTTTTTTGAAAATTTGGGTTTTTTTGTGGAACAAGGATTGGAAAGCATCAGTGGAAAGGAGAACTTGTTTTCCCATATTAACTCTTACAGGAGAGAATTTCCCTTCCTAGGGGTAGATTTCATCTCACTTCCTGTTGTCTCCTTCCGTTTGCAAGTAGGAGTCGTTTGTAAGTTAGATGTTTGAAAGTAGGGTCCTGCCCTATATACTCAGCAGAAATTTGGGCCTTAGGTGTTGCTGTGGCCACAACACTGTAAGCCCTCACAGGGCCCTGCTGTGAAATATTAGATCAAGAATTGTAATTACATGCCCCTGTTGAACAGGAGCTGAAAAATTAGGCCTTAGGCACTGGTGCTGGTGCCACAACACTGCAACCCCTCACAGACACTCTAGTTGGAACGCAGGAACGAGCCCTGCTGCAAATTATTGCTTCAAAAATTGTAATTACACGCCCCTGTTAGACAGGGGCAGAAAAATTGGGCCTTAGGCACTGGTGCTGGTGCCACAACACTGCAACCCCTCACAGACACTCTAGTTGGAACGCAGGAACGAGCCCTGCTGCAAAGTATTGCATCAAAAATTGTAATTACACGCCCCTGTTAGACAGGGGCAGAAAAATTGGGCCTTAGGCACTGGTGCTGGTGCCACAACACTGCAACCCCTCACAGACACTCTAGTTGGAACGCAGGAACGAGCCCTGCTGCAAAGTATTGCATCAAAAATTGTAATTACACGCCCCTGTTAGACAGGGGCAGAAAAATTGGGCCCTAGGCACTGGTGCTGGTGCCACAACACTGCAACCCCTCACAGACACTCTAGTTGGAATGCAGGAACGAGCCCTGCTGCAAAGTATTACATCAAAAATTGTAATTACACGCCCCTGTTAAACAGGGGCTGAAAAATTGTGCCTTAGGCACTGGTGGTGGCGCCCAGAACCAAAAATGTTCTTACAAGCTATCAGCGTGATGATTGAGGAGGAAGAGGATAATTACTCAGGGATAGTCACTCAGCATCAGCATAGGCAGTCTTTGAAGGGATCTGAGATTTCAAAAAAAATTATTCGGTTACATCAGCATCAGGTGCTTGGTAGCTGGTGGTGATCCAAGACTCATTCATTTTTATGAAGGTCAGCCGATCGACCGAGTCGGTGGACAGACGCACCCTGTGATCGGTTACCACGCCTCCAGCAGCACTGAATGTGCGTTCCGAAAGAACGCTGGATGCAGGACAGGCCAGTAGCTCAATTGCATACTGTGCAAGCTCTGGCCAGTGATCCATCCTCAAGACCCAGTAACCCAGAGGATTTTCGGTGGGAAAGGTGTCCAAGTCTGATCTTGCCCCTAGGTATTCCTGCACCATGTAAAACAGACGCTGGCGATGGTTGCTGGAACCGATCATACCTTGGGGCTGCGGACCAAAAAATTGTCTGAACGCATCGGTCAGACGGCCACCTTCTCCACCGCTCCTTCTTTGACTGACCGAAGCCTCAGCAACACGTTGTCCAGAAACAGGAGTTTGTAACCTCCCAGTCTCTGGGAACGCGTTGCACAGACCTTTCTGCAAGGCCTCCCGAAGATGTTTCATCCTCTGCTCCCTCTGCGATGGCAAGATAAGGTCCGCAACCTTACCCTTGTAACGTGGATCAAGGAGGGTTGCCAGCCAGTATTGGTCCTTCTCCTTGATACCACGAATACGAGGATCCTTACGCAGGCTTTGCAGGATCAGGGAGGCCATGCAGCGTAGGTTTGCTGAGGCATTCGGTCCGGAGTCCTCTGGGTCACTAAGAACGACATGGTCCGCAGCCACCTCCTCCCAGCCACGTACAAGTCCATGTGTTTCTTGGGACTGATCCCTTAAAGACTGCTGCTGATGCTGAGTGCCAGGCTCCACCTCCATACTGACACAATCTTCCTCCTCCTCCTCTTCCTCCTCGTCCTCTTCCTGTGTGATCGGCGGGCACGCAGGAACACTGTCTGGATAAAGGGGGCCTTGAGAGCTAAGGAAGTCCTCCTCTTCCTGCCTCTGTTCTGCCTCAAGTGCCCTGTCCATTATTCCACGCAGCGTGTGCTCCAACAGGTGGACAAGGGGGACAGTGTCACTGATGCATGCACTGTCACTGCTCACCATCCTCGTGGCCTCCTCGAATGGTGACAGGACAGTGCATGCATCCCTGATCATGGCCCACTGGCGTGGGGAAAAAAAACCAAGCTCCCCTGACCCTGTCCTGGTGCCATAGTCGCACAGGTACTCATTGATGGCCCTCTGCTGCGTGTGCAGCCGCTGCAGCATGGCCAACGTTGAGTTCCACCTGGTGGGCATGTCACAGATTAGGCGGTTCTTGGGCAGGTTAAACTCCTTTTGGAGGTCCGTCAGCCGAGCACTGGCATTATATGACCGGCGGAAATGCACACAGACTTTCCTGGCCTGCCTCAGGACATCCTGTAAGCCCGGGTACCTGCCCAAGAACCGCTGCACCACCAAGTTAAGGACGTGAGCCAAACAGGGCACATGGGTCATTTGTCCCTGTCGGAGGGCAGAGAGGAGGTTGGTGCCATTGTCGCAAACCACCATTCCTGCCTTAAGTTGGCGTGGCGTCAACCACCTCTGAACCTGCCCCTGCAGAGCTGACAGAACCTCTGCCCCAGTGTGGCTCCTGTCCCCCAAGCACACCAGCTCAAGCACCGCATGGCATCTTTTGGCCTGCGTACTTGCGTAGCCCCTTGAACGCCTACGGAGCACCGCTGGTTCCGAGGAAGAGGCCATGGAGGAAGAAGAAGAGGAGGGGGTGGAGGAGAGAGGTGTGTCACAATCAGCATTTTGGAGGCGTGGTGGCGGAACAACCTCCAACACTACTGCACCTTGTCCTGCATCCTTCCCAGCTGCCAGCAGAGTCACCCAATGCGCCGTGAAACTTAGGTAACGTCCCTGTCCATGCCTGCTGGACCATGAGTCAGCGGTAATATGCACCTTACCGCTGACCGCCCTGTCCAGCGAGGCATGGACATTGCCTTCCACATGCCGGTAGAGAGCCGGAATCGCCTTCCGTGAGAAAAAGTGGCGTTTGGGTACCTGCCACTGAGGAACCGCACATTCCACAAACTCACGGAAGGGGGCAGAGTCTACCAACTGAAAAGGCAGCAGTTGAAGTGCTAGCAATTTTGCCAAGCTAGCATTCAACCGCTGGGCATGTGGATGGCTGGGAGCAAACTTCTTTCGGCGGTGCAGCAGCTGGGGCAGGGAAATTTGCCTGGTACAATCTGACGTCGGTGTACCAAAAGCAGATTGCCCACAAGTACTTGGCTGTGACACACCTAATTCTACACCTTCATTCCTCTCACTGCAGGTCTCAGAGAGGACTGAAGGTCTAGTGGGGTTGGAAATCTCAGCTGATGAGGAGCAAGGAGAGATCCTCTTTGTTCTTTGGTGTGGGTCTTTTAGATACGCTTGCCAACGAACTGCATGGCAGGTCAACATATGTCTGGTCAAGCATGTGGTACCCAAGCGGGAGATATTTTGGCCACGCGAGATACGCTTGAGACATATGTTGCAAATAGCAGCGGTGCGATCTGATGCACTCGTCTCAAAAAAGGCCCACACCAAAGAACTTTTTGAATAACGCGCAGAGACTGCAGCGCCCTGCACATGTGGAGCTTTGGGGTGTGATGCAGTCAATGTGCTGCCCTTAGGCTGGCCCCTGGAGGGCATCCTGCCTCGTTGGTGATGTGCTGCCGCCTCCTCCTCCTCCTCCTCCTCCTCCTCCTCCTCCTCCTCCTCTCTCCTATCAGGCACCCACGTTGAGTCAGTGACCTCATCATCCCCTCCCTCCTCATCACTGGAGCAAACCTGGCAGTATGCTGCAGCAGGGGGAGCATGACTGCCAGATTGCTGTCCTTCTTGGGCACCCCCTCTGTCCGCGCTCATGTTACTGCCTTCATCGAGCTCAGTATCGTCATCAGAGCCTTCCAAACGCTGGGCATCCTCCTGGAGCATGTACCCAACACTGTGGTCAAACAGTTCGAGGGAATCCTCATGAGGACATGGTGGAGCTAGGGAAGGAGTCACTGATGACATTGAGCTGAGGGAAGAGGCCGCTGCTTTGCCAGACAAAGCACCCTGGGCATGGGTGAGAGAGGATGAGGAGGATGAGGACGGCTTGGTCATCCACTCGACCAAGTCTTCCGCATGTTGCGGCTCAACATGGCCAGCTGCCGAAAAAAAGGCCAAGCGTGTCCCATGGCCACGTGCTGATGAGGATGCACCGTCTCCACGACCAGCACTAGACACAGAGCCTGCTTGCCCTCTCTTATTGGCTTGTGACTGTCTGCCTCTCCTTCTTGGCCTTCCAGACATACTAATGGCCTGTAGCTGCACTAAGCTGGGATAGAACACCTGTAATTTTCTTCAAGTAGCTTTATATACTGTAACCAGACAAGCCTGCCTGTCAGTAGGAAGATAACAGGAACGGATCTAGCTGAACACTGTGAGCAGGACGCACTGTACTAAATGTAAATAGTCTAGCTGCCTGACCGTGGTACTAATAGGATCAAATAGAACACCTGTAATTTTCTTCAGGTAGCTTTATATACTGTAACCAGACAAGCCTGCCTGTCAGTAGGAAGATAACAGGAACGGATCTAGCTGTACACTGTGAGCAGGACGCACTGTACTAAATGTAAATAGTCTAGCTGCCTGACCGTGGTACTAATAGGATCAAATAGAACACCTGTAATTTTCTTCAGGTAGCTTTATATACTGTAACCAGACAAGCCTGCCTGTCAGTAGGAAGATAACAGGAACGGATCTAGCTGAACACTGTGAGCAGGACACACTGTACTAAATGTAAATAGTCTAGCTGCCTGACCGTGGTACTAATAGGATCAAATAGAACACCTGTAATTTTCTTCAGGTAGCTTTATATACTGTAACCAGACAAGCCTGCCGGTCAGTAGGAATTTAACAGGAACGGATCTAGCTGAACACTGTGAGCAGGACGCACTGCACTAAATGTAAATAGCAGGAACGGATCTAGCTGAACACTGTGAGCAGGACGCACTGCACTAAATGTAAATAGTCTAGAAGATAAAAGGAACGGATCTAGCTGAACACTGTGAGCAGGACGCACTGCATTAAATGTAAATAGTCTAGATAGAAGATAACAGGAACGGATCTAGCTAAACTGAATACAGTGTATATATATATATGCAACACCTGGGATGCATATATATACACAATACACTGTAAGTGCAGCTAACTGACTGACTGTTCTGCCTAATCTATCTAACTCAAATCAAATGACACTGTCTCTCTCTCTCTCTATCTCTCAGCACACCGGAACACACACTACACAGGGCCGCCGTGCAGGCGGCCTTATATAGTGTGGGGTGTGTACTAAATGCCCTGAGCCGTAATTGGCCAAAGCCACCCTGGCTTTGGCCAATTACAGCTCTCTCTACTGACAGCGCTGTGATTGGCCAAGCATGCGGGTCATAGTGCATGCTTGGCCAATCATCAGCCAGCAATGCACTGCGATGCCGCAGTGAATTATGGGCCGTGACGCGCCACACGAATTTAGCGCGAACGGCCCATAACGTTCGCAATTCGGCGAACGATCGAACAGCCGATGTTCGAGTCGAACATGGGTTCGACTCGAACACGAAGCTCATCCCTAGTCACAAGCTGCTTTGGCTGTCTAGATGCATCTGTGGGATGGATGCTATCAGAATTCATTCTCCTTACAATGTCCAGCCCCAAACTGGAGGGAGAAAAGCAGATGAAATTTCACAGGATGCATTTTGGCTAGTGAGTGGGGCTCCCATTGCACTGTGCATTATTTCCTTTTAAGTTGGCCATACAATGTTAGTGTGTTTCATTCTAGCAGCGGGCTGAACAAAAAAAAAAAACACAAACAAGGTGAATAGAGGAAACTCCCTTGCTGAGGCATTATATTCCGATGGATGTACCTGCCAATGTCAGAATACATTGATTGAGAGAAATTTTCCAACATGTCTCTTTGACAGAAGTTGATCAAAGCGTCAAGGGACTGCTACACACTGGTTAAAACTCAGCTAGTTCAACAGGGACTGGCAGAATTTTGATTAGTGTATGGGCAGATTTAGGGCTCTTTCACACTCGTGGTGGACTGTGGTAGCTTCTGAAGAGAGATCCACTTTCAAATCACTTTTCAGATGACATTTGACAGGTAGTGAGGTGTTATAATACCTCCTCATCACATGATTTAACCCTATAATGGCACACTACTGTGTCACAATCATGTGCATTGCACGTGGTTGCAACGCAGCCCCACTGATTTCAATGGGCAAGTTTGACAGGTGGTACTGTCTGTGTTAATAATGCTGTGACATATTGTGGCCGCAATATGTGAATAGCCCCCTCTGGCTATTGTATAGCTTGGGTGGGTGGCTGGGCGCAGTAAAACTGTGGCTCAGCTGCCCAATTTTTCCATCCTCAGACCTTAGACTGCAATTTATATTGGCTTCTATAGTACATTTTTTTTCTTGTTCTTCCATGTGTATGTCTGAGTCATGTGATCAGAATGTCACTACTATACAGCTGTTGCCTATAGTAAAGGCCAAGAGCTAATCAGTGTAGTTCTTGGCCATGTAATTATTATGACAGCCATGGTGATAAAGCTCTTTGTAAGTAATATTTGCCTCTGTAATTAGAACTAGGCTCCCTCCAGTCACAACGCTTTATCTGTGAAAAAAAAAGAAATGACTGTTTCATTTGTGTTACCATGAAACAAAAATAGGCTTGGCAGTTGTTATATAATACATTTATAGTGGGGAAAAGGAAAATGTATTCTTCATATTTTTGGCCAACTCTCATCTGCCATGTAAAAAATTAATTTAGGTTCATTCAAATGAAAAGAGCGAATATCAGACAATTCACATTCCAAACTCAAAAAAGCGGCATAAGGAATGCATGAAAACATGCATATACAATGAAATGGTTAAAATGTAAAAAGGATAAATGCAAAATGACATTTGCTGCTCATAACAGGAGACCACATTACTTTCTAGCTTTTGCTTAGGTAAGAAAGCTGATTGCTTGTTATAGGCAACTCACTTTCAAATTCAACCACTTTAATGCGTATAAGATAAACATAACCAAAAGCTGAAAGTCAAAGTGCATAGTTCTTATGTAGGACATTTCACAGCAGCAAATGTATATCTACATTGTAATAGGTTGCTGTTTTCCAAGGTCCTGTTCACAGTTCGCTTAGCAGAAACGTGCAATCCCGCTCGTGAATTTTTAACGAATCACACACGTTTCGTGTCAGAGGGCAGCCTATTCACTTGAACAGGCTGCCCTATTTGCATTTGCATTCCTGTGCTCTTTACTTGTGCTACAATGTATTAGTTACAGACAAATGCTAATAATATCTGTTTAAAAAAAGATTACTTTCTTAAATTTTTGTTCATGTGTTAATTTACCCATGGAACAAACTACATGTAGTGCTATGTTCCTTCTTCCAATGTGTTCTCTTTGAGGTCAAACAGGTCACCCCTCCTCCCGCCACAGCCTTCCGACAATGTAACTGGCAAGGAGAAGGCTCCTAAATGGGCGTGGCTCAAGAAGGTGTGGTCTGAGTCTACGATGAATGAGGGATGGAGAGGGAAAGGGGGAGAGGGAAAGGGGGAGAGAGGAATGACGGGCCAGCAGCCCCAGATCCTACACAATAAAAATATGTGTATTCTAGAAAGTTTAACAATCGGCAGATAAAGATACTCCAAACACCTGGTGTTAACGCTTCAATTATCCCGGCACCATGGTTGTTATGGTGTCAGGATGATTGAAGCACATTATTTCTATTATTACATTGTAATATAAAATTAAACCATTCAACTCACCATAACGCCGAATCAGTGGGATCCCTGAGCGTGTCACTAGCCATGTCACCTGCCACCAGCAGAGTCTGTCCTTGCATCAGGTGCCCCCGGCAGAGTCTGTCCTTGCATCAGGTGCCCCCAGCAGAGTCTGTCCTCGCATCAGGTGCCCCCAGCAGAGTCAGTATAGACCCCCTCAGTGCAGACCCCCCTCCATCAGTGCAGACCCCCTCAGTGCAGACCCCCTCGTGCAGACCCCCTCCATCAGTGCAGACCCCCTCCATCTGTGCAGTCCCCCTCCATCAGTGCAGGCCCCCTCAGTGCAGACCCCCTCCATCAGTGCAGACCCCCTCCATCAGTGCAGATCCCCCTCCATCAGTGCAGACCCCCTCCATCAGTGCAGACCCCCCTCTATTAGTGCAGACCCCCCTCAATTAGTGCAGTCCCCCCTCTATTAGTGCAGACCCCCCTCAGTGCAGCCCCCCTCTATTAGTGCAGACCCCCCCTCAGTGCAGACCCTCCCCTCGTCCAGGAGCGGCCGGTGTTCTGCCGAGAAAGTTCCCCTCGGCAAGTAAGGACCCCCTGTACGGCGCAGCACTTGCGCAGTACGAGCCGGTGAAAATAGCCGAGCTGGGGAACTTTTCGGCAAGACACGGCGGCGCCGTGTGTTCAGTGGAGAAGGGAGGGGCCGATCCGTGCAACTAAAGAAGCCGATTCATTGGCTGCACGGATCGAGCCCCCTTCCTCTCTCCACTGAACACTAGGGGGAAGATTGGGCGGCGGCGCCGGCGGCCATTTTGCTGGAGCCAGCTGCTCCAAAAATTAAAAAAAACAACATTCCCGATTTTCCAGATGGAAATCCCGATTCGGGAAAGCCTCCAATCGGGAGGAGGGTCCCAAAATCAGGATTGTCCCGGGAAAATCTGGACTGTTGGCAACTATGGTACTTACCTGCTTGCTTGAAGCATTTTAGCTGACAAGCCTCCTTTCTTCCATTCCATCGTGAGACCCTTTTCTTGGGCAAGTGCCTGGAGATGGAGAAAAGTGGCCATTCGTCAAAGCAGTTGTCTCCTTGCTAGCTGTGTTGTTGGAGGGCTGTAGAAGGAGGAGGGTTGGCCTACCTGACCTCACAGCAAGCCTTAAACGGCACATAAGAAGATAGGACAAAGTACTACATGGAGAATGAAACACAAAAATAAAAATTGAAGTACTTCTTCTTTAAGCAGATAGTGGCCTTTTTCTGTACATCAATATAAAAAATGAATGTCTCAATTACAAAACTGATGCACAGGAAACCAAAACTGTGTTCATTATCTCATTTCTAAAGAAAGTGTAAGAAAAAAAGTGTTTGCCTGGTGTGTGTGTATAGAGCATTGCATTTTCAAGGAAGTTAGACATTAGAAGCTCAGTGTTTATAGGGGGATGGCATTGGCAGGAGCTTTGCCTTAACTTGAGCTTAAATTTGGTCTAAAATCGTATGAACAGATGTTTGGGAAGATAACAGGATATTTAGTAAGAGAGATTAAGGGCACTATTCTGCTCAAATGTTCCATGGCTTCTGTGTACAGACGCCCACAAACAAGCTTCTGCACCTGGTGGTGACCTATTTTTACTAGAATGCTTCAATTGAAGAACCAAGGAGATGGCTTCTTACAGTATTTCACATAACTCCAAATGTGTTTCTCTCCATATTCTGCAGAAATGTTCCATGTGGGAAAAAACATCACATAATAAAACTTACTTTAATCTTCTCTCAGCCAGATGGTCCAGCAAAACCGTCTCTGATAGCTACCAGAAATGGTTAAAGATACACTGACATGGCAAATCATGCCAGGAATGTATATTATAGTGAGGTAGCCCTGCCAGATGTTGTCAAATATCAAAACAGAAAGCAAAAGCATGGTTAGGATGTCTGACTTTTTTTTATCCAGCTTATACAGACGCTCAGAGCATTATTTTATTTTTCACACTGCAAAGTCTGGCAGAGCGTAGCTATCAAATAGGAGTATAAATAGCTGCTTGTATATGAAATACCAATTCCATCTAAAGCTGAACTCTGGAATAAGCAAATATTGTCTAAATACTAGAGGCATGTGTATTTTTCATTGAATTTTGGTGTGCCTTGTGTATTTCATCCAGATCTGTGCAGTAATCTAGTGTGAAACTTTATCTCTGTGCAGGAGCCTCCTCCAATAAAGACCGGTCACTGCTGCTCTCCCTCCTTGTGCAGGGTGACTGGTCTAGTCTCCACCCCCTCCTGTAGTTTTCTGAAGACAAACTGTAGTGGGCAGGCCTGTTGGGTTATTCCCACAGCTTTGCTCTCTGCACAGCCTATGTACAATATTTATAGGCGAATAATCTTTGCTTTCCTTTAGGATTTGGTAATATCCATTGGCTTGCCTTTTCCTGGAGTAACATTAACAAAGCAACAGGTCTTCAAAAGCTCCATTATATCCATTTTGACAGCTATTTTAAAAGTAGTTGTCTGGCATTACCAATGTTTTAAAAGGAAAACAAATATATGCTTAGCACTTTGCTTGCTTTGAGAGTTAAAGTGATACTAAATATTATATTGTCCCTTCTCTTTCTATATATGGATGATGGCACTGTAACTATTTTCATAAAAAAAAAAAAAAACATCTAAGTACCTTTTCCCTAATCGATATACAGCAGTCACATGACCCAGCTCTTTCCCAGCCTGCCGGTAGGAAACAGAAGAAGGAGCTTCTAGTCCTCGACTGCTGGTCACATGTTCAATATAAAAAAACAACCTTTGGAATACACAGTACAAATAAACAATTTATATCAATAAACTGTATTAAATCATCATACAAATATATATATGAAATCAAATCTTTATTATTTTTTGGCAATAACATGGTGTGGGCGGATTTCTGCCAGTCACAGGCTATGCCACGCCCCTCCAGCTGTGTCTTAGAATGACAGGGAGCTGAAGCCACCATTAATCTACATATAATATCCTGCCCCCCATTGTGTTTAGCTGGTTAGTGGGCACAGGGGAGGAGGGAGGGACTGGGCTGTCATTTACCATTGTGTATACGCCCACATGTGTGACTCTATAATCACATGGGCTGCTCAGATGTGATAGGGGGGAAATGCTTAGCATAGAAAATTACTGAAAACTGAGCATGTGCAGAGTTGTCACGACAGCTGCAAAATCCCTAGCTGAATATGGGACATGAATAGGAAGTGGAGAGAGAGCAACAGGATCAACCAGGTTTTTTGCAGAGAACAGAAAACAAATCTCATTTTGACTGAGTGAGTATGAATAGCATATAATACACTATTTGTTGATAGTTTTTTATGATGTGGGTTTAGTGACACTTTAAGAGTAAAATGTACACCTCCTTATCTGCTGTACCTGAAACCCCCAGCCCTCATGATTCTTCCATGAACCTAACCCTCTCCACCTTGGATTTTTATGCTCCCCCTACTCCAGGAGAAGGGACATATCTGCACACTTTTTTTAAAATAGCCATAAAGTCTAAAGGTTTTATATACCTTAAAGTGATATTATAACCTCAGTTTTTAAGCAGTGTCAACAGCTGATGTAAATTCATACATGCATGGCCAGCATCAGTCTTTCTTCTGGCTCAGTGAACAATCTAGGGGTATCTTGATGCTTTATTAAAATTGAAATTAGACAGTTTATAGGGAAGATGTGGGGACTCCAATGGTAAAAAAAACAGTAACATGAGGCCTTCTTAAAGTTTCTTAGCACAGTCCTTGCAGCAGCAACTTGGGAACTAATCTACACTGGAACACCATACAAAATGTCTATGTTTTGCGCAAGAGCTGCCACTGACTCTGGATAGCTAGTAGCAGCACGCAGTCAGTAGGATCTCTCACACAGGCTTGTATTCACAAATACAAAAGGATACTTGGGTGCTTCCTTCTGATATAAGTCAGACATACCTCCTTTGAAATCTCCAGACCAGTTCCTCAGTAAAATCCCTCAGTCAGTTCCAGCAAAGTTCAGTAGGATAGGCCCCCCAGCTCTAACACAGGTGAGACCTCAATGAACAAGTGTATAAGCACAGCTGGACTGTCCAGAAGGGCAGCAGCCCCTCAGGCTGGGAACCTCTCCTTCTGGACAAAGAACCCTGCTGTTCCCAGCCTCAGACTATTTCTGCACTCCCCAGCCACCTACCAGGCATCCTCCCCCCAGGGATTAGCTGGGAACACATAAATATTTAGGCTGCCCATTTGACTCTCCTAGCTCACTACCTTCCAGAACCCTCCAGAAGTCAGGAGTTTTTGAACATACCAGGAGAAAATCGTGGCTTTTGAGCTGGGCTATCACCGGGAGGAGCAGGTGCCTTGTGGTCCATATCAGTATTCCATAAACCTGCATAGGATAAAGGAGACAAAGGAGGATCACTGCAGGCTATTGCTATCATATTACAGGCTTTTTTTTAAGCCCTTAGGCCCCTTTCACATGATCGGACCGTTCAGGTCCGCCTGTCAGTTTTGATGACGGACCTGAACGGGAGCTCCATGTTAGCCTATGGAGCGACGGATGTCAGCGAAGACATGTCCGCTGACATCCGACCCGGTCCGATCCGCTAAAAGCAGACGGATGGCCCTACGTCCAGGTCCGTCGCTGGCGGATCGGATCGGGTGAGATCTGATGAAAACGGACACGCTGTCTGTTTTCATCCGATCCCTCCATAGGCGGCAGTGGCGCCTGACAAGCCCCTCCCTGCTCAGGGAGCAGAGAGGGACCTGTCATCTGACGGCTCAGATCAACAGAGAGATCTCCCGCTGAGGCAGCGGACCGAGGCGGGCTCCGTGGAAGCGGAGTCCGCCTCGTGTGAAAGGGGCCTTAAGGTTAGGGTACACCTGGTGGGGGTCGTGTGCACACCGCATGAAGACACAATTATCATATGTCAAATGTTATTTGCACTTTTGCTGATTAATTCAATACCTCATTAAGGACTGAGTGTGACTCACGGAGCATGAGCACTTTATTTATATATATTTTTTATATAGAATGTCACATTTTATATTAATGCTTTATATAGTCGTCTATAGGTTTTATGTATTTGCATTAGTATTTGTTTATTTTATTAGCGCTGCACATTGTGTCATATAAATAGTATCTGACAACCCCCTGTGCTCCCGAGACAGCCACGGGGCATAGGATAAATTTCGACCTGCCATGTATTTCTCCATGGAAACCCAAAGCTTAGAGTGAGTATGGAAGCGCCAGTTGGTGATCCACTGAAGAACAATAGCCCTGGGATTCCCAAACCACCTGCATGTTTTGGGTGCCTCAGCACTCTCAGAGCAATTTGTGGTCTCCGTGAACTCCACACAAACCTGGATAGCATGCTAGACAATTGGGTAAAGAAGCCTCTAGGCAGGGGCACAGGAATCATCTGCAGGTAGAAGAGTATTCATGGAATAATATTCATCTTTATAATATTTACGCACCCCAACCAGGTGAAAGCTGTTTTAGTCTCTTTTAGTCTGATATAGATCCCTTTTAATCATGGTAAGTAGTGGGGGATAGTTGGAAACATACAGGGTATTAAAGCGGTCCATAAGCTGAATGCCCAAGTATCTCAAGGATGATTTGGTCCAGGTGAAGGGGAAGGCAGCCTGTAGGTTACTTGCCAAGGAGGAAGGCAAATTAATGGGAAGAATGTCTGACTTTGTGAAATTAATTTTGAAATTCGAGAGCGTTCCAAAAAGTTTAAGTTCTCGCATCAGATTTGGCAGTGAGATCAAGGGGACCGTAAGATGAAATAGCACGTCATCAGCATACGCTGACATTTTTTGCGTAGTATTACCAACCTTCAGACCCTTATTATCCGTAATCATTCGCAATGTGCGTAATAAAGGCTCAAGTACCAAAGCGAAAAGGAGGTATGAAAGAGGACACCCCTGCCTCGTGCCATTCCTGATCAAGAATTGTAAAGAGAGAAGTCCATTGACCTTGACCTGTGCCTGTGGCATTGCTATGGGGGTGCGGGGGGGGGGCGGCCCGCACCAGGTGACACCCCCCAGAGGGGCCGCCGTTAAACACTGTACTGTATTGCTTTTAGCAGAGCTGTGTGAGCAGGGTATCCAGCCATGCTGGGGAGGCTGCCTGCAACACTCCTCACTCTAATATCCCCGAGAGAGCCGGAGTTGGTGGGCGGAGCTGGGGGTGTGGCTGCCTCCTCCACTCTTCCCACAGACTCCTTCACTATGGCTGATCCCGCAGCTGAAGGAGATAGAGGCGAGGACACAGCAGCCCCACCTGGGTCTTCATCTGCAGGCATGAGGCATGCTATGCAAGTTACTCTGCACACTGCACAGTGTCACTACATAGAGTTCTAACCTGCCCTATACCACCCCAGCCTGCCCTGTACCACCCCAACCTGCCCTATACCACCCCAGCCTGCCCTGTACCACCCTAGCCTGCCCTATATCACCCCAGCCTGCCCTGTACCACCCCAGCCTGCCCCATACCACCCCAACCTGCTCTATACCATCCCAACCTGCCCTATGCCACCCTAACTTGCCCTGTACCACCCTACCTTGTCCTGTGCCACCCCAACATGCCCTATATCACCCTAACTTGCCCTATAACACCCCAACCTGCTCTGTGCCACCCTAACTTGTCCTGTACCACCCCAACCTGCCCTATACCACACTAACTTGCCCTGTGTCACCCCTACTTGCCCTGTACCACCCCAACCTGCCCCATGCCACCCCAACTTGCCCTTTGCCACCCCAACCTGCCCCAAACCACCCCAACCTGCCCTATACCACCCTAACTTGTCCTGTACCACCCCAACCTGTCCTATACCACCCCAACCTGGGCTGTGTCAGCCCAACCTGCCCTGTACTACGCCAACTTGCCCTGTACCTCCCTAACTTGCCCCATACCACCCCAAACTGCCCTATGCCACCCTAACTTGCCCTATACCACCCCAACCTTCCCTATGCCACCATAACTTGCCCTATACCACCCCAACCTGCCCTGTGCCACCCTAACTTCCCCTATATCACCCCAACCTGCCTTGTGCCACCCCAATCTGCCCTGTGCCACCCCAACCTGTTCTGTACCACCCCAACCTGCCCTGTACCACCCCAACATGCCCTATACCACCTTAACCTGCCCTGTACCAACTTGACCTGCCATATATCACCTCAACCTGCCCTATACCACCCAACCTGCCACTATACCACCCTATACTACCCTAACCTGCCACTATACCACCCTATACTATATTTACAGGGGCTGGTTTGGGGTGCGCCCCATGACCATGCGCTGCCTGCATGGTGTTGGGCAGCCTAGACAGGAGGGGGGGGTGATACCATGTTTTACCACACCAGGTGACACCAACCCTAGTAACGCCACTGACCTGTGCACTGGGGGTTGAATACAGAGCCATAATCCAAGGGATTAGCTGGCCTCATATATCGGAGAAGATATAATGTAAAAAGTACCATCATCCGAATTTAATTGAGACAGAAAAATCGGGAGCAGGGGCGCCAACTCCGAGCTCTCCAGGAGGGAGGTGACGCCGCTCCACGCCAAGACCGGCGCCGTTGTGACGTCACGGGGTTGGAAGACAATTATACTGCGGCTTCACCCCGCAGTCTTTACAGGCCAGCGTAGGATCCGGATGGCTCCTTGACCAGCTCCATCTATAGTAAGTCTTTTACCTTATCAACCTGCCCACTGCACTCACTTGATTTGAGATGCAGGGTGATAGTTTGTTTACCATACCTTTCTTATTTACTTCACTCTATAGATTTTGACCCGATTTGTTAGATACTGGACACCTAACAGGCGTATCGCCTGTACTCCAGTTTACATCTATCAGTTCCTCCTCATCAGTATCCATCTGCTGGTCAACAAATATAACTGTACATCCGGACCCCCCCCCTTTTTTCATCTATATTACCTGGCACAGGTATATCTTTGTTTCAATCTTCATTTCCATCACCTGCATGAACCCTGGTCCCTGGGTCTTCTTTAGGCTCCACTGTTTGCTTTTTGCACACTCTCATCTAATTTTGCCCTCTTAGCTGTTTCTCAAACACTTATCCTGTCACTTTCACTTTGCATTTTTGTATTTCTGTGTATTTATTCGCCTAGTTCACTTTCACCACCCAATCACTGCCCGGCTTCCCTGGATTATTCTCCTTTGGTGCCAATCATCATTGTCTTTCTTATCTTTTCCTTTTTCTTTTGACCACATTTACCTCTCTAGTGTGGTGCTTTGTTATTGGATCCCTTCTGCAATTTTCTGTGGTCTCCTTCATCACTGCTTTCTGGTGTTTTGCTCACTCACTCTAACGGAGTGGTTCATAGACATATAATGTAATCGTTTTACTTTTATACACACCTCTTCATTCTGTATCTATGCAGAGGTTTGTCTCCTTGCGGCCTCATTTGTGTCTTCCCCAGTCGCCGTGGGAGACCCCGCCGGGTCGGGCCTGAACTCTGTTTGCACCTCAGCATGGGTAAGCAGCCCCCCTTACCTGTTTACAAATCGCCTTTACCCTTCCAAAACAAAACCCCCCTTCCTCTTTTTCATGTTTTGGTATTATCCCTTTCATTTCCTTTCACCTTGAAAAACATTTATATTCTATTGCATTGTATTTTATTCACAGATACATTTCCTGATGAAGCAGGTTTCCCGCAAAACTAGTCGAAATTGAACATTCCATGTCATCTGTGCATATTTTTTATATAGTTTGTATTATATATCCCTTTGACTTTTTGTATAAATAAAATTGTGTTTTTTATATACATGTCTATTGCTTCTGCTGTTTATCCCCTTCTACTTGTACTGAGATAGTCCGCTTGCACCTCCCCCCTGGAGATCTCGGAGTTGGGGTCCCGGCTCCCGATTTTTCTGTCAGAGCCATAATCCAAGTCAACATATTTGGACCTAACCCGAAGGCCTCTAGCACCACTCACAGGTATGACCAATCAATGCAGTCAAATGCTTTTTCTGCATCTGTTGATAAAATTATGTAGGGCAGAGGATCCTGACAGTTACGAGCCCAGTGGATAAGTTGTATTGCTCTAATGGAATTGTCTCTGGCTTCCCGACGTGTAATGAAACCTGTTTGGTCCCAGTGGATAATATGAGGCATAAGGTGCTTCAGTCAGGTTGCTAACATTTTTGCCAGGATTTTATTTATCCACATTAAGGAGGGAAATGGGACGATAGCTTTGGGGTACGGTAGGGTCTTTACCTTCTTTTGGGAGCACTGAGATATGGGCTAACAGCGCCTCAAGGGGAATAGCACTACCACCCCCTATGAAGTTGAAATAACTGCACATGAAGTGTGACAAAAGGGGAAAAAAATGTCTTATAGTATGCCTTGGTGAACCCATCGGGGACAGGGCTTTTCCCACTAGGAAGAAATCACAGTTAACCCAATCTCAGCAGATGTTATTGGAGATTCCAAAGTGGAGCATTGTTCATCTGGTCAGGGGAGGGAGGTCAGCATTGGCCAAGTATTCCTGAATAGCAGACAGCCTAGCTGTTTGGGCGTCTGGGGGCAATCTCGAATCTAAATGATACAGTTCAGCATAATAATCTCAAAACCCAGAGGCAATTTTAGAGGACTGGACCACACTCTCTCTAGAAGGAGAGTGAAGCTTATGTATATATGTTTGTGCACGTTTCTTTCGTAGAGCTCTAGCAAACATACGACCGCAGTTCAGTCAGCCTCATCAATGTTTCAGGGTCTCCGCTATGTTTATGCCGAAGTTCAGCTTTTTGAAGGGCTTGAAGTACCCTTTGAAAGTCTGCCTGGTGCGCTTTCTTGAGCTTAGAGCCTAAGAATATCAGCTCCCCCCTCACCACTGTTTTATGACTCTCCCAGACAATCCCTTTGCTAAGGCCTTCTGTAATATACTAAAGTAGTGGGTTAAGACATCCGTGACCCCCAAGACTACCACAGTGCCGTCCAACAGATTTTCATTTAAGCGCCACAACCAGGCCCTATGAGTGCCAGATGGCAGGGCTAGGGTGATCAGGACCGGAGCATGGTCTGCAATAGTAATGTTCCCAATGGAGGCCAACTGCAGAAGTTCGAGGATAGGATGATCTACGCAAAGGAGGTCAATGCGGGTGTACACATTGTAGACATTAGAATAGTAGCTGAAGTCCTTTTCCGAAGGGTGAAGCACTCTCCAGCTATCCATCAAAAAGTGAGACTGAAGGTGAAGGGCTTTGCGAAAGTGTTTGAGGAAAGCATGAGAATGAGAGGGTCGCCTATGAGAGGTGTCTAGTAAAGGGTCCGGACTAACGGTAAAGTCTCCCCCAAGGATCAGGGAGCCCTCCTTAAAGTCTAGCAATTGTTCTAGGACTGTGTCCAAGAAGGTAAGTTGGTTGGTATTGGGATCGTAAATCGTGGCAAATGTGAACAATTTCCCAGCAATAGAACCTTTAAAGAAAAAATACCAGCCCTGAGGATCCACCTTATGCCCAGTGGGTTGGAAAGGACAGGATTTATGTATCGCAATAGCCGTGCCCCTAGACTTGGATACCGGAGAAGTGCTTAGAAATCACTGACTATACAGATGAGTGGGTAGCTTAGGCAATGGTTGGGGGGTAAATTGCATCTCCTGCAAGAAGATCACCTATGCCCCTGACTTTTTCAGTTCCCACCACATCTTGCTACGTTTGCATGGAGAACAGAGACCCCGAACAGAGATTACCTTAAGAGTTGCCATGGGAGATCTGGACGATGGACAAGTCGCCAAGTATACCAGCATACTCAATGTGGGCAGTGAAGCGAGAGGCAGCTCCTGCGAGGGGAGAGAGAGAAGAGAAAAAGGAGAAAAAAGGATAAATATGGAAAAAAATTATTAGGAGAGACATGAAAATCATAACCGAATGTTAGTAACCAAACCAACATTAGGGAGAGGGCTCCGAGCCAAAACCTATGGCCCCAATAGGGAACTATACCAATAGAGGTATGGCCTATGTGTGGAACGTGTGCCAACATAAGGGGGTAGGTGGGAAGGCTCGACCTAGGTCTACGCAATCTAACTAGTTGCTATTAAAGGAATAAGGGGGGAAATATCATTGTGGAGTGCCCAGAGGTTTCAGTCCAGGGCCATAACAGCAAGTCTGGGGCACGTGAACTAAGATTCTAGCAGCATCAGCTGGAAACAATGTCTAACTTGAGCCCTGCTTGCCCCACGTGGCCATGAACTCCATCAGGGGCAATCTCAGCAATGTACAGGTAACAAAAATCCAGACCTGGACCCAATTAAGGGGTTAACATTTAGGATCAAGATCGCATCTTAACAGAGGATGGGGGCTTCAAAAACATGTCCCATCACTCCCTGGGGGTGGATGGGCCCAGAGAGGACCCAGAATCAGGGCGTTGATGACCCCTTTTGCAACTTCTGTGCTTAGCGGGCAGCCAGGGTTGAGGAAGCTGTATGGTAGGGAAATCCTGAGATCCTCTCCAATCCGGAAAGTTGACTGGATCCAGCCCAAGAGTGGACAAGAAGTGTGGAAGATCGTCTTTAGTGAGTAGCGTGACTGTTTGTCATCTATACTCACCTGAAGGTAAAAGGGAAAACCCCAAGAGTAAGTCAGATCTGCCTCCTGGATAGTGGCCACTAGGGGGGCGAAGCGACCTTTGCTGCATAAGAGTACACCTTCATATATCTTGGTAGAAGGATAAGCGGGCCCCATTAAAGTCAAAGTACGATTTGCAACTCATTTTCTGCATAATACGGTCTTTAAGCGTATATTTGTGTAACTTACATCCTTGGGATTGTCCACATCTTGAGAAGGGGGTCTAAGTGCCCTGTGGGCACGATCGATCTCGATGGGAGCTGTAGCAGGAATATGTCCACTAGGGTAGGAATAATGTCTCTAGGACCCGTGGCTTCTGGCAGGCCACAGAATCGGATATTTGCTCGCCGGCTGCGGTTTTTAAAATCATCTAACTGGCACAGCAAAGTCTCAATTTTCTGATCCTGTGTAATGCAGCGGGTCTGGAGTATAGAGATGTTGGGAAGTGCTTCATCAAATCTCCGTTCAAGAGACTCCAATCTAGACCCCAGATGTGTGGTATCAGTATTGAGTTGTGCTATATCCTCTTTAAAGGCCTTTTCCAACCTAATAGTAAACCGCTCCAGGTCTTCTCAGGTGGGAAGAGACCAAATATGGTGCATGATATCCCCATCTTGATGCAGATCATTCACATCAGAGTCTCTATCATTCGAGGCTATGGAGCCAGGTGAGGCTGGGGGAGCAGAGTCACTCACCGACCTTGAAGAAGGTATCGGGGACGCTGCGATCCTCTGGAGCTGGGAGACCTTGCGGCCTTCTGGGCCTTCGGCGCCATCTTGGAAGCCTCATGTCCTGATCCACGGGTCCCGAGAAAGAACATTTCCAGCTGTCCCTGCCGAGAATGAACGGCTCTCGGTGGATGGGAGGACATCCGCTGGGACATTGTAAGGGCTGCCTGAGTGCGAGATCTCCTGCAAAAACTGCGATAGAAGCAGAGGTGGACATGGAGCCGAGGAGATGCACGGTCTCTCCCCTCCATGGCCAGGACATGCCCTGGATTATGTCCTAATCCATGTTTGTTATATCAAAACGACTGTTTGACGCAGGTCCGCGTTTTGCAGCCTAATTTGTATGCCTTTTTAAAACCTCAAGAAATATCTATTGCAAAAAAAATTAAAAATCTGCAACCAGTGAGACACAGGACAGCCCCAAATAATCACAAGCTGCTCAACTTATTTCAGGAGAGTTACAGGACCAAAATTTACCTAACCTAACTAGTAGCCTATCTAGGAGGGTGCTACATGACTACATGACTATGCACCTTTTTTATCTTTTAATCCTTGTCTATGTTCCATATTAAGCTGGTGCTCGGGTGGCACTTATCTCTTGCAGCATTATTTAAAGTCACCCCTCCCTGGACTGGAGACTTCACTGTCCAATGCTAACTGTTTTTTGCAAAGATTGGAAGTTTAGGGAAGCAGCAATGAGAGAGCAGAAGCCAGGAGGCAAGGCCACAATACTGTTTTGTTTGTGAGGTCAGTACCAATCAGTGGCAGCTGGTGCTCAAAATTTGGGGGGAGGCACAAACAAACTGAAAAATTCTGAAAAAAACCCCATCAATTGCAGTTTCACTGTGCCCATGAAACGCAGCCACTGTGCTATCAAACGCAGCCACTGTGCCCATCAATTGGAGCCACTGTTCCATCAAACGCAGCCACTATGCCCAGCAAATGCAGCCACTCTGCCCATCAAACGCAGCCACCAGGCCCATCAAACGCAGCCACTGTGCCCATCAAACGCAGCCACTGTGCCCATCAAATAGCGCCACTGGGTCCATCAAATAGCGCCACTGTGCCCATCAAACGCAGCCACTGTGCCCATCAAATAGCGCCACTGTGCCCCATCAAACGCAGCCACTGTGCCCATCAAATAGCACCACTGTTCCCATCAAATAGCGCCACTGTGCCCAAATAGCGCTACTGTGCTATCAAACGCAGCCACTGTGCCCATCAATTGCAGCCACTGTTCCATCAAACGCAGCCACTATGCTCAGCAAATGCAGCCACTGTGCCCATCAAATGCAGCCACTGTGCCCATCAAACGCAGCCACTGTGCCCCATCAAATGCAGCCACTGTGCCCATCAAATAGCGCCACTGTGTCCATCAAACGCAGCCACTGTGCCCCATCAAACGCAGCCACTGTGCCCATCAATTGCAGCCACTGTTCCATCAAACGCAGCCACTATGCTCAGCAAATGCAGCCACTGTGCCCATCAAATGCAGCCACTGTGCCCCATCAAACGCAGCCACTGTGGCCCATCAAATGCAGCCACTGTGCCCATCAAATAGCGCCACTGTGTCCATCAAACGCAGCCACTGTGCCCCATCAAACGCAGCCACTGTGCCCATCAAATAGCGCCACTGTGCCCATCAAATAGCACCACTGTGCTCAAATAGCGCCACTGTGCCCCATCAAATGCTGCCACTGTGTCCATCAAAAAGTGCCACTGTGCCCATCAAAAGATGCCACTGTGACCCCCCCCCCAACCTTTTTGAAGCCTATTAGAGCCAATGGCTCTAATCAGGAGCTTCAAAAATACACCCCTGCCGTTGGAATTCAGGCGCCCGGCATCCGGAAGGGGGCCGGACGCCCGACTAGGGGGTGGTGGCAGCAGCGATGGATAGATTCATGCAATGCATGAATCGATCCATTATACACAGAGGGGGTGGCTGGAGAGTGGAGCGGCGCCCGTGCGCCCTTAATGGATGCACTGCCACTGGTACCAATATAAGTGAAATCAGCATACTGATAAACTGCTTCTTGTCCAACTTCACTGTGGCCGCTTGTCCTCTTAAGCTCCCTGAGGCTGAATAATTTTCTCCCTATGCTATGTTCCCTACTTTATTAGGGAAAAGGGAAGTAAATTTCTGTCCCAGAATAAACGACAAGAGTCACTCTGAATGACCTCTCCCGCTTGACTGATTGGAATCCCGGGGCAATGTTGAACCCAAAGTCACAGCCCTCAACCACCTGTCTTGCTGACTTATGTACCAACATCCCTCAGCCTCTGGACAGTACCTCTCCCTTGGGCTTTTCACTCACTTGATCAATAGCCGGTATGCTGCTCCTAAGCAATCGATCACCCAGTTTCCTTTTGCTTGACTCTACTTCTCCCGCAAGGATTCCTAGTTCCTCTGCTCCTTTGTGGCCCGTTCCCCTCCCCGCAGGGGTGGCCAATGACATCAACGACTACATGCTGTAAGATGTCGTCCATTCCTCCATGAGGACTGGTTCTTCGCCCATCTTGCAAAGGTGAAGCAGGCTGGCTCTCTCGCTCCTCAGAGCAGGACTGGACTCCCACTCCAACTCCGAATCGAACTCCCGGGACACCACGTGGCCCCCTTTTTATATGAGAGTCCCGGGCATTACCAAGCAATCAATGATTGGTTGAGACTATCACATAAACTACCTGTCACTCAAATGGTAATTTGACAACAACAGGCCTGCTGTAATAGCACAAGCCTGTCTAAATTTACCTGACATAGAAAGGTAGAAGAAAAAAGGGTCACCTACCTAAAAGTAGGTGCCCGCTACACAAGGGTAATGAAGGTCTCACAAGCAGCCTGTTAAGCGTGTACATATGGCAGGTAAGAAAGGCTCTTGCAGCGAGGGAGATGTTGTTGGCACTCCCCCAACAGCGATTCGTCTCCCATAGCAACGGGAGCAGATCTGTACCGCCGGAGCCCTCATCCTGTGCATAGGTACCTCAGAGAAAGAGTTGACTCTCTCGTCCTGTGTCCCTGTCACAGATGCATTCAGGAAGGACACACAGAGTCAATGTCCTCTCCACTTGTCAAGCGTATCACTGCTACCTCACTCCTAGTAACGGTATGGGGTCCCGCTGTGCACCTAGTGTGGACTTCACTTAACTAAACTACAGTCATATGCTCAAATGTACACAGTACTCAGCACAAAAGTAAAGTTACCCCATGTGCAAGGCAAGCGACCCTGTTAGGGTTCCTAGTGTGGAAGATTTTGACAGCGTTCCAACAAAACAGTCATCAGCCAAATCAGCTTGCGGGCAAGAGAACGGCATGATGTCATGGGCTTGGATTCTCCCTAGACCCGTGGCGCCCATGTGATTGGGCTTCTTTAGTAGAGAAGGGAGTGAGGAGCCAGTCTCTCGCCCAGAAGAGGAGCATCTAGGGAGGAGCGGAGCCCATAACGTCATGCCGTTCTCTCGCCCGAGAGCTAAATCGGCTGATGACTGTTTTGTTGGAACACTGTAGAAGTCTGCCTTTTAGTAGTGCATGTCTTATGTGGGAATAAATGTGTTTTAGCAGAAGTACACTATGTTTGTGCCTTTATATTTTTGATAATCCTTCTATGGATATGTGAGCTGTTTTGGTGGAGTTGGAGGAAACAGCCATTGGGAGCATAGGAAAGAGGATTGAGGAGCTGATCTATGTGCACTATAACCTGGAGTATCACATACTATAAGCTGGTTTACTTTGGTTTTAGGCTGGGTTTCACACTGCTGCCGGATACGGCTCGCAGCAGGGTTCTGGTGAGTCCCTGTTCTCTGTTTCAGGGATGAATCAGGCCTGAATTTTTGCCTGAATTTGGCCCTGAAACAGAGCCAAAAATGCACAGAACTCCGCTCCGCAGCCGCCACGGAGATATGTGAACTGGCTCCATAGAGAGCCGGTCACAATCTCCTGTCATGCGAATTGGATGCGGAGAGACCCACGTCCAATTCGCACTAGTGTGAACCCAGCCTTAAGGTGAGCAGGTTTTTCACCTGGTGAAGGATGAGCCCAGAAGCATGAACACTCTGAAGACACTTCGCTGTTTATTTTCACTTGTAGTGACATGAACTGAATGGAGACACTGGACTCTTAAAATCACTTTGAGAGGGGACTTTTATGTTGATATGTATTTTTGAGAGTTACAAGTTGCGCTGCACTATATTTATTATATTGTTTTATGCGGTGGGTGGAATCACTGAAAAGTGCTATAGTGGGCAGCTTTAAGTATCATTTATAATTTCATATCTTAGTATTCACCTATTTTATATTTTTGGTTGCGCTGATTAGTTTGATACACTTGTTTTTCATGTAAACATTCTTCCTTCATGTCACCAAATTCCTCCCAGATCGCCAGCCCTTTCCTGTTCCCTCACCATGTGTTTTGTGAATGGAGGAGGAGCAGATGAACGACGGGATCTTTCCTGCCCATTCACAGAACGCGTTGCATTGTGAGACAGTAATAGTATGAGCTCTGTGAATGAAGATGGAGCAGGAAGGGGCGGGTGAGCAAGCAGGAATGAGACCCTCACACTCGCAGCCACTGCTATTAACCCATGCAGCATGGGAAGATTGTCACTCTGAACAGTATCCCCTGGCATGAACAAAGAATTTTTCACTTTTGGGTTTTCTTTTTGCTTTGGTACATGTGCCTCAGGACAGTGCCCAGACTCCTATGCCATTTGTATGACAATCTATTGCCTATTAGCTTTAAAAATGTTCATTACTCTTTTTAAACATTTCACTTCCGTTGGATTCAGAATCGGCACCTGAACTTTAGACATGTTCTGCGAACCTGCCCTGATCTGCATGTGATACGTTTGACTTCAGCTAGGGGCTCATTCACACATGCAGCAGGGGAGACTAGTACTGCTCCTGACCGCCCCCCGCCCAACCTAACACAATGGCCAGAGGGGGTTTGAAGTAATTGGTACAATAAATATTATTCGAGGGTGGCTACGGATTCCCTCTATTTATTGCATATATGTATTAACTTGTCTATTCCCATAGTTAGCTAGTCTATTAAAACTCTGATCACATGTTACTGTTGATATCACAATAATACAAGGTTAGCTATAAAACCAAGCACACTGCTTAATAAAACAACGTCTTTTTTATTTCCCAAGAAAATAGGAAAACGCTAACATGAAAATACTAAAGGAAATTAAACAGAGTATATGACAAAAGAACATCAAAGATACTTATCACAATGCTTTCCTCGATATTGTTTCGTCGGCTGGGGTCAGCATAGCAAAAGGAGGGAGCTCTCTCACTCGTTCAGGCCTTTATAGTTCAATCAAGCACCATCCAGACCCAACCCCATTGCCATCCCATCTAGACTTTTGACGAATCACGGTATTTATGGGGCAGTCTTCCTCAATATATTATATTACTGTCCGTCCTGCTGTATTGGTCTCTAGGGGCAGCATTGTCCATGTATCATGTCTCTGTATCCTAGGTAATCTTCAATCTTAGCTGGCCCTTTGATCTTCTGTAGCAGGACATTCATCAATCATCTTGTCAGCTATGGTCCTTTTGAAGCTTGCTCGCATAGCTTTATAACATCAGGCAGATAGGATAGTTGTTGTTCAGCCTTGAGGGAGGCCTGATTTCTTCTTTCAGATATGCTACAAAGCTTTGATGTGCAACCGGTTACATTCCAGACCGCCCCCCCAAGAAAGCAAAGGCTTGGTTGCATCAACCAGAAAGAAACTCCAGAAATATATTAAATCATGTTGCCTTCCAACAGGGTTGTACACATGTTGCAGCCTTTGATGCTTTGCGACAAACATTATACCCCCTGGGTGGTCAATACTGCCCACTGAATGCAACTTATTAAAATAAATAGTTTCACCCAAATTACATGAAAGCGCACAATTGCGTGCAGCAGTGTGGGCTTTCAGGGTTAAAACAGCTGGTGAGGAAGTTGTCGGTTAACCACAATGGATCGCTTTTCAGAGGGACAGCAAGGGCTACTGCCAGTGTAAACAAACCCTTGTTATCAATGTCACCTTGAAAAAGGGATGCAGCAAGGCTCAGAAATGTACATTTCTTATGACTATGCAACACTAACTTCACTGTAAATGTATGAAATGTCTTTATTTGGAGTGCTGGTGACTTTGTCTCTTTGTATTTGGTTCTGGCAGTGATGACACCATCCATAGCAATCACTTGGAGGACCTCCATTTATTTTACCACTTCAGCTCCGGAAGAATTTGCCCCCTCAATGACCAGGCCATGTTTTGCGATATGGCACTGCGTCACTTTAACTGACAATTGAGCAGTCGTGCGACGCTGTGCCCAAACAAAATTGATGTCCTTTTTTACCCACAAATAGAGCTTTCTTTTGGTGGTATTTGAACACCTCTGCGGTTTTTATTTTTTGCACTATAAAGAAAAAAAGACCAAAAATTTAAAAAAAAGTTTCTGCTATAATACATATCCAAAAAATATAAAAAAACTAATGTCTTCATCAGTTTAGGCCGATATATATTCTTCTACATATTTTTGGTAATAAAAAATCGCAATAGGCTTATATTCATTGGTTTGCGCAAAAGTTATCACGTCTACAAACTATGGGATAGATTTAGGGGCTTTTTTTTATTGTTTCTCCTGGTAATTTCGTCAATCTGTGTTTTTTAGCGGGACTGCGACATTGCGGCAGACAAATCTGACACTTTTTGGGGACCAGTGACATTACAGTATTACACTGATCAGTGCTATAAAAACGCACTGATCAATGTAAAAATGACACTGGCAGGGAAGGGGTTAACACTAGGGGGCGGTCAAGGGGTTAAATGTGTTCCCTGGGAGACTTCCGGCCGGATGTGATCGAGGCAGTGTGCATCTCTCCACAGCTCCGCTCTCCTGCTTATCATCCGCAGCTACAGAGTGTATATTCTGACCCACAAATTTCAGATCTGGTGGGGGAGAGAACGCTGAACTTGGAGATGCCTTCTTCAACATCGAAAAAGACCGGCAAGGCACCGTTAGACCAGCGGCAGACACGCTCCATTAAGGACACAGCGCCTGGCCCCGCCCCCGCCATCTTGTCTTCCTCTCCGAAAGAGCAGCGCGCCAAGACACATCCTGGTAAGATGGCTCACACAGAGAATGCAGGGGGGACGGAGGGAGCAGGTGAGCTGAACCCTGCAGTGGATGCTGAAGCTATCACAAGGCCAATTCTAGAGGCAATCAATGCTAGCAAAGCAGAGCTCACGGGGCGCATTGATCATCTCTCATCAGAGTGCAATCTAATCAGGCATGATTTGGATAAGATCCGAGGCCGACTAACCACCGTGGAGGCACGTGTCTCTGACATAGAAGACACTTCTCATGATTTTGGAGCGCAAATTGCAGAGCTCAGAGAACAGGTCAGATCCCTTCAGCATAAAGCCATAGATGCAGAAGACCGCCAGAGGAGGAATAATATAAGAGTGGTGGGTCTCCCTGAGGGAGCTGAGGGGGACAGGTCGGCACAGTTTGCTGAACATTTCTTTAAACAACTACTAGCCATGCCAGACATGCCCCCTACATATGTGGTTGAGAGAGCGCACAGGGTCCTGATGGGCAACAGACCCCCAGGGGCTTTCCCCAGACCGTTCCTGGTCCGCTTCTTGAATTTCCGTGATCGTGACATGATCCTGATGCAGGCCAGGCAGACACAAGAGCTGAAGCATGACAACGCGTGCATAATGCTGTTTCCAGACTTCTCAGCTGCGACACAGCAAAAACGCAGATCCTTCAATGAGGTCAGAAGACGCCTGAGAGAAAAAGAAGTCAAATACAGTATGTTATATCCTAGCAAACTCAGGATCCAGCATAAGGGGTCGGTGAAATTTTTTGAGAACCCAGAGGAGGCCAGTGACTGGATGGACAAAGAACTTTAACATGCTGAATATACAATGATATCATCCTCCTGAAGTGGATGCTATGGGGTAAGGCCTTGTGGAATTGGCTTTTGTTTCTCTTCTCCTTTTTTTTTTTTTCATTCATATTATATTTTTTCTTATTTTACTGCTGCCTTTTCTCTACATTTTTGCCTTTTTATACATTTTTTATTTTTTTGTTTTCTTCTATAATTTATGGAGTCCATGCTTATGAGAAACGATGAGGAAGCGTGGATCGGTTGAGATTCACACCAACATAGCATGGCACGAAGGCTCATATTTTCCTTCAAGAAGCCCCCAACAAGAAGTAACTCTCATTGACACCCCCACCTTATTATAATTTACACTAAAGGGTGTACAGTACATATCGAGTCGCTATATGGTACTGCTGATCACAGTTAAATTGTTTGACACACATGTTCTACATCCCTTGTGAGGTTAAAAGGGGTGATTTTGTATCTCTATCCAGGGACTTCCATTTTGTGAGAAAATTTTTTCTTTTTTTTTTTGGCTATATGTTGTTTTTTCTTATCAGTGTATCCTGCGTAGCTCACATGTACTGTGGATTAGGTATTCAAGTAGTCCTTATGAAAATGCCTAATGGACTCTAATACAGCTGGAGTGTGTGGAGGTGCTAAAAGACCAGTTAAAGTGCTGCCGAACTTTCGATTGCTGCGGCAGGAAGTCACCGCAAGTTTTTTTTTGGCGCTGCTGTTTTGTTTAGGGAATAAGCTATATACTGGACTGGGGTGTTTTGTTTCTGGTATAAAAGCATGGGAGGGAAGTTTTGTAACCACAGCTCGACATAGGGATACATGTTTTATTTTAGTTTCTATTACAGTAGTGATGAATAAGGTATGTTGGGGTGACCCCCCTATATGGATAAATCTCCGGTTGATGATAGATGGTGGTAGATATAATGATGGCGGATGTTAGGATTGTGTCTTGGAATGTTAGGGGCCTGAATCACAAACTTAAGAGGGCCTCCATATTCCAATACATTAAACAGACTCGCCCACATATAATACTGCTACAGGAAACACATTTGGATGGCAGTAGAATCCTCTCTTTGCGCAAACCATGGATTCAAAGGGCAATACACTCAACCTATTCCACGTTTGCTAGGGGTGTTTCCATCTTGATATGCAAAAATCTCTCTTGCACGATCCATCAGGTATTCACAGATCCAAATGGTCGCTATGTAGCAATAGTCCTAGATATATGTCATAGAACTATCATGATAATAAATGTTTATGTGCCTCCTCCATTTCAGGCTAAAATATTATACGATCTCTTGCCTAAATTAGCACCTTATGCTCACCTTCCTGTGATGGTTTTGGGAGATTTCAATGCGGTTCTTGATGCAGCATTGGATAGCTCTAACCCATCTAGGGGAAGCTGCAGTGACCTGAATGGATGGCAATCTGTGGCTGATCTCACGGAGTTATGGCGTTGGAAGCATCCAACGGATAGATGCTTTTCGCACGTGTCAACGGCTCATAGATCTGCAGCAAGGATTGATCTTGCTTTTGGGAATAATCTCTTGCTACCATATGTGAAAGACACAGAGTATTTAGCTGGCGGTCTGACTGATCACAACCTCCTGGCTGTTACTCTGAGCCTTGGTTCGGGAACACGGGGAGGGGGATGGAGGCTCTCACCCGGCTGGATACACAATGAGCAAGTCTCCGCTCAGGTGAATGAGGCCATGGACACATATTGGTCCTCCAATGTTGACTTGGTGGAACCTCATTTTGTATGGGATGCCTTCAAGGCAGTGACAAGGGGGGAATTTATCTCTGCCATTAAAACAACCCGCAAGCAGGATAGGGAAGAGATAGAAATTCTGGCGAACAAGGAAAGAGAAGCTGCAGAGGCCCATGCGGGATCCTCTACAAGAACATCTTATGACGCCTTGCTGGAAGCAAGACGATCCATTTCACTACATTTTACGGGACAGGCCCGGGTAGAAATGGTTAAAGGAGCTCAGACGGTCTTCGCAGAGGGAGACAAAAATGGGAAACTGTTGGCCATGTTGGTCGCTGACTCTCGACAGATTACAAATATTCCGCTCATTAAAACCCAGGGAGGATCTATGCTTAGTGAACCAGAACAGATTATGCAGGAGTTTGTCCGGTTCTACTCCTCTCTCTACTCTCCAATCCCCGCTTATGACCCAACTGAATTAGATTCTTTACTTGAGGGCTTGCCAATACCAAAACTTACCGATGCGGACAGGAATACTTTAGAAGCCAAAATTACCAAGAAGGAAATTGAACAGGCAATTTTTACATTTCCCCCAAACAAAGCCCCTGGCCCAGACGGGTTTCCAGCAGACTTCTATAAGGCAAACGTGGAGGTCCTGGCCCCGAGAATTAACACACTACTGGCATACTGTCATGAACATAACGCCCTGCCTAATTCCATGTTGGAGGCTTATATGGTCCTCTTGCTAAAGCGAGGGAAAGACCCACAGGAATGTGCCTCATACCGGCATATAGCATTATTAAATACAGACCTTAAAATTCTGACTAAAGTATTGGCCATGAGGTTGGCTACAGTAATCCCCTCGATCATTAACATAGATCAAACCGGCTTTATGCCGGGGAAGTCGACAGACACTAACTTAAGGAGAGTATTTACTCATTTGCAAATTCACCCAGTGGCCCCTGGTACTAGAATAGTAGTATCTATTGACTTTGAAAAGGCCTTCGACTCAGTGGATTGGGCCTTCATGTTTAAGGTCCTGGAGATTATGGGGTTTGGACCATACTTTAGGAGGTGGGTGGCCATGCTTTATAATCATCCAAAAGTAGCAATCAGATTGGGAACCTCCACCTCGGATTTTTTTGAAGTGGGTAGGGGAACTCGGCAGGGATGCCCATTATCCCCCTTTCTGTTTGCCATTGCACTGGAACCTCTGGCAGTTGCATTGAGATCAGCCAGTGCAATAAAATCCATTCGGGTAGGCACCATAGAGGAAACCTTGGCACTTTACGCAGACGACATGCTGCTCTTTTTAGATGACCCCAGAGACTCCTTAAGAGCAGCACTAGGAATTATTAATCACTTCGCAATGTTTTCAGGTCTAAAAGTGAATTGGAATAAGTCATCAGTCCTACCGATAGACCCGGGGGCCAGAGCAGATGCAGACCCTGACTTGCAGTTACAGTGGGTTTCCTCCATTAGGTACCTTGGCATACAGATCACAGCGAACATTCAGGACTACATATCTCTTAATCTGTTACCTCTAATAACATTGTTAAAGCAGAAAGTACTAACATGGACAAAACTTCCGCTGTCACTAATAGGCCGCATCAGCTTATTGAAAATGAAATTTCTCCCGGTGGTACTATATTTTCTGAGATATGCACCTGTCTGGGTTCCGAAATCGTATTATCGAAAGCTGGACAGTATCATCTCATCCTTCCTTTGGGCTCCTAAGCCTCCAAGAATTGGGTATAAGGTGTTGAAGGAACCAGGAGATCAGGGAGGCCTGGCATTGCCAGATTGGCAAAAATACTACATAGCGGGACAGATGGTTTTTGCTCATAGGTGGCTGTCTGGCTGAAGACTGAGGATGGAGATGCAGCTACAGTACTGGAAGCGGCACATTTGGGGTCATATGATAGTCTCAAGTTTGCTCTGTTTAGGGGCTCCAGGTCTGAGTTACCTTTAACTTTGACAATGAAAGCCACTATTAAGGCCTGGGAAACAGCAGTTAAATTAGCATGTCCCAGTTACGGGGGAATGTCGCTGTCAACCCCCATATGGATGAACCCAAGGTTAACACAATTTTATAATTTACCGGATCCCATGATCTGGGCAATTAAAGGTATTAAGACGCTGGGGGATATAACAATATATGGTGAACTTCTAGCTTTTTCACAATTACAGTCAAGGCATGATCTCCCAAACTCTTATCTATTTAGGTTTTTGCAAATTCGTCACGCATATCAGATGCAGTTTCGCGAGACAAAGGTAGAATCCTTGCCCTCGTCTCTTGAAACTATGTTATCAGACGTTGATCTGGTTAAGCCTCTCTCAAATACTTACAAGGAATTCTTTAAGGTAACGCCATTGGCGATTGCCAGATGCAGAGAAAAATGGGAGGGGGAAGTCCCAGAGGTACAGGGAGAGGACTGGGATGATCTATGGACGCAGCCATTTAAACATCTGGTATCGGCGAGAGATAGGCTGATTCAGTTTAAATTCCTTCATAGAAGCTACTATACGCCTGCTAGACTGAATAAGATTTTTCCCATGGTGTCGGCGGAATGCTGACGCTGACCACATTTTTTGGAGCTGCCCACACATCCAAAAATTTTGGACTGATATCACGACCTGTATTACTGAAGTGATATCAGTACCGATCCCAATGAATGTTAAGGTGTGTTTTCTAGGATTGGTAGATGAAGTTGTACCCTCACGGGCAATGGGAACAATGCTAAATGTCTTGTTTTTCTATGGTAAGAAAGCCATTCTCTTGGAGTGGAAAAAATCTAAAGCCCCGAGTTTTGCTGCATGGAAAGGCCTGGTAAATTCCATGCTTCCGTATTACAAAGCCACATACGAGGCCAGAGGTTGCATGAAAAAATTTGATAGGGTGTGGCAAGCGTGGTTTAAATCCAATAGCACAGTGGGTTCATGGGGGAATAAATTAATGTAATTTAATCTAAGCAAAGTGATACCCTCTGTTGGAAAATAAATGCCAGAAGGTCCTAATCATTTACTGGCAGATTACTACATTTGGAAACTAGAGACACTGAATGTTGCAATTCCTGTCACAGGGGAAAAAGTACGTACATACCATGAAAATTGCTGTATAGATTTATGATAACATGTCGGGCTGTGGTTCAAGGGGTGGTTCAAGGGGTGGGGTGGGGTGGGGAGGTGGGGGAACGATTGTTAGATAATTGGTCTTTGTTAGATAGACAATAAGGTCATGTTGACCTTTATGGGCACGGTCCTCTGGACGAGTCCATTGTTGTATGATATAAAAAAGAAAAAACAATAAACAGAATTTTATAAAAAAAAAAAAAAAATTGTTCCCTGGGTGTGTTCTAACTGTAGGGGGGTGGGCTCACTGGGACATGACAGATCACTGTTCCCGATCACTGGGAACAGAAGATCTCTGACATGTCATTACCTTATAGATCATGTCCATGCATCAACCCCTGAAGAGTGAGACTGAACTCACGAAATATGTTGGGTCACCATAGTAAATTGACAGCGCTATATAAGTACCTGAAATAAATAAATAAATAAATAAATAGATGCTATGACACTCCTACTATGGATTATTTTATGACTGCATGTAACGATGTAATGGATATGTACATTTGGGCCAACTGTTTGGCATTGTGACATTTGTCCCAGTCCTATTTCTGACATATTCAATAAATCTATGCTGTTGTTATTACTGACTGTGTGGCACTGCATCTAAAGTCCCAATGGGCAAAACTCTGTATTTGTATGTTAATGGGGATGGAGGCGCCCCGCAGGCTACTACCAACCATATCCTTTTTCTTAGGCAGAACGGGGACTCACCTTGTTCCCCGTTCTGCCTCTGTACACAGCGATCGCAGGTCGCCGGCGAACATCGAGTCTGTGGGACCCGCGGGCACGCTCCTATGGCAGGCCCGCTATCCTCCTTGTGCGGACGCACAGGTACGTCGGTTCGTGCAGGAGAGCTGACCGGCCGCAGTATATCTGCGTGAGCTGGTCGGCAAGTGGTTAAAGAGTAACTCCACTTTTATTGAGAAAAAAAACCATTCCCCCCTCTGAGTGATCGATGTACCTTGCAAGGGTTTTAACAAACTTTGTTGCAGAGTCCTACCTTTTGTTATTCTGAAGAAATTGCTTTGTCTGTCCATGTCCTGAGTGCATCTGTATGGGAATGGTTTTATAATGATCAACAATCTGCTGCACCTGCAGGGCTCTAATGAGGAAAGTGGTAGGGTCTGCATCCCTTAAGAAATGTTCGAGCAATTAATTTGCCTCGCACATCAATGGGAGCTTGACAGTTATAAAATATATTTTAAAGCCCATAGCAACAGGCATTTTTTTTTTTTAATATAATGTCTTTATTTTTATTTTTTACCCCTGTTTCCCTGAAAATAAAACCTAGTGTGATTGTCGGTGATGGCTGCAACATAAGCCCTACCCCCCAAATAAGCCCTACCCTGTTTCCCCGAAAATAAGCCCTACCCTGAAAATAAGACCTACAAGGACTTTAACTGGGGCTTATTTGGGGGGTAGGGCTTATATTGCAGCCATCACCGACAATCACACTAGGTTTTATTTTCAGGGAAACAGGGTATAACAAGAGAGAAATGAACAATCCTTAACATTCCATTTCTGAGCATACAGCCAGATAAAAAAAAACCCATAATAATAATAACTCATTACATTCAATTCCATCTACTCCTGCCTATTCCTAGTATGCTATCCAGTGAAGATAGTTAAGAGAATGAACCCAGATGAAAATAAGGGAGCAAAAAAGGACAGAAAAATAAGAAGAGTAATCTTCCTCTCTTAATTCCCTCCTCCCTATTATTACTCCATGCTGCGTTGGGAGGGAGGCGCTTCCCCAAGACCCGGCCGGGGTCCTACAACTACCTCTCAATATTCGACAAGCAGTTTTTTAATTGTTGCAATATAATTGGTTCAGGAGGTCACATGGTCACAACTGCCAGGGCACGAGCTAATAGAAGTTATTTAAATGTAAACAATCTGAGCAACAGTTTTCAGTCGGCGCTCAGCAGGAGAAGGAGAAGCTTCCCACCCTCCCTGCCTTGTCGCAGTCCTTGTTGTGTGGCATCAGTCCCTTTCTGCTAAATGAAAGGGGACAGTTTTTTGGTTAAAAATGGTTATAACTCGAGCTGTAATGGCTATCATATATGGATTTAAGATGTGTGTACATTATATAATAAATTTTGGTTTGGTGTGAAAATATTTTGTGATAAGACAAGAATGTAATGTGTGTTATGATATTGGATTAAAGATCAAATTATTTATTTCCAATAATAAAGGGCAGTGGCCAATTTCAATCCATTAAAAGTATGCCTAGTGTGTTTTATTAATTATATTATTGAAGGGTATTATATGGATTAATTAAGTACTGTCTACGATCCCATTAGACGTGATTTCCTATTGGGAGTATCTCACCAAAAATGACATTTGTGTTGCAGGGGATGCTCAAAGTCTAACTTGTATCTTAGTGCAGACTTCTGTGAAAATCAGTAGACATGTGCACAGCCAAAAAATGTGTTCATTTTCGTTTCATTAGTTTATTTCTTTTTTTTCGTTTTTCAGGTCATTCGTTATGATCGCAATTCATAAATTCGTACATTCGCTCATTCGTACATTCGTAAATTCGTACATTCGTACATTCGTGAATTCGTACATTTGTGAATTCGTACATTCTTACATTCGTGAATTCGTACATTCGTGAATTCGTACATTCTTACATTCGTGAATTCATACATTCGTGAATTCGTACATTCTTACATTCGTGAATTCGTACATTCGTGAATTCGTACATTCGTGAATTCGTACATTCGTAAATTCGTACATTCGTACATTCGTGAATTCGTACATTTGTGAATTCGTACATTCTTACATTCGTGAATTCGTACATTCTTACATTCGTGAATTCGTACATTCGTGAATTCGTACATTCTTACATTCGTGAATTCGTACATTCGTGAATTCGTACATTCTTACATTCGTACATTTGTAAAATCGTACATTTGTAAATTAAAAAATCCAAAAACCCGAAAATTCGAATATCTGAAATAGTAACTATCTATTAAATTATAGGTATTGTAATTTTCTTTCAAATTTGACTGTCAGTGAACGTAACAAATATGAATTTATCTGAAGTTACGAATTATCCAAAACGAATGCTGCATCTAAACAAATGGAACTCAACAAATGAATAAGAAATAATAATAATAAAAGGTTTTTATTATTATTATTGTTATTTATTATTATTAATTCATTACATTCCATACGTTTGGATACGGCATTCGTTATTTCGCATCATTAATAACTTCGGATAAATTTGAATGTGTTACGTTCACTAACAGCAAAATTTGAAAGGAAATTATAATACCTAAATTTTAATAGTTACTAGTAATAGTTAAGTTATTATTAGTCAATTATTATTTCAGATTTCCGAATTTACAAATTTACGAATTCACTAATTTACTAATATACGAATGTACGAATTTACGAATGTACAAATTTTTCGAATTTACGAATATTCGGAAAAATTCGTCAAACGGGTTTTCTTTAATTTGGATATTTCCGAATTAACGAATTTGTCGAAATTCGTTAAAAAACGAATTTGGAACGAAACAAATTGCACATGCCTAAAAATCAGTAAGCCGATCACACAAGCAGGGAACGACATATCGGGGGGTACGCTGTGTACAGAACACCTCCAGGTAGCCATATTGCATTGCATTTTACAGAGCCGCAGATTGAAAAGGAAAAGTCATTTTTTATCAAAGGAAAGGGAAAGTCATTTTTAATAACATTCATGACTTGCGTCGCAACTGTATATGCTGTATTTATTTTTTATTTGCTAAATTTGTTTTCCCCACGAAAGTGGAGTTACCCTTTAAGGATGATGTAGTAGGGTGAGGGGGTCAGCTTCTATGTGGACTTTCTGAAGTCTGATCCCTCATGAATGCCAGTTTAGTCTGACTGCAGTTCAGATTTAAGAAGCTTTTCCAGCTGTCAGCTATCCCAGCCAGCCAGTGTTTATGTAGACTATGAAATGATATGAGAAGAGTGGGTCAGAGGAATCATTCCTCCATAGAGGGACAGGCCCTTCATATGACGCACAGCACACACTCCTCTAATCCTGCCAATGTTTACTTCCATCATCCCCGCTATGTGATTGGAGGAGGCTGCACCATGTGACCTCCCACCTACGCTGACTTGTTTCTTCAACCAGGAAGTGGTGAGTGTTCTACAGGCTGATACAATGTACACAGAGATCAACTCTGCATTACTTCTGTGTGGTCAGGGAAAACTGGGGGGAAAGCTCTGGAATCACCTGGAATGCTCGGCAGTGTATATGTGTGATCACTGGGGGTAGAATACTCTGCAGTGGTGTGTGTGATCACTGGGGGTAGAATGCTCTGCAGTGTATATGTGTGATCACTGGGGGTAGAATGCTCTGCAGTGTATATGTGTGATCACTGGGGGTAGAATGCTCTGCAGTGTATATGTGTGATCACTGGGGGTAGAATGCTCTGCAGTGTATATGTGTGATCACTGGGGGTAGAATACTCTGCAGTGTATATGTGTGATCACTGGGGGGTAGAATACTCTGCGGTGGTGTGTGTGATCACTGGGGGTAGATTGCTCTGCTGTGTATATGTGTGATCACTGGGGGTACAATGCTCTGCAGTGTATATGTGTGATCACTGGGGGTACAATGCTCTGCAGTGTATATGTGTGATCACTGGGGGTAGAATGCTCTGCAGTGTATATGTGTGATCACTGGGGGTAGAATGCTCTGCTGTGTATATGTGTGATCACTGGGGGTAGAATGCTCTGCTGTGTATATGTGTGATCACTGGGGGTAGAATACTCTGCGGTGTATATGTGTGATCACTGGGGGGTAGAATACTCTGCGGTGGTGTGTGTGATCGCTGGGGGTAGAACTCTGCAGTGCTATATGTAAGTGATCACAGCTACAGCTCACAGTACATTAGCATGATCAGTAAGCTATAGACATAATAAAAGATATAATAAAGAGTGTGGCGTACCTCGTGTATTTACCACCCAGAGCAAATCATTTGTAATACCTCCCTGCTCTGTATAACAACATTATTATCAGTAATAATCATAAAAACAAATAAAATAGCCAGAGAAAATAAATCGATAGTGAAAATTGGCCACAGAGGAAGGACCCTCTTATAAAAGTCAGCAGAAGGGGGACCCCAGATTATTGGCCAGTGGGAGAAAGCCCCTCTATTACTGGCAAGTGGGGGGAAGGACCAGTGGGGTTAGGGTTATGGATGTGAATGAATGGTCCCTTTACATCTATGGCCAGAGAAGAAGAACCTTCTTATATTAGTGGCCAATGGGGGAAGGACCCCCCAATATATTAGTGGCCAAGGGGGGAAGGACCCCCATTGTATCAGTGGCCAATGGGACAAAGACCCCCTTTATTAGCAACCAGTGGGGGAAGTACACTCCACTAGCCATATAGATTTTAAAAACAGCACAAATAGTGACATCGAAAATTCAGCTACCACTATTGTATTTGCCCCAGCAGAGGAAGGGTTAAATAGTAGCTTGTATAATAGTTTCTGGAAGGTCACCCCTAAATAATTTGGGAAGTATCTGTACGGGTGTTCCAGTAAACTATGACTACATTTGTAATTTGATTTTTGTTTTTCAGTAAGTAACCTAAAATGAGCCATAAGGACAATGTCTTCCTTTTCCGCTGCTGGAAATGCCGGAAGTGTGTAGCCAATTCAGACTGTCTGATCATGGACGGAGAATGTGTACATTGTCAGGTGAGTAAAGAAATGACAATAAATAATACCCTGATGAGGTATCAGGACTATCTGCTGCACATTAGTTCTAAATCCAAAAATAGTTTAAGAAGTGTGACCACACATTGACAAGACTATTTGAATTAAAGGGTATTTAGACCCAAGAATAAAAACCTAATATGTTGCGGATTACTGGTCTCTAGATGTGGTGGCTGCATTCGTTTTCTTTTAAATGCATTTCATTTGCTTTCTTTTTACTTATTGATCCTGCGAGTAACACACCTAATTTCCTTGGCTGACAACATTGTATCTGTGGAGGAACGACATTGTCACTCTAGGACAAGGGTGTCAAACTCAATTTCATTGCGGGCTGTATTAGGGGCCGCTTGTATCTGTAAGACTATATAAATTTATCCAGGGTGTTTTTTTTTCAGAGAATAGGCTCAGGAACTCAACCAAGCCCCCCACTGAGCCACATTGAACAATGGGAGGATCTTAAACTGACAATAAATACCAGGAGTGCATTATATGTGGAGTTCAGGGTGAGCTATGTACAGAGTGTAGTTTCAGGGGTGCCCTACGCACAAAGTTTAGGAGTGTGCTGTGTATAGAGTGCGGGGTTGAGGAGTGCGCTGCAGAGTTCAGGGGTGTGCTGTGTATAGAGTGCAGGGTTCAGGGGCGATCTCGGTAAAGAGTGATGGGTTGAGGAGTGCACAACATACAGAGTGCAGGGTTTAGTGGTGTGCTATACACAGAGTGCAGGGTTTAGTGGTGTGCTATGCACAGAGTGCAGGGTTTAGTGGTGTGCTATGCACAGAGTGCAGGGTTTAGTGGTGTGCTATGCACAGAGTGCAGGGTTTAGTGGTGTGCTATACACAGAGTGCAGGGTTTATTGGTGTGCTATACACAGAGTGCAGGGTTTAGGGGTGTGCTATATACAGAGTGCAGGGTTTAGTGGTGTGCTATACACAGAGTGCAGGGTTTAGGGGTGTGCTATACACAGAGTGCAGGGTGTAGTGGTGTGCTATGCACAGAGTGCAGGGTTTAGTGGTGTGCTGTACACAGAGTGCAGGGTTTATTGGTGTGCTATACACAGAGTGCAGGGTTTAGTGGTGTGCTATACACAGAGTGCAGGGTTTAGTGGTGTGCTATACACAGAGTGCAGGGTTTAGTGGAGTGCTATACACAGAGTGCAGGGTTTAGTGGAGTGCTATACACAGAGTGCAGGGTTTAGTGGTGTGCTATACACAGAGTGCAGGGTTTAGTGGTGTGCTATACACAGAGTGCAGGGTTTAGTGGTGTGCTATACACAGAGTGCAGGGTTTAGTGGTGTGCTATACACAGAGTGCAGGGTTTATTGGTGTGCTATACACAGAGTGCAGGGTTTAGTGGTGTGCTATACACAGAGTGCAGGGTTTAGGGGTGTGCTATATACAGAGTGCAGGGTTCAGCTCTCTTGCACAGGCTGTCCATATCTTACTTCCACCCTTCTTCTGGTTTGACCTCTGCACCTTGCTCTCCCATCCCCCACCTCTGCACACATCTCCCTCTTCACAATCCCCCCCCCCCCCCCCCCCAAGCTTCCTCGCATCTCACCTACCCAGCTCGGTGTTCTGTTAAAATAGCCAATTTATTGATTCTCAATCGCGTCACTTCCGGTTACTGTAAACCATCAGTAATTGGAGTTTTTTATGAATTGCTGTTTTTACAAAGTACTGGCAACTGTATACACTCTGGTAAAAGAAGATTTACAATTTTTGACAGAACAGTGGGTAAGGAGAAAAAAGTTGTCACCCCATTTTGTTGGTTAGTAACGGAGCGGTCTAACAATGTCCACTCATAATATCGTGTACCAGAGTGTATACCGTTGCCAGTGTTGTGTCAAAACAGCAATTCATCGAAATCTCCGATTACTGATGGTCTACAGCAGGCATGTCCAAAGTCCGGCCTGCATGCCAATAAATACGGTATATCCAAATAACACGCCCGAGCTCATCTCTTCACCACATACAACCACAAAGACAGGAGAATTCTTGTTGGGCAGTGTATAAGTGCTCGGATGAACACACTCAGACCGAATTTTAATGGTTCAAAGAATGTCAGGCAAAATGGTCGGCCCTCACGCATGTTCACTTCATCAAATCTGGCCCTCTTTGAAAAAAGTTTGGACACCCCTGGTCTACAGTAACCGGAAGTGACGAGATTGGAGATCTCAATGAATTGGCTATTTTGAGAGAACACCAGCTCTAGTACATCCTGTAAATGTAGGCGGCTCTGATTCTCTCTGTCGCTTGCAGGGAGATTATTGGTCAGCATTTCAGCTCACCATGTGATGCCTCATCCCACACTGCATCTGAATCTCCATTGTGAGTGTAGGGCAGACAGGGATCTGTGAGATCCACAGAGAGGAAAGCTGCCTTTGTAGATACAGAAGGCTTCTGTTTTTGAAGTGACAGAGGCAAGTGGGGAACGGAGGGTGAGAGCCAGAGATGAGAAAGCCCTGGGTGCGAGGGCCACATTAAATGGCCTGGTAGGCTGGATTCGGCCCATGGGCCTTGTGTTTGACCCATATGCCCCTAGGACAAAAGCAGAATTTACGTATATTGCAGCTTACCAGTTCATATATGTGGTGGCTGCATTACTTTTCTTTTTCAGTTTTTTTCTTTTATTATCAACTGTTGATGCGACCAGTAAGTCTTTTATTTTTTAACTTCCAGTCAGGGATCAGTAAAACCATTGCTTTAACCTCTTGGCACCAAGTGCATGCAAATAAGCGACCTCTCGGTGGACAGGCCTTGGTGCCGAGTGGCCGCATAAGTGCAAATAGAGCTGAGCCGAGAGCACGCGCCCTTCAGGCTCCTTGCACGGTTACTGGCAGCTAATAGAAATCTCCCTTCGCTGCTTGCGATGGGGAGCTTTCTGATTATGTGACTGCCGCAACAGTCACGGTGGTCACATGATCATAAGCCCTGCATTCGAAACCCCGGCTCCAAAGGGGTTAATTACCTATTTTTACTGCCTGCCTCCCGACTGCATGTGTAAACGAGCCCTAACACTTCCGCGTGTACAACTCCAAGTTTTAACAATTGTGAATGGCGTTGATAGGCAGTCAGGAAGTGGTAAAACAGGACCCAATCACTTACTGTATTTTCAACTCAACTGTGTGAGCAAAGCCTAATGGGATGACAATTACTTTAATTTTGTGCACCAAAAACAATTGCCATGTTTTGTTTTACTTAAGAAAATACTATTTTCAGCTTTTTTTTCATCCTCTTTTCATCTCAGTGCTGCGGGTGTCTTCCAGCCTCTTTACAGACATGTCCTATCTACACACATGCCTCCATCAGCAGCTGCATGTCATTGCTCAGGCTTGCTAAGGCTGGGTTCACACTGGTCCGACAAACGCTCTGACATTGGGAGCTCATGTCACATGACGTGTGAAATCCAATGTTTCCCTAGGGGAGCCGTCCTAACTGGTCCGACACAAGTCGTTCCGACTTTAGAAATGCTCCCTGTACTACTTTGGTCCGACTTTGATCCTACTTCAGCCCATTGACTATTATTGAAGTCGGATCAAAGTCGGATCGCCGTCTCGCATGATCCGACTTCAGCATGCGACTTGTGCTCAGATGATCTTGAGGGGGAACTCTGCACCAAATTTTAAATAAAAAACCGGCATGGGTTCCCCTTCAAGAGCATACCAGGCCCTTGGGTCTGGTATGGACCTTAAGGGGAACCCCCTACGCTGAAAAAACGGCATGGGGGTCCCCCCAAATCCATACCAGACCCTTATCCGAGCACGCAGCCCGGCCGGTCAGGAATGGGGGTGGGGATGAGCGAGCGCCCCCCCCCCCCCCCCCCGAACCGTACGAGGCCGCATGCCCTCAACATGGGGGGTGGGTGCTTTAGGGCAGGGGGGCCCACCCCACCCCAAAGCACCTTGTCCCCATATTGATGAGGACAAGGGCCCCCAGATCCCGGCCCCCCCACCCTATGTGAATGAGTATGGGGTACATGGTACCTCTACCCATTCACCTAGGGAAAAAGTGTCAATAAAAAAACACACTACACAGGTTTTTAAAGTCATTTATTAGGCAGCTCCGGGGTCTTCTTCCGACTTCGGGGGTCTTCTTCCGGCTTCGGGGGTCTTCTGACTTCGGGGGTCTCTCCGGTGTCCTGATCTTCTGCCGACTCCTCCGCTATCCTCTGCGGCTCTTTTGCTAGCGGTGGCCCGGACTTCTGCCTTCTTCCCTCTTCTGATGTTGACACGACGCTGTCTCCGGCTGGAATGCTCTCTGAGCGCTCCGCAATGGACTTATATAGGCGGTGACCCTGCCCCCTTATGCCATCACAGTTCCTGGGCATGCTGGGACTGTGACGCTTTGGGGGGCGTGGTCAGCGGGTGATGTTGACCACGCCTGCTTATGACGGCACAGTCCCAGCATGCCCCAAGACAGAGATCTCATAAGGGGGCGGGGTCACCGCCTATATAAGTCCATTGCAGAGCGCTCAGACAGCATTCCAGCCGGAGAGAACGTCATGGCAACATCGGAAGAGGGAAGAAGGCAGAAGTCCGGGCCACCGCTAGCAAAAGAGCCGCAGAAGATAGCGGAGGAGCCGGCAGAAGATCAGGACACCGGAGAGACCCCCGGAGCTGCCTAATAAATTACTTTAAAAACCTGTGTAGTGTATTTTTTATTGACACTTTTTCCCTAGGTGAATGGGTAGGGGTACCATGTACCCCATACTCATTCACATAGGGTGGGGGGCCGGGATTTGGGGGCCCTCTTATTAAAGGTGGCTCCCGGATTCCGATAAGCCCCCTGCCCGCAGGCCCCGACAACCAACGGCTAGGGTTGTCGGGAAGAGGCCCTTGTTCTCATCAACATGGGGACAAGGTGCTTTGGGGTGGGGGGGCCCGCAGGGCGCCCTCCCTGCCCCAAAGCACCCACCCCCCCATGTTGAGGGCATGCGGCCTGGTACGGTTCGGGGGGGGGGGGGGGCGCTCGCTCGTCCCCACCCCCATTCCTGACCGGCCGGGCTGCGTGCTCGGATAAGGGTCTGGTATGGATCTTGGGGGGGAACCCCACGCCGTTTTTTCGGCATGGGGGTTCCCCTTGAGGTCCATACCAGACCCAAAGGCCTGGTATGCCCTTGGAGGGGGAAACCCATGCCGGTATTTTATTCAATATTTGGTGCGGAGTTCCCCCTCAAGATTCATACCAAACACAGTGACAGTGCCGGGCATTGGCGGGGATCCAAGTCGGATCCCCGTTCATTGAAAGTCGGACGCATGCCGGCTTCATGTCGCAGGGCAAAGTCGGATCCAAAGTAGGACGGCTGTCGTGTCGCACCAGTGTGAACCCAGCCTAAAGGTGACAGCAGTAAGCAATGCCTGCAAATTGAGCGTTGGGACAGCCGGTTATAGTTTCTCCTTTAAGCATAAGCGACAGGGTGACAACACAGGACAGCATTTAGTAGACCATGACAGGACTTTTCATCCCATAACAGAAAGGGCTCTTTCACACTTGTGTTACATTTTAAAGCTGCCTAAAATTACATTGACGCACCTACAGCATTAATGAGCATTTAGGATGTGTTGTTCAGGCGTTCATGTTGCTTCAGGCAACACTTCTCAAACTCCCTGTGTGTTGTGTGTTCTTTTTTATTTTTGTTTTTAGAAGACTAAAATGGGAAATAATCACTTTTGACGCTTTGCAACCCCACCATAAACGCACTATAAACGCCATAGGCGCATTGACCCTGGGTTCACACTAGTGCGATGCGGGAACCAACGTGATTCCAGCACCGGTTCCCGCATCGCTCCTCTCCAGCAGGCTGTTCACACTGCCTTGTGCAAACCGCTGCAGGTGTCTTTGTTAATGACACCCCCAGTTTAGTTCACAGATCGCAGTGCGAACTGTGAACTTACACAGGAATCGCATTGCATAGGTGAGAACACCCATGTAATCCGATTCTAGTGCAGGGAAAAACAAGTCCCTGCACTATTTTCTATGCGAATCCAATGCGAGTTCAGCCATAAAACTGTATGGCTGAACTCGCATTGCTCAGAGATCGCATGTGATCCGCACCCACAGTGCGGGTGCGAATCACATGCAATCTTTGAGATTGCGCTAGTGTGAACCCAGGCTGTCAGTGCATTTAAGGTGCTGTTGTGGTGCATTCCAATAGAAGTGAATGGAGGCAGTTGCAAAGCGTCAACGCCTGCCAAACTGTGCAGGCAACATTATTTTTGCATCGCAGCAACCACGAAGCAAGGCTAACGCTGCAGTTGGAACACCTCCATCCGCTCCCTATTGTGACAAATTCTGTGTGGCATTAATAGGCACTTGGGATGTGTTAAAAATGTGACCCAACCGCCTATTTTCAATGCCTGTGTGAAAGAGCCCAAAGTGCCTGAACATGGATCTTCATGCATATGTTTATGCTAAAATTAGCAGACATTGATTTAATAAAAGCTGAAAATTATATTTGAAATTACTTTAACACGTTAAAGACAATATGAGATTTTTGCATTTGGGTCACATTTACTTTAATTGTATATTTCAGTTAGATAATTGCAATTTCCCAGATTTCAGGGCAGATAAAGGCTCGAGAAAACATAATGTAATGATTGAAGTTCTTCTTCCAATCTTTATTGGAACTTGTGACTTGCTGCATCTCTAAAATCTTTTGTCACCCAGGTTACTAAGCAGTGATCTGGAATGTTTGCATAAGCGTGCGCACAGGGTGTGCCTGGGCACACCCTAATCGCCCTGTGTAGCGCAGATAACCCTTGATATTTTACCACAGCCCCCTAACGGGCTTCCTACAAAATTTGTAAAAAAAAATTGTAAAAAATAATAATAAAAATAAAAGCTACTGATGCCATCAATATACAGTCATGTCCATAAATATTGGGACATCGACACAATTCTAATCTTTTTGGCTCTATACACCACCACAATGGATTTGAAATGAAACAAACAGGATGTGCCTTAACTGCAGATGTTTAGCTTTAATTTGAGGGTATTTACATCCAAATCAGGTGAACGGTGTAGGAATTACAACAGTTTGTATATGTGCCTCCCACTTTTTAAGGTAGTAAAAGTAAAGGGACTGCTCAGCTGTTCCATGGCCAGGTTTGTGTTATTCCCTCATTATCCCATTTACAAGGAGCAGATGAAAGGTCCAGAGTTAATTTCAAGTTGTGCTATTTGCATTTGGAATCTGTTGCTGGCAACTCTCAATATGAGATCCAAAGAGCTGTCACTATCAGTGAAGCAAGCCATCATTAGGCTGAAAAAACAAAACAAACCCATCAGAGAGATAGCAAAAACATTAGGTGTGGCCAAATCAACTGTTTGGAACATCCTTAAAAAGAAAGAACGCACCGGTGAGCTCAGCAACACTAAAAGAGAAGACTTCACCAGAGTGAATACAGAGGGTTCACCACAAGATGTAAACCATTGGTGAGCCTCAAAAACAGGAAGGCCAGATTAGCGTTTGCCAAACAACATCTTAAAAAGCCTTCACAGTTCTGGAACAACATCCTATGGACAGATGAGACCAAGATCAACTTGTACCAGAGTGATGGGAAGAGAAGAGTATGGAGAAGGAAAGGAACTGCTCATGATCCAAAGCATACCACCTCATCAGTGAAGCATGGTGGTGGTAGTGTCATGGCGTGGGCATGTATGGCTGCCAATGGAACTGGTTCTCTTGTATTTATTGATGATGTGACTGCTGACAAAAGCAGCAGGATGAATTCTGAATAGTATCTGCTCATATTCAGAAAAATGCTTCAGAACTCATTGGATGGCGCTTCACAGTGCAGATGGCCAGTGACCTGAAGCATACTGCGAAAGCAACCAAATAATTTTTTAAGCGAAAGAAGTGGAATGTTATGCAATGGCCAACTCAATCACCTGACCTGAATCTGAGCATGCATTTCACTTGCTGAAGACAAAACTGAAGGGAAAATGCCCCAAGAACAAGCAGGAACGGAAGACAGTTGCAGTAGAGGCCTGGCAGAGCATCACCAGGGATGAAACCCAGCATTTGGTCATGTCTATGCGTTCCAGACTTCAGGCTGTAATTGACTGCAAAGGATTTGCAACCAAGTATTAAAAAGTGAAAGTTTGATGGATGATTGTTAATCTGTCCCATTACTTTTGGTCCATTTAAAAAGTGAGAGGCACATATACAAACTGTTGAACTTCCTACACCGTTCACCTGATTTGGATGTAAATACCCTCACATTAAAACTGAAAGTCTGCAGTTAAAGCACATCTTGATCATTTCATTTCAAATACATTGTGATGGTGTATAGAGCCAAAAAGATTATAATTGTGTCGATGTCCCAATATTTATGAACCTGACTGTGTTTGTATATATATATATATGCAATAGGCTGCGCACACCTATGATTGTTTGCATGTATCAGATCAGTGACACATTTGCTAATTGAAATGATCAATTCAGCTTCCATAACAATTATATTGGCAATCTACAATCATTACAAAGTTACGTTATTTGCAAAGCAGGTTAAACTTGTGATTTTTTTATAAATCTCCTAGGCTAGGTTCACACGGTTGCAGGTGCAAGACAGTGTGTAAATCGCATGCATTCCCGCAGCCAAAACACGTTGCTCTTTTGCAGACGTGCAGTGGTGTCATTCATTTTTTTTTTTTTTTTCAAATAACAATTTTTTATTGTAGATTGTAGTAATACAATATAAAGGAACATGGACATTCACAAACATTGTACAGTATATCCATTTGTGGTATTAAACATGTGTTTTTTTATGGCTTAGCTCAGTTACAAAATAGAATAGGAGGAAAGAAAGGAAAGAAGGGAAGGAAGAGGATAAGCCTTCTAATTGGTGTTGTTACCTGGTCATGGTGGGTCCTCTCGGAGGTGCCACGGCTCCCAGACCCTGTTATGTGCCTCCAGCTTGTCCTGAATTCTAGCTGTCATTTTCTCCATCAGCTCTACATCTTTAATTCTAGAGTAAAGATCTTCAGCTGAGGGTGGAGTGGTACGTTTCCAGTTTAGGGCTATAAGACAGCGTGCTGCTGTGAGTATATGTCTTACTAATTTCTTATATGGTCTGCAAATTTTTAATGGTGATAAACCCAGTAGAAAAAAATTTTGGAGTCGCTTGGACCTCGACTTCTAGGAGGCGGGAGAGGAGATGGCGGACCATCTCCCAATATTGAGCCAATATTGGACAAGTCCAATATATGTGTATAAGAGTGCCTTTAGCGTCCTGGCATCGCCAGCATTTATCTGAGCTATCCGGGAAAATTGTATGAAGTACATCTGGGGTCATGTACCAGAAGTAGAGAACCTTGTATGAGTTTTCTTTATATAGTGTACACATTGAACTCTTCGCTGTCTGATTCCATATTACCTGCCACTGCGCTAATGGGAGTTCTTCCCCAAGGATCTTCTCCCATCTGAGCATGTAACGGTGTTTACCCTGCTCTTCCAGAGTGATGGTGTTCAAAATCTTATAAATTTCTGATATTAGCCCTTTCTGTGAGCTACCTGCAAGGATGGTAGTTTCAAACGGGGATGGAGGTGAAAATTGTAGATTCGGGGCTATAGTTAGTGCGTAATGTCGTATTTGTAAGTACCCAAAAAAAGCTTGTTTTGGCAGTTTGTGTTTGGCCTGCAGGTCCGAAAAAGATAGGAGCCTACGGGTTCTGGGATCTACTATGTTTCCAAAGTGGAACAGGCTCCTAGAGGACCAAGGGTGTGACATCTGATGCGTGAGGCTATCTGGCACCTTGGGGTTACAGACAAAAGATGTCAGGGTCGATCTTTTTGAGATTAATTTGTGAGGTTGGGCTAATGTACGCCAAATCCTCTTTAACATGGACATAGGACCCAGAAGGCGTTCTGGTGCTACCTCCGCATTTGCATTCCATAATAAGTTGTTCGGGTGTATCGGGGCTAGCCATAATTTCTCGATCTCTGTCCACTTATTGTATGATTTTTGAGTAAACCATGATGCCACCACTCTCAGCTGTGTAGCTTGGTAGTATTTAACGATATTGGTGAAGGCTAGGCCCCCCTCACTGCGTGATGCCATCAACACTGTTTTAGAGATCCTATGCTTTTTGTAGTTCCATACAAAGTGAAGTAAGTCTGATTGAAGCTTTTTCAGTTGCTTAAGTGGTATAGGTATAGGGAGTGTTTGGAAGAGGTACAGTAGCTTCGGGAGAATGGTCATTTTAATAGATGCAATTCTTCCTAGTAGGGAGATATGGTGTTTTTTCCAGTGATTTAATAGGGATCTAATTGTGCCAAAAAGAGGGGGAAAGTTTTCCTGGTACAGGGTATTAAATTTTGGAGTGATATAAATCACTACCACCAAAAGAAAGCTCTATTTGTGTGGAAAAAAAGGACGTCAATTTTGTTTGGGAGCCACGTCGCACGACCGCGCAATTGTCAGTTATAGTTACGCAGTGCTGAATCGCAAAAAGTGCTCTGGTCAGGAAGGGGGTAAATTCTTCTGGGGCGAAGTGGTTAAAGGATTGGCTTGGAGCTTCTCTCTCCTCCTTTTTGCTTTCTTTTTGTTCATAGTGATCGGGTTCCCCAGCCTGCGCCTGAAGCAGCCTCACTCCCTTTACAGCCTCCATTTAAAGATTTTTTTAGAGACTAATTTTTAGGGGTTCATCCCCCCAGAACTTTCAATCCACTCACCATTCACATGGTTGCACCGTCATGTATCAGCATGCAGATGCATACCTTTTCATTTAAATGTTAAACTTTAATATTTTTCATCAGATTGTTTAGCTCTGAATATTATACCAATATTGTGTATGTGTATACTTTGTGGCCACTGCACTCGGCACTTTGGTATTCTATCTTGTAGAGCTCAACGATTAATCGTTAAAAAATTGCGATCTTGATTCAACCCCCCTCACAATCTTAGTCCAGCATTTCCACGATTCATGTAACAAGTGCAGAGCCATTCTCGGCTCACAGCTGTTGGAAAAAAAGAGCAGCAAGCAAAGTTTATCACAACATTGTTCAGCAAGAAACATTGTACCATTTGGTTCTTTTAGATCAAAGGGATGAACTTGGGTCTGCAAATGAGATCAGTTTAACCATTTAGAGGAGTCATGCCTGGGGAAAAAAAAAAGATTAAAAGTCAGCAGCTACAAATACTTACATACTATTTAATATATGGACACTTACCTGTCTGGGGAGTCCACGATGTCGGCATCCCAGCCAATTTTCGGAATGGCTGTCGGGTGCTGTCGCCGCCATCTCCACTAAGGGAAACGAAGGGTTCCCTACTGCGCATGCACGAAGCGTGCTGCGCTTTCTAATTGGCCTGGCGGCGGGGGAAAGGAGGAGGGGGGCCAAACTTCCCAGGCACCCTGAAAGGTGCCAAATGTGGCACCGGGGTGGGGGGTGAGGAAGCAAATAAGCAGAGGTTCAACTTTTGGGTGGAACTCCGCTTTTAAGACTAAGCCTTTTTTGACACTTGTTGCTTACAAGTTAAAATCAGTATTTTTTGCTAGAAAATTACTTAGAAAGCCCAAATGTTATACTGTGTGTGTGTGTGTATATATATATTTCTTTTTTTTTTTTTTAGCAGAGACCCTAGAGAATAAAATGGGGGTTGTTGCAATATTTTTGGTCACACTGTATTTGCGCAGTGGTCTTTCAAACGCAAGTTTTTAGGCGAAAATAAACTTCAACTAATTAAAAAAAAACAGTAACGTTAGCCCAATTTTTTTGTATAATGTGACAGATGATGTTACGCCAGGAAGTGTGAGAATTGTGATCTTTATTCTAAGCAAAAAAATTGTGATTCTCATTTTATCCAGAATCGTGCAGTTCTACTATCTTGCTATATTTTAATGTTTGCATTGTGAATGTCATTTCACCTTATGTACTACAGGTATATCTTATGTACCGTTCATTTTGCATGCTGTTTTCTATTTACTGTATTTCTGTATACTATTACTTTGTAATACAAAATGCAATTATGGCATCTCAGTAGTAGTTGGTGTGCAAACTTTATTGCAAATACCAGCTTCAAAAGAAAAGGCTAAGCAACAGCAGACCCCTCCCCTACCTTACCTTACTATTCCTTACTATGTGTCCATAGACTGGCCAATAGTGGGGAAGGGGGTGTTTGAGCTCAGTGTTGCAAAATGAAGTAGTGCTCATTTTAGGGTACCTTGAGCTCTTTAGCTTCTACCTAATTAACGGAATGGCACCAATCAGTGCTTGCTTCTTGTATAAGGTAAGAGTGCAAGCCAGGAAGACCAAGAAGGTGGCCGAGCAGTGACACACTGTGCACAGTGGCTTGCAAAAGTATTCGTCCCCCTTGAACTTTTCAACCTTTTGCCACATTTCAGGCTTCAAACATATAAAATTTTTATTTTTTGTGAAGAATCACCAACAAGTGGGACACAATTGTGAAGTGGAACGAAATCTTTTGAGTTTTTGAAACTTTTTTAACTAATAAAAAAATGAAAAGTGGGGCGTGCAAAATTATTTGGCCCCCTTGCGTTAATACTTTGTAGAGCCACCTTTTGCTGCGATTACAGCTGCAAGTCGCTTGGGGTATGTCTCTATCAGTTTTGCACATCAAGAGACTGAAATTCTTGCCCATTCTTCCTTGCAAAACAGCTCAAGCTCAGTGAGGTTGGATGGAGAGCGTTTGTGAACAGCAGTTTTCAGCTCTTTCCACAGATTCTCGATTGGATTCAGGTCTGGACTTTGACTTGGCCATTCTAACACCTGGATACGTTTATTTGTGAACCATTCCTTTGTAGATTTTGCTGTATGTTTGGGATCATTGTCTTGTTGGAAGATAAATCTCCGTCCCAGTTTCAGGTCTTTTGCAGACTCCAACAGGTTTTCATCCAGAATGGTCCTGTATTTGGCTGCATCCATCTTCCCCTCAATTTTAACCATCTTCCCTGTCCCTGCTGAAGAAAAGCAGGCCCAAACCATGATGCTGCCACCACCATGTTTGACAGTGGGGATGGTGTGTTGAGTGTGATGAGCTGTGTTGCTTTTACGCCAAACATATCGTTTTGCATTGTGGCCAAAAAGTTCGATTTTGGTTTCATCGGACCAGAGCACCTTCTTCCACATGTTTGGTGTGTCTCCCAGGTGGCTTGTGGCAAACTTTAGACGAGACTTTTTATGGATATCTTTGAGAAATGGCTTTCTTCTTGCCACTCTTCCATAAAGGCCAGATTTGTGCAGTGTACGACTGATTGTTGTCCTATGGACAGACTCTCCCACCTCAGCTGTAGTTCTCTGCAGTTCATCCAGAGTGATCATGGGCCTCTTGGCTGCATCTCTGATCAGTCTTCTCCTTGTCTGAGCTGAAAGTTTAGAGGGACAGCCAGGTCTTGGTAGATTTGCAGTGGTCTGATACTCCTTCCATTTCAAAATGATCGCTTGCACAGTGCTCCTTGGGATGTTTAAAGCTTGGGAAATCTTTTTGTATCCAAATCCAGCTTTAAACTTCTCCACAACAGTATTACGGACCTGCCTGGTGTGTTCCTTGGTCTTCATGATGCTCTCTGCGCTTTCAACAGAACCCTGAGACTATCACAGAGCAGGTGCATTTATACAGAGACTTGATTACACACAGGTGGATTCTATTTATCACCATCAGTCATTTAGGACAACATTGGATCATTCAGAGATCCTCGCTGAATTTCTGGAGTGAGTTTGCTGCACTGAAAGTAAAGGGGCCGAATAATTTTGCACGCACCACTTTTCAGTTTTTTAATTGCTAAAAAAGTTTAAAATATCCAATAGATTTCGTTCCACTTCACAATTGTGTCCCACTTGTTGGTGATTCTTCACAAAAAATTAAAATTTTATATCTTTATGTTTGAAGCCTGAAATGTGGCAAAAGGTTGAAAAGTTCAAGGGGGCCGAATACTTTCGCAAGCCACTGTAACTACAGGCTGTGAAAACATACTGTATACTAGTCAGTCTCAGCACCGTAGAGGAGGTGGATCACAAGACCATGTTTATTCCTTTATAAATCTTTTGAATGGTAAAGCAGTTTCCCTGTATTTTGATGCATATTTCCATTCTTTGGCATTGTTTTAACACGTTCCAGCAGCTATCCTAAGTGATGGATTTACTTTTTTGATCTTCGAATAAAAAAGTATTCAGCAGTATTAAACTACCAGTCCCCATCAAAACCTCAGCACCACCAATTATCATCTGTGATCTGTCCCTTTTGGCCCCAAATCCAATCACTGTCAAAAGCTTGTAGACTTCACGTACGTAACATCTCTAAAATTCGCCCCTTGTTAACTAATGAAACCACCGAGCAATCTCTCGCTTTGACTATTGCCACTCCCTCCTCATAGACCTTCCTCCCCATAGACTATCCCCCTCTTAAGTCTGTCATGAATGCTGCTGAGTCATCTTCCTTAGCGACCGCTCAGCGTCCTCCACCCCTCTCTGCCAGTCCCTTCTCTGGCTTCCGATTGCCCAGTGAAACAGATTCAAAATAATAACAACCACATACAAAGCCATCAACAACTCTGCCCTGAGATACATCACCAATTTTGTCTCCAAATATCACCCAAACCGTCCTCTCCGTTCCTCCCCAGACCTCCTTCACCCTTGTCTTCTCCTGCCATGCTCATCTCCGGGACTACTCCAGAGCCTCTCCCATCCTCTGGAACTCTAAATCTGTCTGGCTTTCTCCTACTCTGGTCACCTTTAAGCAATCCCTGAAAACTCATCTCTTTAGGGAAGCCTGCTATAACTTGCAGTGCTGCTCTAGGCTGAAACAAAGATCTCCCTGCCAGTTGCAGTGAAGGGAGCAGGTGCCTATGCGCCATTTGGGGGTGTAGAACCATCAACGGATAAAGGAAGTAACACCGCTCACCGACCTGGTGCATGAATATGTCAGTGAGTGTGACCTCAGCCAGTGCCACTCCAGCCAGGCCATGTAAAGAGCTGTTCAAACTGTTGCCACTATTTAAATTCTGAATAATAATAATAATAATCTGGATCTCCATTCATCCCTGTACTGTATTTTTTTACCTGGGCTGCCCGCTTAGTGCTTGACAGTGTATATATCCACCATTGACACGGGTCCTCATCACAGTCCAATGTACAGACCAAAGTCTCCATTTCGTAATTAGTTGTAATATGTGCAGTGAGTGCTCGCTTTCTGAGAATCCTTTTAACAGGAAACAATAAAAAACACAGCTTTAAGTGTTTTGTAGCCTTACTTATTACTTAAGATATGCACAGAAAATAAAAAGCTTGAGTCTTTCTGCATAACTACATGTCCAGGGAAATCTGGAAAATGATGAGTAATAAAAGACAATGGTAGTGCTGATGCATGAAGTGAAGTGCCTGTAGGAAAAACAGCTCAGCGTTATCAGGTGGGTGAACGTTGAGCTGGAGAGACAAAGGGAACAGTTCAGTGGTTTGTAGTGTAAATGGCACATTTTAAGGGTGCAGGGTTTTCACATTTTAAAAACGTTAATTTGCAGTAATCTGAATTAACGCCATGAGGTTAAATTATAAAGAATTTGAATAACCCTTTGCTCAGTGAAAGTGCATATATGTACATTTTGGGTGAAAAAAGAATAGCCTAATAGATCACCACATACCTGCTCTCCAGCATCCTCTTGGTGCCTGTATGACTGGCGTTATCTCAGAGGGCACTGTGTGACTGAAATAAAATAGCCAGTTTGGTACATAGGGGTTGATTTATCAAGAATTCACATAGCCATCGACCAGTGAAAGTGCATGTACAATGATTCTGTGTGAATAAAACACCTAATAGTTAACCGCATCCCTGCTCTCCAGATTCCTCATGGCACCTGTATGACTGGCGTTATCCCACAATGTAGCTGTAAACTAGCCAATCTGATACATGGGGGTTGATTTATGAGTTTGCACAGCTATTCACCCAGTAAACGTGCATGTGCATTTGTTCTATGTGAATGGGGCACAAAATAAATGTTAATAGGGCTTTATCCTGTGCTGTTCAAATGTAAAACTGAAAATACAGCATTTGGTCACTAGATGGCGCAAAGTGTTATAGGAAAATCCTATTATACTTGGCTCCATCTAATGGCCACATCTTGTGGAGTCTAAAGCTTTCTTGAAGTTTTTTTTTACCATCATACTTAGTTGGTGGATGCAGCATCGGACAGATGCTGCATCTGTCCCCCGCCGCCTCTGCACTGAGAAGCGAGCCATCGAACACTGCCGATGGCTCGGTTCTCACAGCTCCCCGAGCGAAGAGCTGCTGCCTGTCAGTCAGCAGCTTTCCGCTCTGCCCCCTCACGCTTACTGGAGTGCTGAGCTGTGGAGGGGTGGGGAGCGGCCGTCTCAGTCTCTTAGCAGCTCGCTGAGAGGCTGAGACAGGCATCAGTCCAGGCACCTGGCGGATCCAGACCGTATTGTTGTGATGATGCGGTGCCTGGACTGATTCCAGTGACGTCATCAGAGAGCGGACTTCAGACCGCTCTATGCTGAAAACGGGTCACAGGAGTACAAAACGAATTGCACTCCTGTGACCCATAGGAGAAGCCCAGCCAAACGATCTCAGGCTGGACTCCTCCTTTTAAAGTAGAAGGAAAAGCTACACATTAAGTTGCCTGTTAGGTGTTGCTTCCCCTTTTGCACCAGTTCTCCCTGCTTACATGTTCTTCCAAATCACTTTCCGAATACTTTTTTTAAAGGTGTTATAGGCGGCCATATGACAGCAAAATAACCTGCTAGTTTGTGTACTGCAGAGGGCCAACAATAATGATGAATCCCATAAAGCCACAGCGCCATCTCACCAGTTTCCATAGCTCCCTACTGGGAATAGATTCACACTCACCAGCTGCAGAGACACAGGAGTGAGCGCTAGAGCTTTGTGGTCACGTGACCACAGAGAAAACCCTAAAAAAGTTTTCAGTAAATGATTTATTACAAAATGTATACAGGAAGGATCAAAGCAAGGTAGAAAAAACTCTTAACAGGTACGTTATTGTGCAGCGTTTCCTTCTACTTTAAAAAAATTAGGAAATTGAGATTTGTAAAGGTTCCCAGAATGCAATCCTGATATAGATTGAGAAGCTCCTGTGCATTACAATGTTGCATACAGGGAGAAAGCTTGTTTGTCACGCTTTCTGTTTTCTATCCAAGTATAGCTGTAGTGTACTGGTCCACCTACTGCTTAAACAGCCCTTTCTTTTGCCAGAGGGTACTCCCAAAACAATGCAGGAGGTCTGTAAGAGGTTGGAGGAATCCCACCCTTCTCCTTCTACTTCAGCAGTAAGTACCCACACTTCTGTTTTTATCTACTTCAGCAATAAGTACTTACAGGCCTTCAGTGCCCAACTCCCACTCAGTCTGTAGGGCTCAAAACCTAAAAGGTCAGCTAACCCCTCTGAAAAGTCTTCCGCATGAAGGTGTGCCCCCATTTATACAAGTAGGGGCCTGTTTGTACATATGGACAGATCCTAGAGTAGTATGCCTCTCAGGCATTTGGGTGCTAAAGACACACCCCTTTTAGCTCACAGGCCAAATTTCTGTCTGTGACACATCTTTCAGTCCCTCTCTATTTTAGTTATGATACTGCACAAAGCAATGCAACTACCCTGGTGTCACTAAGTTCCCTAGCTCTTGGGACCCCTTTTTTCTATCCAAGTGGGGTTCTGGATTTGTAACTTATCCAGACATTCATTATCTTCCGCAGAAGAATCCTGCATCCTTGGGTCTTTCCTAGAGACAATGCATTGGCATCTTGCTCTCCTTATCCAGTTGTCCCTGCATCAAAGGCAGAGGTTTGTGCATCTGGGCACTCCACATCTCTTGCATGGCAGGCAGAAACATCGCTGGACGGCTCTGTGCTTCCCTGGATTGTCAGCAGGTGGAACACACTGGGTTTCTGCTGAAGGTACCCCCGGTTGAGGATAGAGTATGTTCATATTCCTTTGTGGGACCTGATCACTTGGAGATAGGCCACCTTCTATAGGTGATCTGTTGCCTCTTGAGGAAATTTCTCTAGATGCCTTCCTCTGTCCTGACTTTAAAGCAAAACTACACTGCATCTTAGCACCACAAACCAAAAATACTATTTAATTCATTTTTAATTTTCAGAGCAAACTCACCCATCCATCCATGTGTGTGAACACTGCTCTAGGTGTCTCCCATCTCCACTTCCACTGACACACAGACTAGGTTCTGGCCCCGTTCATCACGAATTCCAATGAGCAAAAAAGAATTCTGGTTGGCCGCACGTTTAGTAAAATCACCTTTATTTCAGTAAAATCACATTTATTTCAGCAAGTCCATAAAAAACATGTCCAAAAACACAAATAGAGGGGAACAGCATCACCAGTTAGCGCACTTCGCGCTTCCTTAGCGCTTAGTCATAGCACCGATCCATCCAGGTCTCCATGCTTTATTTTGCTGAGACATAGACACATTTCTGGATGTGGCCATCTTGAGTAAGGGCAGATGATTCATATCAACTCTGTCAACTTTATTGAAATTTTATACAAATTTATATAACAAAAACATTACCCACATACCATAGGCAATAATGAAAAACATACCATATTACAGAAATGTACAGAACATAAAACATATTACATATAGACATATGCCAACACCCAGCAGGAGCCCTGACCCAGAAAAAAAACTGGGGACAGTCTACCAATAAATAGACTCATATATATATTATAAAGAAAAATATGGTGATACATTAGACTATTCAGATTTTTAACCCCTGGAAAGAATAACCCTACCATCTATCTTTTCCAAACTATACCCATTGTGGTCCCCTGTTCCTTTTTTGTTACTCTACGATCTGCTTTTACAAGGTTTATTTGGGGATGCAATAGACCTAGACTATAAAGGAGAACTGTATCTTTCCCTAAAGTAAAGGGTGGTGTAGGGGCACCGGACCTATATTACCATGCTGCAGTGATGTTAAAGCGTGGTTCCACTCAAATTTTTTACTTAATCTTACCCCCTTCAGATAATTGCATAGATGATCAAATGTCACACGAAATTTTTTTTATCGCTGTAATTACCGTTATATTGTACTTTATTGTGGCACATCCTGTCTCTCCTCCCATGGGAGTAGGCGTGTTTATTGCCTTTCCCCGGCACCTCCTGGGAGCTTAGTGTCAGGCTTCCCAAGATTCAGTATGGAAACAATTATCATGCGTGTGAACAAGCTGTGAATGAACAGCATTCACCGCATCCAGGAAATCAATGCTTGTGGGCTTCACATGCCCACAAGCAAGATGGAAACAGCCAGCATCACATTTTTTAAGTTATTCTTCAGTACAAATCAGACAGAGGCGGGAATATTACACCCAAACTGTGAGTATTATTTTGGGGTTAGCAAAGTGTCTCAATGACCTAAAAAAAAAAAAAAAAAAAAAGATTGGTCGCCGGACTCCCGCTTTAACTAGGCTAGTAAACTGGTTCCATCATTCTCATCTTAAACAATGGGTACATATAGAACAGTCGATTGCCCCTTTTGACCTCCTCTCTTACAGCACATTTACTGCATGTCTGGGGTAAATTGGAAACCCAATTAGGACGTTCTCTTAAGGTGGGATTAATGACTCCTCTGTTTGGTAACCCAGGGTTCCCTCCGGCAGTAGCACAGAGATGTTTCCTGTCATGGAGTAAGGAGACAAACCGTCGAATATCTCAAATCCTTTGCCAGGGAACTCTTCCATTGCTATGAAATTTGATTCATATACAGCAGCAATCAATTACACATAGTCTGAAATATCAACAACTATCCTCTTTTCTCTTCTCCTTCTCTTCAAGTGATGTATTTAATAGAGAGCCAGATACCTTTTGAGTCTCTCCTGTTACAAGATACTATACCATATCATATCCTTTCTGCAGTGTATAGGGTTCTTATTCTTAGACTCCACTCATGCTTCCCAGAGTTTACAAATAAGTGGAATATGGACTTGAGTGTCCAAATTAAACCAGAGTAATGGGAAAAAGCATTTATCCTTACCCACTGTACGTCATTAGCAACTAAGGCACATGAGATGAATTTCAAGCTTCTTTCCCGTTGGTATAGATGCCTGTTGTTGTTTCACCTGGATATATCCAAATGTCTCAGACCTTTGTTGGCGTTGTCACTCTGCTAAGGGTTTTCTATTGCATATCTGGTGGGAATGTCTATCTGTACATGATTTTTGGGAAGCAATACTCCAGCTCCATACCCGTGCAACTGGGGTAATTATCCCCAACATGCCACAAATCACTTTGCTGTCCATCTTACCCAGCTTGTATAAAAGCATTAAAAAAAAGCCTTTTAAGGCAATAGCTGACCGCTGCAAGAGCGCATATATCACGCCACTGGCGGTCGGCATATGCTCCACTGTTGATTGAGTGGGTTACAGAGATGGACCATATTGAGATGATGGAGACTCTCCTGTCACGGGAATTGGACACATATGGCAATGTTGTCAAAGCTGGCTCCCTTGGAAGGTGCTCAGGGAATCCCCTGAACGGCGGAATTTATATACGGGTCGGCGGTAAGACCTGAAGTTGGTCCAGAGCTGGGATGAGTGAGGTGATATCAGTCTGCCTATTTCTGGTTGTATTATTTTTATTTATTTTTACTTTTAGCTATTCCTTTTTTTTTCCTCTTGTTGTTGTGCTCTGTGTGATGTGTCATACACCACTGTGTGAGTTGAAGATAGGGAGTAGTAAACCATGTATTACATCTAAGTTGGATGAAGGAAGATATGGAAGGGCAGATGATTCATGTAGCATTTACTTCCTGGAATTCATCTTCCCTTAGCTCAGGCAGGAGGGTGTGCTTAGCTGAAAAAAACCCTCCCCCTCTGAAAACTCCTGGAATGTATGGCATCATTTGCCTATGCCTGGAAACCAGGAAGTAGCTGAAGAAATGTAAAAAACAAGGCCCAGGCCTAGGGAGGCACTTTGCCGCCCTCCCTCGCTCAAAAACATCCCCCCCGACCCGTCCTCCCGAGTCCCGGCTCCCACGGCCTCCTCCCGCTCAGATACAGCCTCCCAAGTGCACACACACATCATTGCTGCTCTGTGCAAAACCACTGCACAGAGGAGGTAAGCATAACATGTTTGTTATTTTCGTTTGAAGTCATACTGTTATCTAAGAAGACTGGTGATAATGATTAATTTGACAGTCTGTTGGAGACAATAGGGAACAGAGCTGTGAATTGCACATGAAATCCAAAAACAGGTGCTCTGGCTTGTTATAGTGTCCTCCATACACCAGAATTCAGCATAAAGCAAAAGTAGTAGCTGGCAACTCTAACATCCCTATGAATATCTTTATTTCTTGTACAGGAGTAGATAAAATGCTTACATGTTTTGGCAAGTAGCCTTGTTCATAAGTAGCCTTCAGCCTTTACAACCACTTTAAGAGAGGGGAATGGCTAGAATGTCTGAATGTTTCACTGCTGTCTGAGCCTTCCTGTCCAGGTAACAACCATTGCCACCATTTCCCATTGGTGCTACTAGTAAAAATCTTCCCAGCTGGGTCAATGATAGAATTAAAATCCGACAGAAATTTTAACTCCCTCCAACTCTATCCAAAAGAAAAAAAAAAAAAAAAAAACATCAATTTTAATACCCAGGGGGTCTCTGGGGCTTGACAAAAGAACTCTGCAGGACATTCCCAACCAGTTCAGCAAAGCATCCACAGTCGTTGCTGTTCTGTGCAAAACCACTGCACAGAGAAGGTAAGTATAACATGTTTATTTTTTTGTTTGAAATCATATTGGTATAATAAGACTGGTGATAATGATAAATTTGACAGTCTGTTAAAGGCAATAGTGAAAAAGTGCAGCACTCACAATGGGGAACAGATCTGTGAATTGCACATGGAATGCAAAAACTGGTGCTCAATACACCAGAATTCAGCATAAAGCAAAAGTAGTAGCCGCCAACTCTAACATCCCTATGAATATCTTTATTTCTTGCACAGGAGTAGATGAAATGCTTACATGTTTCATGGAGAAGCCTTGTTCATGAGTAGCTTTGGCTGTAAACAAGGCTACTCGCCAAAACATGTAAGCATTTTATCTAATCCTGTGCAAGAAATAAAGATATTCATACGGATGTTGGAGTTGCAGGCTACTACTTTTGCTTTAGTCTGTTGAAGGCAGTATAGGGACATAATGGGCAATCTATTGAAAGTCTTTAAAGAGGACCTTCAGTAATTTTTTCATCTCTCTATCTATCTAATATTCTCCCCTTGTTTTAACTTTGGAGGTCCATTTCACGAAGGCACGGAGGTCCGTTTCTTCACAGCGCATGCGCCAATTACATCATCGACGCACTACAAGTGAAATATCTCCTGATTGGCGCACGTTTAAGAGATATTTCCACTATCTATAGGTAAGCCTTATTCTAGGCTTACCTATAGTTAAAAGTCAGGAGGGAGGGTTTACAACCACTTTAAAGACTTTTGCTGATAAGATAAAATACCAGAAAGCCTAGAATATGGGTTACAACAGCATATGGGTAAAGTCAGCCATACATGGATAGAAATTCAACCGGTTCAGCAGGGACTGGCCGAGATCCAATCCATGTATGGGCAGCCTGATTGTACCCAAGTCGATTCATCGATCAACTTGGGTACAACCAGCCTTTCCGGATGTTTTTACATGCAATTACTGACAGCGGCTATAGCCGCTAGTAGTAATGATTGTATTCTGCCTTCCGGGAAGACTCCTCTTGCTCCCTGCCGGAAGAATACAATAGCTCTGCGGGAGGCATTCCCCCATCAACACTGACTGTGTTGATGGAGGAATCGATCGATTCATCTTTCCTTCCACGTGTGGTGGAAGGAACGATAATTCATTCATCTATGGCTTGCTTTAGTTCGAACAAAACTATAAATTTCCAACACACATATATGTAAAAATTCCCACAATTGTTGCCACAATGCAGTTGTGCATGTATTGAAAGCCATGACATATTTCTACTGAGGACAGCCTGCCTTTTTGTGGTTACACTATTATCTCCCTGTCATGTATTGTGAACTTGAAATGTGTGACCAGATGTCATGCCAACAAATACAACTGGGAGCTAGAAACCCTGCAGAAATCTCATACATTAAAGTTGTCCTTGTCAAATGCTATTAAGCACTGACTAAATTACATTTGTATTAGCTCTGAGAAGTCAATTGAATACAAGCCTAAAACGTGTGAACTCTTAATTGTGCAGGCAGAAAGCCTACTGGAAATACACTGACATGATCAGAAGCCACTCTGACTTGTATTACTTTTGTTAACTTTTTTGTGCGTTGTTATAGAATCTTGTTTCGTGGAGTCAGACTTTTTGTAATTATGTTGTCAGGATTCTTGTAAAGAGATCCTGGCCCGAAAGAGAGACAAGATAGTCACTGGATTTATGAAAGTGTATCTACAAGCAAACTGGACAATGGTGAAGAAGTAGCCCAGCAAACTACAGCTGGCCACAAACGAAAATTCTTAGGAAAAGTTTTGGAAAATTTGTAACTTCTCTGAATATTCGAATGTCGTTCGAGAGATTTTTTTAACATTTGGTTTTGGAATGAATCTCACCAAATGAAAACATACATTGTTAAAATTTTGTTCGTTCGAGAAAATTTTTCCATCCTGCAACTTCAAATTTTTTATCGTCACTGTGGTCAAAAACTAATTTCATTTTGACCCACTAATGATTAGAAAAACTAATCATAATGGGATGAACATGATCAGCAACAATACTCAGGTAGTCTGTAGTGTTTAAACGATGCTCAATTGGTACTAAGGTGTGCATAGAAAATATCCCCCACACCATTACACCACCACCACCAGCCTAAACCGTTAATACAAGGCAGGATGGATCCATGCTTTCATGTTGTTTATGCCAAATTTTGACCCTACTATCTGAATGTTGCAGCTGAAATTGAGACTCACCAGACCAGGCAACATTTTTCCAATCTTTTGCTGTCTAATTTTGGTGAGCCTCAGTTTGCTTTTCTTAGCTGACAGGAGGGCCACCCAGTGCTGTCTTCTGCTGCTCTAGCCCATCTGCTTCAAGGTTCGATGTGTTGTGCGTTCGGAGATGGTATTCTGCATAACTTGGTTGTAGTGAGTGGTTATTTGAGTTACTGTTGCCTTTCTATCATCTCAAACCAGTCTGCCCATTCTCCTATGACATCAACAAGGCATTTTTGTCCACACAATTATATGGGGCCTTACCCTGCCCAGGCAAAGTTATCTCAGTATAGCTAACAAAGTGATTAGATGTGAAAGCATATATATTAAGGGTCTTGAGGTGACACTAGGGACCATGTGGCGGGTAGGGTCTGGTTAGTTTTAAGGAGTTCCTTTAATGGATTTCAGAAAAACAGAGTGCACAAACCAGTGACTGCATATTGCCTCAAGAGCACTTGTTCTCAGCTTTAGCTGATAGAGTAGTATATGATTGCCATCTCCTTGCCCCCAGTGGTCCTCAGAGGTGGAAATATCAACTGAATAATATCAACCTGAAACATCTACAGCCAATGTAAATTGCAACTGACAAATCTAGTCAACATCTAACCGTAACAGTTGGTTATGCCACTGCCCGGGCCAGTGGCTCTAATATTTAAAATACTATCTACTGGATTTTGAATAACCCTTACCAAAGAAAAATGACTTCCTTGCCGGAGTGACTGGGTGTTGTCAGTTCTCTCAAACTGTACCAAACTGTACCAATATCTTTCCTGCTTCATTTTTATGATGGTCCTTTCCTGGCTCTTTGTCAGAAGGAAGAATCCTTACTGCTGTGAAATTGACTAGTCACCTCCCTAGACAGACCCACTAGGCAATACTTTGCCTTCTGCCAGGATTCTGGTAATTGTGAGTCTCGGCAGAGTGAGGGCAATGCTGCACCAACACATCCAGGCAAATCTAGATTAGTGTTACTCAACCTTTTTTCAGTCAAGGAACCCTAAAATTATGGACAATCTCAAGGCACCCCTCAAAATTATGGACAGTCTTGAGGCACCCCATTCTAAAATGTAAAATGATTCTGATACTTTTATATAATGCCGCATCATCAATACAGGTAGGACACCTAACGTTAGAGGTGATTTATTCTTCCAAATCAAATACACTTTCTTTTTCATACATCATGGGACACAGAATAGGGCTAATATTCATTACCTGCTGGGTTATACTTCATCTCCAGGTGAATGGACACTGGTAGACCAGAGGTCTTTAGACAGGAAGTGATACCCTATATAACCCCTCCCATACAGGATGTACTCCGTTTTTTACTAGTGTCTGCAAGGTGGATGGCACAATTGTTTGAGCTCTCTGAGCTCCAGGTCTCTAGTCCCACAAACTGTTCTTAAATGAATCAAGAGATTGACCGATCAGATCCATTTGACAGGCTTTATATTCTTAGATAAATGGTACCCGAGCCTAACAAAGAAGACTCAAGATCCTGCAAGGTTTTGCCTGTGTATGCTTAGCATGTGGTGCTTCCAGAAGGCAGCTGTGGGACACAAAGCAGGCTCTGAACCAGGCATTTGCAGCGGTTCATTTCTCCTTACCCGGGTCACGTGAGTCACCAGGTGTTGCTTGGCAGGCTAAAGGTGTTTAGCAGGATTGTTGCATAGGGTCTTGGTGAGCTCTATTAAAGAGTCTCCCTTCTGAGGTCTTTTAATGCTACACCCAGGTACTTTCTTTTTGTGGCTAGTAAATGTCTTCAAAAAAGAGGAGCGGGACTAACACTACAGGGAAGGGCACACCTATGTTGTCAGTAGTTCCTGATGAGCCTAGTCATATCCCTAGTGTTGTATTCCCTGAAGGACCAGAGGCTGCTGGGCAATCTGAGCCACTGCGCCTATCTGGTATTGTGCCTAGAGTCAACGCTGCTGCTTCACCCCTTAACACCAAGGATGAACTGTCCTCGGCCTTAGCACAGTATTGCTGGCATGATTGCCTCCATCCCCCAGGGTGGAAAGAAGCGTGACAGATCCCCCTCCCCGGAGCCTCCTAGTCTGCAGCAGGAATGGGTTGAGGATGGGGAAGAGCTAAAAGCTCAGAATTCTATGGAGGGCCTGGCAGGTGAGTCTGCTTCCGAGCAATCTGGACAAGAAAATATCCAGTTGATGTCTGCCTCAGTCACAGAGGCTTTTGATCCTGACTCTTACCGAAATGGAGAGGTTACTGAGCCCCTGGTCCTCTTTGGGATCCCTGAGGCCTCTTCAGGCTGCACAGGCTTTCCCCTTACACCCACTGTTGGAACAGGCATTGTATGCTGATTGGGAACATCCTGACAGGATTTTTGTTCCTCCTAAGCGGTATTCCCTTTTATATCCCATGGATGAAAATCTTGTTATAAAGTGGAGCATGCCAGCCGTAGATGCTGCAGTCTCTTCTTAAACAAGAACTTAACTTGTCCAGTAGATAATGCACAGGGCTTGGAAGACCCTGTTGACAAGAAATTGGAGTCATTATTAAAAGCTTCCTTTTCTTTGGCCAGTTCAGCTATTCAGCCAGTTCTTGCAGGAATTGGTATCTGCCAGTCCGTAAAGAATCAGATCAGACGGCCTGACAGGCCTAACCTTGAGGATGATCTGGCTGAAATAAGACATAAGATATTCCTTGAGCTCTGTGTTTTGCTGTTGACGCCTTAAAGGATTCAATACAGCAGGTTTGTCGTTTGGCTCTCTTGTCTGTACATATGCGCAGACTTTTGTGGCTTAAGAACTGGTCAGCTGAGCTTCCTTGTAAAAAGTTATTGGCAGGTTTCCCCTTTTATGGGGAATGTTTATTTGGTGATCATTTGGACAAACATATCCAAAAGATTTCCAGAGGGAAGAGCTCTCTACTTCCTGAGCAGAAAAGCACCAGGCATCCCTCGTTTAAAACCTCAGGGACTGCTTCCTCAAATGCCTCAGCGCCAAGGCAGTTCCGCTGCCAACAGGGTGCTAGGGCCAGGGGCAAACTGCAAGGCCAGGGCCAGAAAAAGCCCTGGGTCCAAAATTCTTCTAAACACAGTACCAAGCCCTCCTTTTGAGGGGCGCCCCCACTCCATCGGGTGGGGGGAAGGCTGCTGCACTTTGCGGACATTTGGAGAACAATAATTCAGGACGAGTGGGTCACCAACTACATCCCACGGTTACAAGCTGGAGTTGCGGGGGGGTTCCTCCTGAGAGGTATTTAAGATCCAGCGTTCCCTCAGATCCTCCAAAAAGAAACTTATTGCTTCAGGCACTACATCATTTAGTGCATCAAGAAGTGATTGTAGATGTTACTGTATCCGAAAAAGGCATGGGGTTTTACTTGACCCTGTTTACGGTTCAAAAACCAAACAGGGACACAAGGCCCATTTTGGACCTAAGATCCCTGAACCAGTATCTACTGATACAGTCCTTTCGGATGAATTCTGTCCGCTCAGTAGTAGCCTCACTCCAGATGGGAGACTTTCTAGCCTCCATCGATATAAAAGACGATCAGGTGTGTCAGATAAGTGGCACCGGACAACCCTCCATTCGGCTCTGTATAAGTCTTTTAGGGAGGATGGTATCCTCCTTCGAGGCAGTGCCCTATGCCCAATTCCATTCCAGGCCTTTACAACAAGACATCTTGTTGGCTTGGAACAGGAGAGGACAAGCCCTGGATTATCCAATGTTCTTATCTCCTCATGCACGCTTAAGCCTAAACTGGTAGTTGTAGGATCAGAAACTCCTTTTTCCTGGTAACTTGAAGAGTACTGACTACAGATGACAGTCTCTCAGGCTGGGGAGCGACCCTAGAAGGGCTCACAGCTCAGGGGAAATGGTCAAGGACAGAACAGATCCTGCCCATCAACATCCTGGCATTACTGGCAGTTTGTCTAGCCCTACGGTCCTGAACGGTGGAGCTTCAGGACTGCCCTATCAGGGTTCAGTCCGACAATGCCACTGCAGTGGCCTATATAAACCACCAAGGCAGTACCAGGAGTCGTTCAGCTCTGAAGGAGGTGAACCACATACTAGCCTGGGCAAAGGGACATGTGCCGATTCTATCGGTAGTCCATATCCCGGGAGTAGAGAACTGGAAGGCAGATTATCTCAGCCGCCAGCAAATCTGTCCGGGGGAATGGTCCCTACACCCAGGGGTGTTCTAGGAAATTTGCCAAAGTTGGGGATGACCAGAGGTCGACCAACTAGCATCCAGGTTCAACAACAAGCTACAGCAGTTTATGTCCCGAAGAAGAGATCCTCTGGCAATCAGAACAGATGTGCAGGTAGTTCCGTGGAGCCAGTACTCCCTGGTTTATGCTTTCCCTCCGATCCATCTCCTTCCACATTTGTTGTGCAGGATTCGGAGAGAGGGGGTTCCAGTCATTCTGGTGACTCCAGCCTGGCCCAGAAGGCCCTGGTTCCCAGAGATTGTGAGACTGACAATAGACAGGCCATGGACACTTCCACGTCACCCTGATATACTGTCTCAAGGTCCTTTATTCCACCCCAATTTACTGTCTCTAAATTAGACAGCATGGCTATTAAAGCCAGGGTGTTTAAGGACTGTGGCATCTCAGGACCAGTGGTGTCTACCCTAGTGAATGCTAGAAAAGCTGTCACTAGGAAGATCTATCATAAAGTCTGGAAGACTTATATTGCTTGGTGTGAAGCCAAAAAATGGCATCCTTGGAAATACGTGATTGGGAGAATTCTCTCTTTTCTACAGTCAGCTGTGGAAATCAAATTGGCTTTGAGTACAATCAGAGGTCAAGTTTTGGCCCTATCAGTATTCTTCCAAAGGCCTTTAGCCTCCCATTCACTGGTCCGAACCTTTATGCAGGGGACAACTCGCTTGCTTCCCCCCCATTAGGTCACCTATGTGTCCTTGAGACTTGAACTTGGTGCTGTCTGTGTTACAGAAACAACCATTTGGGCCTATCAAGGAAATTCCATTAGACCTGCTGTCAAGCAAGCTAGCCTTCCTTATGGCCATCACCTCAGCTAGAAGGGTGTTGGAGTTGGCGGCCCTTTCGTGCAGGGAACCATACTTGATCCTTCACCGCGATGGGGTCGTGTTATGACCTGTTCCATCCTTTTTGCCAAAAGTGGTGTCGGCCTTTCATTTAAATGAGGACATTATTTTGCCTTTTTTCTCTCAGCCTCATTCGGCGGAAGAGAGACTGCATTTTTTGTCTGAGCAGTCAAGGTTTATTTGTCTAGATCTGCGGAGATCCGAGGATCAGACACCTTTTTTGTTTTACCAAAAGTACCCAAAAAGGGGCAGGCAGCTTCCAAAGCTTCCATTGCCAATTGGGCTCGTCAGTTGGTCATTCAGGCCTATGGTCTGAAACGTAAAGCTCCTCCCTTTAGGGTGAGAGCTCATTCTTCCAGGGGTGTAAGAACCTCCTTTGGTCTACCAGTGTCCATTCACCTGGAGATGAAGTATAACCCAGCAGGTAATGAATATTAGCCTAACTCTGTGTCCCATGATGTACTCAAAGAAAAGTATTTTACAGGTAAGTATGACAAAAAAAATCCTGTTTTTGCAAACTGATACTGACTAGTATTCCAATGTTTCGATTCTCCCTCAGTTTTTCTCCATCACTTAGCTAATGAGACCTCAAAGCTGATGGAGAGAGGCAAGGGAGGGTCAAACAAGGATGATATGCAGGCAGTTGACATCCCTCTTCATCAACTCATGATGTCATTGGTCGTTAGGAGATTGGCAACTAGAAGGTTGTAATGGTGTACAATGAAAACCTATGGCTTTGTGTAACTAAAAGGCAGGTTTCATCCACCCACCAGCTTGTACATAATTTTGGGGCAATTTTTAGGCATTTTGCCAAGGTACCCCTGAAGAAACCTCAAGGCACCCTGGTTGAAAGGCTGATCTAGATACACACCTGGCTGATACAGCAGTAGAAACCTAATGCCCCATACACACGATCAGAAATTCCGTCAGAAAAAACTTGGATGTTTTTTCCGATGGAATTCCGCTCAAGCTTGCCTTGCATACACACGGTCACACAAAAGTTCTCTGAACTTTCAACCGTCAAGAACGCGGCGACGTACAACACTACGACGAGCTGAGAAAATGGAGTTCAATGCTTCCGAGCATGCTTCAAATTGTTTCCGAGCATGCGTGATTTTTTGTGTCCGAATTGCATTCAGACGAACGTATTTTCGGATAGGAACTTTTTCCGACCAAAAAATAGAGAACCTGCTCTCAATCTTTTGCTGGCTGGAATTCTGCCAGCAAAAGTCCGATGGAGCATACACACGGTCGGAATTTCTGACCAAAAGCTCACATCCGACTTTTGCTGGCGGAATTTCTGATCGTGTGTACGGGGCATTAGATGTTCTAACCTAAAAATGTCCACCTCAAGTATTTTTAAACACTTATAGATAAATCACTTGCAAAGTTCCCAGCCCTGCAATTTTTGATTCTTCAATATTTGTGTAATCGGTTTCTGACATCTGTGAAAACTGTTTCTAGAATGTCTTGGCCAGCATAATGGATATGGAATATATACAATGTACAATACTGATAATAAAGAACTCTCCACACACCATGCCACACCTGTTTACTTTATAAAGATACATATGGCTGGTGGAAAAGAATCAGGAAATGGATGTTGATAATGGAGTTGGTTTTTTTATGCAACAACTGCATTTTTGATATAAGTACAGAGGTGACAGCAAAATCAGTGAATCCATTTTAAGCCTGTAAAAGCAGAAACATCTCCTCTACCACCTGGTGAAAAAAACCCGCTCGAAAAGGACTCACTGGTGGAGCTGTCACCTCTTCTTTTCTAATATGGAATAACAACATATTTTCCTAAGCTGTGAACAGAATGTGTTTGTATGAGTTATAGGGAGGTCAGGCTTCCCTTACATATGCTTGACCTGGCAATACCCTGTTCATTGTATGCATTGTGCACAAGAAAATGGGTGATTTCCTACCTACGCAGCTGCCTGCTAGTAATATGATCAGAGCGGAGAGAGAGCCTGGATACAGAATGATATTTAAAGACCTCTGCTAGAGCTGTTTTTCCCATCTTACAACATAAGCAGAATCCGTTGTTCATATTCACTCATTTAGATTGACAATAAATCTCAGCACGTTTTACCTAAGCTGCGTCTCATAATTATACTTGATTGGCAAACTTAATTGGATGTAATAGAGTGATCGAGATTTTATAGTAAATGCCAATAAGTTATAAAAATTAAATTAGATTAATTAAAAGCTTTTTTTTTTTTTTTTAAATCTCTCTAAATCAGAAAAGTGAACCCTTTCATCTCACTCTAGCTTAGCAAACCATTGCACATCTCATTTGGATTCTTATCCCTTTTTGTTTCATATCTCAAGAAGCACAAATCCATCTCTAATTAGGTTTAAAGTCAAAACTTCAGTAAGAACACAAAGAGAAAATGAGAAAAATAAAGACTTTTAGGATTAGACAGCCAGGAATCCTTATCTGTAAAGTACTTAATTATAAGATCTGTTTATTGATAGCATGGTTTACTTTGTTGGTTTTATTTAGCCACATAGGAGTTTGGTTTTTCTCTTTTTCTCTTGCAGAAAGGTGTTGATTCATCCACTTATCAGGGGGCTTGTAATATATGGCACATGGAGGTTGAAGAAAGTCCAGACTGGATAAAGAGAGAGTTTGAAAAGGTAATGTTTTATTTAGTTTTATGTTCCCAGTAAGGCTGATGAAAGAAAGGCGCAAAGCTACCATCTTGATCCTGTAATAGGGAACTCATAGAGGTGTAGAATTAGCTGGAGGTTCCACCAATGCAGGATGTTTTCACTGAAGATGGAGAACAAACTTGAAGGCTCCTTTCCCATGGGCGTCATCTAGGAAAAAGGATTCAGTTTACATCAGTTTCTACATCCGTTTTCACTTCAGTTCAGTGCAGTTTACATCTGTTTTTACATCCTCCCGCCAGGGTCCTTAACAAACATGACTCACCCCTGCCTGCTGTCAGCAGAATGTAAACAAAAGAGCTGAATTTTTTTTCTTTGAAATAGCATGCAGGTAACGCCCAAATCCATACTAGGCCTTGCAGGTCTTCTATGGATTTTCGGAGGGACCCTTCACCAGAAAAAAAAAAATGCATGAGGTCCCCCCAAAATCTATACCAGGTCCTTAGGTATTCCCCTGCAAAATCCATATGAGACCCTTCTCCGAGCATGCAGGCCAGGAAAGGCGGTGGGGGGGGGTTTGAAGACCATGCACCTAAACCATACCAGGCCAAATGCCCTCAACATGGGAGGTACACTGCCAGGGGGTGGACAAAGCACCTTGCCCTTATGTTTGTGAGTACAAGGACCTCATCCCTACAACCCTGGCCTTATGGTTGTGGGGGTGCAGGGGGAGATTTATTGAAATCCGAAAGCCCCCCTTTAACAAGTGGGTCCCCAGATCCAGCCCCTCCCTCTATGTGAATGAGTATTGAGGTACATAGTACCCCTATTCACTTACAAAAAAAATGACAAGTGCAATTAAAAACACAAAAACATCTGCATTGGCATTCTTGGATATGGCTAGAGCATTTGCTGCTATAGATTGTCCATTTCTAAGAGTGACAATGAAAAGATTTGGATTTGGAGAAAGATTTATAAAATGGGTGGGTATATTATATAAACAGCCATGGTCAAATTTGCTGGTGAATGGTATGATTATCACCCCCTGTAAAGCTGTATAGAGGGACTAGACAAGGATGCCACCCCATCTCCACAACTGTTTGCAATAGCGATAGATGCTTTAGCGTTAAGATTCAGGCAGTCAAAAGAAATACAAGGGAATGCTCAGAGTACATTAAATGAAGCCATGAAGATAATAGAGGCATTTGGAGAGTTCTCTGGCCTGAAGATAAATTAGCAGAAATCTGCATTGATACCATTAAGACAGGAAATATAAATGGGAGACGGGGGGGGGCGCTAGAGCCCCCATTAACCACTTAAGCCCTGAACCATTTTGCTGGCCAAAGATCAGAGCACTTTTGCAATTCGGCACGACGTCGCTTTAACTGACAATTATGCGGTCGTGCGACGTGGCTCCCAAACAAAGTTGACGTCCTTTCTTTCCCACAAATAGAGCTTTCTTTTGGTGGTATTTGATCACCTCTGCGGTTTTCATTTTTTGTGCTGTAAACAAAAAAATAGCGACAATGTTGAAAAAAACGCATTATTTTTTACTTTTTGCTGTAATAAATATCCCCAAAAAATATATTAAAAAACATTTTTTTTCCCCAGTTAAGGCCAATACGTATTCTTCTACATATTTTTGTTAAAAAAAATCGCAATAAGTGTTTATTAAATGGTTTGCGCAAAAGTTATAGCGTTTACCAAATAGGGGATAGTTTTGTGGCATTTTTATTGATATTTTTTTTTTATTAGTAATGACGGCGATCAGCGATTTTTATCGTGACTGCGACATTATGCAGGACACATCGGACAATTTTGACACATTTTTGGGATCATTGGCATTAATACAGCGATCAATGCTAAAAAATTGCATTGATTACTGTAAAAATGTCACTGGCAGTGAAGGGGTTAACCACTAGGTGGTATTGTAGGGGTTAAGTGTGTCCTAGGGAGTGATAGCGTCATTAGGCTTCCTCACTGTGAGACGATCACGGGACCCGCAATCACGGTCATGGAGCTCCCAGCGGGCGCATGCGCGCGCCCGCAAGCCGCCTCTTAAAGGGCAACATACAGGTACGTTAATTTGCCTGTACGTGCCCTTCTGCCACAGTATATCTGCCTGAGGTGGTCAGGAAGTGGTTAAAAATAGTACAGTCCTTTAAGTATTTGGGAATTTATATTACTTCACAAGGAGGCATTGAAAGCTAATGTATATCCTCTAACAGAGCACATTAAATATAAATTGGAGATCTGGTCTAAAATGCCGTTGTCAGTAGTAGAAAGAACAAATTTGATTAAAAGTATAATAGTCACTAAATGCTTATATGTGTGCTCACATTCGCCAGTAATAATACCTAAAGTAATATTTAACAAACTGAACTCTTAGTTTATTAAATTCATATGGGCTAAGGGAAGATGTAAATTAAAACTAACAACATTGCAATGACCTAAAGCCATGACAGGTGCTGCTCTGCCGGATATATACCTATATTATTTAGCGGGCCAATTGAAGCACCTGCAGAATTGGATAGCTCAGGAGCAGGGAGAGGAAGTGGAGAGGTACTTGCTTAAGATCTTAGAGGTAGATAAACTGTTAGTGGGACTAAAGGCACAGGCAGCGAGATTACCAAGTGTAAAAATCCCCATATTAACTCTGGCACGATCAGTATGGAGAGAAACAAAAAAAGTGGTGGGATATACTGATACTACTTTGGAGATTCCAATCTGAAATAACCCAAACTTGGAGCAGTTAAAGATATTCATGGACTGCGAGTTCTGGAAATGGAAGGGAATAGTCACACTGACAGTTATATAACTATAGAACATTACACTCATTTAAATATCTGTGTAAATAGCATGATATCTCATATAAAATTTTTTATAAATACTTACAGCTTCGTCATGTGCTACAGTCACAACTAGGTAACCAGAACCCTAAGATATCTATATTTCCCCTTATAGGAGTACTTAGATCACAGGGCCCTAAAGGACTAATATCTCTATTATATGCACATCTAATCCAGGCTAAAATAGGCAGTAGCCCATTGAGAGTAAGAGATAAATGGCAGATGATTATTCCGAATATGACAGATGAGAAGTGGGAGGAGATATGCTCTATATATCTGACGGTCTCACCAGCAGCTATTAATAGATTAATTTAATTATATATGACGCATCAGATATATCTTAGCCCAAGTAGACTATTTGGAATGGGGCATAGGGCTACATCGAACTACCTGTGATATTATCAAGAGGGAGCAGATTTCCTACATTTAATGTGGAACTGCGGCCACACTTTAAGATATTGGAACCAGGTAATAGGAAAGCTGTCAAATGTGGTGGGCAAATTGATTGTAATGTGGAGGTATGCCTGTTGGGACCATTGGAAGACGAAATATGGCCTAAATATCTTAAAATCTCACTGCAGGAAACATTATTTCTTTATTGTACATCACGGGACACAGAGCACCATAGTAATAACTATGTGGGTTATAGGCCACCTTTAGGTAAATGGACGCTGGTATAACCAAAAAGGAAACCGGAAGTGCCCCTTCCTATATAACCTCTCCCATACCGGGAGTTCCTCAGTTTTTTCGCCAGTGTCTAAGGTGTTGGTCACGGTTGATGAAATGCTAAGAGAGTGCCGCTAAGAAATCCCTGATGGGATCAAGGAGCTGTGTAGAGGGAAGTGCTTGAAAGCCAAAATGGATGGTACACGGGCCTCGTGGAAGACGAAACAAGGTTTTTGCCTGTAATGCTTCTCTTTGAGAGCTGGACCCTGGGACCCGGAACCTTGGTCATGTTTATACGACCAAAGAGTTCTCCCGCAGGGTGCTGTACAGGTCCAAGGGAGTGGACCCGTGAAAGAGGACCTGGTCCTTAAAGGTCTGGCATGACACGGCCCGCCGTGATGGTTGAAGGCTGGATCTGTCTGTGACAATTTCCAGCAGTCCTGCGGCGGGATCAGGTAAATCAGAAAGATTACAAGGAATGTGTGTGTATATATATATATATATATATATATATATATATATATATATATATATATATATATATATATATATATATATAATATATATATATATATATATATATATATATAATTCACTTGGTCTTTCTAACATGAGTATGTGATGCCTTACCTGTGTTTGCCACTAGAGGGTGTGAAAGCAACATACCTGGCTTCCAACATTCAAGGCTTCCCCTGTTGTGCTCAGTGTCAGGAAAGGCTCCTACGGCAGCACTGCTATCTCCAGCTCTATCAGCCATCAGAGGGGTTTGGGGGGACCATCTATCGTTTCAGGAGGTCAGGTCCCCCCCCCCCCACAGAGCATGGTAAAGGGATTTTTTGAAAGGGGGCGGAGTTCCAGAACGCAGGGCGTGGCTTAGACGCTGCTGGCGTGCACGTGGAACGGAGTGCACCTGAGACACTGCACAGGCACAAGGCTCACTGGCTTTAAAAGGTTTGCTCTCTGGAAGTGTCTGGTTGGCTGACAGAGGGACACAGAGCACACAAGTGGCATGTAAGCTGTATGGGTGTGTGGATACAGGCATTTTCAAGGGGCACGTTTTACTCAGCATTGAGACTGAGCATTTATAGCAGCATGTTATGTAATTGTATAGACTAAAGCTCGGCAGTAGATGCACTTTGTTTAGTACCTCTGCTTTTTTGTGCTTAGGACTATGTTTGCCCGCAGGAGGGGTAATTCATCAGGGGGGGAGTGCAAAGTCGCTGCAGTCAGAGCCTGAGGCTGCTAGTCGCAAGCCTGCACATCCATCCTCCCCTGAAGGACCTGGAGCATCTGGCGAATCTGATCCATCTCGTCTTACAGGCATGGTGGCTACCTTCAACGTCCCAGCCTAAGCATACGTCACTAAGGATGATTTGGCTTTGGCACTGTTAGCGTCTTCCTCCCAGGAGGTGAGAAAACGTGGCAGATCCCCTTCTCCTGCCCTTGACCTTCCAGTATTGGAGCAACAATGGGCAGATGATATTGGGGTATCTTTGAGAGAAGGAGGTTCTGGTAACTCCTCTTCTGAGGATTCAGCATCTGAAGAACCTTTCTCAGCTTCGCAATCGCAGAAATTGCTAATCCAATCCCTTATGGATTTGGTTCGTTCTGGATATAAGTTGCCTCCTGCAGAGGTGGAGGATGTTTCCTTCTCCTCCTTGGGTTCGCTAAAACTCCCACAGGGTTCTCATGCTTTCCCTATGCACCCGTTACTGGAGTAACTGATTTTTTGCTGATTGGGATCACCCAGATAAGCAGTTTTCTCCTTCTGAAAGATTTTCAATTCTTTACCCTATGGAGAAAAAGTTCTCAAAGAGATGGGATTTGCCAGCGGTAGGAGTTTAACTTGTCCAGTGGACAATGTACAAGTATTTAGTGATCCAGCTGATAAGAAGTTGGAATCTCTACTTAAAGAGGAGTTCCACCCAGGGGTCGGGTAAAAAAAAAAAAAAATTAAAAGTCAACAGCTACAAATACTGCAGCTGCTGACTTTTAATTGGACACTTACCTGTCCCAGGGTCCAGCGATGCGGGGGATCGAAGCCCCGCTCATCTCCCCCTCCGTTCAGCGGCACCGGCATTGCAACTGTGGGCGCTGGGCTGTGGCTTCACAGCCTGGCACCCACTGCGCATGCGCGAGCAGCGCCACGCGCCGTGATTGGCCGCTCAGTCACCTGGGACCTGTAATGGGTCCCAGATGATTGACAGCGGTGAGGGAGCAGAGCAGAGCCCTTCCTGTGCCGAGGGGGAAGTGATGTCACCAGCCCAGGCACTGGAAGGGGCAGACTACGAGGGACCCCCTAGCAACAGGCATTTAGAGGTAAGTTAAAAAAAAAAATATCCAAATTTTTTTTGTTTTTTGTTTTTTTAGGATTTTTCAAGTATTTTTGTTTTTTTGGGTGGAACCCCACTTTAAAGCCTCATTTGCTGTAGCTGGTGTGGTAGTACAACCTGCAGTGGCAGCAATAGGCATCTGTTAATCCCTTTGGGATGAATTCAAGCAGGTTATTAAAAAAGTCCCTGCTCAAACTGAAGAGGTTCAAAGTTTAGCTGAGCTACCTAGGGCCCTATACTTTGCAGTGGACACTATCAAGGATTCTATCCATCAGGTGTCTTGCCTTGCGCTAATGTTGATACATATGCGCAGGATTCTGTGGCTAAAGAACTGGTCAGCCGAGTTACCATGCAAGAAGGTCTTGGCTGGGTTTACATTTCATGGAGAAAGGTTGTTTAGGGAAGATTTGGATAAGTATATCCAAAAGATTTTGGGTTGTAAAAGTACCCTTCTGCTGGTTAGGAAAAAGAATAGATGGCCTTCTTTTAAACCTTCTCCTTAGATGCCTGGGGCCTCCAGGCAGTCTTGATGGCCTCCACCGTCAGGGGCAAAGGGTAAGCCTCATAACCAGGTACAGGGCTACAAAAAGCCCTAGAGTCAGAAGTCCACAAAACAGAATCTCAAGGTTTCCTTGTGAAGGAGCGCCCCCGCCCGATCAAGTGGGGGGAACGCTGCGGTGGTTTTTAGAAACTTGGAAAGAGGAAATCCAAGACAAGTGGGTCTTCTCTGTAGTATCCCTAGGCTACAGACTAGAGTTCCAAGAGTTTCAACCATCGCGTTCTCTAAGATCAAACGTTCCCAAGGACCCAGTAAAGGAAAAGTTCTTATTTCTGGCACTGGACCGATTACTGTATCAGGGAGTAATAATAGAGGTTCCCTCAGCAGAGAGGCACATGGGGTTTTATTCAAATCTCTTTATGGTACTAAAACCAAATGGAGACGCCAGACCCATTCTAGATCTCAGGAATCTGAATCACTTCCTAAACATTCGCTCCTTTTGAATGGAGTCGATTCGGTCAGTTGTTTCCACCCTACGGGGAGGAGAGGTTCTAGCATCCATAGATATCAAGGATGCGCTACATGCGCCAATATTTCCCACTCACCAGAGGTTTCTGTGGTTTGCAGTAGAGCAGCGCCACTTTCAGTTCGTGGCCTTGCCGTTCAGGTTTGCCACCGCTCCCCGACTGGTTACAAAAGTGTTAGCCCCAGTACTCGCAAGACTACAGGGTATAGCAATAATAGCATACCTAGACGACCTGCTACAGGTAGATCAGTCAATAGCAGGGTTAAATCAGGGGGTGTCCAGAACAGTCAGTTATCTGAAACACCTGGGTTGGATTCTCAGTCTAGAGAAATCATCCTTCCAGCCGGTAAGAAGGCTGCAGGATTTGGGCCTGGTCATAGACACAACCCAGGAAAGGGTGTTCTTGCCTCAGGCAAAAGTCAACGCTCTAAGAGAGCTGGTCCAGGCGGTCAAGGCAAAGAAGGGTCCTTCCATTCGCCTTTGTATGAGATTACTAGGGGAGATTGTAGCTTCCTTTGAAGCGGTTCCCTATGCCCAATTTCATTCAAGACTGTTGCAACACAGTATTCTGTCTGCTTGGAACAAACGGATCGAAGCCTTGGATTATCCAATGAATCTGGCTCCAAAGGTACGCCAGAGTCTCAACTGGTGGTTGATAACCAGGAATTTACAGAAGGGGAAATCCTTCATTCCAGTTTCCTGGAAAGTAGTAACAACGGATGCCAGCCAATGGAGCTGGGGAGCAGTTTTAGAATAGACCACTGCTCAAGGGAAGTGGTCAGAGTCCGAGAAGACCTTGCCAATCAATATCCTAGAGATTCGGGCAGTACGTCTGGGTCTATTAGCATGGACGTCCAGGTTGCACAATTCTCCTGTCAGGATACATTCCGACAATGCCACAGCAGTGGCCTATATCAATCACCAAGGGGGCACCAGAAGCCACACAGCCCAAAGGGAGGTGGACCATATTCTGTCTTGGGCAGAGAAACATGTTCCTTGCCTATCTGCAGTTAACATTCCAGGAGTGGAAAACTGGCAGGCAGATTTTCTGAGCCATCAACAGTTGTTGACGGGAGAATGGTCTCTACATCCTGATGTCTTTTTGGCGATATGCCAAAGATGGGGGAGGCCAGACGTAGATCTATTGGCGTCCAGGTTCAACAAGAAGTTGGACAACTTTGTGGCGAGAACAAGGGATCCACTTGCACTCGGAGTAGATGCGTTAGTGACCCTGTGGAATCAGATTTCACTGATTTATGCATTCCCTTCAGTTCAACTGCTACCATGGCTGCTTCACAGGATCAGAGAAGAAGGGAAGGCGGTAATCCTAGTGGCGCCGGCATGGCCCAGAAGACCCTGGTATGCAGGGATCGTGATTTGCAGGGCTGCTACTTGGTCGTCAGTACATACATTCAGGTCCTTACGCCTGTTGGCTGCTATTTGCTTTGTGCCTCCCTCCCCTCAGGTGGCATTGCTTGGGGACATCCCACATAGTTATTACTATGGTGCTTTGTGTCCCGTGTTTTACGATAAATTAAAAATACTATTTTAACAGCTTATCTGTAAAATCCTTTTCTTGGAGTACATCACGGGACACAGAGGTCCCTCCCCTCTTATTGGGATATGTGTATATATTGCTTTGCTACAAAAACTGAGGTATTCCCGGTATGGGAGGGGTTATATAGGGAGGGGCACTTCCTGTTTCCTTTTGGTTATACCAGTGTCCATTCACCTAAAGGTGGCCTATAACCCACATAGTTATTACTATGGTGCTCTGTGTTCCGTGATGTACTCAATGAAAAGGATTTTACAGGTAAGCTGTTATAAAAATGCTATTTTTTGGCACAGAAGCAAATAGCGGTAAGGTGGATGCAGGTGGAACCACCTTCGGTAAACCAATGGATGAAAACAGTTAATCAATGATACCCTATGAGAAAATAATGTATGAGCATAGAGGAGGGATACAAAAATATCATAAGATATGAGACTTATGGAATAATGCACATGCAACTGTGGATAGGAATGAAAGATAAGTGGATAAATAGGTGACTGGTAGCAGCCAAAGGAATAAGTAAGATGGGATATAATAGCAGTGAGAGTGTATAGAAGGTTGTTAGAGGTATGTATGAAATGTAAAAGATATAGAATACAGTGGAACCTCGGATTACGAGCAAAAGAAGTTTGTTTGAAATTTTTGGAATACATATAGATGTTGTAAAATACATATCTTTTTTAAATAAAATAAAGAGTATTAAAGAAAAAAAAAACACAAAGACAGTTTTTAAAAGTTTCTTTATTAAATTAATAAACATCCTCTGATGCACATCAGTACAATCACGACGAATAACGCTGCCAACCCACAAGGGAAAAAAAAAACTACTGACACACTTGCTCCATTGTTTGCCTCCCGACAACTGCTATTCCGCTCCCCCCCCCCCCCCGCCACAGAAATAAACTAAGCGGTGGGGTCACCCAGTGACATAATTTACCATACATAGACATGTCCATAATTGTTCAATGACTCCATAAGAGGGTGGGGTCACCCAGTGTTGATTATTTATTTATTATAATTTTTTTATGTTTGACTAACTTAGACTTTAAATGGGATGTTGCTTCCACAGGAAAGATACATCCTTTTCAAGTCTATAGGACGTTAGAGGTGAGGAGAGCCAGAACTAGATTTTTAACAGAGGGGCTGCAGACAAGGTGGAAGGGCACAGTCACTGGAAGAGGTAAGTACACAACTGTGTGGGTGTGGCACAGCTGTATGTATTGAGGGGGCTATGGAACAGAGCTGGAGAGGGGGTTTGAAAAAGGTGAACCTATACTTTATAGCCCATCTTTGGAGAAAGATAAAACGCTTCCTTGTTCCTTGTAGTCGGCCTAGGGGGCTCCGAAAAACAGTTTAATATTTACCTCGCCCTCCGCTCTCCAGCAGTCGGAGCTCTCCTCTAACAGTGTGCTGTCCCTTAGCGTCTTCACATTCAGTGGAAGACTATGGGCTTTGCGTTGAACCTGACAACTTCAGAGGATCTGTGAGTTGGTCAGGTAAGTGAAAGTGCATTTTGTGGGGCCCCCTAGACCTAACCAAGCATTTTTCCTTTCTCTTGAGTTTAGCTGTAAATTGAGGAATTTGACATGCCTTCAATCTGAGTAATCTAGAACAGCAGGTATTACCAAAAGATTATAGTGCCTCAATCAGCTCTGACAGGCCAGGCTATTTTATGTCTTATTTGCACACCCTTGGGAAAATATAAGAAGACAACATTACTGTGAAATATTAAAATGACCTACAACAAATACAGGAAACAATGTCTGCACATTAACAGTGACATACGGTTTAAAGTGGTATTATTAAACCCAAAACCAATAAAGACGGTCTTCTCTTTGATCTATCACCAGGTGGACATTGTGTGCGGCTCTGCTTTTGTTGATGTAACCCTGTTTTAGGGTAAAAAACAAAAGAGTAATCCTGTGCTAAGTGAAAGAAAATAATAATAAATTGGACTGCTGCACCTAAATCACAATCTAGATACAAGACATGCTTTAAAGCGGGGGTCCACCTATCTATCGTTTTTTTTTTTTGGAGTTCATTCACAAACTTTTCTTCTCATGATTATCTACTCACATGTTCTGTGTAATAAGTCTGCCTGTGTCCGATTTTGTTGTAAAGAATAACTTATAAAATTCACTGAAGGTGGTTTCCATCTTCATTGTGGGCATTTGAAGCCCACAAGCATGTATTTCCTGGATGCGGTGAATGCTGGGTGCAGAGATGTTGTGATGACGCTGTTGCACAATGCATGCTGGGAAGCCTGAGACTAGCTCCCAGGGGACTGTGGGAGGTCTGGGAGAGGCTAGAAACACGCCTACTCCCATGGGAGGAAAACCAGGAAGTGCTAAGAAGATTAGAAAAAAAAGGTAATTACGGCGATTTAAATTTTTTTACACAGCATGTCAGCATCTAGGCAAGGAAGAGAATGCATAGAGATAATGTTCAAAATTTGGGTGGAACCCCGCTTTAATCTAATTTAACTGTTATAGGTGCGCTGCCCCTTTTAAAAATCCATACACATTTTATGATATTCAATACATCTATACTATAAAGTGAACAAAATAAATAAATCTTAAAAATTTTAAATTCATCAATAATGCATATAAACCATCATAATAGGTCCCAGCATGCATCAGTCCATGACGTCGCCAGGTGGCCGTGCCCTTACCTATAAAATAACTGTCAAACAGCGGAGGAGGCATTCGGTGGTCAGCCGTCAAAGAGTGCAGAGCGTTCTTTCTATTTTTCGGGGTGCGGCGGGCATCATGATTGACGATAGATTTACATCGAGGGGCACATTTTTTTTTATTTCTTAATAATGGAATTGTCAGAAACTGTCTCTGTTTATTACTTTTTGACACTTTTTTGGTAAATGGGTAGGGATACTATGTACCCAATACTCATTCACATGGGAAGCCAGGATCTGGGAGCCCCTTGTTAAAGGGGGCTTCCAGATTCTGATAAGCCCTCTGTCTGCAGACACCCACAGCCCAGGGTTGTCGGGAAGAGACCCTTGTCCCCACCAAAATAGGGACTAGTTGCTTTGAGGTGGAGGGCAGAGTCCCTCCTGCCCCAAAGCACCCCCCCCCCCCCCATGTTGAGGGCATGTGGCCTGGTATGGTTCAGGAGCTCGCCCCCCCCCCCCTTTACTTTCTTGATCTGCCAGGCTGCATGCTCAGATAAGGGCCTGGTATGGACCCCCCGCCCTTTTTTTTTTTTAAATAGCCAGGTGCTGGCAATTGCAACTGTGAGTCAATTTAAAGCGGGCCTCCACCCAATAGGAGAAGTTCCGCTTTAAGGCTTCCTCCCCGGCTCCTCTTTTGACAGGCACCTGCTCCCAGTTCTGTTTCGGTCTCCTTAGATGATCTGAAGCTGAAGTTCTTCTTCCCCCCCCCCTTCCTCCCGAAGTTTTCTGGGACCTGTCATGTGTCACAGAGTGCAGCACCACTCGCGCATACACAGTGGGCATCTGGCTGTGAAGCCCAAAGCTGTTCCAGCCAGGTGCCCATAGTAATGATGCCGGCGCCGCCGAGGGAGGACACAGGGTGAACACGGCTGGGGTGAGCACACCACTGGATCATGGGAGAGGTGAGTGGCTGTTTATTAAAAGTCAGTGGCTACACTTCAAAAAATTACTGGAACTCTGCTTTAAATGTGATTTGACTCGTTTTATTTTTTTTAGAAATGTAATTTTTTGCTGCAGCATGTTCTGTACATAAATGTGCCACTTTTCAGGCAGACTAAGAGGACCCCCCCCCCCCCCCCCCGCAGGCACTATATTTAAAGGAATTTTTCATAATTTTTTTTTGTTGCAATTTAAGCATCATTAAAATCACTTCTCCCGAAAAAACTGTCGCTTTTACTAAAAAATGTTGCATTGATGCACGTCCCCATGGGCAGTACCTGGACCCCCATACCCCTTTTATAGCCAATTATGTGCATATAACCCTTCGGAATGGGCCCTTTTGATTTCTCATGTTTGGTTCCCCTAGACTTCAATGGAGTGCAGGGCAGAACTTTTTCCGTTTGGGAGTTCTACTGTGAACTGAACAGGGGGGTGTTCGGCCCATCTCTACATGTCACATAGTATGCACTGCCAGGTATTACGGCGTCGTGCGCAATGACGTTGCGTGTCTGGCCCATCCAGTGTTTTTGTCTGTAACAAGTTTCTTCAGGGGAGAGAGGCTGTCTTAGGGTGTCTGTATTCTGGATGAAGTATTAAAGCAGAAACCTTTGGACAGCAGCATTGTCTCGGCTAGCAGATTTAGACTAGTATATTTTGATGGACTTGACAAACAAATTGAAGCTGAAACAGGCTAACATTTTATAAGTAGTTGCAGCAAACCATTTTTTTTTTTTACTCCTTGGGATAAATATTTTACATAAATGATTAAAAGCGGACAATTGTAAGCACCCCTGCCAGTGTTAACTTGTTTGTCTCAACCCTCTGTTACATTGTCTGGACAGCTAAAAAAAAGAAAAGCAATGCAGCCACCACATCTAAAAATGGTGAGCTGTATTTTTTAAATCAAGATTTTTTTGGGTTTAATACTGCTTTAACCGCATGCCGACTGCCTAACGACCATCTACAGTGGCAGAACGCTCTCCTGTGCTGGATCATGTATCTAGTACGTGATCCAGCACTTCTGGGTAGTGAGGGCATGGCGCCAGCTGTGCTGTGATTAGTCACAGAACAAGCCCATCAGCAGGTGTCAGCCAATGGTAGATTGCCGGCATCCACTGATCGGAGAAGAGGATGGCAGCACAGAGCTCTGTCCTGTCTGTGGGTATGTGCTGGATTTTGTTTCCCTGCAGAACAGGGTATCAAAACCAGCACATCCCTTAGTAAAAACAGCACACAGTAAATGCACCAAGCACTGTTAGGCACACATTTAACCCTTTGATCGCCCTAGATGTTTAGCCCCTTCCCAGCCAGTGTCATTAGTACAGTGACAGTGTGTATTTTTAGCACTGATATCTGTATTGGTGTCACTGGTTCCCACAAAGAATCAAAAGTGTCAGATTGCCCACCATACCATCACAGTCCAGCTATAAGTTACTGATCACCACCATTACTATTACTAATTCTGTATATATCCCATAGCTTGTAGACACTAACTTCTGCACAAACTAATCAATATACGCTTTTTAGGATTTGTTTACCAAAAATATGTAGCAGGATACATATTGGCCTAAATTTAATTTTTTTATTGGATATGTTTTATAGCAGAAAATAAAAAATATTGTTTTTTAAAGAAAGACGTTCTTTTTTTTCGTTTATTTAGCAAAAAATAAAAAACCCAGTAGTGATCAAATACCAGCAAAAGATACCCCTATTTGTGGAAAAAAATGCTATAAATTAAATTTGTGTACAGCGTTACATGCCGGCGCAATTGTCAGGTAAAGTAATGCAGTGCCAAAAAGCAAAAAATGGCTTGGTCATGAAGGGGCGTAAATCTTCCAGAGCTGAAATGGTTAAGGCTGGTCATACATTATACAATTTTCTTATTCAATTTCCTTTAGATTTACCTTCAACTATGTAGTGCAAGGGCCTGCCTGACTGCATACAAATTGAAAGTGTTTAGGTTTGACCTCCATATTATATTGTTTTGACAAAACTAATGCCCCGTACACACGATCAGAAATTCTGCCAGCAAAAGTCGGATGTGAGCTTTTGGTCAGAAATCCCGACCATGTGTATGCTCCATCGGACTTTTGCTGGCAGAATTCCAGCCAGCAAAAGATTGAGAGCAGGTTCTCTATTCTTCGGTCGGTTCCTATCCGAAAATGCATTCGTCTGTATGCAATTCGGACGCGCAAAAAAATCACGCATGCTCGGAAACAATTCGACGCATGCTCAAAAGCATTGAACTTCGTTTTCTCGGCTCGTCCTAGTGTTGTACGTCACCGCGTTCTTGACGGTTGAAAGTTCAGAGAACTTTTGTGTGACCGTGTGTATGCAAGGTAAGCTTGAGCGGAATTCCATCGGAAAAACCATCCAAGTTTTTTCTGACGGAAATTCCGCTTGTGTGTACAGGGCATAAGGGAAAATTGTATAATGTATGGCCGGCCTTATGCCCTGTACACACGGTCGGACATTGATCGGACATTCCGACAACAAAATCCATGGATTTTTTCCGACGGATGTTGGCTCAAACTTGTCTTGCATACACACGGTCACACAAAGTTGTCGGAAAATCTGATCGTTCTGAATGCGGTGACGTAAAACACGTACGTCGGGACTATGAGGCAGTAGCCAATAGCTTTCGTCTCTTAATTTATTCTGGGCATGCGTGGCTCTTTGTGCGTCGGATTTGTGAACACACGATCGGAATTTCCGACAACGGATTTTGTTGTCGGAAAATTTTATAGCCTGCTCTCAAACTTTGTGTGTCGGAAATTCCGATGGAAAATGTGATGGAGCCTACACACGGTCAGAATTTCAGACAACAAGGTTCCTATCACACATTTTCCATCGGAAAATCCGACCGTGTGTACGGGGCATTAGTCTTACACTGTGTACAAATATTATTTAATTGGGTACCAGCTGTAAAGTGTGGAGCTGTGCAATGCAAAACATTAACTGGAATACTACAGAAATAAGGTTCATACAGTCTGGATGTAAATCTACAATGAGTGTTCACAAAGGGGTTAAACTGTCTCATTCTACCACAGTAGATAGCTGGTGGCAACATTGTCAGTCTTTTCTAGGGACATCTGTGTTGTTGAGAATTTCTCTTTCAGAGCTTACAGCAAAGTGTTCTATGTGCTGACAAGCTTGTATTTCACATAAAGCAAGTCAGAAAAGGGAGTTCTTTTGTAAGCAAACAAATTGTCAGTTCAATAGTATTGTGCCAAGCCACAGAAAAAAATTCCCATCTCCTTATTTTTAGGCTTACTGGACAGCTGGCAAGCTGAACTGCCCTTATTGCAGGTCCCGACTCGGGGCCTTCAACTTTATCGACAGCACAAAATGCACCTGTGGCCATCTTGGCACCGTACGTCTTTGTAAAAGCAAAATTGATGTAGGTTTTCCAGTAACGGGACCAAACCTGGCATCTGCTCCTCTGTCTGCCTTTGCACATGAGAAGCCTTCCAGCAGCAAAACCAGATGTGGGATGATGGAGCCATTCAGAAGGAAGCTGGATCAAGCTTTTTTGACTGTAGACACATACAACCCCCTCTCTGGATTATTAATGGAGGCATTATGTCTTGAAGTACCAGCATCTAGAAATCAGATAAGACAAGCATTTTTAAAAACTGCATCCCTAAAAAAACCTAATTCTGCTATCAGAGAAAACGGGAGAGCCTGTGGTGGATATTTATTTCACCGTAAATCAAAAAGTTTGGACTCGGACGTCAATGAGTTGCCGGAACTGAACGGAAACACCATGGTGCTACAGATGAGCCAGAGACAATCAAGAGTATCTGTCAGCTCTAGCAGTGCAGCTCAGCCTTCTTTTGGTAATAGATCACTAGCAAGGCTGACAGAGTTTTTAGGAAGCACATCAATAGTAACAAATGACCTGATTCATAATAGAATAATAAATGAAGAAAACAACAGTACTACATTATCAACATCTGTATCTAATGCTGTACCACCAAGATTAACTCCTAGAGATGTTCTCCAGTCAACAGCAGACTCTACCTCAGCTCAGGTCTTACATTCTGCACCCACCAGGTTAGCCGGGACAAACCAAAGGTTAACCAAGAGAGAAATAAACAAGCTTAAAAATTTAAGGCGAAAACAAAGGAAGAGAGAGAAAAGGCTGCTGGAACAAAGGCAGGTAAGCCCATTCAAATTGTGTTTGTTGTTAAAAATCTGAGTATTTTATTGTTGTTTGAGTCCCTGTAGGAAAAATTCCATTCACTTCTTGTCCCTGTGACCTCACAAGAAATGGGGTCACAGATAACACTCCAAAACCTGACAGAGGCTGTAATCTTCCCACTTTCCGTGTGAAAAAAAGAACATTTGGTTGGAGCTGGGCTTAAAGCTCAACTCCAGGAATTAGAAAAATCTACATGCAAAAAGGGATGGTGGATCTTGGGAATCCCACTAATAAACAGAAGTGGCAGCGCTTCCTGCTATGTAAGTGGGTAGGTGTCACCAAAACCAATTAGTAGAGGTGCACCAAATGGAAATTTCGGTGCTGAAACGGAAAATGCAGGATGCACTTGGAAAAAAAACAAAAATTACAGTTTTTAAAAAATATATCTATTTTTATATATAATTGTATTATATTCGACTTTTTAATTAATATCATTAAGGGAGTTGTAAAGGCAGAATGTTCTTTATCCTAATGCATTCTACCCTGTTTCCCCGAAAATAAGACCTAGCGTGATTGTCGGTGATGGCTGCAATATAAGCCCTACCCCCCAAATAAGCACTAGTTAAAGTCCTTGTAGGTCTTATTTTCAGGCTAGGGCTTATTTTCGGGGAAAAAGGGTAGGGCTTATTTGGGGGGTTGGGCTTATATTGCAGCCATCACCAACAATCATGCTAGGTCTTATTTTCGGGGAAACAGGGTATGTATTAAGATAAAAAACCTTTTGTATGTAGCAGCCACCCCAGCACCCCCCTAATTACTTACCTGAGCCCCATCTCTCTTCAGCGATGTCCATGAATGTCTAAGTTGTCCAGGACACTCCTCCTGATTGGTTGAGACACAGCAGCGGCGCCATTGGCTTCCACAGCTTTCAATCAAAGTCAGTCAGCCAATCAGGGGAGAGAGGGGACGGGGCCGGGTCAGGACTCCGTGTCAGAATGGACACCCGGAGCTGTGACTCGGCTCCAGTGCCCCCATAGGAAGCTGCTGGCTGTGGGGGCACTCAATAGGAGGGAGGGGCCAAGAGCACAGAAGAGGGACCAGAGAAGAGGAGGATCCAGGCTGTTCTGTGCATAACCTACTGTACAAAGGAGGTAAGTATAACATGTTTGTTATTTTTTTTTATTTTTTTTTAAATGAGACTTTACAATCACTTGAATTGAAATGAATATAAATTTATTGTCAGCCATTATTGACACATTTAGCGCTAGAAAAGCTCAAGAAAAATGTGTCCCTTTAAATTCTATGTATGTCTTCACACTGTGGTCGTGTTAAAAATCTTGCTTTCTGCATTTTTGGTCAGTTAAAAAAAAATGCACCTGAAATGCATTGAAAACACATCAATAACGCACCCATGTTATATTTTTGATGTGGTTTTTGAGTCACATGACCTATGAAAAACACCATAAAAACAGTAAAACCGTGTGCGTTTTCGGTTCTACTATCGGAATCATTGGCAAAATGCAGATAAAGCCATTTTTGGCTGAAATTTTGGGGCATCTCCACCAATTTGACAAAGAAAAAAGGAAGAAAAAAGGCATGGACACCACACCAGCTACTATCCAAAATATAATTTATTCAAAACAGTTAAACGTCATAGCAAAAAACTATAATTCATAAAAAAGAACCAGTGCCTCTCTTGACCCAAACTGACCCACCAGGACCCCCCTGGGAACCCACCTGCACCCACTCCCCAACCCTCCTGCCCTGCCAATAGCCACCCCCCCCTCTTCCTTAGGCATCACCCCGGTACCGTTCTTTAGAGCAGACGGTCGGATTTATTACAAACTGCAGGAGGGGACATCACCTGCCGCCTTCCGCCGCTTGCCCGGGCTCCCACCAGGAGGCCCGAACAACCAGCCGACACGTCTGCTGACTGACCGAAGACCAGCTTTGTTCGGGTCTCGGATCTAGTAACCCGGAAGCGATGTCATGACATTACTTCCTGGATTACTGGCACCTTAAAGGCACCAGTTTAAAAAAATAGAAAGTATCCAAAAACGCCGATCTTGACGTTTTGAATACTTTCATTTGCAAAGGAGGGGTTGGGGGTCTTATAGACCCCAAATCTCTCCATAAAGTGTACCTGTCACTGCCTATTACTGTCACAAGGGATGTTTACATTCCTTGTGACAGCACAAACATATATATACACACAGTTCGGTCCATATATATTTGGACACAGGCACAATTTGTCATACTTTTGGCTCTGTATGCCACCAGAATAAAATTAAAATGAAACAATCTAAATTAATTTGAAGTACAGACTTTCAGCTTTAATTCCGGGGTTGAACAAAAATATCAACCACACATTTTAGGAACCGCAACTATTTTGTATACACAGTCCCCCCATTTTCAGGGGCTCAAATGTAATTGGACAAATGAATATAATCATAAATAAAATATTAATTTTTAATATTTTGTTGAGAATCCTTTACTGGCAATGACTGACTGAAGTCTGGAACCCATGGATATTACCAAAGACTGGGTTTCTTCCTTTTTGATGGTTTGCCAGGCTCCAACTACAGCTGTTTTCAGTTGTTCTTTACTACTGGGTTGCTATTGTAGTGTGTTTTGGATCATTGTCCATCTGTACTGGGAAGCGCCATCCAATCAACTTTGCTGCATTTGGTTGAATCTGGGCTGACAGTATATCTCTGAACACTGCAGAATTCATCCAGCTGCTTTCTGTCGCATCATCAATAAACATCAATGACCCAGTGACACTGGAAGCCATGCATGCCCACCATGCCATCACACTGCCTCCACCATGTTTTACAGATGATGTGTGCTTTGGATCATGAGTTGTTCCAAGCCCTCTCCACACTTTTTTCTTCCCATCATTCTTAATCTTAGTTTCATCCATCCAAAGAATGCTTTTCCAGAACTGGTCTGGCTTTTTTAGATATTTTCTGGCAAAGTCTAATGTGGCTTTTCTATTCTTCAGACTTAGGAATGGTTTGCACCTTGTGGTGAACCCTCTGTATTTGCTCTTGTGAAGTCTTCTCTTGATTGTGGACTTTGACAGTGATACGATAACCTCCTGGAGTGTTCTTCACTTGTTTGGATGTTGTGAATCGTTTTTTCTTTACCATAGAGAGGATCCTGCGATCATCCACCACTGTTGTCTTCCATGGACGTCCAGGCCTTTTTATGTTGTTGAGCTCACCAGTGCATTTCTTCTTTCCTCAGAATGTACCAAACTGTTGATTTGGCCACTCCTACCTTACTGCTATCTCTCTGATGGATTTGTTTCATTTTTGAAGCCTTATAATGGCCTGTTTTACTTACATGGACAGCTCCTTTTGAATGCACGATGTAGGTTCACAGCAATAGATTCCAAATGCAAATACCACACTTAGAATAAACTTTTACCTGCTTAAAGGAGTTGTAAAGTCCCAAGGTTTTTCACCCTAATGCATCCTATGCATTAAGGTGCAAAACCTTCCGTGGTGCAGCTGCCCTTTGGCCATTGGCTCCCGCTGCTATCAATCTGTCCAATGAGGACCCGAGACAGTGGGTGGAGCTGCTGGGATTGTTCTCTTCACTGGGCTGATCAGGTTCAGGTAGGAAAACGGGGGGCTCTGGGGGGGCAGCTCCACCACAGAAAGTTTTTTTACCTTAATCCATGTCACTTCCTGTTCTAGAAGTCTTCTATGTGTATCCCCGGCCAGCGGCACGTGGAGGGAATACACATAGAAGACTTCTAGAACAGGAAGTATGATGGATCCTTTCCCTGGGGACACAGATCCCCGCTGGAATGAATTACAGATGGGATGTGATCTTATTTCTTAAATAATGCAATCCACTCCCCTCATTCCTCTCCAACGTTATGCTTCTCTGTCAGTTCCTACATTTCTACTTCTACTTTCTACTTCACTAACTACCTAGTATTTTTGACTTTTGTTGAAACATGTTGTATGGGGTCTTTTGTCTCTCCTGTCTTATACACAGTGGTTTAACATGATGCCATAAGGACCCTTACACATGGGCTACATGCACCAGCATACTGATTCTTTTTTTCTGTTAGGATTTATCATTATTGAGTGTTTTTTTGTGACCCATGTGTGTGTGTAGGATGATCATGTATGGTATTCCACTATGCTTTTATATCTTTCGAAACATGTCATGTGATGTATATCTTTTGTCTCAATCCTTTTCCTACATTTTGGCACTTTGATATTCACCTTTTAATTACTCAGTTAATTCCTTCAATTTACCATGCAAATATATTTTGGGGTAGAGCTTATATGAGTATAAATGTATTGGCATTTTTATATATAAACATGCTACGACTAAGGCTGTTGCTGAAACGCGTCAACTGTTTTGCTTGTCACTTTCTGTAACCAACCATTAAAATCGCTCAATGGATTAGAGTTGCCGGCTCAATCCTTTTACTTGTTTCAGTTTTAAAGTGACCCTGTGATTAAGTAAAAAAAACCCAAGCAGACATAGCTGTCTCTGCTGCCAGAATGCCAATCCATTTGCAAAAAATATTCTTGTGTAGTTCACAAGAAAACCTTCACTTCTAGGAGTGTCAGTCTCCTATGTCCCCTGCAGCACTCAGCTGTTCCTCCTGCTGACCTCTATATCACTACTGTATTCTGTAAAAAGTAGTCAGCAGGAGGAGCCAGTGAGATCTGAAGGGGATGCAGAAGATCCAACATTTCTGGAAGTGTCATTCTCCCTGCGGACCGCACATGAAGATTTTTCATGAATGAAGTGGCATTATGGCATTATTTTTGCATGAAATTCTAATATCTTGGAGTTGGGTAACTCCACTTCTGTTGAGAAAAAAACATTCCCCTCTGGGTGATCAATGTACATAACAAGGATTTTAACAAACTTTGTTGCAGAGTCCTACCATTTCCCTGTGTGTTTGTCTGTATCCATGTGGGAAAGTGAATCTAATGGGAGTGGTTTCATAATTATGAATCAGCTGCTACACCTGCAGGGCTCTAATGAGGAAAGCTGCTGGGTCTGCATCCCTTTAGACGTGATTTTCTATTGGGAGTATCTCACCAAAAATTACATTTTTGTTGCAGGGGATGCCTGAAATCTGACTTGTATCTTAGGGCAGATTTCTGGAAAAATCTGTGAGCCAATCATGCAAGCAGGAAATTATGTTTCTGGGGGGTGTTTTGTACACATTCTGTGTACAGAACACCTCCAGATAGCCATATTATATTGCATTTTACAGAAAATGACAGCTGCAGATTGAAAAGATAATTTTTAATAACATTCAATTACAATATGACTTGAGTCGCAATTGTATACGCTATGGTATTTTTTTTTTTATTTGCTATTTTTTTTCCCCACAAAAGTGGAGTTACCCTTTAAGCAATTATTTTCAGTGAATTGGTTTCTTCTCCAGAGATCCAGCCAATAACAGTACTTCCTGTTGCAGCCTGAAAATTGGTGGATTTCCAGTTCAGCTGCATGATTAACCGCTTGCTGACCGCCGCACACAGATGTACGTCAGCACAATGGCACAGGCAGGCAAATGGGCGTACAGGTACGTCCCTTTAAATTTGCCGCACACCGCGGGAGTGTGCCCGCGGGTCCCCGGGAACGTGATGTTCTCTGGCGGCCTGCGATTGCAGTGTGGAGAGGTAGAACGGGGAGATGTAAACAAGGCATTTCCCCGTTGTTCTGCCTTGTGTCATGACAGAGATCCACTGCACCCTGTGATCAGGAGCAGTGTTCTCTCTCATGTCCTAGGTCGCCCCTCCCCCCACAGTTAGAATCACTCCCGAGGACACACTTAACCCATTCATCGCCCCTAGTGGTTAACCCCTTCCCTGCCAGTGTCATTTAAACAGTAATCAGTGCATTTTTATAGCACTGATCGCTGTATAAATGACAATGGTCCCAAAATAGTGTCAAAAGTGTCCGATGTGTCCACCATAATGTCGCAGTCATGATAAAAATCGCAGATCGCCACCATTACTAAAAAAATTAATAATAAAAATGCCATAAAACTATCCCCTATTTTGTAGACGCTATAACTTTTGCGCAAACCAATTAATATACGCTTATTGCAATTTTTTTTTTTTTTTTTTACCAAAAATATGTAGAAGAATACATATCGGCCTAAACTGAGGAAAAAATTTGTTGTTTTATATATTTTTGGGGGATATTTATTATAGCAAAATGTAAAAAGTATTGCCTTTTTAAAAAAAATTGTCGCTCTTTTTTTGTTTATAGCGCAAAAAATAAAAACCGCAGAGATTATCAAATACCACCAAAAGAAAGCTCTATTTGTGGGAAAAAAAGGACGTCAATTTTGTTTAGGTACAACGTTGCACGACCGTGCAGTTGTCAGTTAAAGCGACGCAGTGCCGAATCGCAAAAAGTGCTCTGGTCAGGAAGGGGGTAAAATCTTTTTCCGGGGCTGAAGTGGTTAATCGTTAATCCAAATATCGATTCCACTCCCCTCCCAATCTTAAAACAGCATTTGCGGATTCTATGTAACAAGTGCAGAAAGTTCTCTGCTCACTTCTGACTGCTGACAAAAAAAAAAAGAAAAAATCCAGGCAGCCAAGATAAAGAGAAACATGGTAAACATTTTATTCTTAGATCAGAGGGATGAACTTTGGTCTGCAAATGAGGGCAGTTTAATCACTTAAAGACTAAACCTTTTTCTGACACTTGTTGCTTAAAAGTTAAAATCAGTATTTTTTGCAAGGAAATTAATTAGAACCCCCAAACATTATATATATTTTTTAGCAGAGACCCTAGAGAATAAAATGGCATTTTTTGCCATATTTTGTGTCACACTGTATTTGCGCAGCGGTCTTTCAAAGGCAATTTTTAGGAAAAAAATACACTTCAATGGATTAAAAAAAAAACTAAACAGTAATGTTAGCCCAATTTTTTTGTTTAATGTGAAAGATGATGTTACACCGCGAGAATCGTGATCTTTATTCTGAGCAAAAAAATTGTGGTTCTCATTTTAGCCAGAATTGTGCAACTCTAAATTGCCAGCATAAAATCTGTTTACCTGGTTCCCTACTATTGTCTATTGACTTCTGTAGTCTAAATTAGTCATTCTCAAGCCATAGACCAGGTGGTTGTAGTGAACCTAAACTTCTTTTAAGCCCGGTATATTACATAGTTACATAGTAGGTGAGGTTGAACAAAGATACAAGTCCATCAAGTCCAACCTATGTGTGTTATTATATGTTAGTATTACATTGTATATCCCTGTATGTTGTGGTCGTTCAGGTACTTATCTAATAGTTTCTTGAAACTATCAATGCTCCCCGCTGAGACCACCGCCTGTGGAAGGAAATTCCACATCCTTGCCGCTCTTACAGTAAAGAACCCTCTATGTAGTTTAAGGTTAAACCTCTTTTCTTCTAATTTTATTGAGTGGCCACGAGTCTTGTTACACGCCCTTCCACAAAAAAGTTTTATCCCTGTTGTGGGGTCACCAGTATGATATGTGTATATTGAAATCATATCCCCTCTCAAGTGTCTCTTCTCCAGAGAGAATAAGTTCAGTGCTCGCAACCTTTCCTCATAGCTAATATCCTCCAGACCCTTTATTAGCTTAGTTGCCCTTCTTTGTACTCACTCCATTTCCAGTACATCCTTCCTGAGGACTGGACAGCATACTCTAGGTGAGGCCGGACCAGAGTCTTGTAGAGTGGGAGAATTTTATCTTTTTTATCTCTGGAGTTGATCCCCTTTTTAATGCATGCTAATATTCTGTTTGCTTTGTTAGCAGCAGCTTGGCATTGCATGCCATTGCTGAGCCTATCATCTACTAGGACCCTCAGGTCCTTTTCCATCCTAGATTCCCCCAGAGGTTCTCCCCCCATTGGCCAATACTTTGCAATGCTAATACAGATTCTGCTCTTGTAGAAAACTGTGGCTTACAAGAGATAATAAATATTTTACAATTTTTATGAAAGTCTGAAACAGTGTAATTTTGGCAGCAAATTTCGACTTAGTTTTAGTCTTAGTACTAAAATGGCATTTTAGTTTTAGTCCCATTTTAGTCTTCTGCAATTGTTTTAGTCGTATTTAGTCGACTAAATCTCCAGTACATTTTAGTCGACTAAAACTCATTTTAGTCGTTTGAAATCGAATGGGTGTAATTAAATTGTAATGCATTAGTTAACATTTCTCTACAATTTCAAAACTCATTATATACTGCTGGAGTGAAAAATCTCATGTTATTATTTAAGGTATTGAGGTATGAACATGCAATAAAGGCCAGTGTTAATTTTGAAGTCAAATTTCAGTTTAGTTTTAGTCTTAGTCTTTTGACCAAAATGCCATTTTAATTTTAGTCCCATTTTAGTCTTTTGACTAAATTTCCATTTTAGTTTTAGTCGTATTTTAGTCATCGCATTTGTTTTTGTTTTAGTTGTATTTTAGTCGACTAAAATTGTATTCATTTAGTCGACTAAAATGTTTTAGTCATTTTAGTCGACGAAATTAACGCTGGTCTGAAAGACTTCCAAGGCAACATGTGGGCCATTGCAGCACCATAGAATTACGCCATTTGTTTATCAAACCTTTTCAAGTCATGGAACAAGAATAAATCAGATAATATTGAGTTTTTCTTGCAGTTGTTTGATGATGTAACAACCACTTTGACTCGTTTGGCCCTTTTGAGATAAAGAGGAACCATACACTGAGCTCTTCTCCTGGGCAGAAGAAGGATGATTGATGACATGCTCTGACTCTGGCTGCTGTGTGAATGTTTGGTGGACAGTGATTTACTGTACAGAGTTATAAGATCACATCATTTTATATTCTGGGTCAGTTGGTCAGTAAAGAAGTCTGTAAACAGTGTCATAGCAGTGTGACCTTCCTCTGAGCAAGGACACCTTCCTGGGCCGTGTATACAATCTCTTGTACAATATTCTCGTACCACGGCATTATGTGTTTGCAGCCATTCCTGGATAAAACACAGCACCTCCTAAGCAATGGGAATCTGGATAGTGTTTATGGTATTAACTAGAGGTGCACCAAATGGAAATTTTGGTACCGAAACCGAAAATGACAGTTTTTTAAAAACGAAATTCCATGCATGTCTTCACACTGGTCCGTTGCACTTCCTTTGTGGTGTACAAAAAGCTCGCTTGCTGCATTTTTGGCGAGTTAAAAAAAAATGCACCAAAAACGCACCTCCCTGTTGAAATGTATTGAGAATGCAACAAGAACACATCAATAACGCACCCATGTTACATTTTTGATGTGGTTTTTGAGTCACGTGACCTATGAAAAACATACCATAAGCACAGTAAAATGGAGGCTAAATCGCATGTATTTTCGGTGCCATGGTACCTTTTTCTCTTATCGGCAAAATGCAGAAAACACAATTTTCAGCCGATACAGTCCATAAATATTGGGACATCGACACAATTCTAATCTTTTTGGCTCTATACACCACCACAATGGATTTGAAATGAAATGAACTGCTTTAACTGCAGACTTTCAGCTTTAATTTGAGGGTATTTACATCCAAATCAGGTGAACGGTGTAGGAATTACAACAGCTTGTATATGTGCCACCCACTTTTTAAGGAACCAAAAGCAATGGGACAATTGGCTGCTCAGCTGTTCAATGGCCAGGTTTGTGTTATTCCCTCATTATCCCATTTACAAGGATCAGATAAAAGGTCCAGAGTTCATTTTAAGTGTGCTATTTGCATTTGGAATATGTTGCTGTCAACTCTCAATATGAGATCCAAAGAGCTGTCACTATCAGTGAAGCAAGCCATCATTAGGCTGAAAAAACAAAACAAACTCATCAGGGAGATAGCAAAAACATTAGGTGTGGCCAAATCAACTGTTTGGAACATCCTTAAAAAGAAAGAATGCACCAGTGGGCTCAGCAACACCAAAGACCCGGAAGACCATGGAAAACAACTGTGGTGGATGACCGAAGAATTCTTTCCCTGGTGAAGAAAACACCCTTCAAACAATTGGCCAGATCAAGAACACTTTTCAGGAGGTAGGTGTATGTGTGTCAAAGTCAACAATTAAGAGAAGACTTCACCAGAGTGAATACAAAGGGTTCACCACAAGATGTAAACCATTGGTGAGCCTCAAAAACAGGAAGGCCAGATTAGAGTTTGCCAAACAATATCTAAAAAAGCCTTCACAGTTCTGGAACAACATCCTATGGAAAGATGAGACCAAGATCAACTTGTACCAGAGTGATGGGAAGAGAAGAGTATGGAGAAGGAAAAGAACTGCTCATGATCCAAAGCATACCACCTCATCAGTGAAGCATGGTGGTGGTAGTGTCATGGTGTGGGCATGTATGGCTGCCAATGGAACTGGTTCTCTTGTATTTATTGATGATGTGACTGCTGACAAAAGCAGCAGGATGAATTCTGAAGTGTTTCGGGCAATATTAGCTGCTCATATTCAGCAAAATGCTTCAGAACTCATTGGATGGTGCTTCACAGTGCAGATGGACAATGACCCGAAGCATACTGCGAAAGCAACCAAAGAGTTTTTTAAGGGAAAGAAGTGGAATGTTATGCAATGGCCAACTCAATCACCTGACCTGAATCTGATTGAGCATGCATTTCACTTGCTGATGACAAAACTGAAGGGAAATGCCCCAAGAACAAGCAGGAACTGAAGACAGTTGCAGTAGAGGCCTGGCAGAGCATCACCAGGGATGAAACCCAGCGTCTGGTGATGTCTATGTGTTCCAGACTTCAGGCTGTAATTGACTGCAAAGATTTTGCAACCAAGTATTAAAAAGTGAAAGTTGGATGGATGATTGATAATCTGTCCCATTACTTTTGGTCCCTTAAAAAGTGGGAGGCACATATGCAAACTGTTGTAATTCCTACACCGTTCACCTTATTTGCATGTAAATACCCTCAAATTAAAGCTGAAAGTCTGCAGTTAAAGCACATCTTGTTCGTTTCATTTCAAATCCATTGTGGTGGTGTATAGAGCCAAAAAGACTAGAATTGTGTATTTATGTCCCAATATTTATGGACCTGACTGTATGTTTTATTCTAGTATATACTCTATTTAATACATCAGTGTCCAGATAAGCAGCCTTCATCTGAGAGAATGCACACACATTGTACCTAACTACATTAAATGCTCTTAAATGTAAATTATGGGGTAATTTAGTAAATTTTAACCTGTGGGGGTTAATACAGCCACTGGATCTGTCATAGGCACAATCAAGAGTGCCGACCATGCCCATCCTTAAAGTCCCTCTCCTCCATTCATAGAAGCCATACTATAGCTTCCATCTGGGAATGGAGAAGGCAGACCTTTCATTCATTCGCCTGTCATCCATTCATAGAGCGCTTTTTTGCTGGAAGCTATAGTACAGCTTCTAAAAATGCAGGATGGGGACAGAAAGGGCGGGCATAGTGGGCACTTTTGGGGAATGCCCATTACAGGTCTGCTGCAGCAAAAGAAGATTATCACTGCAAGAGTATGGGGGCAGAAGACTGACAATTCAGACTAACCCTAGGTTCATACTCTTGCATTTTATGTGGGCCGCGTTTGCACTGGCACAGCAAATGAATGGCCTGCTGTGCCTGCATTTCTGCAAAAAAAAGTTGCATGCACCTTTTCAAAAACATGGCCGCAGAGAAATCGCATGTACTTTTCTTGCCATGTGATTTTTCCCTGCGTTCCCCGCACCAGCAAAAGCGCTGCATGCAGACATGCGTGGGGGTGCCATTCAGAATTAAGGGCAGCCACCCATGTCTCCTAAGAGACAGCATGGTTTGGCTGCAAGTGCGGGAACAGATGCGATTGCCACGCCCGCAGCCACACCTGGTGTAAACCAAACCTAAGAGAGCAGCCACCATCACATGGAACACTTCTCCTTGAGGCTTGGTTCACACTTCTGCATGTGCGGTAATCACATCTGTTTCCGCACCCGCAACTATCCACAGCCAAATCGCATTGCTCTTAGGAGACGTGCGGGGCTGTCATTTATTCTGAATGACACCCCACACACATCTCAGCATGCAATGTGTTTGCGGGTCCTGGAACCGCAGGGAAATCCCATGGTCAAAAATACCGTGGAATTTCCCTGCGGCCGTGTTTTTGAAAAGGTGCTTGCACCTTTTTTTGTAGAAACGCTGGCACAGCAGCTCATTCATTTGATCGGGCTGCCACGCTTGCGTAAATGCAGCCTGCACGAAACACAGAGGTGTGAACCTAGGGTGAATGTAAGTAAAAACTAGGCTCTATATATATATATATATATATATATATATATATATATATATATATATATATATATACCGTATTTATCGGCCTATAACACGCACTTTTTTCCCCTGAAAATCAGGGGAAAATCATGGGTGCGTGTTATAGGCCGATCCCCGACGATTTCTGTGTCATCGGAGCGATCGCGGCAATTGCCGCGGTCGCCGCCGACATACACAGCCGTGGGTAGATTCAAAAATGGCGCCAAGACTGCAGGGAGCCGAGATACACATACTCGAGTGTTCTCGGCTTTTTCCGGCGCCGCCGTCATGCCCAGTCCCGCCCCTGGACCTGTGTTATGTCCATCATAGGGCGGGACTGGGCGTGACTGTGAGCGGCGCCGAAAAAAGCCGAGAACACTCGGGTATGTGTATCTCGGCTCTTGTCCGATCCGAGATACACATACCCGAGTGTTCTCGGCTTTTTTCGGCGCCGCTCACAGTCACGCCCAGTCCCGCCCTATAATGGACATAACACAGGTCCAGGGGCGGGACTGGGCGTGACGGCGGCGCCGGAAAAAGCCGAGAACACTCGAGTATGTGTATCTCGGCTCCCTGCAGTCTCGGCGCTATTTTTTGAATCTACACCGAGTGCACAAAGCTGCACTGACATGGCTGGACTGGGGCAGACCTGCACTAACGAAGCTGCACTGGGGCAAGGCTGCACTGAGGCAAGGCTGCACTGGGGCAAAGCTTCACTGACAAGGCTGCACTGGGGCAAAGCTTCACTGACAAGGCTGCACTGGGGCAAAGCTGCACTGACAAGGCTGCACTGGGGCAAAGCTGCACTGACAAGGCTGCACTGACAAAGCTGCACTGACACTGAAAAGGCTGCAGATGGACAGATAAGGCTGCATTGATGGGCATTTTAATGTAAGTTTTTTTTTCCTTAAACTTCCCTCCTAAAAATTTTTTTTCCTTAAAATTCTCTCCTAAACTTGGGGTGCGTGTTATACACCGGCGCGTGTTATACGCCGATAAATACGGTATATATATATATATATATATATATATATATATATATATATATATATATATATATTGGGGACGGAAAGTATTCAGACCCCCTTACATTTTTCACTCTTTGTTATATTGCAGCCATTTGCTAAAATCATTTAAGTTCATTTTTTTCCTCATTAATGTACACACAGCACCCCATATTGACAGAAAAACATAGAATTGTTGACATTTTTGCAGACTTATTAAAAAAGAAAAACTGAAATATCACATGGTCCTAAGTATTCAGACCCTTTGCTGTGACACTCATATATTTAACTCAGGTGCTGTCCATTTCTTCTGATCATCCTTGAGATGGTTCTACACCTTCATTTGAGTCCAGCTGTGTTTGATTATACTGATTGGACTTGATTAGGAAAGCCACACACCTGTCTATATAAGACCTTACAGCTCATAGTGCATGTCAGAGCAAATGAGAATCATGAGGTCAAAGGAACTGCCTGAAGAGCTCAGAGACAGGATTGTGGCAAGGCACAGATCTGGCCAAGGTTACAAAAAAATTTCTCCTGCACTTAAGGTTCCTAAGAGCACAGTGGCCTCCATAATCCTTAAATGGAAGACGTTTGGGACGACCAGAACCCTTCCTAGAGCTGGCCGTCCGACCAAACTGAGCTATCGGGGGAGAAGAGCCTTGGTGAGAGAGGTAAAGAAGAACCCAAAGATCACTGTGGCTGTGACTGTTCTTGAATGGCCCAGCCAGAGCCCTGACTTAAACCCAATTGAGCATCTCTGGAGAGACCTAAAAATAGCTGTCCACCAACGTTTACCATCCAACCTGACAGAACTGGAAAGGATCTGCAAGGAGGAATGGCAGAGGATCCCCAAATCCAGGTGTGAAAAACTTGTTGCATCTTTCCCAAAAAGACTCATGGCTGTATTAGATCAAAAGGGTGCTTCTACTAAATACTGAGCAAAGGGTCTGAATACTTAGGACCATGTGATATTTCAGTTTTTCTTTTTTAATAAATCTGCAAAAATGTCAACAATTCTGTGTTTTTCTGTGAATATGGGGTGCTGTGTGTACATTAATGAGGAAAAAAAATGAACTTAAATGATTTTAGCAAATGGCTGCAATATAACAAAGAGTGAAAAATTTAAGGGGGTCTGAATATTTTCTGTCCCCACTGTATATGAAAAAAATGGGGCATTAAATACACTTTTAATATGTTTTCTCGCTTCAGCTTTATGCACGTGTGTTGCAAGAAAGTTTCATACAACAAAAATAACGGATTCCTTGACATTTCTGCAACCCCATCATCCTTTATTAGTGTGATCTCCACACTGTACTAGCCCACAGTATAAATGCAAAATCACCTTTTAATTTTCCTGATCACTTTAGACTGAAGAAAGCTTATTTCTTTTTGTAGGTAACAGTCTGTATGTAATCATATTAAATAAGCCCACATGGTTAACTGAGTACATTTTCAGAATAATTGCATTACAAAGCAGTTATTATATTAAAACTCTCCTATAATATTGTTCTAATTAGGAAATGAAAAATAAAATTAGAGTGTGCTATTAAATAGTGTACTCTGGAGGTTTAGGAAACCAGTCTTGCTGATTTGTGGATTAATGTTGACAGTTTCATTTATATAACAGTTTATCATGAGTTTATCCAGATTTCATTATGGCATATTTATTTATTAACAGCAGAGGGCAGCAGACTTCATGCTACATACGCTGTAACCACATGCTTTACCCCACCAGCACAGTTGAAATCCCTTTTTAAGTGCATGCAGTACATAGTACCTAGTTACATACATGTCAATCTTTTCTATTTTTTAGCTTAGCTATATAGAATATCCTATGTATATTAACCTCTTTGTGGCTAGAAGACATTGATGTAATGATGATTTTATCCATTCAGTTGTGTCTGATTCTCTTCAAGTGCTGATACCCAGCACAGTAACCCTGTTACTCATTTTCCTACCTAAATATTTTTTAGGACATATAAAGGTTAAAAGAAGAAAAAAAAAATATTTTTTAAAAAAGTTCAATGATTTTTTGACACTCTGTTATTGCCCTTTAACGGCTGCCAGCTTAAGCTGTCACTTTTTTTCTGTGTAAGGCACTATAAATGCAGGTGGGCAGGTTTGTTTTTTAACAAACCCATTTGATCACCATGTTATAGCTTCACTTGTGTGCACATGATCAGGAACAAAATGCTAGGGGGGGGACTTGGAGCTGCTATTTGAAAGCAGGGTGCTCATTTCTTTCTCTCACCTTGAACGTTAATTATTGTTCTCAAGGCACGGGATATCGTGCCTCCGAATAGTAAAAAAGCCAGACTACAGAGGCCATCTGGTTAAAGCAGTTCTGCCCATAAATAATAGCTTTTAAAAGCAGTAAGAAGTAATATTAGTCATTCTGTTACCTGTCTACTCTCTTAAAAAGCCAAAAACTCCAGTAGAGGCTTCCTGGTGTGTTGGATGCCTGCATCTCCCCACTGCAAACTCTGCAAGGACATATTATTTACATGGTGACTGGTGTGAAGAACCAGAACCCACAGTGTGGAGACACAGAAAACAAACACAATTGTGTCGGATGCTTAAAATTCTACTAGGACTCCTAACTCTGCAAGATGGCAAAGATTGGAGTCATCACCAGTGTAAATGTTTTACACTTGGGCTGTCCTTTTTTATTTTATTTTTAACTTAAAGCAGTAGTAAACCACAGTTGAAGAAAACAAAATTCCTTCAAGGCAACGTCATAATGTGTTTGAATGCAGCGCATACTAGCACATTATGAGAGACTTGCCTTTAAAATGAAGCCCTCCAGCAACACGCTGTTACCACTGACAGAGATTCCATCTTCACCCGGTCTTCCTTCTGGGTACGCAGCGTCCGGCTACATGAGTGGCCGGGGGCGCGGTAACATCACATGCACGCGGGAGCCGCCGTTTATGACACGAGCTGCATACACTCTGATTATCTCTAAAACAATGCAAGTTTAGGAGATATTCACAGTACCTATGGGTAAGCCTTATTAAAACAGAGTTTGTTACCACTTTAAGTGACTTTAAATAGGACCCCCCCATTATTTTTTTTCCCCCACTTATCTTGTTTCTTAGGTTATCCTCTACAAACATACCTGGACGCCCAGCGTATCCATTTTTTTCCTGCTGTAATCTACCACCACACGCGGAGTCCCGCACCACTATCTTCCCTGTTTACGTCATCGGGAACAAGCTGTCTCTTGCATGATCTTGCAGCCGGCCCCCTGATGACATGCCAGGGTGCATGTGCAGATTCTGTAGAATGCACCAAACCCTCACGCTGCCCCTTTCCAGTCTCGCTTCACTTTGCATCCTGTGAAAAAAAATACAAGACATTTTATGAGTAGATTAGACAAAGTGAGAGTGACTATTTTTCACTGTATGTATAGTAAGCACTGAAATTCCAGTGCCGACACTGAAAGTTTGATGCTTACTGTGGTGTTGAGGGTGAATGAAACTTGAGTTCTAACACAGCAGCCATCCACACATGGAAAACACATAATTAGAGGTCATTTCTTGGTACATAGCAAAGTGCAAAAAGAATGCTCGTTATCATACATCACAGGAATGTATTTTTAGGCCATTGGGTTATATTCCATTTCCAGTGCGCTTTGGTGTCCTGCGCTTCTGAGTATTATACAAATATTGTCCTCTTATCCGCCCCCTGCATTGTACCCTAATCCTTGGTACTGCTCTGGAGGTTGCTTACGCCTGCTCCCGGCGACTTGCAGAATACATAGTAGTGACACAGGTATAACCAACTGTCCCTGAGGAAGTCACCTTTGGCAAAACATGTAGGACCTCCAATTACCTGCTTACGGGATTGACCGCCACACTCTCAGGCCTAATCTTGTAAAACCTCGCTACAAATGGTTTTACATTTCTTGTAGTTTGGTGCACACCCTGTATATGTAACAGTATATAAATTTGTCTTTTTTAAACTTGCTAATAAAATTTCATATGTTTTTATTTAATATATTTTGGGTTTTTTTTTTTTTTTTGGCACCGCTATAATCCCTGCATCCCTATTCCACATATATTTTGAAAATTATTGGGATGAGGTGCCGTATCGTACCGAGGACTACCCAGCTACTCCCATTCCTCAATTTGTAGTCAGAGAACAGGGGATCTTCTTCCTGCGCCCGCGGTCACTTTTTGAAAATAATGCGGCCGTGCAAACAGCCATATCATTCATTCACAGTTTCCTGTGAATGCACAAACTACAACTAATGGCCGATGGCTTGTAGTGCTGAATGAGCCGTGAGGGCGCTAATCAGCATGCTCATAGTTCGTTGACAAACCCTGCAGCTTGCAAACAGTCTGCCTGTAAGGAGGTACGAGCTGAAAACTGCAAGGCATGTCTGCAGGAGTCTGGCATTGCACCCCTGATCAGGGATGCAATGCTTTCTAGGCTTTTTAAGGCAGGGCTGGTGCCAGCATAAGGCAGCTTAGAGTGCCAGCATTGGTGGGGGGCAGTAAAATCCAGATCCCCAGCCTTTCTCTGAGGGGCGCAGCTTGGAACTTTAAGTATAAATGTGTACCGCTGTCAGAGCGGATCCAATGATGTGGAATGGTGGGCGGATCCACGTGTTTTCAGGGAGGGGCCCAGCAGTCAGGCAGGATGGCGGTGTGCACCCGACTGTGTAGGAAAAATTTAAGGCCCCGGGGTGCCGGCAGAGGAGGAGGTCAGGGAAGCTCACTGCTCCTTGCTGCAGCTGCTGCCGTGACCAGAGATCCTGGTGGGGATCTTCTCAAACCTGTCCTGGACATATCTAACTCACCTGTACCGGGTGTGCTGCAAATTCCTCCACTGACATTATCTGAAGTAAGAGCTGCAGGACTAAGGGATTGATAAACCCAAGGTATGGGGGAGGAGGGTGTGTGATCAGAGTAGAGGGATCTGGAGAGGTGTAATCAGACTGGGGGTATCTGGGAGGGTGGGTTTCTGGGGGGTATGATCAGAGTGGGGGTATCGAGGGAGGTGTGATCAAAGTGGGGAGTATCTGGGGTGTGATCTGGGAGTTTGTTTATGAGGGGAACCCAGCCATTGGAATTTTTTTTTAAATATTTATTTTGACTTGACTGCTATCACAACCCCTATGTGATAGCATTCTGCAGGTGACAGGTACTTTTTGTGGCAACATTAGAGGTCTAATAGACCCCAATGTCTCCCCTGCCCTTCACACCATCTAACCAAGCACAGATCAGCTTGGTTAGAAGTGTCCCCTGGCTGTGCTGGCCAGGAAAGGGTGCATCTGAAACCGGAAGTGACACCACTTCCAGTTTCACTGTTTGCAAGTGAGATTGAAGCATGGATTTGTCTCGTTCTCACTGCAATCTCTCTCCCCCAACCGGCGGATGTGTTCCCGGGCTCCGGTGAGTGTAGGACAGCCCTGGAATCATGGGAGGAGGGGTATGGCACCGGTGGGAGGGGTGGACCGCACGGCCAGCTCTGTGAAAGTGATTGGCAGCTATGGAGCGGAGAGCCGGCTCCACAAAACCCAGAAAGGAGCAGCCACCAGCTTGTGATTAAGGGTTCTCACTTTGGACACGCATAGTACGTCCAAAGAGCTCAATTTGGTTAAGTTGAATTTGTATGTAAGTTGGAACAGGTACATTTTTTAAGTGCAACTCCAGACAAAAAATGATTTTTACATTTTGGATAGCATAGGGAAGGGTTAAATGGCCATGCAGTGATGTGGGATTGCTGACAGGTCCACCAGACAGTAGGTGGCAGCATGCTGTGAGCAGCAAGATGGCTACCTGGCAGTTTCCGGGACCAGCATGACGTCACAATGCCTCCGTTCTTAAGTATGAGTCGTATGTAAGTCAGATGTTTGTAACTCAGGGACTGCCTGTATATTTCCACAGCATCCAAAATGCATGGGCTGTCTTAACAAAGGGCACTTTTGCACAGGAAAACATATTGTGTTTACTATTAACCCAATGCATAGTGTAAAGGGATTCTTATATCTTATTTCAAATTGCTAAAGCGTATCAAATGAAAATTGCTTACTATGGCCTTCCTGAAATGAAAGCTACAGTGCTGCTGCTTCGACTAAGATGTGGAAAGTACAAGCTGTATAAAGTAATTGACACTTTTCAATCTTGGAAGCATTAATGGGAAAAGCCGTTCCTTCATGCACTGTTTCAACTGCATTAAAAATGCCGTTATTGATTGTGGCACTTAAAATAGTTTTTAATTATTAATTGTGTTTTCCTTGCCAGGGAAAATGTTCTAACTGAAAGGCTTAATGGAATCTGAGGCAGTTCATTAGATTACTGAGTTTATCAGCAATATGACTGATGTCACCTGATCAAGAATAGTATTTGTGACATGTACAACAGTACTGTATACCTTGTCCCAGGCAAACCTCTATAATCCACCTGTATTTCTAGAGGTGTTTTATGTAATTGGAGGAATCCTATGTGTTCACGCCTATGTTTACTATGTGTGTGAAAATGGCTGTATTTTTGGACTGTATCAGCTTTGGCCCTGTGTGACAGTCACTTAGCAGGTAATGTTTTATTGCCATCTTGAAGAGTAAGCCACAAAAGTGATGTTAAAGGGATAGTTCACCTTCAACTGTCTATGCAGATAAGGAGCATATGTAGATAAAAGCAAACTGTGCAGCTCTGACTAAAGTTAAATAAAGCCCTTGCTATAGGTGTAGGCCATGTACATACCTTTATGAAGCCTGACTGGAATACTCCCAAGACGTTGCAAAGTGAGGCCTAGTCATCACTGCTCACCTCCACCATCACAGGAGTGAGCTCTCCAATGCTGAGCTCAGAGCTACTGCATCATTGGAGAGAGAATATGCGAGGGAGTTTAAATCGGGGAAAGAGCTCACTCCTGTGATGGTGGAGGTGAGCAGTGATGGACAGGCCTCACGTAGAAACTTCCCTGCGAGTACTGAGCAAAATATCCTGGGAGTATTCCAGTCAGGCTTCATAAGGTATGTAAAAGGCCTACACCTGCAGCAAGGGTATTATTCATCTGTAGAGCTGCACAGTTTGTTTTAATCTACAAACATCCCTTACCTGCATAGGCATGTTTTGAACGATTAACTATCTTTTTAAAGTAAACTTGTGCTTTACCTATGCAGGGCAAAACAACAGGTTCTCCTTAGTTCTGCCCTTTCCATCCCTTCCCTCCCATACTTGCTTTCCTTTCATTTTCCCCACCGCTTTTTTCTGCCAAAGGAAGTGAGGAAAGAAGCTTACACAGGGCTTAGGATTCTTCCCTCGCTCACATGTGATCATGCTGAGCCAATCACAAAGCATTGGTGTTGTTATGTAAAAGGAAGAGAAGTAAGTCATATGCTCCCCCATAACCGAATCATTAGTTATTTGTTTGCTCTTGTTGGGGAATCAAACATTTGCTGATAGGGAGGAAGTGGTGGTTAACTTACTAGATACAGAAGGCCTAACCTGTAGTGTTACAGAAGATAGTCAGAGACTACTAGCATACCTGTGGAGATGGCCAGAAACTGGGCACATCCTACAGGTGTGGTTGAAGGCTGCAGGAACCTCTAGAGACTAGTAGCATGTTACTTTGGACTGCAAAAGATCACTGCTATTACAGCACAATCAATGCTCTAACTACGGTCTACTGGGGCCTAATAAGTAACAAAAGGCTGCATGCAGCCCTTGGACCACAGGTTAGACAGGTAAAAATGTTGCTTTGCTCTGAATGGGCAAAGTACAGGCACAGGTTTGGTTTAAGGAAACCACATGCTATACCAGCTTAGGCAGGGTAGTGAAGAAATAACACTATCAGCCACCAAATAGAGCTTTAAAGTCAAAGTGCAGGTTTCCTGTCACTTTAGTTTGTTTAGGCCAAATTGGCCCAAATGAACTCTTTCCACTACTATGTTATTCGGGTGCTGTCAGTGCTGTATCAAACTGTAGTAGCATCAGCTATATACAGTATGCACCTTCTGTGTTCCGCAGCAGTACGAGCAACTTCTTCTATGTGGCTGGAAGAAAATAGAATCAGGCTGAGTATTTTTCAGCCATATAGAAGAAGCCTTGTATTTTATCAATCAATATAAGGCTTCCTCTGATTGGCGGAGGTGGAAATGGTGACATAATCCACCCACCTCTCCACTTCAGCAAATCAGATGGAGCTTGTGCCAAATAAATTAGTAAATACCGTAGTTCATTTTAGACACAAACTTTTTAAAGTAACAGGAAACCTGGACTTCAGCTTTAGCTCACATTGACTTTATTCAATCTCTGTTTGTAGGTCAGTGAGTCGACCTTGTAAAGGTCCACCTTAAAGGAGAAGTACAGCCAAAGCTCGTTTGGTTGTACTTCTCCTGTGGATCACAGGAGTGCAGTTCTTTCTGCACTCCTGTGACCTGTTTTCAGCAGACAGCGGGCTAAAGGCCGCTGTCAGCTGACGTTACGGAGCTGGTCCAGGCTCAAGGAAATATTGTGACCATATGGTTGGAATCCACCCACGTGCCTGGACCAGCACTCAGCTCAGCTGGCTAATCCCCGTCACTGAGAGTCACCAGCTCTCTGCTCAGGGAGCTGTGAGAACTGAGAGATCAGCTGTGTTTGATCGTTCGGTTCTGAGCCTTAGAGCTGGCGGGGGACTGATGCAGCATCGGACCGATGCTGCATTCACCTAGGTAAGTATGATTCTAAAATAAAAACAAATCCCAGACTTCTCTTTTAACAAATAAATGTATTTCACGAAAACTCACTTAACAAAGAATTTTAATGATTGGTATAAATGACACCTTTTTTCTTTTTAATTGTCTGGGATGTTTTATATTGGTATAATTGTATGCAACATATAATTCATACCAATTCTAAACTCATTTAATTCAATTATGTGTTCAATAAAAGATATTTAAATGTGCATCAGTAACGCTGCTGTGTATCCAAGTTTTTAAAGCATTAGAATACATGGTAATGTTCTAAAAGCTACTTAAAATGAACTCCAGACAAAATAAAATCTATGTAACTTGATGCTCTGAATCTAAGGAAGTAACTGAGAACACTAAGAAGAGGAGAGGAGAGTTGGGATCGTACCCAGCAGGTGCCGACAGGGGCCAGCACAGAGGGGGGTGGAGACAAAGAGGTGCAGGCACCAAAGCAGAGTAGATGGGTGACACTCAAGAAGGGTAGAGGGGAAAGTGTCAGGAAGGACGATCCTGGGCTGGAACATCCCAATATGTATGCCCTGTTGCGTGATATTGGGGAAACCAGTCAGGGACCAGCATTGCTGGAGCAGAGAACGCCCCTAGCTGCCAGGGGAGAAACTCCTCCAGTGAGGGCTGGGGTAAAGCCGAGGGTAAGGAAAGACAGATTTTGGTGGTAGGGCACTTAATTATTAGAAGGACAGAGAGGGCAATCTGTCATAAAGACCTGAAGCGCTAAACTATATTTTGTTTACCGGGCGCCCAAGTTCGGCACATCACGAATCTGGTGGACAGATTACTGGGAGGGGCTTGGGAAGACCCAGCTGTCATGGTGCACGTTGGCACCAATGACAAAGTCAGAGGAGGATGGAGTATTCTAAAAAAATGATTTCAGGGCCTTAGGAGCTAAACTGAGCAATAGGACCTCCAAGGTAGTATTCTCAAAAATACTACCGGTACCTCGAGCCACACCAGAAAGGCAGTGGGAGATCAGGGAAGTTAACAAGCGGCTGAGGAGCTGGTGTAGAAAGGGGGGGTTCGGGTTCCTGGAGAACTGGGCTGACTTCTCAGTCGGTTACTGGCTCTTTAGCAGGGACGGACTGCACCTAAATGGGGAGGGTGCAGCTCAACTGGGAGTGAAGATGGGCAAAAAGTTAAAGGGGCCTTTAAACTAAGCGATGGGGGGAGGGTCAAGATGTAGATAACCAGCATGGAACAAATTTTCAGAGGGTAGTATTGGGGGCATTAGTGGTAGGGTGACTAGAGTACCTGTCAGGGAAGGCAGGTCTTTAGTGCAAACAGAGGTTCACTTTGTGCGTGTATGCACACCAGCGCATTGACGCATCGGTGCATGCGCACTAGCGCATTGGCACAGCATTATACGTGCATGCGCACTCGCGCATCAATGCGCGCGCTTGCCACTAGTGCTGGCGCCAACCAGGGCCTCTGCATAGACTCATTGCTGTTTAGTCTGCAGCTTCTGTGTGACTTCCTGATTCCGTGTGACCTCTGATCCGGCTTACTTCTAACCTGTGCTTGTCTGCTTCATTCCCTGATCTCGGCTTGTCTTTTGGATTCTACTTCTTCCTCCTGATTCTGCCTAATTAATCTTCTGGTACCGACCCGGCTTGTGACCTGACTATCCTGCTGTTTACCATCTATGTCTGATCTGCCCGACTGTTACCAACCCGGCTTGCCTGACCCTGCATCTTGCTCATCCAACCTGCTACCAGCTCTGTCCAGAAAGTTCTCATCTGGCTTCCTGCTTTCAGCTGTCTACTTCAGCCTACCAAGCTCCATGCCAGCTCTGCTACCATCAGCCTGCCTACCTTGTCATCCACCTGCCCACTGCGGCCTCACAGATTACTGGACTGATTACAGGCACTCATACATCACCGTGCTCCTGTGACTGCTGTCTCACTATCAGTAGTCCCCGAGCCGGAGCTGTAGGAGAGGTCTACCTCTGCACGTCAGGCTCACTAACCAGGTATGTGACAGTACCTAAACCCGAGGTAAGTAAATTAATAAATCCATATTCCAGTCTCAGGAAAAACAACAAAGAGATAGCATGCGAATGGACAAAATGAGGCTTGTTCACTAATGTCAGGAGTCTGGCTGACAAGATGGGAGAACTAGAGCTGCTGTTGTACGAGAAGGATTTTGATTTTGTGGGAATTTCAGAGACTTGGTTCAACAGCACTGATGATTGGCTGGCAACCATTCAAGGGTATTCCCTATATTGCAGAGATAGGGAGGGTAAAAAAAGGGGGAGGGGTATGCCTGTATATCAAGAATCATGTGCAAGTGAATATGAGGGACGACATCACAAATGGAGCAGGAGAGGAGGTGGAATCCTTATGGGTAGAGCTTTTAAAGGGAGGAAAGTAATGCTGGGAGTATGCTATAGGCCCCATAACTAGAGGGAGGAGGGGGAGGTGGACTTCATATCAGAGTTTGGAATGGTGGCAAGGATGGGAAGTGTCATAATGGGGGATTTTAAATATCCAGACAGACTGGGTGGAAGGAACCGCGCATTCGACCAAGGCTCTCCATTTCCTAAATGTCTTGCAGGACAATTTCATGGGTCAGATGGTGAATGCACTAACAAGAAACAATACGTTACTAGACCTACTGATTACAAACAGTACAGACCTGATCGCAGATGTGGAAATACGGGGCATTTTAGGAAACGGCGACCACAGGTTAATGCGTTTCAGCATAAATCACACAAACAGGAAACACAAGGGTAAAACAAAGACACTGAATTTCAAAAGAGCCAACTTCCCTAAGCTGCACTCCTTGCTAGAAGATATTAAATGGGGTAAAATCCTGGGTATAAAGAACACGGAGGAAAAATGGGAGTGCTTTAAGAGCATATTAAATAAAGGTATTGGCCAGTGCATCCCAATGGGAAATAAATTTAAAAGAGCTAACAAGTCCTGGGTGGCTTAACTCCAACGTAAAAATGCATATAAAAGCAAAGGCGAAAGGGAGGTCAGAACATATTGTCCCTATAAAGGATGATGACGGGAATCTGTTTACAAAATAGAAAAAAGGTTCTGAATTTATTCTTCTCCTCAGTCTTCACAAGGAAAACGGGTGGATTCTGTAACCAAGTCTGCAATGTTTATCTTCATAACACATCACAGGAAGCACCCTCATGGCTAACAGAGGATAAAATTAGAAGTAGACTTGAAAAACTTAACATTAATAAGTCACAAGGACCAGATGGCTTGCACCCGTGGGTCCTTAAGGAACTCAGTCAGGTGATAGCCAGACCATTTTTCCTAGTTTTTATGGACAGTCTACTGACTGGAATGGTACCAGCTGATTGGAGAAAAGCACAAATATTTAAAAAAGGGCCAAGATATATCCCTGGGAACTACAGGCCAGTTAGCCTAACATCAATAGTTTGTAAGCTCTTGGAGGGGATGTTAAGGGACTATATACAAGATTTTAGTAAACAAAAATGGTATTATTAGCCGTAATCAGCATGGATTCATGAAGAATCATTCTTGCCAGACCAATATATTAACCTATGAGGAGGTGAGCTGCCATCTAGATAAAGGAAGGCCTGTAGATGTGGTGTATCTGGATTTTGCAAAGGCATTCGATGCAGTACCCCATAAATGTTTAATGCACAAATTAAGGTCTGTCGGCATGGACCAAAGGGTGAGTACATGGATTGAAAACTGGAAATGGGGGCGAGTCCAGAGGGTGGTGATAAATGGGGAGTACTCGGAATGGTCTGGAAAGTGGGGTTCCCCAGGGTTCCGTGCTGGGACCAATCCTATTTAATTTATTCATAAATTAACTGGAGGATAAGATAAACAGCTCAATCTCAGTATTTGCAGATGATACTAAGCTAAGCAGGATGTAGAAACCTTCCAAGAAGATCTAAACAAATTAATGGGGTGGGCAACTACATGGCAAATGAGGTTTAATGTTGAAAAATGTAAAATAATGCATTTGGGTGCTAAAAAATATGAATGCAATTTATTCGCTAGGGGGAGAAAGTCTGGGGGAATCTAGGATGGAAAAGGACCTGGGGGTCCTAGTAGATGACAGGCTCAGCAATGGCATGCAAGAGTATGCCATCCAGTCCAGATGATCTCTGCCTTCGCCTTGGTCACATCTCTAGAGACGCTCTCCTGTGTTCCTGTTAAAGACTTGCTTGGCTGACATTTCTTCTGGCTTCCTGAGGTTTTGGCTTGTCTGACTATCCGTTCTGGTTCCTGAACTCTGGTTATGTTTTGAATACGTTTATTCTGTTTACCCTTTTTTTATTATTATTAAACAAGTGTGATTTAACTGTACTTCTTTCTCAGTCTGATTCATGGTTTCTGACAGTAGGTGAAGGCCATGAATTCAAAAGATGTAGTCAATCCACTTGTTCGGACAGAAGCAAAGTAGGTTTCGTGATATCTTTGCTTTCTGAGAGAGCCTTGGCCTGGGCAAACCCTCTATGGAAGATGCAAAAACCTGTTGTCTTGACTTACCCTGAGTTTGTGGCTTTTTTTAAAAGGGTATTTGACGTTCCCGCACGCTCCGCTTCTGCTGCCAAGTGCCTCATGTCCATCAAACAGAGTACGAGAACTGTTGCCGATTACGCCATTGAATTCCATACTCTGGCAGCAGAGGTTGCTTGGAACAATGAGGCCCTTGTGGCTGTTTTTTCTCATGGTCTCTCAGATACCATCAAGGATGAGATAGCAGCCCAAGATATACCCACTGAGCTGGAGAAGTTGATCACGTTTGCCATCCTCATTGACTCCAGACTCAGAGAAAGACTCTCTTTTAAGGAGCGCTTGTGGAAGCCTCCTGTACATTTGTCTCCGAGCTTTGCAGTCCTACCCTTGCCTTCCTCACCTCCCATGCCTCCTGGTCCCGAGTCGGTCAGTGAAGGTGACCCCATGCACTTGGGTTTCACTTGTCTCTCTTCGGATGAGAAAACCTTTAGGAAGAGGGAGAGATTGTGCCTTTATTGTAGCCAGGCAGGTAACCTTTTGAAGTCTTGTCCTACCTGTCCAGGGAACGCCCGAACCTTAAGATCCTGTCACAGACAGACCTTAGGTGGCGTTGTTTTGTCCCCAGTTATCCAGAAGGATAAGCCCCTGGTTTCAGTTACCCTTTCTTGGGCTGAGTCGTCCGTCGAGATACAGGCTCTAATCGACTCTGGGGCTGCAGGCCTGTTCATTGATGTTGCCTTTGTATCGAAGCACTCAATTCCACTGCAGCTGCGTGACACTCCACTTGCCATTGAGGCTCTTGACGGGAGACCTCTACAGCCTGCCCATGTGACTCATGAGACTGTTCCGTTGTCCATGGCCATAGGGGCTCTTCACCATGATATAATCCAATTCCAAGTTATTTCCTCACCTAAGTCTCCGCTGGTTATTGGTTATCCTTGGTTACAGAGGCACAACCCCTCTTTTGATTGGCTCCACGCTGAGGTTCTCTCCTGGTCACCACAATGCAGTAAGACATGCTTCCAGAAGGTAGCGAAAGTCCTGTGCACCTCTTCACTCTCCTCCCTTCCGGAGGAGTACCGCAATTTTAGCAATGTCTTTGACAAAGGTCAAGCCGGTAGTTTGCCTCCACACCGGTCATATGATTGCGCAATTGACCTTCAACCTAGTGCCATACCCCCTCGTGGCCAGCTTTACCTTTTGTCGGTCTCGGAGGATAAGACCATGGAGGAGTATGTTGCAGACGCACTTTCTCGAGGTTTCATCTGCAAATCCTCATCTCCTGCTGGTGCTGGTTTCTTCTTTGTGAAGAAGAGTGGTGAACTGAGACCTTGTATTAATTATAGGGGAGTTATTTGACCCCCTCAAGGAAGCAATGGTTTTCGCGAAGCTTGATTTGAGAGGGGCATTCAATCTTGTGAAGATTACGGAAGGCGTCGAGTGGAAAACTGCATTTATTACCAGAACAGGCCATTATGAGTACCTCGTAATGCCTTTTTAGCCTTTTTAACACCCCGGCAGCTTTCCAGGAATTTATTAACAATGTCCTCCGAGATTTGTTGCAGTTATGTGTGGTGGTTTACCTCGACGATATCCTCATATTTCCCTGGAGAGCCACCACACAGATGTCTATCGTGTGCTTCAGAAACTAAGAGAGAGAACAATCTCTATTGTAAATTGGAGAAGTGTGAATTCCATCGTGAACAGGTTAAATTCCTGGGTTATGTCTTTTCCACTACTGGTTTTTCGATGGACCCAGAGAAACTTTCAGCAGTCCTACAGTAACCCCGACCCGGGGATTTACGTCCTCTGCAGCGTTTTCTTGGCTTTGCCAACTATTATCGGAAGTTTATTCGTAACTTTTGGTCTTTGGTCAAGCCCCTGACTGATATGACCAGAGAAGATGGTAACCCACAGAGTTGGTCTCCGGAGTCCATTAATGCCTTTGAGAGTCTCAAGGCTGCCTTTGTTTCTGCTCCTGTGTTGGCAGGATCCTGATCCTACGTTACCTTATATCCTTGAGGTTGATGCTTCTGAGACTGGAGTTGACGCCCTTCTGTATCAACGTCCTACCTCTGAGAGTGCTATGCATCCTTGTGGCTACTTTTCCAAGAAATTGTCACCTGCGGAGTGCAATTATGAGAGTGGTGACAGAGAGCTGTTAGCGATCATTTTAGCCCTGAAAGAATGGAGACATCTCCTCAAAGGTACCACTGTGCCGGTTCTCATTCTTACAGACTATAAGAATCTCACATTCTTGTCTGAGGCTAAATGTCTCTCTCCTGGAAGGGCGCAATGGGTTTTTTTCTTGTCAAGTTTCAATTACATTGTCTCATTCTTACCTGGTACTTAAAATGTAAGGGCTGATGCTTTGTCATGACAATTTTCCTCCACTTCCAAGATGGAGTCCTTTACGGTTCCTGTGATTCCTCCTGATTGTATTCTGACTATGGTTCGCACCAGTCTTACTTCTCCTTTGGGTGACAAAATTCTTGCTGCTCAGGTCCATGCTTCTCCTGAGAAACCTTGTGACCGCTGCTTTGTCCCAGAGAGTCTCCGTACTGGGACAAAGCTAGATTAAGCGCCAAAAATTCAGTTTTTACTGTATGCAATATATTGGCATATTGTGGACACTAGACCTGGACATTATACCTATAAGAACTGGTTTGATATCCTATTCCAATGCCATGGGCATTAATATGGAGCCGTCCCCCTCTACGGCCATAACAGCATCCACTCTTCTCTGAAAGTTTGTACAAGATTTTGGAGTGTGTCTTTACGAATTTGTGACGTTAGAAGAGAAGATCTAGCTCCCAATCAGTGTTCAGATTCATCCTAAAGATGTTCATTTAGATTGAGGTCAGGACTAAAAGCTGATAGGTTATTGCTCAAAAGCAGATCATTTTTCTTCCAGTCCTAACAATGTCCCTTTTTTAACATTTGTAAATCTAACATTTGAAAATAAGTGGTGAATTTATAAAAAATAATTTGCAACTAGATGAAGCTGATGATCATAGGAAACGTTTACTTATTTACATTGATGGTCAGCTCCATCCAGTGGCCCAAATGCCATATTTTTCTGATTCGCACTATTTATGAATAAAGGAAATTCAACCTAAATAGAAAATAGCCTAGTAACATTTAATTTTGCCAGTATTTACACAAAATGATGGTACATGCAGTTTCACGATGAATAGCTCTACACATATTTTATAAATTTATCCCTAAGTGTAGTCATTCTGATAGGGGAAAGTTAGCATAACACTAATCCCATTGTAGATGATGAGAATACTGTATATATAATTTATTATCTCTCACACAATAATGCTACTTTAATTTAATTTATCATTTAAAGCTTCCAGGATTCCAGATTTCCAGAGCAGCTCTGGACAGTTAGTGAAATAATTTATCTGGCCACCAAATTTACCCATAAAATGTTTAGAAACTAAAGCTTTTTTTAGTTTTTTTTTTTTTTTAGTTTTAGATAGAGTAGTGAAGGGTTAGCAACCATGACAAGTTTTTGTTTCTGTCCAAATCCTGGTTGGGGAGGTTGACCCCCCTCTCTATTTGTTCTAAGGACAATTGTCACCTAAAGTGAGTAGAAGATCCAAAGGAGACACTTGTGGTGATAACTGTCTAAGAGAGGAAAGATCTCCTGTTGCTTTTAACAGATAGAAAGTGAAGGAAAATTTCCCCAATTGGACACAAGAGTGACATTATTGAAACCTTCTCTATTCTAAAAGCGAAAACAAGTTTGGCTTCAAGTATAGTTAACCTTAGGTTTCCCTTTAATTTTGCAACCATATTCCTCAGGCTTTTCAAAGAACATGTGGAATGCCATACTGACATCACTAGTTCTAAGTAAAATGATAATGAGTTTTTGTGAGTAATACCAGTTTATTATAATCATATTGTAAAGATCACCTTGCCTTTGCCCACTGCAAAAAAGGTAAACCGTGTGCACTCCCGTGACCCCTTTTCAGCCAACAGCAGGCTAAAGTCCATTGTTGGCTGACGTCACTCAGCTGGTCCAGGCTCTGGATCGGCAGAAACTGAGCCAGCTGCTCCCACCTCTTCCTCAGCCTGGAGCTTCAGTGAGTGCAGGAGGGGTAGAGGAGACTGACATTCACCAGCCCTCTGCTCAGTGTAGATGAGAACTGAGGGATCATCAGTCTTTGATCGCTCAGCTCTTGGTCTAGAGGCAGTGGTGAACAGCTGCAGCCATCTAGGTGAGTATATATGTTTGTTTGCTTTTTGGATTCCTGAACTTCCCATTTAAAGATGAACTCAAGCACATATGAAGAAAAGCAAATTTGAATGCAGTTATGTGTGCAAAATAAAATCATAATAGATTTTTAACTCCCTCCTTAGCTGAACATTTGTGCTGAGAGTGAGCATCCTGACAGCACTAGAGAGAAAAATGAGTAAAGTGCTCAACTGTCTAATAAGCAAGCCAGGGGTGTGTTTTGTTATACAGTATCTCACAAAAGTAAGTACACCCCTCACATTTTTGTAAATATTTTATTATATCTTTTCATGTGACAACACTGAAGAAATGACACTTTGCTACAATGTAAAGTAGTGAGTGTACAGCTTGTATAACAGTGTAAATTTGCTGTCCCCTCAAAATAACTCAACACACATAATGTCTAAACGACCAGTATGAGAGAGTGAGAGCGATAACACCAAATTTAACACACCTGCAACCCATTCACACCTGAGATCTTGTAATACTAACAAGTCACATGACACAGGTGAGGGAAAATGGCTAATTGGGCCCAACTTGGACATTTTCACTTAGGGGTGTACTCACTTTTGTTGCCAGTGGTTTAGACATTAATGGCTGTGTGTTGAGTTATTTTGCGGAGACAGCAAATTTATAGTTATACAAGCTGTACACTCACTACTTTACATTGTAGCAAAGTAATTTCTTCAGTGCTGTCACATGAAAAGATATTTACAAAAATGTGAGGGGTGTACTCACTTTTATGAGATACTGTATATTGTTCTTGACCAATCTTTACTGTTTCTGCAAAAGTGGTCAGAGACTTGATTGTGCTGTCAGGTAGTGGTGCCTGGATCAAAAAACTGGCTACAGAAAATGTAATATTCTTTAGCAGGTAAAATGGTTCCAATATACCTTTTTCAGATATGTATTTAGCTGCTTTTCTGAAGTTGAGGTTTAAGTAGAACTGTCACACTTCTGAACACTTTGAACTAAGATTCCAGTGGATGTAGCAGTTGGATGTAGATACAAATTTCATAGTCCATCCACAGCAGGCATGTCCAAAGTCCGGCCCTCGGGCCAATCACGGTCCACGTTCTGGTTTTGGACGGCCCGCCTGGTTATCTAGACATATATATCTTTTGTGGCCCCCAAAGATCTCCCAGCGCCAGGACCACAAAATATATATATGTCCAGATGCCTTGGAGGGGACAGGAAGCAGGCGGGACGAGAGCCGTGCACACAGGAGTATTTCCTGTTTACACGGCGGCCTCTGTAATAGGAAGTCCCGTCTCCGGCGCTGCCATTGTACTCTCTAGATGTCCAAAGCTGGTAGAGACATCCCAAAAAGGCTTGCAGCTGTAATTGCAGCAAAAGGTGGTTCTACAAAGTCTACACTCGGGAGTGCTGAATACAAATGCACGCCTCACTTTTCAGATATTTATTTGTAAAAAGTTTGAAAACAATTTGAAAACCATTTATCATTTTCCCTCCACTTCACAATTATGTGACTTATTATAACACTTTGTGTTGGTCTATCACATAAAATCCCAATAAAATACATTTACATTTATGGTTGTAACATGACAACATGTAGAAAATTTCAAGGGGTGTGAATACTTTTTTAAGGCACTGTACCTCACACCATTTTATTTTTTTTCAGCCTCAGCTCTTTTGTGTACTTCTGCTGTCAGCGGGGAATTCCCTGCTGACAGCATGGATGACTCATAATTTTTATGAAGCCAGTATGTGCCGGCTCCTTAACAACCAATGACTATGAGGGCCAGTTCACACCACATGCAGTCCATTGCATTTTTTTTCTGCATCAAAAACGCATGTAAAGTAGATTATATGGTTTTCAATGGCATAGTTCACACCAGTGCTTGCAGTTGCAGTGTGTTCCAGTTCCAGAAAGCATAGTAGAAATGCTTGCATTTTTCCTGCACTGGACTATACTGGAACACTGTAAACCCCACTGGAATGCACCTAAACCCACTGGAATGCATATGTCCTTATTTAAGGTTAATAAAAAAGAGGGGGGGAAAAAAGCACTGGACTGCATCAAAAACGCGCATGCAGAAAAGCATCTGGAACGCATCCGGACTGCGTTTCTTTGGTGTGAACTGGCCCTTGGGAGCTGGATCCTAACAACCAATGCAAAAACGGATGCAAAAACAGACCATTTGTCAGTTTAAGTCTATTTCCTGAACAGACACAGATATAAACGGATGATCATTCATCAACGGATGGATGAAAAACAGACAGGTTGAATGCCCATGTGAAGGGACCCACACTGTATAAACATGAACAGCCAATCTACGGTAGTAAGTTCTTATATGACAGGTTGTCTTTAATTCCCATGCAGCCATATTATTATCCAGTTATCTTAATTGGTGCTGAGATCTATGCTGCATTGCCTGCGAAATTTAAGCCAGCTATGACCTCCCTAAAGCTGGCCACACAACTTATATTGGCCTTAATTGCTTCAAATCCATCAGCAGTGTAAATAAAGGAATGGTGGTTTCCACCATTCACTGCTCCAGTGGCTGCCGAATACTACTTGCATCTGATTGGATACAAGTGCTGTTCAGCTGGGAATTTTCAAACCAACTCCTTTTGGAAAAAAGTTGAAGGGAGGGCGGCATGCCAACAGAGCCATCCACAGCTTAATTTTGTTTGATTCTGCAGGAATTGACTGAAATTCGAACACTGTATGAACAATTTAACAGTCCAATAGTTAAAAATGAATAAAGACTGTTCAATCATGTCTTTGGACATCCTGCTGTAGTCAATGTGTGCATCAGGGCCCCTACCAGCCTGCCCCAATTTACGCACCTACTCTCAAGAATTAAAGTATAAATAGTTGATTGAATTAAACATATACAGTATTTAATAGTAATTAAATTGATTTTAAACAATAAGAAAACATACCATAAATCAAGACTAATCCGCAAAAAAAGCACAGAAAGGGTGCTGCAGGGGGTGCAGAAGGGCAGAGTACAGGGAGTGTCAGGAGGGCACAATACAGGTTCTACAACGCTGCCTGCCCACCCCGGGACAGCTTAGTAAAAAGCGTGACTGTCCCGACAAATCCAGGACAGTTGACAAGTATGATGTAATGCAAGATTATCATGGGGACCCCATGCACCTGGGGCCCCTAGGCAGTGCCTAGGGGTGCACATGCATTAAGACAGCCCTGCTTGTGTAGAATTCTACATCTACCTGCCAGTATTGACATTTATGTGTAATTGCTTGTATGCACTTGTGTACACACACATACTGTATGACACAAATTACTGCACCCAAACGTAAACAGCATTATGGATCTTTATGCATCTGTGTGCATTGTTCCATAGACAATAATGCACCTGTTAAAAAAAGGATATATGTCTACAAATGTTCCATTTTCTTTTCACCCATGTTCAAGAGGCCTAAAAGTCTATCTAAAGTCAAAACATGTAGTGTTTAGTTTAGGGTAGGGTGGGAAAAGGTTAGAACCCCTTTCAGGTTTTACTGTTATCTGTGTTCCCAAGGGGAGAATTCCCTCACTTTTGAAACAATTTCTTCTCACTTCCTTTTTAGTCTATGAGACAGGAAGTGAAGGGGGATCTCCCCTGTAGGATACAGATGGCAGGAAAAAAACCCTATGGGGTTTTAACCATTTTTTTCTCTGTCCAATACAAAAAAAGAAAGGTTAAGCTTTAGATATTCTTTAAGATCCCCAAAGTACAACTATGCAGGGCAATGGGAAAGGTGTGCTTTAATATACATTTTTTTTTCCTAGCAGCAAATAATCATCTCCACTTCCTTCAGCCACCAGGAGTGAAGAAAATACCTAGGATTTTAGTATATGGAGAAACATGTGACGTATGCCCTGTACACACAATAGGTTTTTCCAACGGAAAATGTTCGATGGGAGCTTGTTGTCGGAAATTTCCGACCGTGTGTAGGCTTCATCGGACATTTTCCATCGGAATTTCTGAGACACAAAATTTGAGATCTTCATCTCAAATTTTCCGACAACAAAATCCGTTCTCGTAAATTCCGATCGTGTGTACACAATTCTGATGCACAAAGTTCCACGCATGCTCGGAATCAAGCAGAAGAGCCGCACTGGCTATTGAACTTTATTTTTCTCTGCTCGTGATACGTGTTTTACGTCACCGCGTTCTTGACGTTCGGAATTTCCGACAAGATTTGTGTGACCGTGTTTATGCAAGACAAGTTTGAGCCAACATCCGTCGGAAAAAAAACATGGATTTTGTTGTCGGAAAATCCTATCGTGTGTACAGGGCATTACTCTCCTTTCTCTCCAGTGACAACATGGGTGCTTGATGACAGGCCTAGTGCTTTTACATGGAGCAGTCCTCCATCTCATGTAGGCAGTGACTAAAACTAACTTGCACAGGGCTTTCTTTTCTTGCTCTTGGAAGCTGACCAACAGGGGAGTGAAGAAAAAATGACTGGTGCTGCTGGGGTGTGGGGGCATTAAAGAGAACCTGTGTCTTTACTTTACTTGGACAATTTCAAGTGAACTCTGCAACATTCTCTTGAGGACCAGCCTGCTCTGCTCAACCACTGGTAGCAAAGAAAGGAAGCCCTGTGAAAGTTCCAAGTCATTATTTGGAGCTCACACAGAGCTAAGGGCTCTCTCCCTACCTACTTATAACAGTGATTGGTCACTGAGCAATCAATTTTCAAGCATCATTACTACCACATGGGAGGAAGGCAAGTGAGTTACAGTGGGGCAAAAAAGTATTTAGTCAGCCACCAATTGTGCAAGTTCTCCCACTTAAAAAGATGAGAGAGGCCTGTAATTGTCATCATAGGTATACCTCAACTATGAGAGACAAAATGTGGAAACAAATCCAGACAATCACATTGTCTGATTTGGAAAGAATTTATTTGCAAATTATGGTGGAAAATAAATATTTGGTCAATATCAAAAGTTCATTTCAATACTTTGTTATATATCCTTTGTTGGCAATGACAGAGGTCAAACATTTTCTGTAAGTCTTCACAAGATTGTCACACACTGTTGCTGGTATGTTGGCCCATTCCTCCATGCAGGTCTCCTCTAAAGCAGTGATGTTTTGGGGCTGTCGCTGGGAAACACGTACTTTCAACTCCTTCCAAAGGTTTTCTATGGGGTTGAAATCTGGAGACTGGCTAGGACACTCCAGGACCTTGAAATGCTTCTTACGAAGCCACTCCTTCGTTGCCCAGGCGGTGTGTTTGGGATCATTGTCATGCTGAAAGACCCAGCCACGTTTCATCTTCAATGCCCTTGCTGATGGGAGGAGGTTTGCACTCAAAATCTCACGATACATGGCCCCATTCATTCTTTCATGTACACGGATCAGTCGTCCTGTTCCCTTTGCAGAGAAACAGCCCCAAAGCATGATGTTGCCACCCCCATGCTTCACAGTAGGTATGGTGTTCTTTGGTTGCAACTCAGAATTCTCTCTCCTCCAAACACGACGAGTTGTGTTTCTACCAAACAGTTCTACTTTGCTTTCATCTGACCATATGACATTCTCCCAATCCTCTTCTGGATCATCCAAATGCTCTCAACCTCAGATGGACCCGGACATGTACTGGCTTAAGCAGGGGGACACACCTGGCACTGCAGGATCTGAGTCACACCTGGCACTGCAGGATCTGAGTCCCTGGCGGCGTAGTGTGTTACTGATGGTAGCCTTTGTTACATTGGTCCCAGCTCTCTGCAGGTCATTCACTAGGTCCCCCAGTGTGGTTCTGGGATTTTTGCTCACCGCTGTGATCATTTTGACCCCACGGGGTGAGATCTTGCGTGGAGCCCCAGATCGAGGGAGATTATCAGTGGTCTTGTATGTCTTCCATTTTCTAATTATTGCTCCCACAGTTGATTTCTTCACACCAAGCTGCTTGCCTATTGCAGATTCAGTCTTCCCAGCCTGGTGCAGGTCTACAATTTTGTTTCTGGTGTCCTTCGACAGCTCTTTGATCTTCACCATAGTGGAGTTTGGAGTGTGGCCGTTTGAGGTTGTGGACAGGTGTCTTTACTGATAACAAGTTCAAACAGGTGCCATTAATACAGGTAATGAGTGGAGGACAGATGAGCCTCTTAAAGAAGAAGATACAAGTCTGTGAGAGCCAGAAATCTTGCTTGTTTGTAGGTGACCAAATACTTATTTTCCACCATAATTTGCAAATAAATTCTTTCAAAAATCAGACAATGTGATTGTCTGGATTTGTTTCCACATTTTGTCTCTCATAGTTGAGGTATACCTATGATGACAATTACAGGCCTCTCATCTTTTTAAGAGGGAGAACTTGCACAATTGGTGGCTGACTAAATACTTTTTTGCCCCACTGTACACATTTTGCATACCAGGAAGTATGGGTGATTCACTCCTGATGGCTGAACAGAGTAGGGGGAAAGCCAAAGAAAGATGTGTATGCTCAGCTGGTGGGGATGCCAAGACAGCCTGTTGTTTTGCTCTGAATCACTTTAAAAGACCCAATGATGATAGAAATATTTGAGCTGCCATTGCTGACTTGCTTTTCAATGATGCAGATTTCAGGGCAGTCATCTTGACCCTGGATTTGTTACCTAATGAGTCACTGACCTGGAATAAGCATGGAGGGACAGGAGTTCAAACTTTACTGCCTCTATGCTTGCTTCCTTTTAGTCACTCACTAGACAGTGAAGTGGGAATTTAGCTTACAGCCATGACGCTTTGACCTTTACAAACAAGTTATAAACCTTCTGTAACAAACTTATTATGAATAGAGATTCCCTTTTTCGATTTACTGTAATGACAGAATGTACCAGTGTCTTCTGATGACAGGAAACTCTTCCTATGTACATACAGTGTCTTGCAAAAGTATTCACCCCCCTTGGCATTTTTCATGTTTTGTTGCCTCACAACCTGGAATTAACATGGATTGTTTGAAAATTTGCATCAGAACATGCCCACAACTTTGAAGATGTTTTTTTTTATTATTGTGAAGCAAACAACAAATAGGAAAAAATAACAGAAAAGGTCAATGTGCATAACTATTCACCCCCCTAAAGTCAATACTTTGTAGAGCTACCTTTTGCAGCTATCACAGCTCCAAGTCGCTTTGGATAAGTCTCTATGAGCTTGCCACATCTTACCACTGGGATTTTTGCCCATTCCTCCTTGCAAAATTGCTCCAGCTCCTTCAAGTTGGACGGTTTGTACTTGTGAACAGCAATCTTTAAGTCTGACCACAGATTTTCTATTGGATTGAGGTCTGGGCTTTGACTAGGCCATTCCAACACATTTACATGTTTCCCCTTAAACCACTCAAGTGTTGCTTTAGCAGTGTGTTTGGGGTCATTGTCCTGCTGGAAGGTGAACCTCCGTCCTGGCCTCAATTCACACACAGAGTGGTACAGGTTTTGCTCAAGAATATCCCTGTATTTAGCACCATCCATCTTTCCCTCAACCCTGACCAGTTTCCCAGTCCCGACTGCTGAAAAACATTCCCATAGCATGATACTGCCACCACCATGTTTCACTGTGGGGATGGTGTTCTTTGGGTGATGTGATGTGTTGGGTTTGCGCCAGACATAGCATTTTCTTTGATGGCCAAAAAGTTCAATCTTAGTTTCATCAGACCAGAGCACCTTCCTCCTTACATTTTGGGAGTCTCCCACATGCCTTTTCGTAAACTCAAAACGTGCCATTTTGTTTTTTGCCGAAAGTAATGGCTTTCTTCTGGCCACTCTGCCTTTGCCCAACTCTATGGAGCATACGGCTTATTGTCGCCCTATGTTCAGATACTCCAGTCTCTGCTGTGGAACTCTGCAGCTCCTGCAGGGTTACTATAGGTCTCTGTTCTGCCTCTCTGATTAATGCCCTCCTTGCCCGGTCCGTGAGTTTTGGTGTGCGGCCATCTCTTGGCAAGTTTGCTGTTGTGCCATGTTCTTTCCATTTGGTTATGATAGATTTGATGGTCATCAAAGATTTGAATATTTTTTTATAACCTAACCGTGACTTGTACTTCTCAACAACATTGTCCCTTACTTGTTTGGAGAGTTCCTTGGTCTTCATGGCAGTGTTTGGTTAGTAGTGCCTCTTGCTTAGGTGTTGCAGCCTCTGGGGCCTTTCAAAAAGGTGTGTATATGTAATGACGGATCATGTGACACTTAGATTGCACACAGGTGGACATTATTTCACTAATTATGTGACTTCTGACGGTAATTGGTTGCACCAGAGCTTTTTATGGACTTCATAACAAAGGGGGTGAATACATACGAACATGCCAATTATCAGTTTTTTTATTTCTGAAAAATAGTTTTATGTATATATTTTTCTAATTTTACTTCACCAACTTAGACTATTGTGTTCTAATCCATCACATATAATTCGGATTAAAAAAACATTGACCTAACAACTAAAGGCTGTAATGCAACAGAATAGGTAAAAAGCCAAGGGGGGGTGAATATTTTTGCAAGGCACTGTATGTACAAGTTTCCAGGTCACAGTACAAGTGCACTACCCAGACTGGTGATACCTCAGTCTGTGTCTATGTTATTATAATTACTGTTATTTCATCTCTTACGAGTAGAACCTGCACAATGTTATCTATTTTCTTTGTCTTTCACAGACCTAAAAATATGCCAGGGCTAAAAGCATATACCAGAATAATTACAGTTTTCATGTGTAGATCTTTCCTGCTCAGTAAACAGATGGCTCCTCCATGAGTAAATGACAGTGATTAAGGTTTATTAATTCTGACACATTAAAGGGGAATTCCAGTTTATACCATGTTGTTTTCAAACAAATAAATGTGCCAAATTAGCACTGTGTAATATTTATATTGTTAACTACATGTAGGTGTAAGGAGATATTACAGTATATCTTTCACAAAGGTATACCTCCACCCCAAACTCACTCATCCATGTCTTTATGGACCTTGCTTTGTGCCCTGGTCCAAATCATTTGGTGGAGGGGGGATTATGGTGTGGGGTTGCTTTTCAGGGGTTGGGCTTGGCCCCTTGGTTCCAGTGAAAGGAGTGTAAGGCTTTAGCATACCAAGACGTTTTGGACAATTTCATGCTCCCAACTTTGTGGGAACAGTTTGGGGAAGGCTCCTTCCTGTTCCAACATGACTGCACACCACTGCACAAAGCAAGGTCCATAAAAACATGGATGAGTGAGTTTGGGGTGGAGGAACTTGACTAGCCTGCACAGAGTCCTGTGAATAATATAAAATTTAATCTTGCGCTGAATGGTGAAAAAACAGTGAAAAAGAAAACTAAAGCAGCTGCCACACACAAAGTGCTACTCACTAGAAATGTAAAATTATGGAAATGTGGCGCTCGCAAATGTTATTAAACACGTGTCACCAAGTGTAGACGAGTGCAGATGTAAATATTCAAAGCAAAAAACATGTAAATAAAGTACAAATAAATGTGCTGAATGTTCTGATCCACAATGGGAAAAAGAACTTTTGAAGTGCAATGGACCACAGACGCTCCAGGACTTTTCAGGTGCAGAAACGCCACCCCCACATGTGTCCCCACTCACCAAATGGCGATGACCCCCAGCTTTGCAGCCTGGGGGTTACTTCAGGCTTATGTGATGGTATCCAGAGAAGCTCAGGAGTGGTGTTGTGCACATCAGATCAAAGGATTTCTTGTTGGAATTTCTCAGCAGAATCACTAGGCACCAAAAAAGGAAAAAATGAAACGAATAGTGAAAAGGGATTTATTCCATATACAAATGGGTACTTACAAAATAGTTGATAAAAACAGGCATGTAAAGGGATTAGAGATGGATACGGACGCTGCTCACGGCGTGCGTTCCAGAAACCAGGAAGTGCGTTCCAAGGAGCAGGAAATTAAGTCAGTGCCACCGGAAATACTATTGAGCATCTGTGGGGTATCCTCAAACAGAAGGTGGAGAAGCGCAAGTTCTCTAACATCCACCAGCTCCGTGATGACGTCATGGAGGAGTGGAAGAGGACTTCAGTGGCAACCTGTGAAGCTCTGGTGAACTCCATGCCCAAGAGGGTTAAGGCAGTGCTGGAAAATAATGGTGGCCACACAAAATATTGACACTTTGGGCCCAATTTGGAAATTTTCACATAGGGGTGTACTCACGTTTGTTGCCAGCAGTTTGGACATTGATGGATGTGTGTTGAGTTTTTTTGAGGGGACTGCAAATTGACATTGTTATACAAGCTGTACACTCACTACATTGTAGCAAAGTGTAATTTTTTCAGTGTTGTCACAGGAACAGATATAATAAAATATTTACAAAAATGTGAGGGGTGTACTCACTTTTGTGAGATACTGTGTGTGTCCCAAGCTACTAGCTAGGCCTCAAGGTTACTCGCCACCAGTTGCCCCACCCAACCCCTACCCTGCCCCGCCCCTAAACACGCCCTCATAAATTATCTCATGAAATGACACTTAAATGTTTTATGCAGAATTAAGTTATAAAAATAAATATTAACAACAACTTTATCAGTGCCCATCAGTGTAGGCTCACCTTTGCCCCACAATACACCCTACATGTATCCATTAATGCCGCTTCACCTGTACCCAACAATTCAACCTACCTGTGTCCATCAATGCTGCTTCACCTGTGCCCATCAATGCAGCCTACCTGTGTCCATCAATGCTGCTTCACCTGTGCCCATCAAAATGCAGCCTCACCTGTGCCCAACAATGCAGCCTACCTGTGTCCATCAATGCAGCCTACCTGTGTCCATCAATGCTGCTTCACCTGTGTCCATCAATGCTGCCTCACCTGTGCCCAACAATGTAGCCTGTCTCCATGAATGCTGCTTCACCTGTGTCCATCAATGCAGCCTCACCTGTGCCCAACAATGCAGCCTACCTGTGTCCATCAATGCAGCCTACCTGTGCCCAACAATGCAGCCTACCTGTGTCCAATGCTGCTTCCCCTGTGTGCATCAATGCTGCCTCACCTGTGCCCAACAATGCAGCCTACCTATGTCCATCAATGCTGCTTCACCCCGATCATCATTGCTGCCTCATCTGTGCCCAACAATGCAGCCTACCTGTGCCAATCAATGCTGCTTCACCTGTGTCCAACAATACTGTCTCACCTGTGCCCAACAATGCAGCTTACCTGTGTCCATCACAGCTGCGTCACCTGTGTCCATAAATGCAGCCTACCTGTGTCCATCAATGCAGCCTACCTGTGCCCAACAATGCAGCCTACCTGTGCCCAACAATGCAGCCTAACTGTGCCCAACAATGCAGCCTACCTATGCCCAACAATGCAGCCTACCTATGCCCAACAATGCAGCCTACCTGTGCCCAACAATGCAGCCTACCTGTGTCCATCAATGCAGCCTACCTGTGTCCATCAATGCAGCCTGTGTCCATCAATGCAGCCTACCTGTGCAGGGGAAGAGAGGCGAGGAAAAGGATTGCCGGCCGGATCATCAGAATGCCGAGGAACATCGCTGTAACCACTTTCATTTCAATTGCCATGTGTTCCCCGTGCTCGCCGTCACATACAGCCCCGCCTCCTGGCCCGGGAACTTTGATATACTATCTCTAAAAACGCACAAGCAGAGGCCAGTGGGTAAAAAAAGAGAAGGGGGTGGGACTTTGAATGAAGCCAATGGTTTGCAAGCCGACACATAACGGTGGGTCAATAAAATTCTTTTATTGCATATTCATACAAACAATGATATCAAACAATATCAATTTAACACTTGGTAAAATGTTAACAATGATAACCAGGGATCAGCATAAGGACCATTAGTATAGTTTTGGTCGCCGCGGCGGGGTGGTCCCGCCTCAGCTCCCGGCCCGGCGTTAGTCCCGGACGGTTGCCGTATCTGGCCATTCTCCATCTACCCATGCCTGCTGTAAGTACTTCTCTATATATATTGTTTTGGGGGATTATTTGGCCCCCTGTACCCACTGTAACCCTGATCCATGATATTATTATTTTTAATTTCCAGAAACATGACATGTCTGCTCCTGATGAGTGGTCCTGAACCACGAAACGCGTCGAGCTACTAGTTGCCCACCTTTTTGTTCCATTCCATGCTATACAGAACTTTACCCTTTAACAGGAATTTGAGGCCAGCTATCAGGCAGGCATTACCTTGTTTTAATTATCTACGCTTTCTGACACCTGGTGATCCCTTGTCTATCTTCAATAATATTGCTCATACCCATGTTATTACTCATGTTACCGTTTTTATCTTTTATATCTTTGATAACTATACTAATGGTCCTTATGCTGATCCCTGGTTATCATTGTTAACATTTTACCAGGTGTTAAATTGATATTGTTTGATATCATTGTTTGTATGAATATGCAATAAAATAATTTTATTGACCCGCCGTTATGTGTCGGCTTGCAAACCATTGGCTTCATTCAAAGTCCCACCCCCTTCTCTTTTTTTACCCACTGGCCTCTGCTTGTGGGTTTTTAGATATTGTGTCATAGGGATGGAAACGTGCGTCCTCTACCCGGCGCAGTTTCATTTAAAGTCCCAATTCCCCTCCCCCTTTTGTTGAACTTTTATATACGTAAAATACGTTTTATACAGTCTGTAAAAGTACCAGCGTAAAAAAGTACCATGTGACAGCAAGTACCATGTGACAGCGAGTGTGAGGAACACAAGGCAATCGAAGTGAAAGCTGCTACAGCAATGTTCTGTGCTCTGGTGATCCGGCCGGCTCTCTTTTCTCTCTTCCTCTGGGCGATTACTAGGAGAAGAGGTCCTATTCAACCCTGCCTGCCGGCGGTGCTTGCCCCCCACTCCCAGGCAGCCCACGGGAGTGGGCAAACTAATTGCTGGCTTTATATGAGAGCCAGAGATGGTGTTCTTTGGGTGATGTGATGTGTTCGGTTTGCGCCAGACATAGCATTTTTTTTTATGGCCAAAAAGTTCAATATTAGTCTCATCAGACCAGAGCACCTTCCTCCATAAAATTTGGGAGTCTCCCACATGCCTTTTTGTAAACTCAAAACGTGCCATTTTGTTTTTTGCTGAAAGTAATGGCTTTCTTCTGGCCACTCTGCAATAAAGCCCAACTCTATGGAGCGTACGGCTTATTGTCCTATGTACAGATACTCCAGTCTCTGCTGTGCATCTCTGCAGCTTCTCCAGGGTTACTTTAGGTCTCTGTGCTGCCTCTCTGATTAATGCCCTCCTTGCCCGGTGCATGAGTTTTGGTGTGCGGCCGTCTCTTGGCAGGTTTGCTGTTGTGCCATGTTCTTTCCATTTGGTTATGATAGATTTGATGGTGCTCCTAGGGATCATCAAAGATTTGGATATTTGTTTTTTAACCCCACCCCGACTTGTACTTCTCAACAATATTGTCCCTTACTTGTTTGGAGAGTTCCTTGGTCTTCATGGCAGTGTTTGTTTAGTGGTGCCTCTTGCTTAGGTGTTGCAGCCTCTGGGGCCTTTCAGAAAGGTGTGTATATGTAATGACAGATCATGTGACACTTAGATTGCACACAGGTGGACATCATTTCACTAATTATGTGACTTCTGAAGGTAATTGGTTGCACCAGAGCTTTTTATGGGCTTTATAACAAAGGGGGTGAATACATACGCACATGCCAATTATCCGTTTTTTATTTTTGAAAAATAGTTTTATGTATATATTTTTCTAATTTTACTTCACCAACCAAGACTACTGTGTTCTGATCCATCACATATAATTCAGAATAAAAAACAATTGAACTAAAGGCTGTAATGTAACAAAATAGGTAAAAAGCCAGGGGGGGGGGGGGTGAATACTTTTGCATGGCACTGTACAAACAGAACTACCTATGTCTGGCCATTTGCTCTCATGACCGGATACTAGGAGAATCATTTTCTACTAGAAAGATAAATATTAATTTGCTTATTTTTGCATCACTAAATTATAGACAGTGTGTGCATGTGGAAAGAGAGATATTTGCTCTTCTTCTATAGGCCAACTTAACATAGAATTAAATAGGAGCAAAGACAAACTAAGCATTCTTTCTAGTTAACCTTGAAGTATATGTTAACCCTTGCCTTGTAAAACAAACCATTTTGTTTAAAATAGAAAGGCAAGGCAATTGTGTGTAAATACCTTTATTTTTTAGAAAATATCACATAATCCCTGTTCTCAGCTGCATAAGGGGCTTGGAGAGATGGGGATGGAGAAACAGCAGTACACAGATCTTCATGGTGAATGGCTGTGCAGGGGGGGGCATGTCATCATAAGTCTGATCATTGGAGGACAGGCAGACTGTTCTCCCAGCACAGCCAGGAAACTGACCACACTGGTATACAGTGGCTTGCGAAAGTATTCGGCCCCCTTGAACTTTTCAACCTTTTGCCACATTTCAGGCTTCAAACATAAAGATATAAAATTTTTATTTTTTGTGAAGAATCACCAACAAGTGGGACACAATTGTGAAGTGGAACGAAATCTTTTGGATTTTTGAAACTTTTTTAACTAATAAAAAAATGAAAAGTGGGGCGTGCAAAATTATTCGGCCCCCTTGCGTTAATACTTTGTAGAGCCACCTTTTGCTGCGATTACAGCTGCAAGTCGCTTGGGGTATGTCTCTATCAGTTTTGCACATCGAGAGACTGAAATTCTTGCCCATTCTTCCTTGCAAAACAGCTCGAGCTCAGTGAGGTTGGATGGAGAGCGTTTGTGAACAGCAGTTTTCAGCTCTTTCCACAGATTCTCGATTGGATTCAGGTCTGGACTTTGACTTGGCCATTCTAACACCTGGATACGTTTATTTGTGAACCATTCCTTTGTAAATTTTGCTGTATGTTTGGGATCATTGTCTTGTTGGAAGATAAATCTCCGTCCCAGTTTCAGGTCTTTTGCAGACTCCAACAGGTTTTCATCCAGAATGGTCCTGTATTTGGCTGCATCCATCTTCCCCTCAATTTTAACCATCTTCCCTGTCCCTGCTGAAGAAAAGCAGGCCCAAACCATGATGCTGCCACCACCATGTTTGACAGTGGGGATGGTGTGTTGAGGGTGATGAGCTGTGTTGCTTTTACGCCAAACATATCGTTTTGCATTGTGGCCAAAAAATTCGATTTTGGTTTCATCGGACCAGAGCACCTTCTTCCACATGTTTGGTGTGTCTCCCAGGTGGCTTGTGGCAAACTTTAGACGAGACTTTTTATGGATATCTTTGGGAAATGGCTTTCTTCTTGCCGCTCTTCCATAAAGGCCAGATTTGTGCAGTGTACGACTGATTGTTGTCCTATGGACAGACTCTCCCACCTCAGCTGTAGTTCTCTGCAGTTCATCCAGAGTGATCATGGGCCTCTTGGCTGCATCTCTGATCAGTCTTCTCCTTGTCTGAGCTGAAAGTTTAGAGGGACAGCCAGGTCTTGGTAGATTTGCAGTGGTCTGATACTCCTTCCATTTCAAAATGATCGCTTGCACAGTGCTCCTTGGGATGTTTAAAGCTTGGGAAGTCTTTTTGTATCCAAATCCAGCTTTAAACTTCTCCACAACAGTATTACGGACCTGCCTGGTGTGTTCCTTGGTCTTCATGATGCTCTCTGCGCTTTCAACAGAACCCTTAGTGCCGGTTCACACAGGGGCGGCACGACTTGCAGGTCGCCTCAGCGAGGCGACCTGCAAACGACTTCCGAGGCGACTTGCAAAACGACTTCTGTACAGAAGTCTATGTAAGTCGCCCCAAGTCGCCCCCAAAGTAGTACAGGAACCTTTTTCTAAGTCGGAGCGACTTGCGTCGCTCCTATTAGAACGGTTCCGTAGCACAGAACGGGAGGCGACTTGTCAGGCGACTAGGTCGCCTGACAAGTCGCCCCTATGTGAACCGGCACTGAGACTATCACAGAGCAGGTGCATTTATACAGAGACTTGATTACACACAGGTGGATTCTATTTATCACCATCAGTCATTTAGGACAACATTGGATCATTCAGAGATCCTCGCTGAACTTCTGGAGTGAGTTTGCTGCACTGAAAGTAAAGGGGCCGAATAATTTTGCACGCACCACTTTTCAGTTTTTTAATTGCTAAAAAAGTTTAAAATATCCAATAGATTTCGTTCCACTTCACAATTGTGTCCCACTTGTTGGTGATTCTTCACAAAAAATTAAAATTGTATATCTTTATGTTTGAAGCCTGAAATGTGGCAAAAGGTTGAAAAGTTCAAGGGGGCCGAATACTTTCGCAAGCCACTGTATATGTGCTCACATGCCTAGCATGGCCAGTTTGAAACAGGAAAGCAAAGGGACTGGCAGGATCACCAGGTATTTCACACAAAGAAAGCAATAAAAAGAGAAGAGGATCATTTTTCACACAAGTACACAGTACAACAGACACATATCAGAAATATGAAATGTTGGGTTAACATACTCTTTAACCACTTCAGCCCTGGGCAGGATTTGCCCCCTTCCTTACCAGAGCACTTTTTGCGATTCGGCACTGCGTCGCTTTAACTGACAATTGCAGGGTCGTGCGACGTGGCCCCCAAACAAAATTGACGTCCTTTTTTCCCCACAAATAGAGCTTTCTTTTGGTGGTATTTGATCACCTCTGCGGTTTTTATTTTTTGTGCTATAAACAAAAAAAGAGCGACAATTTTGAAAGAAAGCAATATTTTTTACTTTTTTCTATAATAAATATCCCCCCAAAAATATATAAAAAAATATTTTTTTTCCTCAGTTTAGGCCGATATGTACTCTTCTACATTATTGATTGGTTTGTGCAAAAGTTATAGCGTCTACAAAATAGGGGATAGTTTTATGGCATTTTTATTAATAATTTTTTTTTTAATAGTAATGGTGGCGATCAGCGATTTTTATAGTGACTGCGACATTATGGCGGACACATCGGACACTTTTGGCACTATTTTGGGACTATTCACATTTACACAGCGATCAGTGGGATTAAAAATGCACTGATTACTGTGTAAATGTGACTGGCAGTGAAGGGGTTAACCAGGAGGGGGCACTGCAGGGGTTGTGTGTGTCCTAGGGAGTGATTCTAACTGTGGGGAGAAGGGGCTATGTGTGACACGACACTGATCGCCGCTCCCGATTACAGGGAGTGGTGATCAGTGACAGTGTCACTAGGCAGAATGGGGAATTGCTTGTTTACATCAGCATTTCCCCGTTCTCCCTCTCCGTGGGATGATCGTGGGTATGCCCGCGGACATCGAATCCGCGGGACCCGCGGTCGGACTCGCGGAGCTCGCGGCAGGCACACGCGCACCTGCTATCCAGACCTCGCGAGATCACTTACAGCTACGTGATTTCGCGCAGCGGAGCCAACCTGCCGCAGTATAACTGCAGTGGCTGGTCCGCAAGAGGTATTATACCCCCCCAAAAAAATCAGTATATTGCAGCTTACCAGTCCTTAAATGTGGTGGCTGCAATAGTTTATTTTTGTCTTTTTCCCTTTATTTTTGTGTGGTGGTCCAGCCAGTAACACACATCCTGTTCTAGTATGGCCCCACTCTTTACAGGATCAATGGAGCCACCCTTGGACAGCAGCATTGCCAATCTGGGGAAAGGGTAGTGTTAGATACACTAGCAGATTTAGGTCTTGCTTAACTAATTAAAACTGTATTCCAAAATAACACTTTTTAAGCAGTTACAGCTATCATTTTTTTTATTCCTTTTGATATAGAGGTTTTATGTAAATTGATAAAAGCTGGCCATTGTAAGCTTCCCTGCCTGTGTTAAATGGTTTGTACCAACTTCCACTATTGCTGGACAGCTTGGTCTGTTAAAGTGGTTGTAAAGGCTCAAGGTTTTTTACTTTCATGCATTCTATGCTTGAAGGTAAAAAAAAAGCCTTCAGTATGCAGCAGCCCCCCAGCCCCCCTAATACTTACCTGAGCCCCATCTCGATCCAGCTACGTACACGAGCAGCAGCTCTCCTGGGTCTCTTCTCCTGATTGGCTGAGACAGCAGCGGGAGCCAATGGCTCCTAATACTGTCAATCACAGTCAGTGAGTCAATGTGAATGGACACAGAGCAGCCACTCAGAAGCAAGCTACTTGGTATAGGGGCAGGAGGGAGTGGTCAGGAGTGTCGTCGGGGGACCCATGAAGAGGAGGATAGGGACTGCTCTGTGTAAAACCACTGCACAAAGCAGGTAAGTATGGAAAGAGTATGGTACAACTGCAAACCTACCAAGACATGGCCGTCCACCTAAACTGACAGGCCCGGCAAGGAGAGCATTAATCAGAGAAGCAGCCAAAAGGCCCATAGTAACTCTGGAGGAGCTGCTGAGATCCACAGCTTAGATGGGAGAATCTGTCCACAGGACAACTATTAGTCGTGCACTCCACAAATTTGGCCTTTATGGAAGAGTGGCAAGAAGAAAGCCATTGTTGAAAGAAAGCCATAAGAAGCCCTGCTTGCAGTTTGCGAGAAGCCATGTGGGAGGCACAGCAAACATGTGGAAGAAGGTGCTCGGGTGGCGGAAAACTAACACTGCACATCACCCTGAACACACCATCCCCACCGTGAAACATGGCATCATGTTGTGGGGATGCTTTTCTTCAGCAGGGACAGGGTAGCTGGTCAGATTTGATGGGAAGATGGATGAAGCCAAATACAGGGCAATCTTAGAAGAAAACCTGTTAGAGTCTGCAAAAGACTTGAGACTGGGGCAGAGGTTCACCTTCCAGCAGCACAACAACCCTAAACATACAGCCAGAGCTACAATGGAATGGTTTAGATCAAAGCATATTCATGTGTTAGAATGGTCCAGTCAAAGTCCAGACCTAAATCCAATTGAGAATCTGTAGCAAGCCTTGAAAATTGCTGTTCACAGATGCTCTCTATCCAGAGCTTGAGCTATTTTGCAAAAAGAATGGGCAAAAATGTCACTCTAGGTGTGCAAAGCTGGTAGAGACATCCCCAAAAAGACTTGCAGCTGTAATTGCAGTGAAAGGTGGTTCTACAAAGTATTGACTCAGGGGGGCTGAATACAAATGCACACCACACTTTTCACATATTTATTTGTAAAAACTTATAAAAACCATTTATCATTTTCTTTCCACTTCACGATTATGTGCCAATATGTGTTGGTCTATAAAATCCCAATAAAATACATTTACGTTTTGGTTGTAACCTGACAAAATGTGGAGAATTTCAAGGGGTATGAATACTTTTTCAAGGTACTGTATCTTTCCTTACAATCAGCAACTATCCTTGCTCAATGCTTTCCCAGTTATCCACATAGACCGTTTCTTTCCATTAAACGATACCCATATGTCCCTGCCCGTGTCAGTGTCTGCGCCATCTGATTTCACACTGGCACTGCCGCTCCTCTTAGTGAAAGGAGTGGGCATAGAAGAGCTAGCCTTTTCTAAGCAGACTGTTGAGTGATCCTTTTTAGAAATACAGTAGACTTGGCTCATTATCTCTGTGACAAATGTGCCAGAACTGGTGAAGCATCAATCATTGTGGACTGCATGCAGGGGATCATGTTAGCCATCTCCTCCGCTTTCCACTATGCAGATGTCTGTGACCAATTTCTCATTATCTGCTTACTCTCAGTTTGGAAAAGCCTTCTTTCCACTTGTTAATGGCAGCTTTGAGATTCGGCCACAGTGATACATGGTTGCTTTCTTCCTGTGCTTCCCACTCGCTCCCTTCACTGCTGGCAATGGATAATAAGCGCTTTTCACATGTCTTTTTGACATGCCTGTTAATTCTGTGTTAAATTGGCTCACGATGCCGGTTTGGGTTTATGAGTCATTAGACGCTCGTGTGAAATCACTGTGTGTGCAAAAGGCAATATATCATTGCGATGTGTTTTATTTTCCAGATCGATATTTCAAATCTAAGAACAGAGGACGAGGAAAAGGAGGACATCCCAGAGAAGGAAAGCCACACTTGTGCTGTGTGCTTAGATGTGTATTTCAACCCTTACATGTGCTATCCGTGCCGCCATGTCTTTTGCGAGCCGTGTTTACGCACACTGGCAAGAGACAGTCCATCAAGAACACCCTGTCCACTTTGCAGGACAATCATCGCAATAGTGTGCTTTCAGACAGGTAAAGCAATTTAAAGAGGACCTACCACCTTTGAAATGTCTTATCCATGGATCAGCTTGATGGGGCTAGGAAGGTTTTGGGCATGACCTCTTTGAGGAAAATATTTTTTTTCTTTAAAAGCTATTGGCCTAATTCTTAACAGATTTCCGTTCTATAAAGCCCACCCAAAGCCAAATCTTGCTTTTGATAGAGCAGGTATGGTTAAAGGGTTTTACTGTTGCCTTTTCCCCTACAGGGAAGATTTCTCCTCGCTTCCTGTTAGGACACAAAGTAATGGGAAGACTCTACAATGGGGACTCAGACTCAAAATTCAAAGCCATTTTTTGTAGGATAGGGAAGCGGTATAACTGCTGAAATATATTTATTGCTGTGTATTTCTTTTTTAGCGATAAATGTCCTCACCACCCTTTCATGTCCTAGTGCTACAGGGACAAGAAGTGAGAGAAATTTTTCCAAGAGAGTCACTGACAGAAAAAAAAATCCTGATAACTCCAAATTTTCCCATGTTGACATACAGTATGAAAATTTATGGTTTGTACAACCCGGCAAACAGATGGATTTGACGTGTTGTATTGCTACATATACTCTATATTCTACATACTACTCAATGAGAGCATCCTATAGCAGTACAGAGTTTGGGAAATCTGAAATTGTGGGCAGCATCTCATACATCAAGCACTACACCACCTAACATACCGGTGAGTGTGTTTTGTCCCTGCCTGCTGTCAACAAGAGCAACAGCTCATACATCTGTGTAAATAAATGGCATGTTCTTTCAAGTTTTCATTTATTCAGGTTATGGATATAACTAATAGTTACTGGCATTCGACTGGACTTGTTTAGTAATATTGAAGACGTTATATTGCTTTTCCCAAGTGGCTTCTTGAGTGTCAGAAACATACCCCAGCATTTATACTCACACGGGCAGCTCAGTCACCTCAATTCAAACACTGTGTTTGTCATAAAATGTGTCCAGAGAGATGATCTGAAGCTAATTTGCCTATGCAAATATAAATGTTGGGTATGTTCCCAACATTGCTTTCAACTGAGTAAGCCACTTGAGTGAGTGGTGAGTCGTCTTCAATAATATGTAACAAGTCTGGTTAAAGTGGTTGTAAAGGCACAAGGTTTTTTACCTTCATGCATTCTATGCATGAAGGTAAAAAACCGTCTGTGTGCAGCAGCACCCCTAAAACTTAGCTGAGCACCCTCTTGATCCAGCAATGTCCCCACAAGAGCACATGCAATAGGGGAAATCCAGACAGCCTCATAAGTCCATACAACAATCAAGGACAGTGGATAAATCACTGACGCGTTTCACATCCCTTACTGGTGCTTACTCATAGCTGAAAGGGCCTTGCCTCTCTGGAGACTCGCACTCCTGATTGGCTTTTGACAGGAGCCATTGGCTTCCCGCTGCTGTTAATCACAGCCAGTGAGCCAATTAGGAGACAGAGGGGGCGGGGCCGAGCTGATCTCTTCAATGACCAGTTAACTGTGTGAATTTATGTGGGATTATTATGCTTCCTTTGTTATTTTTAACAGTTAGATATAACTGTTGATATGTTTAATTAAAACTATTTAAATTCAGGCAGATGCAAAACACCATAATTTAATTTGGTTATAAATGAATGTATTAAATGGCCATTATATCATTTACATGAGCTGTCTCAGACTGTGAGAGGGAGGGCCAGAGGTGTGTTAGCCAGTAATGCTCTACCACATGGTACTATCACTCTTACATCAGAGGCTTGCTAACCGGAGGAGAGAGCAAAGTGATGATCTTTTGACTGTGGTGGTGCTCCTTCATTGTTTAGTGACCAGACTATTGATGAGTAAGGTCGCTAACCTGGCTACAGTCACAAAAAAAGTGCAGCGCTCGCCTTCAATATAGTGCATTCAAATTATAGTGCATGAATAAAAATTAAAACAGTGTAAAAGTCATCCATATATACATTTTCATGAGTACATCTTTTCTTTTAAACATATATACAGTCCATAAATAAATAATTCAATGTCTGTGAAGAAAAAGGTTGCAGTCCCATACACCAAAAACTCTTCAGTATTTGCCTCTGATTGCCACAGTGGCCTTCACCCCACCTATGGGTGTCTTCTCACCTGCTTGAATGGACCTCACTAATTACAGGAGGTCTATATGCGCTTTGCAGTGTTATAAATGGCACCGCTCCCACTGGCTGTACACTCCAAATCCGTAGCTCTTAGCGTGGTGTCAATCATTAGGAGGCAAGAGGAAAGAACCATAGTGCAAATCGCTAATAAAAAAAGTATTTATTTCCATATAAAAATCCCCTCACATTTCAGAAGTAAAAAACGGGCATTTCACAATACAATCCTCATCATACACAGCTCGAACTAGTCCCAGCGTGATTATGTCACCGCCCACCTCACTCATAGCATCCAATTGGCTTTCTTAAAGGTTTAGGCTCATTGGGCGCTACAAGTGAGGTGGACGGTGATGTAATTTCGCTGGGACTAGGTAAAGCCGTGTATGCTGAGGATTGTATTGTGAAATACCCGTTTTATTCTTCTGAAATGTGAGTGCATTTTTATATGGATATAAATACTTTTTATTAGCGATTTGCACTATGGTTCTTTCCTCTTGCCTCCTATTTGATTGACACCGTGCAGAGAGCTACGGATTTGGAGTGTACAGCCAGTGGGAGCGGTGCCACTTATAATACAGCAAAGCGCATATAGACCTCCTGTACTGTAGGTGAGAAGACACCCATAGGTGGGGTGAAGGCCACTGTGGTGATCAGAGGCAAATACTGAAGAGTTTTTGGTGTATGGGACTGCAACCTTTTTTTCACGAACATTGAATCATTTATTTATGGACTGTTTATATGTTTAAAAAGAAAAGATGGACTCATGTAAATTTATTATATATGGATGATTTTTACGCTGTTTTCAGATTTTTATTTATGCACTATATTGAAGGAGAGCGCTTCACTTTTTTTGTGACTATATATATTGATTGCATTTTGTACAGGTGGTTGGATGGATAGTGGTGTAAGCTGCCTCCTATAGTATTAAAACCCCTTTCACTCTGGAGGCGTTTTTCAGGCGCTTTAGCACTAAAAATAGCGCATGTAAAGCGCCTGAAAAAAGCCTCGTCTGCAATCCCAGTGTGAAAGCCTGAGTGCTTTCACACTAGGGCGCTGCACTGGCAGGATGTAAAAAAAAGTCCTGCAAGCAGCTTCTTTGAGGCGCTTTAGGAGCGGTTTATACACCGCTCCTAAAGCGCCCCTGCCCATTGAAATCAATGGGCAGCGCCGCCGAAGTGCCTGCTTTTAACCCTTTATTCGGCCGCTAGCAGGGGTTAAAAGCTAGTGCCCAAAAAGCGCCGCAAAACGACGGTAAAGCACCCGTTAAAACTAGCGTCGCTTTACCATCGACGCCCGGGCGCTGGCAGTGTGAAAGGGCTCTTATGCTGTGTACACACGACCGGACTTTCGACGGACTGAATCACGTCTGACTTTTCGACGGACATTGATGGACTTCCGTCGAATCAGACTTGTCTACACACAATCATACCAAAGTCCGACAGATTCGACCGTGATGACGTATGACCTGACTAGAATAAAGAAGTTCATAGCCAGTAGCCAATAGCTGCCCTAGCGTTGGTTTTCGTCCGTGGGACTAGCATACAGACGAATGGATTTTTCGCCCGAACTCGAGTCCGTCGGAAAGATTTGAAACATGTTCTAAATCTAAAGTCCATCACATTTTCGACAGAAAAGGTCTGATGCAGGTCCGATGAAGCCCACACACGGTCGAATTATCCGACGGATTCGTTCCGTCGGACAAGTTTGGTCGAAAAGTACAGCCGTGTGTACACGGCATAATGCCCCGTACACACGGTTGGACTTTCCGACGGAAAATGTGCGATCGAAGCTTGTCGGAAATTCCAACCGTGTGTGGGCTCCATCGAACATTTTCCATCGGATTTTCCAACACACAAAGTTTGAGAGCAGGCTATAAAATTTTCCAACAACAAAATCCGTTGTTGGAAATTCCGATTGTGTATACACAAATCCGACACACAAAGTGCCACGCATGCTCCGAATAAATTAAGAGACAAAAGCTATTGGCTACTGCCCCGTTTATAGTCCCGACGTACGTGTTTTACGTCACCGCGTTTAGAACGATCGGATTTTCCAACAACTTTGTGTGACCATGTGTATGCAAGACAAGTTTGAGCCAACATCCGTCGGAAAAAATCCATGGATTTTGTTGTCGGAATGTCCGATCAATGTCCGACCGTGTGTACGGGGCATTAGAGTTGAATAATAGGTGGTTTATACACAGGTATAGCATCGAAAGGTTTTTTCACATTTATATAGCTTACCCGGCTATGCTGCCTTGCATTGGTACTGGGATCTCTAGGCTGCCTAAACATAATTACAGCTTTTGACAGATAACAGATATATACATTTTAAATGTGTCTTTAGCCATTTACTTAGAAACTAGCTTTAATTCCCAATTAAACCTTTAGTAGAATAATCTGTCCCATGCCAGCATGCTGCAGAGCAGAATTCTAGCTCTCTGTGAGGGAGCAGTGATCTGTCTGATACGTCCTTTGCTGACTCAGAGTTAGAGCTCTCTAATTAGGGGAACTTGAATTTTGCTGATTGCAAAGTTACAGGTCATACTGGCAGAGGGCAGCTCAGACTTCTGCAGAGAGACCACTGCTCCCCTTTTGAAATCACTGGCAAGAGACAGGCTTTTCTACTTTAAAAAGAAAACCACCTGTAAGACATTAAACACCTTTTGTTTTGAAGCACATGGAATGTATTTAGCTGACTTAAACTAAAGGTTTAATTGGTCTTTAGGAATACTGTAGGGAAACCTTACTGTTTGCAGAGCTGTAAAAGCTATTATCTTGCTAGAGTTTGTAAATTTGATGGAGGGTCTTAGTGTAAGGTAACTTGTCACACAAGTTAAATGTCACTCTTGCTATTTTAATTTGCAATGCTGAGTCATCATACTGTGCAAATATATAATGTATGTGTTCAATGTGGGTTGATTTTATTGCGGTATTAGTTGTGAGCGTGACTTGCTTTTCTATTTGTCAAATTACAGACCTCAGCAAATCTTCTGCGGCTCTTTTTCCAAATGAATATCTGAAAAGGAAGCAGAGTTTCCAGAGAGCAAGTTGTGCAAAATGGCCATTACCTAGCTGCAATCGACTCTTCAGAGTGTTTGGAGGTAAGAGTCTAATGCGTTGATTCAGATGGGCTTTTTTATGGGTTAGTGCACTCAGCACAAAGAATTTAGCACTTCATACGATAAGCAAAAGACAAATCATTGTTTTAACTCATAGTTAAAGGACCACTATGCGCAAACCATCAGCTTTTTATAAACCAATTTATGTAAAAGGGTTTTGATAATCTGTTGGCATGGAAAACCTTAACTATGAGAAATGATTAACTAAATGTATTCTTTCTTGAGAAGAGATGGGATAGGATTACCTTGTATAAATAGACAAATGGTACGTATACTTCACTTGGTAAAAAAGGTGTTCGCTTTAAGGGAGCGCTCTAAACCTAGAGGAAAAAAGGTTTATCCTATGCACAAAGAAAGAGTTCATTACAGTGATGCCGCGTACACATGAGCGGACTTTTTAACCAGACTGGTCCGACGGACCGAGTCCGGCGGATAATTCAACCGTGTGCGGGCTTCATCGGACCTGCATCGGACTTTTTCGGTCGAAAATCTGACGGACTTTAGATTTGGAACATGTTTCAAATCTTTATGTCGGAACTCCACTGCACCCAGTTCCTATGGAAAAGTCCGCTCGTCTGTATGCTAGTCCAGCGGACAAAAAGCGACGCTGGGGCAGCTATTGGCTACTGGCTATAAACTTCCTTATTTTAGTCCGGTCGTACGTCATCACGCACGAATCCGTAGGACTTTTATGTGATTGTGTGTAGGCAAGTCCGTTCATTCGGAAAGTCCATTGGAAGTCCGTTGAAAGTCCGTTGGATAGTCCGTCGGACCAGTCTGGTCCAAAAGTCCGCTCGTGTGTACGCGGCATAAGAGCTGTGAAAGTGTGAAATAGTCTTCTACAGTATCTAGTCCTAGCCAACTCTAAATTGGTTCAAAAAAGGGCTTGATGTCTTTCTATATGCAGAAAATGTAATTGACAGCTAATATATATATATATATATATATATATATAGGTTAGAAATAAACAGGCAGAGATCAACACATACACAGGTAGCCGAGTGTTCCAACCATATATCCCAGATTTTACTATACTTGGAGGGACAGCCTCTCTGTGTATATATTAACTTTTTTTGTAGGGGAGAGTAGAATTGATATACACAATCCAGAATTAGAGTGTTGGGGGGAAGTGCCTGCATCCAGTTACAAATTATCACTTTTCTGGCACTGTAAAGTGTTTCTGGTGGTCAGGTAGGCCCAATGTAGAATATACAGCTGTGTTAGACAATCCAAGACCCTAGGAGAGACCAATTTACAACTATCTAGTATTTCCTCCTTTTGCGTGTCGTCCAGCCCCCCATGTCCACCTCCCAGCGAGTCTTGAATTGAAAAGCTATATTAGTGGCGGAGTGTGAGTAGGATATTGTAAAGAGTAGAAATCAACTTTTTGGGGTCAGAGCCATGGATCACCTCCAAAAGGGGAGTTGTTGACAGCACTGGGTATGCCTTTGAGAACTGAGTATGCAAGGCATGCAGAAGCTAAAGGCATTGAAAGGACAATAGAATTAGGGAGAGAGAGCTAATCTTTCAGTGTTTGAAAGGTTTTAGGGCCATCATTAGATATTACATGATGTAGATAGATGTTCCCCTATGGAGGCCCAGAGGATTGGGTTTAGCAGAGAGAAGTTTGAGTAAATGATTGTTGAACTAGAGAGGCGTGTGGGAGTGGAATGTGTGAGTACTCAGTTTAGTCATAGCCAGTTCAGTTGGTTGTAAGTCAAGCTCATCCAGTCATGAGGCGCAGCCGAGCCCCGTGTCCCGCACATGATGGTCTGCAAGGGGATGAAGACAGGGTGGGTAGACAACCTGCAGGCTAGGGTTTTGGCATCATACCATATCCAGTTTGTCAAAATGGTAAAAATGGGAAAGCTGGGATGCTAGGTAGTAACTATTGAAATCAGGCAAGGCTGCTTCTCTAGGGTCAGCTGGTTTTTCAAGATCTGCCAAGGTAGCTTATGCTGCTGCTACACACAAAGGTGTTTAATATGGAGTCAATGATTTTGTAGATTTGCAATGGTAGATACACCAGGGAATGCTATAAGATAAATATCACATATATACATAAACTGTGTTAATAAATCAACTGAAAATATATATAATCAGTAACTGCTCACCTCACGTTATGACCCCTGTTTCACCAGTGAGTCATAACAAGCTGTCCCCTATTATATAATCAAAGCCACATAGCGTGTTATCCTTCTGTTTTCCTTCAATTGGTTCCCCGCATCATAGGTGCACTCAAGGGATGATGGTACCTGAAACAAAATATACAATATCTAGTGCTTTCCATATGGTAGAAATTAATTCTCATTAAAAACATGTAATTACATTTACAAAAATGGCACTTGAGCCGTGCCAGCTGAATAAGGCTCGTACATATGTATCGGCTTAGCTAAGGATGCCCGGGGGATGACATAGGAGATCTGGGAGCGATGCACCAGAGCCCTTCAAATACAAGCAAATCATCTGGCCTATAGTTGAAGTCCACGTTTGAGGAGGTTAGAGCTAATGGAAATTGCTAATGGCTCCGTTGCTAAAGCGTAGAGGAGAGGGGAGAATTGGCAACCCTGGCGGGTGCCCCAGTTTACAGGATGGGTCAGAGACCCAGCCGTTCACAGATACCCATGCTATCAGTGTTTGATATAACAGTTGCACCCTCTTAATGAATTTGAGACCAAATCCAAAACATTTTAGACACTCCCAAAGGTAACTCCATGCCACTGAATAGAACGCTTTTTCTGCATCCAATGCCACCACCACCCTAGTACCAACATGGTTATGACAGGCCTGGAGATTTATAAATTATGACTGTATGTTAATTGCGATGCTTTTACTGAGCATGCAGCCCGTCTGATCCATGTGGATTAAGGATAGAATCACCTGGTTGAGACAGGAGGTAAGCACTTTTGCCAGAATTTTAATGTCCACCTGCAACAAGAAAGTAGGCCTGTACAATTCTGTACGATTTTAGGAATAGTGGGTTTTTTCCTGGTTTTGGAATTAAGATTGTAAGAGCATCTCTCATAGAAGCTGGGAGGATGATAGAATCGAAAATGCCATTGAACACGTCCAATAATTTGTGTAGCAACATATTGTACGTGGCATAAAATTCAAGGGGCATCCCATCGGAGCTGGGGGCTTTGGTGGAGGCTTATTTTGATTGGACCATGCTGTATGAGGGTTTTTTGCCTTCCTCCTGATTAGTTGTGGGTTTTGGGTTTTGTGGATGCAGGTTTTCATTTATTTTTGTTTTTGATTAAACTTTCTGTCTGATTTCCACCTGTTAAAAAAAATGCTATCCTTTTCCGCAACTACTGTAAATAGCTTAAGAGGAACGATACATACAGGGTCAGAGCAATGATTTATTGTGATTCATTCTTTTATCTGTGATTACTTTATCTTAGAACAGAGCCTAAAACCAGGCTGCCATTGCTGTGGTTTCTCTTTAGATAGCCAATGGCGCTTTGGAAATCCTTTGCCATGTAATAGTTTTTATGTAAACAAAGATTGTATACAATAAGACATAAAATCTCAGTTTAAAACAAACATGCATAAACAAAGCAAATGAAAATACATGTTTCACTTACAGTATATCATGTTGTAGAGTACATCATGATGCGTGAGACTGTTCATTAATGTGAATAAACAATTAATTTGAATAAAATAAACATGACAAAAATATTTATCTAGCTAGCCAAGTAAAAGGATAGGTAGATGAATATTTACACTTTGTCTTGTCTTCATTTTTTCAATAAAATTCAGAATAATCAGAGATGCGCGCATGCAGTATACCCCTTGTTAAAGCTAAAACTCCAGCAAACAGCAAGTTATACAGTTAAATACCTATATGGGAGCTGTTTTAAATTTCTTTTAGCCTTTTTTGAGGCTTACAAAGCCTTGTTAGACAACAGAGCAAACCTGGTGACCTAATGTTCCTCTGCTGTCAGCATGTCACTTGTTAGCTCTTGTGCACTGGAACTGATTGGCTCCTTGTAATGCACCAGCCTCTCCCAGCCTGGGCTCTATTGTACAGGGCATTACAAAAAGGCTTCCTAAGTCATATTTATGTGCTTATACTACTTGCATTTAAAAATATATGGACTGAAAGTGATTATAAACGATCACCTTGTAAAACAACCCATTCAGTTAAAATTGGAATGAAAGGCAAAATATTTTGGTATAGATATAAAAATACGTTATAAATGTCCTTTTTCTAAGTGATCTTGTTCCCTCTGTTCTCAGCTGCATAAGACCTGGGGGAGGAGAAGCAGCAGCATACTGAGCTTCCCAGTGAATGGCTGTGTGGGGGGTGTGTCAGGACAAGTCTGATCATTGGAGGAGAGCACACTGAGTTCCCAGCATAGCTAGAGTACTGACCACAGTGTGCTCTGCTGATTAGTGTGGTCAGTATTTAATAGGAAGGAAGGACTGGCAGAAACACCAGGGATTTCACATAAAGGAAGCAATACAAAGAGAACAGGATACTTTCTTATACAAGTACATGGTACAGCAGGCACATATCAGGAATATGAAGTGTTGGGGTAACAAACGCTTTAATCTTGTGTATTTATTTATTTAAAAAAAAACAAAAAACTGTAGTGTTTTCTTTATATCTGCCTGTTCATTTTTAAATGTCGTGCAATGTCTGATTTTCTCTGTGGTGCCTTTTTGGGACAACCTTCATTGCAAATATAATATGATTTCTGAACAAATTAAAAAATGTAAAAAAAAGACTTAAAACTAAACTCCAGGAATTATATTTTTGCAGACTTAATTGGGCCAGATATCAAAAAAATAAAAAAAGTACAAGGCGTTCTATGTATGGTGGAGGTGCTGATCATGTGGCCCTCTGTGGTCAGTGTGAAGAGGGGAAGCCACACGCAGGGAACCCAGAAGATCACGGGACTCACTATATGTAGCAAAGGCTGCTACAGTGATTTACAGCATCACCAGTGGTCCCCGATATCACGTATGCATATTTATATTGAACCAAGTTGGCCTTATCTAGTTTATAAAAAATATCTTCCCTAGAGTTCAGCTTTTAAACTTGAATGTATTACCTTTAATTCTAGGCCAGGCAGCAGGTAAAGCACATGCATGTGTATAAAGAAAGAAGAAATTACGGCACTTCCAGCATTAAAATACAAGTCTTTATTGAAGATCATGTGACAGAATCCGGACACCCTGACTGGGTATTTCCGCCAAGAAGCTGCTTCCCAAAGCTCTGGAACACAAGTCCAGCAAATCTGGCTGTAGTTACCCCAAGAACTAGGCAACACCAGTTTTAGAGTAAACCAGAATAAGAACTGTTTATTTGAACAAGAATACAGACTTTTATACTTAAACTTGAGAAGGAAGTCACTCACCACATTAGCAATGACCCAAATATTTACCCAAAAGATCACAGAATGGTTTAGCTAATGAGGTACAGCTGACTCATGGTTAATCCCATCACAAAGGATACTTAATTAACCACCTGGATGACTCAGATGTCACATTGCAGGTCAGACTTGCCGTCTCCAAGCTCACACAGTACAATACACATTATCATAAGTAAAAAAACAAAACTCCTTTAGAAAATAGCAGACCTACTTACAATAAAAACATTATAAACATTATGGCAGGGGGCCCCAGACAGGTGGTTTACTGATGACATCAGCATCTGCTATGAGTCCCACACTGGCATAGACCATCATGGCCTTTTTAATAATGTCCTTTTGCATTACATAACAGAACATCTTCCTAAATGCTTGTAGCTCCCTCAAATGCCAGGGCCCATAGTCGGTAGGCAAGAGGCAAGCATTCAGTCCCCTCCAAAAGCGTCTGTCCCGGGTGAGTCTATCACAGATCAATTAAAAATAGGTACAGGACATCCACGTACAGCTCTAGGCAAATCAGCAAATGCATTTCACACTCCTGTGTTTAATCATTGCATAAAGCACATGCATGAGCACCCCCATACTCAGAAGTAACATACTAAATATGGGCAGTGCCTCGTAAGTATAAAAAGAAATACTGAGGAAGTTTTTGCTTTGATATGAAAATGGTCGGGATGTTTATTAAAGCTCTTGACTGCAAAGGTTTAATATATGTTACTGATTGTCATGGTTATGCAATAGAGTTTGTCGATCAGCATACCTGTCTCCATGTGTTCATCTCTAGAGACCAGCTGACCCTCACCTGACTGCTTTTGTAACCTCTCCTCTAAGCATGGCCCCACCCCGGGCCCTATCAGGGAACCCTGTATTAACCTGTGCACTGCAAGCCAGCAGTGCTGATCAACCATTGTGTGTTAGCCTCTGTGTGTACTTGCTGTGTTTCCTACATCTGATTCATGTTACCGACTTTGGCCTGTTCTTAACTATTCCTGTCTGCTTGTGACCCTGACCATCCCTGTTTGCCTGTGACCCTGAACCTTGGCGTGTACTCTGTTGTCCTTGTCTGCTTGTGGCCCCGACCTTGGCTTGTCCCTTACTTTCCTTGTTGTTCCAGCCTGCTGCCTCCTTCCTCTTCTCCTGTAGTCTACCGTAAGCGTGAGCTGTGAGACCCTGGGGGCCGCGACCTGGAGCCAGACTGCATCGCAGTCCATCCTTACCATTAAAGGCTCTGGTGAACACCTGCTTGCTCTTAGACTCCGTGCCCTGGGGAATCTATGCTCTAGCTCCCAGTGGGATCTGTGTCAGTGATCCAGTAGACCTGATTCCTGAAACCTCCCAGGGTTCAATCCGCAGCAGTCAGCCGTACGGTCCACTACCTTGCGGTGCACTCCTGATCCCAACGGTGTGCATCTGTCACCCAGCCTCTAGGTGACCTGACACTGATTACCAATAAATTACATATGTATTGACTGGTGCATCCTAGAGGGGTTTGTATGTTTCTTATGAAATGTGTTTTGTAATCATTTGTAACTTTGTTGTTGTGGTTTCTGTTTATAGACTAGGAGAACAAGGTTAAAACTCTGACTTATTCGTGTTTAACTTGTGTGAGCTACATAACTCTGCTTCAATGTGTCACATACCTAATTACCATCTTTGTGTTAGATTTCAGAAGACACATGGACCGTATTGGGAGAAGGCAGTTTCCACATGCTGGTTACAGATTTGACTTTGAAGATGAAAGCCATGGATGGAGATTCAACCTTGACATGATTATGATATATTTTTACTCAATGAATTGGGTCATTGGATTTATTGTATTCTGTCTTCTCATTTATTATTTCTTTCTCTCAGTGTAAAAAAAATACATATTGATCATAAATAACACAACAGTTGTTAAACACCATGTTCATTTAATAAACTTCTATTCTGAAGTGTGTTGCAATGGGAGAGTATGTTTATAATATAAGCCACTATTTAACCAGATAGTTGTCAGTCAGTCTGTTTAGAAATCATTTTGTGTCATCACTCCCTAACATAATTAAGCCACATACAGTGGATCCAAAAAGTATTCACAGCGCTTCACTATTTCCACATTTTGTTATGTTACAGCCTTATTCCAAAATGAATTAAATTCATTATTTTCCTCAAAATTCTTCAAACAATAGCCCATAATGACAACGTGAAAAAAGTTTTTTTGAAATCTTTGCAAATTTATTAAAAATAAAAAAATCACATGTACATAAGTATTCACAGCCTTTGCTCAATACTTTGTTGAAGCACCTTTGGCACCAATTACAGCCTCAGTTCTTTTTGAGTATGATGCTACAAGCTTGTCACACCTATTTTTAGGCAGTTTCTCCCATTCTTCTTTGCAGGACCTCTCCAGCTCAATTAGTTTGAACGGGGAGCATCAGTGCACAGCCCTTTTCAGATCTCTCCAGAGATGTTCACTTGGGTTCAAGTCTGGGCTCTGGCTGTGCAACTCAAAGACATTTACAGAGTCACCGCTTTGTTATCTTGGCTGTGTGCTTAGGGTTGTTGTCCTGTTGGAAGACGAAAATTGCCCCAGTCTGAGTTCCAGAGCGCTATGGAGCAAGTTGCCTTCAAGAATGTCTCTGTATATTGTTGCATTCATCTTTCCCTCGATCCTGACTAGTCTCCTAGTTCCTGCCACTGAACAACATCCCCACAGCATGATGCTGCCACCACCATGCTTCACTGTAGGGATAGTATTGGCCAGGTGATGAGCAGTGGTTTCCTCCAGACATGGAGCTTGCCATTCAGGCCAAAGAGTTCAATCTTTGTTTCATGAGACCAGAGACTTTTGTTTCTCATGGTCTGAGAGTCCTTCAAGTGCCTTATGGCACACTCCCAGGCGGGCTGTCATGTGCCTTTTACTGAGGAGTGGCTTCTGTCTTGCCACTCTTCCATACAGGCCTGATTGGTGGAGTGCTGCAGAGATGGTTGTTCTTCTGGAAAGTTCTATTCTTTCCACAGAGAAACGCTGGAGCTCTGTCAAAGTAACCATCGGGTTCTTGGTCACCTCCCTGACTAAGGCCCTTCTCCCAAATCACTCAGTATGGCCAGAAGGTTCCTAAGAGCACAGTGGCCTCCATAATCCTTAAATGGAAGACGTTTGGGATGACCAGAACCCTTCCTAGAGCTGGCCGTCCGGCCAAACTGAGCTATCGGGGGAGAAGAGCCTTGGTGAGAGAGGTAAAGAAGAACCCAAAGATCATTGTGGCTGAGCTCCAGAGATGCAGTCGGGAAATGGGAGAAAGTTGTGGAAAGTCAACCATCACTGCAGCCCTCCACCAGTCGGGGCTTTATGGCAGAGTGGCCCGACGGAAGCCTCTCCTCAGAGCAAGACACATGAACGCCCGCATGGAGTTTGCTAAAAAACACCTGAAGGACTCCAAGATGATGAGAAATAAGATTCTCTGGTCTGATGAGACCAAGATAGAACCTTTTGGCCTTAATTCTAAGTGGTATGTGTGGAGAAAACAAGGCACTGCTCATCACCTGTCCAATACAGTCCCAACAGTGAAGCATGGTGGTGTCAGCATCATGCTGTGGGGGGTGTTTTTCAGCTGCAGGGACAGGACAACTGGTTGCAATCAAGGGAAAGATGAATAGAGGGATATCCTGGACGAAAACCTTCTCCAGAGTGCTCAGGACCTCAGACTGGGCCGAAGGTTTACCTTCCAACAAGACAATGACCCTAAGCACACAGCTAAAATAACGAAGGAGTGGCTTCACAACAACTCCGTGACTGTTCTTGAATGGCCCATCCAGAGCCCTGACTTAAACTCAATTGAGCATCTCTGGAGAGACCTAAAAATGGCTGTCCATCAACGTTTACCATCCAACCTGACAGAACTGGAGAGAATCTGCAAGGAGGAATGGCAGAGGATCCCCAAATCCAGGTGTGAAAAACTTGTTGCATCTTTCCCAAAAAGACTCATGGCTGTATTAGATCAAAAGGGGCTTCTACTAAATACTGAGCAAAGGGTCTGAATACTTAGGACCATGTGATATTTCAGTTTTTCTTTTTTAATAAATCTGCACAAATGTCAACAATTCTGTGTTTTTCTGTCAATATGGGGTGCTGTGTGTACATTCATGAGGAAAATAATGAACTTAAAATGATTTTAGCAAATGGCAGCAATATAACAAAGAGTGAAAAATGTAAGGGGGTCTGAATACTTTCCATACCCCCCATATTCCTCAGAGGTACTTAAAGAGCTACTGAATTTTATGTCTGACAAAACGGATGTTCCCTGGCCAATAATAGGAGATTTAAATAATTATCTTGATCCTTCTTTAGATAGATATAGCTTGGATATAACTCCAGTAATTTCTGCATGCACCCCTTTTGCTAGTTACACCTATGATGCTACCCGTCATATCTGAAGCTTCATATGCAGCTAGAGGATTGTCCGAACACTGCCCATTAGTCCTTAAGTTGACTTTAAATTTAACTCATATCTGTACTTTATAGAAAGTCAACCCTTTTTGGTTTGACCTTTTTCCTTCAAAACAGAAAATAATTCAGGCCTCTAGCACTATTAACAAGTCTACTGTATCTTCACAGATCTATTGGGATTCATTAAAAGCTTATATGAGAGGACTGTATATTTTTTCAAATATCAAGAATAAAAAAAAAATCTAGGGCCTGGGAATATTTATTGACTGAAGATTTCTTAAAGGCTGAACTTCAATATATAGCAAACCCTACTATAGAAACACAGCAGAAATGAATACAAAAACAACAGATATATTCTGGTATCTCTCGTAAAAAAGCAGAGCAGAAACGTTTTTTCCTCCAGCAACCTTATTTCGAGGATGAGCAAAATACGGGCCATCTTTTATCTGCAATTGTAAAATCCCAGAAACCAATGTCACAAGTAGTAGAATTACAAATTTCTTCTACTGAAATTGCACTAACAACTTTGGAGATTTCATCAGTGTTTCTTGATTTCTATAAAAACCTGTGTAGTAGCAAAGTATCCTATAAGGAGACTGATTTGCAACTTTTCCTGAATTCCATTAGGTTATCAGAACTATCAGAGAGTGATAGGGAGATGCTGAACCAACCTTTGTCACTAGAGGAACTTCAAATGGCCTCTGCTAATTTGCCTAATGATAAAGCCCCAGGTACAGATGGGTTACCAGGGGAGGTCTATAAGGTTTTTGGAGATGACTTGTTGCCTGAATTTTTGGAGGCCTTTAACCTCCCTAACGGTAATCCCGAGTGTGGCTCGGGGTTAAATTCAGTCCCATTCGCGGTAACCCCGAGCCACACTCGGGATTACATTGCAGGATCCTGGTGCAGCTTTACTTACCTTGTCCCCAGGATCCTGCGATGTCCCCCGCAGTGTCCGTGGGCTGCGACGCACGGGGGCGGAGCCTGGCGGCAAATTCAAAAAATGTAAAAATCATAACACATACAGTACTGTAATCTTACAGATTACAGTACTGTATGAAATTATTTCACATCCCTTTTGTCCCCAGTGCTTTGGCCCATGCCCTGCATGCAGTTTTATATGATATATACTGTTCTTTCTGCCTGGAAACTGGAGACTGTCCATAGCAACCAAAAAGTGTCCCTTTATGTCAAAAGTGGCTTTAGATCAACTAGAAAACAGCGATAGTAAATTAGAACACTTGCAGAATTGAGCGATAGTGAATCGTGGGGAAATTTATTTTATTATTATTATATTATTATTTTTTTTAATTATTTATATTTATTTATTATATTATAATTTATGTTTTTGTGTTTCAAACTTCATCATACCCGGGATATCTACTAGACTCTTGTTTGGACAGATTTAAGTGTGTTATTGTTAAGAATTACAGGTCTACAATATAAAACGCCAAATTTCTGTGCAAAATAATTGTAACGCTTTCAGCACCTAAAATCCGAAATAATCATACCGCCAGGGAGATTAATATAGCATTTGAAAGTGGTTATCTCCCATCTTCCATGAATGAAGCAATTATTATAGTGTTGTTAAAACCTGAAAAAAATCCTAATAACCCTGTATCATATCGTCCAATCTTATTACTTACCTCAGCTATGAAGCTATTGGCAAAAGTGTTAGCCACTAGATTGACAAAAGTAATATCTAAGATTGTGCATAAGGACCAATCAGGTTTCATCCCAAATAGATCTACGGCAGTAAATATAAGGTGTTTATTTCTTAATCTACAGGTTGAAAACTTGGGTAATAGAGCTATACTGTTGCTTGATAGTATAGAATGGGACTTATTGTTGCATTGTTTAGAAAAATTTGGTTTTTGACCCCAGGTTTTAAGATGGATACAACTTCTTTATGCTGCCCCAGTGGCATGGGTGCAGGTAAATAGACATATATTGGCACCTTTTTCACTGCAATGGGGTACAAGACAGGGATGTCCATTATCACCTTTGTTGTTTGCTTTGGCCCTTGAATCTTTAACTGCCTCTATCCGTCAATCAAAGAATATTATTGGGTTTTGTAGATCGATGGAATAGCACAAAATTGCCTTGTATGCGGATGATACACTTTTATTTTTGGGAGATACCTTGTCTTCACTGGGGGCAATGATGTCTTTATTTAATACATATGGCTCCTTTTCAGGCTTTAAGATAAATTGGGACAAGTCAGTTATTTTACCAGTGGACCCCTTGGTGACCAGTCTGCCAATCTGCCAGCTTCTCAAATTTCTGTAGTCTCTACATTTAAAAATCTAGGGGTACATGTCACATCACAAGTGAGTACATATGTGGAGAGGAATATGGCCCCATTATTTAAGCAGCTTGAGCAAGTGAGGAAAATTTGGAGTAAATTGCCTTTAACAATAATAGGTAGAGCCAATCTGATAAAGATGTCTTGAATGCCAAAATTATTATACTTATTAAAGAACTGCCCCATATGGCTACCACGGAAATTCTTTAACTGCTTCCCGACCGCCGGCCGTCAATTGACGGCCAGGCGGCGCAGCTCTCGTTGCGGGCGGACGTCATATGACGTCCTCGCTTTCCTAGGCCACCAGGGGGCGCGCGCGCGCCGCCGCCGGCGATCGCGCGCGCCCGCCGTGTCATTAGGCACCCGGTGCGCATGCCCGGCGGCCGCAATGTCCGCCGGGCATCCGCGATTACCGGTAACACAGCAGGACCATGGATCTGTGTGTGTAGACACACAGATCCACGGTCCTGTCAGAGGAGAGGAGACCGATGATGTGTTCCCAGTACAGCGGAACACCGATCGGTCTCCTCCCCTAGTGAGTCCCCGCCCCCTACAGTTAGAATCACTCCCTAGCAACACAGTTAACCCCTCGATCACCACCTAGTGTTAACCCCTTCACTGCCTGTCACATTTATACAGTAATCAATGCATTTTTATAGCACGGATCGCTGTATAAATGTGAATGGTCCCAAATATGTGTCAAAAGTGTCCGATGTGTCCGCCGCAATATCGCAGTCACGATAAAAATTGCAGATCGCCGCCATTACCAGTAAAAAAATTTAAAAAAAATAAAAATGTTATAAAACTATCCCCTATTTTGTAGACGTTATAACTTTTGCGCAAACCAATCAATATATGCTTATTGCGATTTTTTTTAACCAAAAATATGTACAAGAATACATATCGGCCTAAACTGAGAAAAAATTTGTTTTAAAGAAAAAAAAATTGGATATTTATTATCGCAAAAGGTCAAAATTATTGTGTTTTTTTTTAAACTTGTCACTCTTCTTTTGTTTATAGCGCAAAAAATAAAAAACGCAGAGGTGATCAAATACCACTAAAAGAAAGCTCTATTTGTGGGGAAAAAACAATAACAATATCATTTGGGTACAGTGTTGTATGACCGCGCAATTGTCATTCAAAGTGCGACAGCGCTGAAAGCTGAAAAATGGCTTGGGCAGGAAGGGGGCGAAAATGCCCAGTATTGAGGTGGTTAAACAAATAGATACTCTGTTTAGAGATTTTATTTGGAGATATAAACATCCTCGGATTAGCTTGGAAACTTTGCAGCTGCCTAAGGATGAAGGAGGTTTGGCTGTTTCTAATGTCAGGTCTTATTATCTGGCATCCCAACTCCAGCAATTATATTGATGGAACACTATAGATTGTGAGAATCCCATACAACAAATTATATTCTCTCAATTGCCAATAGATCCACTAGTGCAGTCAATAGTCTCTTACCATTTTTATAATAAATGTAGATATCCTACATTCTATTTGATACATAGAATTTGGACCACTGTTTAACAAGCAGTGTTAATTTTGGCAGCAAATTTCGATTTAGTTTTAGTCTTAGTCTTAGGACTAAAATGGCATTTTAGTTTTAGTCCAATTTTAGTCTTCTGCAAGTGTTTTAGTTTTAGTCATAGTCTTTGACTAAAATGCCATTTTAGTTTTAGTCCCATTTTAGTCATCGTATTTTAGTAGACTAAAATCTCCAGTACATTTTAGTCAAATAAAATAATTTTAGTCAACTAAAATAGAATGTGCATAGTACACAGTCCCCCACAATACACAGCCCCCACCCTCAGCATAGTACACAGCCCCCACCCTCTGCACATGACACAGCCCCCCACAATACACAGCCCCCACCCTCTGTACAATACACAGCCCCCCACCCTCTGCACAGTACACAGACCACCACCCTCTGCACAGTACACAGCCCCCCATCCTCTGCACAGGACACAGCCCCCCATAATATACAACCCCCCACCCTCTGCACAATACACAGCCCCCCACCCTCAGCACAATACACAGCCCCACAGCCTCTGCATAATACACAGCCCCCCACAGTACACAGCCCCCCATCCTCTGTGCAGTACACAGCCCCCGACAATACACAGCCCCCCTGCACTCCCAGGAGACCCCCAGGCGTACTCTAAAGTTAGGAATAAATCTTTGCCAGCCCTTTCTCATACACAGCTCCTCCTGTGTCACTCTCATTGTAAATCAAAGTCTCTAGCTCCGTTCTTTCACTGACCCGGTCACATGAATGCTCTCCTCTGACGTTTCACAGACGGTCATATGACCGCTATCCTCCAATCTAAAGCAACACTCGGAGGAGGAGCACTTAGAGGAGAGCGACCGACAAGAACGGAGCAATTTCGATATTTAGAAGCTTTGTTTTACAATGAGAGAGACACAGGAGGAGCGGTGTAGGAGAAGGGGCTGGCAGTGATTTTTTCCTAACTTTAGACCATGCTGGCAGTGCTGACATCCCCCCCAATGTGTGGCACCCGGGGCGGACCGCCCAATTCCCACCCCCCGTTGGTAAAAACAAATATTGGCGTATAACACGCACACACTGTGTTATACGCCGATAAATAAGGTAGTTCATGAGGGTAAACGTGCCTCCTTGCCACTTTCATCCCCTTTTCATTAAGGAACGAAAACAGATTTGATTTTCGTCATAGTTTTCGTCAGTGGACAAAAAAGTGATGTACTTTTAGTTTTGTTTTAGTCACTGTAAAAGTGCAACTGATGAAATCTTTGACGAAAATGTTTTCGTTGACGAAATTAACACTGTCAACAAGATACTCGGTATGAGGGATATACACAATATATGCCCATATGGAATAATCCTCAACTGCCTGAAGTAGCGAAACTTAAAAATTTTGAGTCGAGGTTTTCAAAAGCACTATGATCCGAGGCTATGTTCCTTTGGAGCTGTTATAGGTACTGTATATACTTTGGTGTGAAATACCTTTCCTCAAGTTATCCTCGGGCAATAGGCATGCGACCAGAGCATTGGTCACAAAATCTCAGCAAAAAAGTATTATTATTTATTTAAGGGCACTAATTAGTCAGCAATGCCTGCATTTTATGCTCCCAAGCCCCTTTGCTAGGGATTATGTGACCTGTCCTCCAAAATTTAAAGTGTACAGAGACAAAACTTTTTGTTTCATTTTAAGGCCCCATTCACCCCTGAAGCTCCAAAATACTCAACATTCAAAATCCCATGGTCTACTATTGTGCCTGTTCACACCTGAGCATAGTATCGCTTGAAGCTTGTAGCTCGAAAAAGTACATAAGCTTTTTTTGAGCTACAAGCTTCAAGTGTTTTTTGGCCCAAATAGTCTTGAATAGGAGTGCCTGAAAAACACATGAACATGCACAGAATAATGTACAAAAACACACAAATTGTGCATTTTTTTTGCCTAGTAGCTAGCTTTTCATTGACTAAAAAAAAATGAATTAAATTTCACACATCCTCAAAAATGCCTGTACAAACACACAAAAAAGGCTGCAAAATGATCAACAATGCTCAGCTGAACTGTCAATGCAGCCTAATGCCCCGTACACACGGTCGGACTTTGTTCGGACATTCCAACAACAAAATCCTAGGATTTTTTCCGACGGATGTTGACTCAAACTTGTCTTGCATACACACGGTCACACAAAGTTGTCGGAAAATCCGATCGTTCTAAACGCGGTGACGTAAAACACGTACGTCGGGACTATAAACGGGGTAGTGGCCAATAGCTTTAATCTCTTTATTTATTCTGAGCATGCGTGGCACTTTGTCCGTCGGATTTGTGTACACACGATCAGAATTTCCGACAACGGATTTTGTTGTCGGAATATTTTATCTCCTGCTCTCCAACTTTGTGTGTCGGAAAATGCGATGGAAAATGTCCGATGGAGCCCACACACGGTCGGAATTTCCGACAACACGCTCCGATCGGACATTTTCCATCGGAAAATCCGACCGTGTGTACGGGGCATTAGGCCTCATTCACACTAAACGCTTCCTGAATGCATGCAAAATTTTGTGTTTTTACGTGCATTTACAAGACACATGTAACACTTGTGGTGCCATTTATTAAATGCACAACATACCGTGGAAAATGCACAGTTGAAACCACTCGAAGTTTGATGTTCAAAAAGGTGCCTGAGCTACTTTGCCATGTTTTTTGTGCCTAGGACGCACATTCGCAATAATGTGAATACAGAGAATGTTTAAAACTGCTGTCAAGTTTTTTATTTTTTTTCTGCTGTATCTCATTCAAGAGATTTTTCCAATCACTTCCTATCCTGGAGAAACAAAAGAAGTGAAAGAAAAGTACAGCCCCTCTTAGATAGTTGTCACCAGAACAAGTGTCCCTAGGATTTGCCCTCTATTTCTGTTTTGGTGATAAGTCAGAATTGATGGGCACAGTGGCTGCGTTTGATGGTGGTGGGCAGGCAGTGAGAACAGGAAGGTGAAGCCATCAGCACTGTCATTGACTGTTTGTCACAGCCTCGGCCACCAGAAGAGGGCGCCAGTTCCCTGGCCAATGCCAGCATCTCGCTCCATCAGGCCGTAAAGCCGCAGCCTCAATTACTGGCCAGCGCGGCATCTTAGTCCATGCACCCACGGGGGGGTTCTAGTGGCACTAATTAGGAATGCGACCTGGCGCCTGTGGTTTGTCGAGCCCTGCCATTTAGTACAGGAGACAGAAATAGACTCATGGACCGTGAGTTATCTGCCACTACCTTCAGGTGATTGATCACTTGCAAAAATCATTTGCTATTCCACCTGCTGCTGGATTCATCAAAGACACAGCCATTGGAATTCATTTAGTGCCTGGGTGGAAGCGATTCCCTCATACTGCACACGCTACACCCACTTAAACCATGTCCATTTTGTGGATACTCTGCAGGAGAGGATTCTCATTTGGCAATAAAGGATCGCAGGCACTTGGGAGTGTGAACACACATAACAGGGAGCAGCAAGTTTACTGCAGGCCGTAAAGAAACTCTTCTCAAGTTGATAGTAGTTTCCCCATTCCAGAGCATGGTATTCCACCAACATCACTCCAACCCCTCTGACTCAAGGTCCCTTAAAGGCACACAAAATGCGGCCTGTCTAAGGCAGATCTATTCCAGAGGCTATCGCCACTACTGGAATCAATGGAGAGTATCAGTCACAAGTCCTCTTTTGCCTTTCCTTCCCCTGACTATATTCACAGGCTAAAACCAGAATTGTCTGACGCATTTTGTGTGGCAGAAATTAGGGGGGATGCAGACATTCTATCAGAGGAATTTAGATATTCCTGGAAATTCTATATCTTGGAGTACAGGACACAGATCCCTCCCTACTCTTCTTTGTGACTTCTTATTGTTTGCTAACAAGACTGGGGCCACAAAGAGTATAGGTGTACTAGTGAACAGACCGAGCAAAGACCAATCACCAAGGGTGTCCAATCACCTGAAAGTAGTGGTATATAACCCACAGTCAATGAATCGATTCCTGTATCCTGTACTGTACTCCAAGATAGAACATTTACAAGCACATCAAGATTCCTCTATTTGAATATAAGCATTGAGAGTATCTGAAATTGACCTGGTATTTGCATATCTGTACAGCAGGGTCTGAGTGTGAGAGGAAGAAGCAGCACATGGAACCAACCAGGTTGTGTGCTGGTGAGTGGCATGCAGAGTAGTGCATAGAGTAGGTTGAAGAGAGATGAGCTCATCACTGAGTTGGTTGGTCCTTCACTGTCCAGTTACAGGCAGGAAAAAGCAAAAAAAAAGCTAAAAAGAATGTTTGGGCTTTGTATATAATTAGCGAAAACCCTAAATTACAACATTTTAAAGGGTCGGCCTTCTCAAAGGTGATATTTTAGGTTTTTGGTAGATGCATTAGGCAAGAATCTACATAACTGTTTCTTATGTCTCTCAGGAAACTATGTTGGTCGCAGTACCATTACCTACTCCTACTGTAGGTCTGAACACCTGCCAAAGAGTTAATAGGAAAGTGCCACCCCACATGTTTTATTATGGAGACTGCAGCATGCAGACTACCATTTTGTAGCCACAAGTGTGGTGAAAATCCAAGGTCAGTGTGGAGCCATGAATTATGCCATGGAGACCTTGCCAGTAAAGACCCCAAAGGATATAAAGAAACCAGTTTTTGACTCCACCAGATTTCAGTGACAGTTAGATTATCCATTTTCATTGGCCTTCATGACACTATACTTGTAATCTACTATATATTAACCTCCAAAAAAACCTTAAAAAAAATTATAATCCTATATACACAATTCTATACCCACAGTTGATCCAAAGGAGAACAAAAAAAAACAGCAAAGCATGATCCAATTTGCTCCAGCAGGGGAAAAATGTATTCCTGATCCCCAAGAGGAAATCTGATATTCCCTGGATCAACTTTACCTATAAAAGTTAGTATCCAGTTATAATGTGTTTTGATATCCTATGCCTTAGACTGTTTGTTCATTTAAAGAATTTGAATTGTATACCTATGTCTGGCTGTTCAATATCAGCTTGTTTGAACCAGTTCCCGTTATCCAGCTGGTGCTTTAGCAGATTGGTGGACACTGTGCAATATAGTGTTATGAGTGGGTGCAGACACCTAAGGTGCTATTAAAATGAACGAAAAACGAACTGGAATAAATAAAATGAAAGCAAAAGCAGGGTTGGTGCTCATAGTTACCAGTAGAGTTGGGCGAACCGTTCCGGGTCGAGCAGAAGTTTGGCTGAACACCCAAATTTGCAGGTCGTTTGGCAGGTTTTCTCTGTTTTGGAGTTCTGGTGCGAACTGGGGGGGGGGGGGGGGGCATTGTTCGGCCCATTTCTAGTTACCAGTTGGATTCAATGTTTCATTGGCTCAAAAAATAAAAGATGAAAAAAGATTGGTCACCATGGGCAACAATTCCATTTAATTATCTCTTCCTTTTCGCTCGTTTTTAGTTTTTTTTTTGTAAATAGCCTCCATAGTTTGTGTGTATCCATTACCGGAAAGGAAATAGACAATTGTGTAAACTGGCTGTGTATAATGAATTCTGGAAACTCATTTTGAAGCAGTGTTTGAATCAGAATTAAACCACTAATGATCTGTAATTGAATACGTTAATGAGTATTTGAACAAATGGATTAACACTTTAAATACTTTTTCATGACATAAATGAAATCTGTTGTCCAGGCAAGGTATCAGTGTAAAAGGTATTATTGTCTGTTCATCCTTTGCCAAACACCGGTACACTAAGCGTCTGCAGTATAGTACAAACAGATGTCTACGCACAGTAATCTTACAGCTACATCTACTGGATGCTGGAAAACAGCTCAAGCATTAAAAAAAATCTATTCTAATTCCCGTTCTAACAAACTCTATTTAATAGCTGTGTTTGCACTGTGCAGACTGTTGGTGCTGTAGAAATTCTGTATAGTAATGATATTAAAAACATACAACAGATTTTGGTTTAGAAAATGAATAGAAACGTCTTACAATTGAATTACAAGCAAACCAACCTTTTATCCAGTTTTAAATTAATTGAAAAATATATTTGTATATTTTCCTAGTGTACCTAAAATCTCTCTTTATACTAGCTTGCCATCCTCTCCTACACACTAGAGGCTCAATTTGCTATAACGATCACCATTTTCCATAATAATAATTATTTCAGTAATCAGAGCTGAAAATAACAATCATGTTGCTATAAATAATGATCACTAGAGCAAAAAATACATAAGTTATAGCTGAGTGAAGTCAGTCATAGGACTGAGAGAGAGGGGGCCAGCACTATTTTTATCATTATTATTGAGCTTTGTACTTTATTTGGCACCGTCGTCTATTGTTGCTTTGGATTTTTGTATTAGCTTTACAATTAGGGGTGAGTGGGGTGATTTCTGTGAAATCGATTTTACAACAAAATGTATCAAACTGGTGAATTCTCTTATTTTTCTTCATTGAGGTGTTTTCAAATTTCTTTGAAAAAAAACATGTACAACATAATACAGTAGGCAGAAGCATTTATTTGTTCTGGCTCCCTTAATGCAACACACAGTTAACACTCGACATAACACACATTAACCCGCATGCATTAACCACTTGACCTTCATGACCTGGGCATTTTATTTTGCTATTCAGCACTGTGCTACTTTAAAGTGATTATAAAGGTTTTTTTTTTCCTCTAAAAATAATAAACATGTTATACTTTTTTTTTTTTTAATCAAATCATCTTTTTATTCATTTTTTATACACACACAACAGGAAGAAAAAAAAAAAAAAAAACACACAGCAAAAAAAAAAAAAAAAAAAAAGGAGGGAAAAGGGGAAATAAAAAAAAAAAAAAAAGCACCCCAGGCACCCATGCTCCCACTCCCCCTCCCCCCATTACTCATACATTGATCCTCTCCTCTCTCGTCATACCTCCAAGATAGGGAAAACATGTTATACTTACCTGCCCTGTGCAGTTGTTTTTGCTCAGGGCAGCCCCGATCCTACTCTTCTCGGGTCCCTCTTTGGCTCTCCTGGTCCCTCCCTCCTGCTGAGTGCCCCCACAGCAAACAGCTTGCTATGGTGGCACGGAGCTGCGATTTGGCCCCGCCCCTTTCTCTCCTAATTGGCTAACTGACTTTGATTGACAGCAGCAGGAGCCAATGCTGTGTCTCAGCCAATCAGGAGAGAGGGTCCCAGACAGCTGAGGCACTCGGGAACTTCGCTGGATAGAGGCGGGGGCTCAGGTAAGTATTAGGGGGCTGAAGGAGGCTGCTGCACACAGAAGGCTTTTTATCTTAATGCATAGAATGCATTAGGATAAAAAACCTTCTGACTTTATAACTACTTTAATCACATGCCCACCAGCTGCCGCAGTTGTACTGCGGCAGAATGGCACAGATGGGCAAGACGACGTTATGTAACGTCGCTTCGCCCTGTGGCCACTAGGAGGTGCGCCCGCCCCCCCCCCCCCCGCTCGCCCCCCCAACCCGATGTGAGTGCCCGGCGGTCTCGATCACCGCCGGGATCCCACGATCATTCGGGGCACACGGAGAACCCGAGCCTGTGTGTGTAAACACACAGTTTCCGATTCCCTGAGGGGAGAACTGACAGATCGTCTGTTCATACAGAGTATGAACAGCGATTTGTTAGCTTCCCTGCACATTCCCCTCCCCCTTCAGTTAGAACACTTCCTAGGACACACATTAACCCCTTCACCACCCCCTAGTGTTAACCCCTTCACTGCCAGTGACATTTTTACAGTAATCAATGCATTTTTAATCACACTGATCGCTGTATTAATGCCAATGGTCCCAAAAATGTGTCAAAATTGTCCGACGTGTCCACCATAATGTCGCAGTCACGATAAAAATCACTGATCACCGCCATTACTAGTAAAAAAAAAAAAAATTATTAATAAAAATGCTATAAAACTATCCCCTATTTTGTAGACGCTATAACTTTTGCACAAACCAATCAATATACGCGTATTGCGTTTTTTTATTACCAAAAATATGTAGAAGAATACATTCCTGACACAGCATGACAGCATATACGTGTGGGTAGGCTCCGCCCCCTGCCCTATCACAGGACCGGTTATACTATAAGATTAGGTCTCCTCCCTACCTCCAGTATTCTCTTTTTTTTCCCTCACTGCTAACAGCCGGTTATGCTGCTGCTGAAAGAGCAGGATTTTTAATTTTTCCCTCACCTGTCAGACACTTCTAACCAAGCCGCACAGGTTCGAGCCTCTCCTGTGACGAAGCTCCCCGCTGTAAAGGCTGACATGAACTTCTATATGGGGGAGACCTCACCCCACAAGGATCCTAGAGAGGGGTGCAGGTATCTGGTCTCTAGGGATTGCTCCTTTATCATGATGCTATGGATGGACATTCATTGGACTTTCTGTTTGGACTTGAAGCATGCAGGTGGTAAGGCACCACCTGGTGCACAAATCAATAATATTCAGTTACTGCTGCAAGTATGTTGTTAAGCTATTCAAACAGTCATCCAAACAGGCTTCATCAGATTAACCAAAGGTGCCATTCTTCCAACAGAAGAAACAATATCCTTTTCAGAGACCCTGGGACAGAAAATAGAGCCAGAGATGAAGAAGGTTCATACCACTGTTAAGTAGTGTTTTGTGACCTGCGTCTGAGCTCACTTCGGTAGCCAGAGTGTTAGGACCCCAGACAGGATGAAAGCAGAGCTCTGGTCAGTGATAAACTCTCTATGATGGCGGATCCTAGATTGAAAAGGAGTAGCCAATGATGCAGTTCAGCCACTGCGGGTACAAGACCGTATGCTGTTTCTCCAGTAATTATTGTGATCAGTGAACCCTTATGGCTCATCCCACAAACACATGCTGCTTTAAGTCAGAGTGGTGACTGTTCAAGTCGGATCTGGTGATATCTAGAAGGAGGATTAATCCCTTATGTTAATCGCCAATGACCAGAGGATAGCCAAAAAGGCAAAGTAACGAAGAGTGAATGACAGGCTATACCTAGGAGAACTATAGCAGAAAATAAAGAATCAATTATCATCTTTATTAAACCCAAAAGCCGCCCAGTAGGGCAGCTGACAGTTCTATGTACATTTGAGCTTAGGATCCGTGGGTCCTGTGCATTAAGGAAACTGATAGAATTTTCATTCCTCTCTGCCAATTCATTGCATCCCCTCCATGACGCATTAGAAGCACAAGGGTTATGACTACATGGTTGTTAGTCAAAAGTAAGACTTGAATAACAAGCAGAAGGATGAGGATCCAAAATTGCATAGGCCATCATTGCAATTAATCTCTCCAGCCGTCAGTAAGGCTTGGCCTCCACAAATCATACCCCATGATTTTCAAGAAGTATCATTTATAGCGGTGCAACTCCAAGTCGCAGCGACTTCAAAGTAGTCCCTACACTACTTTTGATCCTACTGTGATGTACTTGGGACCATGGACATCAAGAATACACAGGGATTGATTCAAGTCGCATAAGAATCGCAGGAAATCGCACGGTTTTTAGGTCGCAATAGTGGAAGCCTAGGCTAAGACTGTAGATGGTCTTTGGACCTAGCAAGTTGCATAATCGCATGGTTGCAAAGTGGGTGAGGTTGAGGATAGACACAAGTCGATCAAGTCCAACCTATGTGTGTGATTATATGTCGGTATTACCTTGTATATCCTGTATGTTGTGGTCGTTCACAAGTGTGTGTTTGAGTGTATGTGTGTATACTGTATACACACTTCGAGATGCCCATGTTTCGGCAAGTACCTTCGCTTGGCCGTTAGAGTTCACTACGAGTTCATCGGGCAGACTGTGTCCTTTTCACAAACTCCGGGCATTTCCCGGGATATTAGGTCCAGTAGGGGCCAACTTGTGGGAGCAAGGACTTCTGGTGAGCCTTGTTTGAGCAACAGACTGGCGCAAAAACTTCCAGCTTCTGGGAAAAGAGTCCTAGTACAGACTCTGATCGAGTCAGGAGGAGTCCTCATCTAGAGACCAACTAGTTTCATTACAACAATGACCTATCAGGAAGCAGTTCTGAATCTCTGAAAAAAATACAATAAAGTTACCCTCAGAGAGAGCAACAGTATAAGTATCTCACTTGAACAAATAGCTCTTTTCCATTGGTTGTATCCCACGGTCGCAAGAGGGTAAAGTAACCTGTAGTAACCCAGGTGGTCCAAAGGGCCCAAGGAAAGGTTGACAACTGTATTAACTGTTTTTTCGTAGTAAGGAAAGAATTACTTCCTGCACCAGGAACAGTGAATCCACAGAGGAAACAAGTCCCCTTTTGAGGAGGTAGCTAAGCTAACTAATTTTTCAGCGTATCAGCTATTAGGCATATCGATCATCACAAGTTGTTACTCGTCGGGTATTCATGCCGATGAAGGACAAGGTGTCCAAAAGTCAGAGTTGCAGTAGTCGCAGGCTGACGTCTTTCCGAAACGCAACAAAAAGAGCCTCAACTATGCTGCAAAGACTCAGCAAAATGAGGAAGGCCTATCTTCGCTGTCAAGAATAAATGCAGAACTAGTCAACTTCTGTCAGAGGCATCTCCCAAGCAGGTCTACCAGCTCGTTAGGTAGGGTTTCTAGAACTTACTGCCAGATGGCGTAAGGTACAAAGGCCGTTGGATGACAAATGGATAGTCTCCAAACCAACAAGCCAATCAAGAGATCGGCAACAAGTAAAGGCTATCAAGATATTGGTCTGACAATAACCTGGGTGGCTTCCCAGAGGTGGAAGCAGAGAAACTAATCACAGCCAGATGGGCATGCAGACTGGCCAATATGCATATTGAACAAACCTAACAGTCTCCAGGATCCTTATCCGGATTCGCAGCCGTTTAGTGGTAATAACAATAATGGCCCTGTGGCTTGCAGGCCATGATATACGCGGGTACAATATCATCCTATTCTCCTTCCAGAGGTCCAACACATCATACAGCGTGGCCAACGGTATCTTCCAAATCCATACAAGTTATATCTACATGCTGGAGACCAAGAAGTGGAATGTCTCACCTTTTTAGTGTTTGAAATCCTATGGAAGTCAGAACGTCTACTCCAGACTTCAAGTACATTAGATACGAGAAAAACCTACAGAATTTAAAGGATGGAATTCTGTTTCTTGCTGTAAGGATTGAATTGTATACAAGTAAGCCTAGAGACAGCATTAAAGGATACAGGAAACTCAGTTGTGTCCTCACCCTCTGGGATCCAGTAACGGTTGCATATTTTGGCAACCAATGCCGAAAGAACTGGGCAGATTATTCTTTCCCCCATGGGGTCTTCCAAATAGTGTGAGACACATGGTCTCACTCTCCATCCAGAAGGATAAAACATCCCCAACATGGCCAGTAACACGGAATAAGTATTCTGTATGGCAAATAGGTCTAGAAGGATCTCAGACATCCAAGTGTCAAGCCATAAACTACCTTGTTGCTGAAATTATCAGGCAAAATGGCTCTAGTTTCTTCCAACACTATACAAAGGTTGATGTCTTTGCAACCTGGGTTAGAACATCATCCTTTTGGCATATCCAAACTAAAGTGTTTGAAGTGCCACAAACCCTGAAAATAGATTCAAGGTTGAAGATGATAGACATAGAATTGGCCCTTCTTCAAAAAGCAAAACGATAGGCTCGACAGGCCTAACGACATCAGAAGACAAGCATTGTCCAATCGCAGGAGTGCAGATCAAGTCAGTCAAAGGGCTTAGATGGCTAGGACAAATCTATCACATAAGGGCAGAGACCGCTCTTCGAAACTGATTACGCATCCATAGGCGGAACTCTAAAGGAGTCCCTTTAGAGTTAATATGTAAACTAAGACCTGGTCTACATTCAACACGCTGGAGGTCCATTCGTATGGACCAGCAGCCTTAACTATTATACATCTCAGTCGTTAGTGGGGATAGATCTAATCCTCGAACACTCCAACAGTACCCACCCTTATCGGCTGGTGATTTTGTACATCCCACACGTATATGCTGTCATGCTGTGTCAGGAATGAGGAAAATGTTATACTTATCTAACAGTGATTTTCCTTTCCTGATGCAAGCATGACAGCATATTGGGGTCCCTCCAGTAAAAAAAAAAAAAAAAAAATTATTTTATATATATATATATATATATATATATATATATATATATATGTGTAAATAAATAAAATGAAAAAAAACGAAAGGCCTCGCAGTGATGCTAATAGTATAACCGGTCCTGTGATAGGGCAGGGGACGGAGCCTACCAACACGTATATGCTGTCATGCCTGCATCAGGAAAGGAAAATTACCGTTAGGTAAGTATAAAATTTTCCTCATATCGGCCTAAACTGAGGAAAAAAAAAAATTTTATATATTTTTTTGCGGATATTTATTATAGCAAAAAGTAAAAAATGTGGTTTTTTTTTTTTCAAAATTTCGCTCTTTTTTTGTTTATAGCGCAAAAAATAAAAACCGCAGAGGTGATTAAATACCACCAAAAGAAAGCTCTATTTGTGGGGAAAAAAGGACGTCGATTTTGTTTGGGAACCACGTCTCACATCTGCGCAATTGTCAGTTAAAGCAATGCAGTGTCGAATCGCAAAAAGTGCTCTAGTCTTTGGCCAGCCAAATGGTCCAGGGCTGAAGCGGTTAACTGGCAATTGCGAGGTCATGCAGCACTGTACCTAAATTAATTTTTTTTTTTCCACACAAATAGAGCTTTCTTTTGGTCATATTTAATTACCACTGTGATTTTTTTCGTTTTTCTTATAAAATTTTTCAAATAAATAATCTTTAGGCCAAAATGTATTCTGCAACATTTTTTTGGCAAAAATAACCCAAATCAGTGGATATTATTTAGTATGTGTGAAAGTTAGGCTTCATGTACATGGGACGTTTTTACAACCTCTCCTGAACAATTTAACTTGACAGATAGTAATCAACGTTTAAAATGTTCATGTTGCCGCGTTTACATGCCGCGTTTAGCAGCGTTTTGCTGCATTTGCGTTTAGAAGCGTTTTTAAAAAAGTAACCAAAAATTAAAAACACCTGTAAACTAAACGTGGCTAAATTCTGAGTTGCCGCGTTTACACGCGTTTACAAGCTGTTACAGGCATTTGACGCTTCAAATGCCTCTGAATATCCATCCTGAATGCATTTTTTTGCGTTCCAAAAAATGCTTCTAAACTCAACTGCCTAGAAAGGGACTATAAAAGACCCTTTGTACATGTACTGATAAGATAACATAGAGGAGAGTTCAAGGGCAGCTGAAAAAAAAAGTTGAACTGCTCCTAAATATCCGTTTATCAGCAGCAGTGTACACAAGGCCTAATAGAGCAGGGGTAGAAAACCTTTGAGAAATGGAGATCTACCTGGACAACATTGAACAGATCAAAAATCACCAGGGGGAAGTGCCCCCCCTCCATTTTTTAAAGAAATTTCCTAGCAACCGCCCCAATTAAAAGTAAAGACGAAGAAAACCTAGAAAAATCTACTAAAACTAATGTCATTTTATAAATATTAAAACTTAACCTACCTTAAAAGATAGCTTCATGCCTGGGGAAGTTGGTCATCCCCACAAATCTGATGCTGGAGTTCATCATGAAAACAGAACACCTGGTACTGTAGGCTGATTTTCTTGATGGGTTTCAGGCCTGGCTATCTGCTGTGATTTCTGGCCAGTGTAAGTAGTAGGTAGAGCAGCATACAGGGGTCAGTAGTATGCAAGGTAAGGTGACCAGATTTTTAAAATGAAATCCAGGGACATTTTTTTTTTTTTTTGGCAAATGGTATTTTATAAGCATATTTTCCTCAAATGATATATGCAGTGTATGTGTTTATGGAGTGATTGTATGATATGACATGTTATTTCTCACATTTTGCCCATGAGATAAAGAAAAAAAATACTTATAATAATTTTTTGGGATATGACTACCAAATGTTAAGAAAATAAGATGCATTTATTGATATTATATATAATTATATATTTCTCTATATACTGTATCTCCCTCTCTCTCTCTGTATATACTGTACCCCCTCTCTCTGTACATACTGCATATCCCCTCTTTCCCTGTATATACTGTACCCCCCCCCCTCTCTCTCTGTATATACCGCATCTCCCCCCTCTTTCTGTATATAGTGTACCACTCCCCTTTCTCTCTCTCTCTCTCTCTCTCTGCATATACTGTACCCCACCTCTCTGTGTATATACTGTATCCCCCCTCTCTGTATATATACTGTACCCCTCTCTGTATACTGTATATACTGTATCCCCCTCTCTGTATATACATAATCTCCCCTCTCTCTATAAATACTGCAACCCCCCCTCTGTATACTGTAACCCCCCTCTATGTATACTGTAACACACCCCTCTATGTATACTGTAACACCCATCTCTCTGTATATACTGTACCCCCTCCCCATCTCTCTGTATATACTGTATCCCCCTCTCTCTCTTTACTGTAACTCTTGCCAACTCTATACTGTAACCCTTGTCCTCTCTGTATATACTGTAACCCCCTCTGTATATACTGTAACCCCACCTCTGTATACTGCAACCCCCCCTCTCCCTCTCTGTATACTGTAACACCCCCCTCTCTGTATACTGTAACCCCCCTCTGTATACTGTAACACCCCCCCTCTGTATACTGTACCCCCTCCCCATCTCTCTGTATATACTGTACCCCCTGCCCATCTCTCTCTATATACTGTATCCCCCCTCTCTCTCTATACTGTAACCCTTGCCCCCTCTGTATATACTGTAATCCCCCTCTGTATACTGTAACCCCCCCTCTCCCTCTCTGTATACTGTAACATCCCCCTCTGTATAATGTACCCCCTCCCCATCTCTCTGTATATACTGTACCCCCTCCCCATCTCTCTGTATATACTGTACCCCCCATCTCTCTGTATATACTGTACCCCCTCCCCATCTCTCTGTATATACTGTATCCCCCCTCTCTCTATACTGTAACCCTTGCCATCTCTGTATATACTGTAACCCCCCCTGTATATACTGTAACCCCCCTCTCCCTCTCTGTATACTGTAACCCCCCTCTCTCTGTACCTCAACAGTTTGGTTCTGGCTGTCCATCACGTGTAGTCTCTCTGCAGGTTGCAGCCAATGGTCGGGTGTAGTGTGGCCTCTAAATGCTCCTCGAGTGTCAGTCTGGGCCCCGCCCCCTCCCTTCTCCTTCCTTCCATTCAGCAGAGCAACCAGCACAGCTGTGTGTCTGTGTACAATCAGCTGTGCGCCGCTTGGGGGGATCTGGGCTGGATCGGCACTGCAGGGGGAGAAAAGCAGTGACTGCAGCCTGGAGTTGGACCTGGCGGCCCCTGCCTGCAATCCGGGGACAAATTTAGGGGACAACCTTGGACCGGGGACCATGTCCTCAGTCCTGGGATTGTCCCCGGAAACCAGGGACGTCTGGTCACCGTAATGAAAGGGAGTGTACCGGGGTCAGCAGTATCTAAAGCAGTGTACAGGGGTCAGTAGTAGGTAGGGCAGTGTACAGAGGTCAGTAGTATGTAGGGCAGTGTAGAGAAGTCAGTAGTATGTAGGGAAGCATACAGAGATCAGTAGGATGCAGGGCAGTGTACAGAGGTCAGTAGTATGTAGGGCAGTGTACAGGGGTCAGTAGTATGTAGGGCAGTGTACAGGGGTCAGTAGTATGTAGAGCAGTGTACAGGGGTCAGTAGTATGTAGGGCAGTGTACAGGGGTCAGTAGTATGTAGAGCAGTGTACAGAGGTCAGTAGTATGTATGGCAGTGTACAGAGGTCAGTAGTATGTATAGCAGTGTACAGAAGTCAGTAGTATGTATGGCAGCATACAGAGATCAATAGGATGTAGGGCAGTGTACAGAGGTCAGTAGTAGGTAGGGCAGCGTACAGAGGTCAGTAGCAGGTAGAGCAGTTTACAGAGGTCAGTAGTAGGTAGTACTGAGGCCAGGAGGGCAAGTTATAGGGGGGTCAGGGGGGCACGGTGCAGGGGGGTCAGGAGAGCACAGTACTGGTAGGTCAGGAGGGTACAGTACATTGGGATCAGGACAGCTGGGCATGGTTCTGGGGCATTAGAAGGGCTGGAGTGTTAGTGGGGCATGGTGCTGGGGCATCAGGAGGGCTGGGTGTCAGGAGGGCATCAGGGGGGCTAGGTGTCATGAGGACTTTAGGAGGGTTGGGTGTCAGGAGGGCATCAGGGGGGGTCTGGGTGTCAGGAGAACTTTAGGGGGTTGGGTATCAGAAGGGCATCAGGGGGGCTGGGTGTCAGGAGGACTTTAGGAGGGTTGGGTGTCAGGAGGGCATCAGGGGGGTTGGGTGTCAGGAGGGCATCAGGGGGGCTGGGTGTCAAGAAGGCATCAGGGGAGCTGGGTGTCATGAGGGCATTTGGGGAGGGCTGGGTGTCAGAAGGGCATCAGGGGGGCTGGGTGTCAGGAGGACTTTAGGAGGGTTGGGTGTCAGGAGGGCATCAGGGGGTCTGGGTGTCAGGAGGGCATCAGGGGGGCTGGGTGTCAAGAAGGCATCAGGGGAGCTGGGTGTCAGGAGGGCATTTGGGGAGGGCTGGGTGTCAGGAGGGCATCAGGGGGGCTGGGTGTCAGGAGGGCATCAGGGGGGCTTGGTGTCAGGAGGACATTAGGGGCTGGATGTCAAGAGGGCATCAGGGGAGCTGGGTGTCAGGAGGGCATTAGGGGCTGGATGTCAAGAGGGCATCAGGGGAGCTGGGTGTCAGAAGGGCATTAGGGGGCTGGATATCAGGGGGGCTGGGTGTCAGGAGGGCATCAGGGGGGCTGATGTCAGGAGGGCATCAGGGGGGCTTGTGTCAGGAGGGCATCAGGGGGGCTTGTGTCAGGAGGGCATCAGGGGGGCATCAGGGGGGCTGGGTGTCAGGAGGGCTGGGTGTCAGGAGGACATCAGGGGGGCTGGGTGTCAGGTGGGCGGGGGTGGGCATCAGGGGGATGGGTGTCAGGAGGGCATCAGGGAGGCTGGGTGTCAGGAGGGCATCAGGAAAATGGGTGTCAGGAGGGCATCAGGGGATTGGGTGTCAGGAGGGCATCAGGGGGCGGGTGTCAGGAGGTCTGGGGAATTAGGGGGGCTGAGGTGTCAGGAGGGCTGGAGTATTTGGAGAAGTTTTCAATGCAGAGTAGCGCAGTGAAGGTGCAGGGGTCAGTAGTATGTAGGGCAGTGTACAGGGGTCAGTAGTATGTAGCAGTGTACAGGGGTCAGTAGTATGTATGGCAGTGTACAGAAGTCAGTAGTATGTAGGGCAGCATACAGAGATCAGTAGGAAGCAGGGCAGTGTACAGGGGTCAGTACTATGTAAGGCAGTGTACAGGGGTCAATAGTATGTAGGGCAGTGTTCAGGGGTCAGTAGTATGTAGAGCAGTGTATAGAGGTCAGTAGTATGTATGGCAGTGTACAGAAGTCAGTAGTATGTAGGGTAGCATACAGAGATCAATAGGATGTAGGGCAGTGCACAGAGGTCAGTAGTAGGTAGGGCAGCGTACAGAGGTCAGTAGCAGGTAGAGCAGTGTACAGAGGTCAGTAGTAGGTAGTACTGAGGCCAGGAGGGCAAGTTATAGGAGGGTCAGGGGGGCACGGTGCAGGGGGGTCAGGAGAGCACAGTACTGGTAGGTCAGGAGGGTACAGTACATTGGGATCAGGACAGCTGGGCATGGTGCTGGAGCATTAGAAGGGCTGGAGTGTTAGTGGGGCATGGTGCTGGGGCATCAGGAGGGCTGGGTGTCAGGAGGGCATCAGGGGGGCTAGGTGTCATGAGGACTTTAGGAGGGTTGGGTGTCAGAAGGGCATCAGGGGGGGTCTGGGTGTCAGGAGGACTTTAGGGGGTTGGGTGTCAGGAGGGCATCAGGGGGGCTGGGTGTCAGGAGGACTTTAGGAGGGTTGGGTGTCAGAAGGGCATCAGGGGGTCTGGGTGTCAAGAAGGCATCGGGGGGCTGGGTGTCAGGAGGGCATTGGGGGAGGGCTGGGTGTCAGGAGGGCATCAGGGGGGCTGGGTGTCAGGAGGGCATCAGGGGGGCTGGGTGTCAGGAGGACATTAGGGGCTGGATGTCAAGAGGGCATTAGGGGAGCTGGGTGTCAGGAGGGCATTAGGGGCTGGATGTCAAGAGGGCATCAGGGGAGCTGGGTGTCAGTAGGGCATCAGGGGGGCTGATGTCAGGAGGGCATCAGGGGGGCTTGTGTCAGGAGGGCATCAGGGGGGCCGGTGTCAGGAGGGCATCAGGGCGCTGGGTGTCAGGAGGGCATCAGGGGGGCTGGGTGTCAGGAGGGCTGGGTGTCACAGGTGCTGGGTGTCAGGAGGACATCAGGGGGGCTGGGTGTCAGGTGGGCGGGGGTGGGCATCAGGGGGATGGGTGTCAGGAGGGCATCAGGGAGGCTGGGTGTCAGGAGGGCATCGGGAGAATGGGTGTCAGGAGGGCATCAGGAGGATGGGTGTCAGGAGGGCATCAGGGGGCGGGTGTCAGGAGGTCTGGGGCATTAGGGGGGCTGAGGTGTCAGGAGGGCTGGAGTATTTGGAGAAGTTTTTTTTCAATGCAGAGTAGCGCAGTGAAGGTGCAGTTAAAAACCTACATGTCCTGCAGCCAATTTTTTCTCACCTTCCAACGTGGTATTACTCACAAGCCCCTTGGATCGGGGAGAAGGGCCGGGGTGAGGATGACTGCGGAAGAGCAAGAGCTTGGGCATGCTTGGAGAAGAGCCTGAACGCGCCCGAACCATTCCGGAGGCTTTCCCTGCCCCGCAGCTGCACGTTTGCAAGGAGCCCCGGAATGGTTTGGGCATGTTCGGGCTCTTCTCCGAGCACGCCCTAGGATTCGGAGCTCAGGAGAAGACTGGGGCGGCAACACATGGGACGTGTTCGCTAGCTACCTATCACCTGTCAGTGGTAGACAGCTTGCGATCGACGGGTTGCCGACCCCGGTATAGAGTCTACAAACTATGGGATATACAGTATATTTGAAAATTGATCGATTCTGATGTACTGATGGATGGCCTATCTCATTTGTTGAGGCCCGTAACTGCCAGGACAATACAAATACCCCCCAAATGACCCATTTTTGAAACATACACAGTCCAAGATATTTAGGGGCATGGCAAGTTTTTTGAAGTTGTAATTTTTTGTCACAGAAATTGAAGAAATTAAATAAAATCGTTTTTTGCACAATTTTTTTTACATACTGTCACAAGTGCAGTACAGCGTCATTATATGACTGGTGTGGCAGCAATCAGGGATATTGACTGGTGACCATATTAAAAAAAAAAGTAAATATTTTTTTATTAAATTTTATTAAATCTTTCCGGAGCTCAAGTGGCTAATTACCTCTTTTCAAGTGAAAATAAATTCATAAACACATATAATGAATTAAAACAAAACTAGAAAATAATAAGTACATATTTGTGGTATTTTGCCTCAATCAAATAATCAAGGCAGGACTGCTAGCACAGCGATGAGCAAAATGGGTACATTCAAGGTCAGCGATGATGGAATCATATAGCCTGAATGCTTGTTCCAGGTCAATGGCTCACTAGATGGTAACTCTATGATCAAGATTATAGCCCCAGAACTGCACTTTTCAGAAACAAGGCAATAACAGTAGCTTCCATAGTAGCTTCCATATTCGTAACCTCACAAGTTTCCTTTCAGAAAGATCTTTCCGTGTCTGGGGTAGGGATGGTCCTGATGTTCGAATCGATGGTTCATGAACAAATGAACCAACATATGGGACGTTTGCGGCAAATACGAGCGCTGCGGAGCGCTCCATAATGCACTGCGAGATCACAGTGCATTGACGGCTGCTGATTCACCAAAGCATGCATCTGACCTGCATGCTTTGGCCAATCACAGCGCAATCTGCTGTGAGAGCCATGATTGGCCAAAGGCAGGGTGCTTTCATGGCTCAGGAGGCTAAGTCCATGCCCCTCACTATATAAGGCTGCTTACACGGCGGCCGTGTATAGTGTGATAAAGTAGAGAGGAGAACTCGAGCTAGATTAGGCAGGTTAGTTTAAAAAAAATATATATATATATACAGTGGGGACGGAAAGTATTCAGACCCCCTTAAATTTTGCACTCTATGTTATATTGCAGCCATTTTCTAAAATCATTTAAGTTCATTTTTTTTTCCTCATTAATCTACACACAGCACCCCATATTGACAGAAAAACACAGAATTGTTGACATTTTTGCAGATTTATTAAAAAAGAAAAACTGAAATATCACATGGTCCTAAGTATTCAGACTCTTTGCTGTGACACTCATATATTTATCTCAGGTGCTGTTCATTTCTTCTGATCATCCTTGAGATGGTTCTACACCTTAATTTGAGTCCAGCTGTGTTTGATTATACTGATTGGACTTGATTAGGAAAGCCACACACCTGTCTATATAAGACCTTACAGCTCACAGTGCACGTCAGAGCAAATGAGAATCATGGGGTCAAAGCAAATGCCTGAAGAGCTCAGAGACAGAATTGTGGCAAGGCACAGATCTGGCCAAGGTTACCAAAAAAATTCTGCTCCACCTAAGGTTCCTAAGAGCACAGTGGCCTCCATAATCCTTAAATGGAAGATGTTTGGGACGACCAGAACCCTTCCTAGAGCTGGCCGTCCGGCCAAACTGAGCTATCGGGGGAGAAGAGCCTTGGTGAGAGAGGTAAAGAAGAACCCAAAGATCACTGTGGCTGAGCTCCAGAGATGCAGTCGGGAGATGGGAGAAAGTTGTAGAAAGTCAACCATCACTGCAGCCCTCCACTAGTCGGAGCTTTATGGCAGAGTGGCCCGACGGAAGCCTCTCCTCAGTGCAAGACACATGAAAGCCCGCATGGAGTTTGCTAAAAAAACACCTGAAGGACTCCAAGATGGTGAGAAATAAGATTCTCTGGTCTGATGAGACCAAGATAGAACTTTTCGGCCTTAATTCTAAGTGGTATGTGTGGAGAAAACCAGGCACTGCTCATCACCTGTCCAATACAGTCCCAACAGTGAAGCATGGTGGTGGCAGCATCATGCTGTGGGGGTGTTTTTCAGCTGCAGGGACAGGATGACTGGTTGCAATCAAGGGAAAGATGAATGTACAGGGATATCCTGGACCAAAACCTTCTCCAGAGTGCTCAGGACCTCAGACTGGGCCGAAGGTTTACCTTCCAACAAGACAATGACCCTAAGCACACAGCTAAAATAACAAAGGAGTGGCTTCACAACAACTCCATGACTGTTCATGAATGGCCCAGCCAGAGCCCTGACTTAAACCCAATTGAGCATCTCTGGAGAGAACTAAAAATGTCTGTCCACCAACGTTTACCATCCAACCTGACAGAACTGGAGAGGATCTGCAAGGAGGAATGGCAGAGGATCCCCAAATCCAGGTGTGAAAAACTTGTTGCATCTTTCCCAAAAAGACTCATGGCTGTATTAGATCAAAAGGGGCTGAAATACTGAGCAAAGGGTCTGAATACTTAGGACCATGTGATATTTCAGTTTTTCTTGTTTAATAAATCTGCAAAAATGTCAACAATTCTGTTTTTCTGTCAATATGGGGTGCTGTGTGTACATTAATGAGGAAAACATTGAACTTATATGATTTTAGCAAATGGCTGCAATATAACAAAGAGTGAAAAATGTAAGGGGGTCTGAATACTTTCCGTCCCCACTGTGTGTGTATATATATATATATATATATATATATATATATATATATATATATACCGTGGTGTAGTATATATCAGGCCAGGATTGACCATATGGCATTTGGCACTTGGTCTTGCAGCCGGGCTGCTCTTTGAGCCCGCGCCGCTCACCCAGCCTCTCCGTGGCCCCACGAAGGGGGAGGAGCTAGGGGGGACACCTGCTGCACACACCTTGGAGCTGGATCAGAGAGAACGTGAGTGCAGCCCCCCTGTAACCTGGATAGGAAGAGCAGTGGGGACGGCTAGAAGAATCATTTTGAGACAGCAGGAGGAAGATGAAGAGAATGATTCTTCTATATGCAGCCACCCCCAGTGCTCCTCGTATCCTGCTTATTTCTGCTGCCCCCCTGTGCTCTCCTCCTCCCCCCTGGCTCTCAGCCTCCCTCATGCTCTCCACCTCCCTCATCCTCTCCGCTGCCCCCCTATGCTCTCCACATCATCCATGCTCTCTGCTGCCCCCCATGCTCTTCACATCCCTCCTGGCTCTCAGCTTCCCCTGTGCTCTCCACCTCCCCCATGCACTCCGCTGCCCACCTATGCTCTTCATACCCCCCCATGCTCTCCACTGCCCCCTTGTGCTCTCCACCTCCCCCCTGGCTCTCAGCCTCCCCCATGCTCTCCACCTCCCCTCATGCTCTCTGCTGCCCCCCCATGCTCTCCACTTCCTCCCTGGCTCTCAGCCTCCCCCGTGCTCTCCACCTCCCCCCATGCTCTCCGCTGCCCCCCATGCTCTCCACCTCACCTCCCACCTCCCCCTGGCTCTCAGCCTCCCCCATGCTCTCCGCTGCCCCCCTGTGCTCTCCACATCTCTCCTGGCTCTCAGCCTCTCAATAGATCTCAAATCTATTTCCCAAAGACAACCTCTGAATATGACACTGAGAATGTGCACTCAACTTCTTTGGTGGACCATGGCGAGGTCTGTTCTGAGTGGAACCTGTCCTGTTAACCTGCTGTATGGTCCTGGCCACCATGCTGCAGCTCAGTTTCAGGGTCTTGGCAATCTTCTTATAGCCTAGGCCATCTTTATGTAGAGCAACAATTATTTTTTTCAGATCCTTTAGAGAGTTCTTTGCCATGAGGTGCCATGTTGAACTTCCAGTGACCAGTATGAGAGAGTGAGAGCGATAACACCAAATTTAACACACCTGCTTCCTATTCACACCTGAGACCTTGTAACACTAACAAGTCACCTGACACCGGGGAGGTAAAATGACTAATTCGGCCCAATTTGAACATTTTCACTTAGGGGTGTACTCACTTTTGTTGCCAGCTGTTTAGACATTAATGGCTGTGTATTGAGTTATTTTGAAGGGACAGCAAATTTACATTGTTATACAAACTGTACACTCACTACTTTACATTGCAGCAAAGTGTAATCTCTTCAGTGTTGTCACATGAAAAGATATAATAAAATATTTACACAAATTGGAGGGGTGTACTCACTTCTGTGAGATACTGTGTGTGAAGAAAGAAAGAAAGAAAGAAAGAAAGAAAGAAAGAAAGAAAGAAAGAAAGAAAGAAAGAAAGAAAGAAAGAAAGAAAGAAAGATGGACAGGAAAGAAAGAGAAAGACAGACAGATGGACAGGAAAGAAAGAGAAAGACAGACAGATGGACAGGAAAGAAAGAGAAAGAAAGAAAGAAAGAAAGAAAGAAAGAAAGAAAGAAAGAAAGAAAGAAAGAAAGAAAGAAAGAAAGAAAGAAAGAAAGAAAGAAAGAAAGAAAGAAAGAAAGAAAGAAAGAAAGATGGACAGGAAAGAAAGAGAAAGACAGACAGATGGAAGGAAAGAAAGAAAGAAAGAAAGAAAGAAAGAAAGAAAGAAAGAAAGAAAGAAAGAAAGAAAGAAAGAAAGAAAGAAAGAAAGAAAGAAAGAAAGAAAGATGGACAGGAAAGAAAGAGAAAGACAGACAGATGGACAGGAAAGAAAGAAAGAAAGACAGATGGACAGGAAAGAAAGAGAAAGAAAGAAGAAGAAAGAAAGAAAGAAAGAAAGAAAGAAAGAAAGAAAGAAAGAAAGATGGACAGGAAAGAAAGAGAAAGACAGACAGATGGACAGGAAAGAAAGAGAAAGAAAGAAAGAGAGGGGGATGGAGAAAGAAAGAAGGAAAGAAAGAAAGAGAGGGGGATGGAGAAAGAAAGATGGACAGGAAAGAAAGAGAAAGAAAGACAGATGGAAGGAAAGAAAGAAAGAAAGAAAGAAAGACAGGAAAGAAAGAGAAAGAAAGACAGATGGACAGGAAAGAAAGAAGGAAAGAAAGAAAGAGAGGGGGATGGAGAAAGAAAGAAGGAAAGAAAGAAAGAGAGGGGGATGGAGAAAGAAAGAAGGAAAGAAAGAAGGAAAGAAAGAAAGAAAGAAAGAAAGAAAGAAAGAAAGAAAGAAAGAAAGAAAGAAAGAAAGAAAGAAAGAAAGAAAGAAAGAAAGAAAGAAAGAAAGAAAGAAAGAAAGAAAGATGGACAGGAAAGAAAGAGAAAGACAGACAGATGGACAGGAAAGAAAGAAAGAAAGACAGATGGACAGGAAAGAAAGAGAAAGAAAGAAAGAAAGAAAGAAAGAAAGAAAGAAAGAAAGAAAGAAAGAAAGAAAGATGGACAGGAAAGAAAGAGAAAGACAGACAGATGGACAGGAAAGAAAGAGAAAGAAAGAAAGAGAGGGGGATGGAGAAAGAAAGAAGGAAAGAAAGAAAGAGAGGGGGATGGAGAAAGAAAGATGGACAGGAAAGAAAGAGAAAGAAAGACAGATGGAAGGAAAGAAAGAAAGAAAGAAAGAAAGACAGGAAAGAAAGAGAAAGAAAGACAGATGGACAGGAAAGAAAGAAGGAAAGAAAGAAAGAGAGGGGGATGGAGAAAGAAAGAAGGAAAGAAAGAAAGAGAGGGGGATGGAGAAAGAAAGAAGGAAAGAAAGAAGGAAAGAAGGAAAGAAAGAAAGAAAGAAAGAAAGAAAGAAAGAAAGAAAGAAAGAAAGAAAGAAAGAAAGAAAGAAAGAAAGAAAGAAAGAAAGAAAGAAAGAAAGAAAGAAAGAAGAAAGAAGGAAAGAAAGAAAGAGAGGGGGATGGAGAAAGAAAGAAGGAAAGAAAGAAAGAGAGGGGGATGGAGAAAGAAAGAAGGAAAGAAAGAAGGAAAGAAAGAAAGAAAGAAAGAAAGAAAGAAAGAAAGAAAGAAAGAAAGAAAGAAAGAAAGAAAGAAAGAGAAAGAAAGAAAGAGAAAGAAAGACAGATGGAAGGAAAGAAAGAAAGAAAGAAAGAAAGAAAGAAAGAAAGACAGATGGACAGGAAAGAAAGAAGGAAAGAAAGAAAGAGAGGGGGATGGAGAAAGAAAGAAGGAAAGAAAGAAAGAAAGAAAGAAAGAAAGAAAGAAAGAAAGAAAGAAAGAAAGAAAGAAAGAAAGAAAGATGGATGGACAGGAAAGAAAGAGAAAGAAAGACAGATGGACAGGAAAGAGAAAGAAAGACAGATGGAAGGAAAGAAAGAGAAAAAAAGAAAGATGGAAGGAAAGAAAGAAAAAAAGAAAGAAAGAAAAAAAAGAAAGATGGACAGGAAAGAAAGAAAGAAAGAAAGAAAGAGAGGGGGGATGGTTGGATAAGGGTCTGGTAAGGCTGCTTGCTTGGATAAGGGTCTGGTATGGATTTTGGGGGGGACCCCACGCCAATTTTTTTTTTTAATTTTGGAGTGGAGTTCCCCTTAAAATCAGTGCCAGACCCACAGGGCCTGGTATGGATTTTGGGGGGGATCCCACGCTGTTTTTTTTACAATTTGGCGTGGAGTTCCCCCTAAAATCCATGCCAGACTTGAAGGGCCTGGTATAGATTGGGGGGGGGAACCCACACCGATTTTTTCCTTTGATTTTTTATCTATATTGCCGGGAGCAGGCAATACATTACAGCCGTGAGCAAGTTTACATTACATTTTTTCCTTTAGAAATGTAATTTTGCTGCGGCACTGTTCTACACATTGCACAGATGCGCCACTTTACAGGCAGACTAAGGGGACCCACAGGCATGATATTTAAAGGAATATTTCATTGTTATTGTTTCACTTCAAGCATTATTAAAATCACTGCTCCTGAAAAAACTGTTGCTTTAAAAAATTTTTTTGCATTGATACATGTCCCCTGGGGCAGTACCCGGGGGGGTACTTTTTATGGCAAAAACTTGCATATAATCCTTTTGATTTTTCATGTTCGTGTCCCATAGACTTTAAAAGGGTTTGCATGTTCGTTAGAACTTTTTTGCCTGTTCGCATGTTCTTGTGAGAACCGAACCAGGGGGTGTTCGGCTCATTCCTAGTCTGGGGCATATGAGAATATTGTGGTGTTAAAGCATTTCTTCAGTGCTTTATTATTAGGGATGTTTGTAACTTATTTTGACCTCAATGTCCTTTTACAGGATTCTAGCAGGGAGAGAGTTCTGTGCAAAAAAAACCCTAATCACCACTTTTACGCCACTCTCCATCCGGAGACATGATAATGAATGCTTTGTATTCTTGTCACAGCAATAACGTATTTCTCCTTTACAGAATGCTTCTGCTACCAACAGTCTTTTTTTTCAGCAAATCACATAGGTCAATCATAGAAAGGCACTATTCTGAGTTATGAATTTGTATTAATTGTAATACTTATTGCAAAGTCTTCCTGTATGCATGTATGATTTAACCACTTGCTTACTTGGCACCTAAACCCCCCCTCCTGCCCAGATCAATTTTCAGCTTTCAGTGCTGTCACTCTTTTGCCGCATACACAAGGTCGGAATTTCTGACAATATTTGTGTGACCGTGTGTATGCAAGATAAGTTTGAGCCAACATCCGTCAGAAAAAAATCCACGGTTTTGTTGTCCGATCGTCTGTACACGGCATTTGAATTACAATTGCGTGGTCATACAACACTGTACCCAAATGAAATTTTTATCATTTTTTGTTCCCACAAATAGAGCTTTCCTTTGGTGGTATTTGATCACCTCTGGGTTTTTTATTTTTTTGTTAAGAAAATTAAAAAAGACCTAATTTTTTTTTTTTAAAACAATGCAAAACCGTTTTATATTTTGTTAATAAATTTTGCAAACAGGTAATTTTTCTCCTTCGTTGATGTACGCTGATGAGGCTACACTGATGGGCGCTGATAGGCTGCACTTAGCACCAATAGGCTGCATTGATGGGCACTGATAAGGCAACACTGATGGGCACTGATAGGGAAGCACTGATAGGCACTAATAGGCGGCACTGGTGGGCACTGATGAGGTGGCACTGGTGGGTACTGATAGGTGGCATTGGTGGGCACTGAGAGGTGGCACTGATGGGTGGGACTGATGGGCGGTACAAAAGGGCATTGATAGGTGGCACTGAAGGGCACTAATAGGTGGCACTGATAGGTGGCACTGATAGCTGGCACTGATGGGTGGCAGTGATGGGCACTGATCAGCACTGGTGGGTGACACTGATAGGCAGCACTGTTAGGTGGCACTGATGAGGCACTGATTGGCACCACTGGAGGGCATTGATAGGTGGCACTCTTAGGCACTGATAGGTGGCACTGATTGCTGGCACTTATATACTGGTGGGCACTGATCTGTGGGCACTGATTCGTGGCACTGGCAGGTGGCACTGGCAGGCGGTACTGGTGGGCATATATGAGGCGGCTTTGCCTCTTCCTCTTCAGGACCAATGTTCCTTCAACAGAAGCCGTGATCGGCTTTTTTTTCTCCTCACGCTGTCAGCGTGAGAAAAAAAAAAACGATTACCGATTTCTTCTGTTTACATCACGTGTTCAGCTGTCATTGGCTGGCAGCTGATCACATGGTAAGGGGTTAGTCACTTGAGTACAAACTGAAGCACTTGTAGTATTTTAAAGGATCTCTGTTTTCTCTTTCTCTCTACATAAAACATAAATACTCCTCTAATGCCCCATACACACGATGAGATTATCGGACGAATGATCGTCCGTTTTTTATTGCATGCTGATCTCAGATCGAATCTGATGAGTTTACTAAAGTCACGAAAATTCCCGCACGACAGAAATAAAATTCGGAAGTGATGTCATGTGTTGTAATGCATTTGTATTGCATTTTCGAAACGATAGCTGTACTGATTAAACGAAAATCGTACGATCTGACATCGTACGAAAAAAAATTTCCTGCATGTCCGATAGAATACTATCGGATGAACTGTCCTGATCGGCTCTCGAAAGCTCTGTACTAACGATCCAATTATCGTACGACTGCTTCGAAAGCGGTATTTTCCGTACTATTTTCTGATCGTGTGTACGGGGCATAAGGGACTACTTAATACAGTACACTGTAAAAAAGAATATCACCTAAATAACGTATATATCAGAATGTTGCCAGGTGCATGGCTAAGAATGGAGAGTGATAGAAACAAAAGTTGTAGCTGCTCTCTGTGGATGCTGCCCTGTGGTGCTAAACTGGTTAACAGCTATATTAGTAAGAGGAGAGAGCTGCTGAGAAGGAGGAGTGCAACAGACTGAGTCAGACAGCATTGCACTATGGAAACTGTAGTTCACAGAAGAGAGACTCTACTGTAATCAAGAGCTTTTGAACTGTATTTCCCAGAGAGAGACTGCCAGGAGGAGGTGAAAGAGCTATATTTTCTCAAACTCTACAGGACACTTCCTTCTGCCGCGATGGAGACTGGAGAGTGCACATCGCTGTCTAGTGTGCACCATTAATGCTGCATGTCGCCAGCAAGAGCGGGATCCGGAGTGTCGAGTTTGGGAGTGCCGACAGCCAGAGTCACCTGGGGGCAGAGCAGAGAGTAGACTAATCGCTGTATCTTCTATATGGTGAGCTGCAATATGTCTCGGACTGATGAGCTACTACTGTGGGGATTTTTTTTTGCTGCTAGAGAGAGAACCTGTGCCCTTTAGGAACTGACCATACAGTCATATTGCCTTATTGCTGCCTGCAGGCTTGACTAGGATGAGTCTCATGTGCACTGACAGTACAACTGGGCCCCAACGCTAGCCAGCTGAAGAGTTAGGACTAAAGACTGTCCTTTACAGCTGCTACACAGAGACCTTCACCTATTTTTATGCTAGGAGGCACCTCTCAGGGGACATTGCACCAAATCCTTGCCATTATCCTAGAGTATACTCTAGATTATTTATAGCATTATACTTTTTCACATTGCAGTTAATGTTTATATGCACTGCTTATTGCTTATCTTGCTAATTTATGTTAATTCCAAGTGTAGTGCTACCCCCATAGGAGCCGCTGGGCATAACTGGTTCTTTCCCATAGCAGTGCAGAGGCAGCCAGGCACACAACAGCATTTCACACACTCCGGCTCAATAATTACTCTAGGGAATATCTTTTTTGATTTATTGCTGAAACTGGGGAGGTCAATGTGGTATGGGATACCCCAAAAACGCTAAAGCATGGATTTTTGCAGAGGACACTTTCTCTAGGTGATAGCAACACAGTCTTTCACTCCCAGTCATGAACCAGGAGAATATTAGGCACAGAATTATCCATTAGATAGTAGCAACATATTGTTTCGCCCCCAGCTGTAAACCAGGAGAATATTAGAGCATGAGTAGGACATTTAAGTAGACTGGAAGAGTCTGAGTTCTTGCAGCTGAAGACCACAAGATAAAATAGCACATTAGGCATTCTGGAGCAGTTTGTAACATTCATAGCTGAAAACCATAGATAAATTGCAGCTCAGGACATTGGACTCCACTCATGAATCTTCGTACAAGCAAGGCAATGGGCTTGTTACAGGAGTAGTCCAGCAGCCAGTCAGAAGGGCTTCAAGGCTTAGTAGCCCCTAAAGCACAAAGTCTCCTTTCCTCTAAGGGAAGAACAGGTCTGAACAGGTTCCAGCCTATTTACCCCCTTTCTGACTACCTACTAGACATGTGCACACTGAAAAATTTCATTTTTGTCCAAAAAATAAATTTATTTAGTTACTCCCGAAATTCGTTTTTATTCACTTCGTTTTTCGTTAAAAATTGCATTCGTCCAAAAATCCAAATTAAGGTCGAATCTGTCATTGAAGGCTTATGGTGTCTGTCGAATGTTCAAAGGAGATTCGACGGAGCAGCTAAACTGTACAACGCCGTATAGTTTACCTGCTCTGTCGAATCTTCTTAGAACTTTCAACAGACACCATAAGCCAAAGTACGTGTGTACTTAGTTCTAGCTATTTTACTGCTCCTCCTCTTTGGTTACAATCAGCCAATAACATTCATCATCATCATTATTTTTATTTATCTTTTCTTCCCTACATCGAATCTTTTCTCCCCTACGTCGAATCTTTTCTCTCTATGTCAAATCTTTTCTCTCTATGTAGAATAATCTTGGACTAATAGAGTTAAGGTTAGGCACATTCGACCACAGGTTTGATGGACACAGATTGTTATTGTCATCATCATGTTGAATCTCCTATCTATATCGAACTGTTGTAGCAACGAAAATGAAAATAAAGCATTTGTTTATGTCGGATCTTTCATTTTTCTGATTCTGCACTTTCGTTATCGTTTGTTAAAACGATAACGAAAATACCTGAAATTGGGACAAAAATGCATTCGGACGAAAACGAATGCACATTACTACTACCTACTGGGCCCACCTCCCTAGGGAGTGGCGAGAGGGTAGTATATATTCAGATGAGAGATTTGCATTTCAACTTTAGCTTCTCTAACTACAGAGCAAGCTAAATACAACATTTACCTAGCAGCCTGCCTAGGAGGGTGCTAAACAAGCCAGTGGTACAGAACTCTTGTCACTTCGACCTAGAGATCACATTGCTTAGTGGACTGTGTCTGAATCTTTCCTCTGTGTGGTGATTTATGCTCAAACCACTATTTACTCTAACCCATACCAATATATTTAGTTAATTTACCAATAAATGGTCTTGTGTCTATTTCCTGATATTAATTCACAGTCAAGTTAAAGGTATCCATACTTGTGTTTCTATAAATTCATGCAGTAACATTTACTCAACCAGATGTGCCGGGGGGCTGAGGTTATTCTTGGAGTTGAGGCTCAGAACAGAGAACCCAAATTACCAAGTAGCTCCTTCAGTGGTAGTGCTACAAAAATATAAAAAAACAAGCTCTAAAAATAAAAATTTCCAAAGTGTTGAATTCCATGTATTACTTTTTTAAAGAAATTATTAAACTAATTATACAATTTAAAATAAATGTGTAATACATGTGTTTTCCTATTTAATGATTTAATTGAATACATGCATAACTTTACAATTAAGGGGGTCCGGCTGTATGATTGTCTTAACACCTAAGATGCTATTTAGTCCACCCAACTACACAGGTAAAATAACTTTTACTAATCAGTCTTTTTGGCCAATACTCAAAAAAGTGTTACATGTGGTTGATATATGCCAATTGGGGCCTTGCTGACACTCCTTTGCTGCCAAAGCTTCTGCAGAATTAAATTACCAGGGCAGATGGCATCTGCTAATTTTTTTCTTACTGGCTTGTAACATGGTGTAACACAGGTCACTATGGAGTGAAATTACCCCTACAGGCACAACACATTTCTAATCTTCTGTTCAGAACAGTTGGAGATATACCTGCTGAGCACTTTGTTATCTTCTTCATTCAGGCCACTAAAGGTAGCTCAAACCTCAGTTCCTCACGCAGTGGCTTTACAATAATCCCTGCTGGGGCTCCCCAAAGTTCCCCAAACAGTAACCAAAAGTCCCAATACGGTCAGGTTAGCAACAATGGGCAAGGGGATCATCCCCTACTCTACATCATCATCCTTTTGAGAATTCTAGAGAGAATTTAAAGCCTGATTACTTGCCCCACTTGAGAGGACATCTTTCTTCACTGATAACGGTGTGCTCTCCCACCTTCTCTAGCTGGTTTCTTCATCAAGAAAACACCCCTATGAAATCATTGTCCAGACATAATTTCTGTTCTTTAAAAAAAATGCACTCTTTACCTGAACTTATTAAACACATGAAAATCCAACTGCAGCAGAGGCAACTGTTAATTCCATAGTTCAACATCTGGTTACACTAACAAAACTCGAAAGGAGAGACCCAGGTTTCCACAGTTCCGCGATCTGTCAACCTCTTCACAAGAAAAGGGCTATAACCCAGCTACTCTCTCTGCTCATAGGGAGATGTTCCAATGCTTCAGCAAAGGGGAGAGCACAGATCGTGGTGAGAACTCATATGGTGTCCTTTAGTGTGTCCCCAATGCGATATTCCACCAAAATAACCTTATAACTTGACCCACCACTGCCATTTAGTTGAGTTTCCAAATTAAAGGGACCAAACTCTGTTTGCACGATTATTCCTTAAATATATCACCCTATCAAAGGCACTTTGTAAAATAAATAATAAAAGTAAACATACCTAAAATGCATTTCAGCTATTTTTATTGAATATGCACTATCATTTCTCTACCTGGGTCTCAATATCTTGGCCATGACAATCACCCTAGCAACTTCTGTCTGTTTGTTTGTCAGGATTGGTAGATGGGGTTGCTTCTTCCACAGCTCAAAGAACACTGCTTAGTATTCTCCCATTTTATGCCCATAAGGTGGCAATCCTACACTGGGAAAACATGGTTGCATTTACATTACCTTTTGGAAAGACTTGTTTAATTCTATGGTGACATTCTACAAGTGTACCTACTTGAACAGAGAGAGCCTGAAAAAAATTGATAGAGTCTGGCAGAGCTGGCTATCTACCCTTTTATCAATGCTCGTGATATTTGGCTTATTGTTGGTTGTTCGTACACTTTTATTATAAATATGCTCATACAACAGGGTGTATATATTTTTCATGTTTGTACATATAACTAAGTCACATCAGATCATTTTTTTTTTGTCCTCCAATGTCTCATTCTTATGTTTCTGAATGTATGGTGACACCTTCTGACCATTCTGGAGTTTGAGGCATCTGGGGACAAAAAAGGAAAATGTATCTCTTGTGGTTGGCTGCACCTAGCAACACAAAAACTCCATTACAGCTGTAACAGCATTACAGAGGGGAGCGGGCTGAGGGGAGGGGGAGTACCGTATTTAAGGTATGTTTTAATCTCATTGTTTTATGTGCCCTGCATGGCCAACACTTATAATGTTTTTTATTTTTTGTTTTTGACTGCCTTTTTTTATAGTGTTTTATAGGTGCACTGTTTGTGCTATTTGATATACGAATAACATTCCAGTAGAAATAATTTTCAAAAAAAAACTTGCTACCTGGGTCTTCTGTGTTCTGGGACCTTATCCCTGAACACACAGGACCCTAAACATATGTACCGCTTGGTACAGCATTCAGCCCCTTCTACTTGAAGCCTACCATAGACACTAAGGGATGCACTGCAGCTGAATGGCCCCATGTGCAAGGGACCTAAAAGGGTGATACAGCAGACCTTATGATGGAACCCTTGAAAACATCACTTCAAAGACCAAACACCTTTGTGATATTTCAGCTTCACTTATTACTTTTAAAATTCAGTTACTGCTGTCCAGCAATGCCCATCAGCCCATGTATCAAGCTGCTCTTTTCATTCTTAACAGCTGTGCATAACCGCTAGGTAAACTGGTGTTCTTTGAAGGCTAGGTCAGCAATAGCAACTTTGAAATCTTTGACTAAAAGTTTCCTTTAAATCCAGGCTAAATGTCACATGTTCTACATGGCATACAAAGGCAATCAAGTACTCTCGTTGCTCTGTTAAGAGTGGTGAGAAAGAAAAATACTTGTTTATAACTTTTTACTATCAGTATACTGTATATGGACTTTGCTGTGGGTCCTATGGCAAAAAAGAATATGATAAATGTTTGTTCTTGCTATTACTGTAACTGTACAGTATATTATAGGGGGTTCAATATCCCCCTTCACTTGGATCTGCTGTCAGAGGCTCAGAGCTCTCAGAAACTCTTTTGTAAGTTTTAACTTTCAGAAAAAGTTCTTACTTCGACGGCTATGCACATACTCTTTGGAACTTATAATGTAATAGACAATATATTAACATTTAATTTCAAGAATTAGATCAGGTAGAATTTACATAAGGAGGAGGAACTTTGATAGTAGTCTGATCTCTAGTTGAAGGTCATTACCTAGAGGTTCTAACCCAGAGTGGTTTATCAAATTACCGTAAGTGAGTGGGTGAAATTCCCCGATCCCTCCGCCTCAGAAGGCAACTGCACATCACCCCCATGGGTTCACACTGAGTGCGAGGTCGCCTGCCTGCAGCTCGAGGACCAGGGCCCCCCAGCTGTACCCTTACAGTATATAGGGCCCACTCTCGGAGACAATAGCTCCTCTTTAAGTGTAAACTATGAAAGACTATATGTTTGAAAAATGGGAAAGAGGTAAAAGAGTGAGGCATCAAAATGCCTCTGAGTGAACAGAAGAGTGAAAGGAAGGAGAAGAGAGAGGAGAGGAGAGGAGAAGGGAGTCAGGGAGGACCTAAGAGTCAGGTGGAATGCCCGGACAAAGAGAAATGCCAGAATAGGTTGCCCAGGGTTGCCAAATGGCCTCAAACGTAGGTACTTTGTCCTGAAGCTTAGCTACTAAGTGCTCTTGCGTCATAATCCTTGTGTGATCGCGGCCGCCATCTTGAAATGGCTGTGAGGCTCAGGGGCAGAGTTCAGTGATTAGGATAAGTCCCGTCTGGCAGAGCCTGCTGACATCAGGGCGATCCTGGGGAGTTCCCCTCTCTGACGCTCATGGAGCAGGCCCATAATGAGCACTCAGTCGGCTGCTACAGGTGATATTAGACCAGGACGTTACGGAGCTTCAGGTGGTCATGGCCATCTTGGCAGCCTCCACGCATGTGCCTTGTGTTTCGAGTATTTCAGGGGGCTCTACTGGCCCAATTTCATTATAGTTCATTTTTCATTATAGTTTATTTTTACACTCTTTTACACTTTACAGCTGCTATCTAGGCATTGTGAGGGATTTTCTTTATACATGTTTTAGTCCTGAGTGGTTTGCAGTGAATTGCTCTTCAGAGGGCATTTGACAGGTGGTGAGGAGGAGTTATGTTGCCTCTTCACTGCCTATTTTAACCCCTAAAAACCCTAACGAGCCTAAACCACATGCATTGCAAGCGTTGGAGATGTGTTTGCAGATCAGCCCCATTCAGGTGAATGTGCGACATCCGGCGGGCAGTACTGCCTGCTGAGCATGAGAGCGTGACGGGGGAATAACTCTTGCTGCGCCAGGATGTAGAGCATCGAGGTTGTGGCATGTATACATCTCTGTCTGCTGCATTTGCAGGGTAAGAAGGCGTAGTTAGGGGGCAGTAAAAACATATGCAAAGCTTAATCTCTTCTGCTCTTATCTCTTCCATGCTCTAGACACCCTTCAGCAATTATATTTTTTTAAAGAAATACTTTTTTGTAAGCTTTTTTATACTCACCTCACCTCTTCCTGACTCCAAATATTTATATCTTTCCCCAGAATGCACCAGTGGTAAAAAAAAACTCCTACTGGTTGGCTGGAGGAAACATTCAAAACTCAGTTTTACCCCTCCTCCCAATCCCCTTTTATTTTACATGGCATTAGATTTTCTACTGAAAGTTCTGGAAAATGTCAGACTTGTAAAGGCATCTGTGCAGGTTCTATAATTCTATAATTGATAAGAGATAAAAAATATATCACAATATATCAGATGCTATTCCTATGTTCTCTGTAGCAGCTACCGTATGTGTGGAAAACTATGAATGGCACTACCATCTAATTTAAAATATGTATGTAAATTGCTCTGGAATCCAACATACAGTATCTTGAATAGACTCTAAATGTCTATTGATTGCAGGCACTCCCATCGCTAAACTACTGAATGAAGTTTCCTGAAAATAAGTATAGAAAAATCCAAGGAGAAATGGAAGAAGTATTTTTAAATGAAAACAAATGGGGGTCCTAAATTTCCCTATAGTTTTTAAACAAACTCATTTTATTGTGTTTTCTAAAAAATTGGGAGGGAATAGAGGTTACAGCAGCTCATAGTGGATACATAAGAAAATATAGCATGTCACATATATGGGTATGCATCGTCATATAATGTCATGGACATAACAGAAACATAGTACTCTACTGTATATAAAAACAAAATGTTTTTTCTTTTAATGTATACCAATGTGGATGCAAATGTTTTATCTCCTACTATTTATGAGTCAGTTAGAAGGTAAAATATGCTTTGCAGTGATATAAATAATGTAGATAGATATTGGGTATAAAAACAAGTACTGACAAAGAGAAAATTGGAAAATAGGAGAACTGATAAAGAAGAAAAGCTGTAAACAAAGGGACAAAGAAGTATAAAAAAAGGGAGGAAGAAAAAACTACGGTTGTTGGGTACCATGGCTAAGCTGGATGGAGAAGATGATCATTTGTTATGCTAATTTGGTAAAGCAGCTCAATCTCCTCTGAGGCTTTGAAACATACACCAGTGCTTGGAAGCTTTACCTAGCAGCTGCGAGAAGATGTAATAAAACCTTTAGTGTTTTGATGAGGCCAGGGACAAACTATCCAGTGACATTGTTAAAAAAAGTACAATATATTGATCCAGAAGGTTGGATCACTAGACAACTCCACCTAAAAGGTTTACTTTGTATCTCCAACATAAATCAGAAGAAGCCTGGTAGTATTTGTGCACTTCAACTGGGCATTTGTTGTGCTGAACAATGATTTCATAGTTGTATAGCTACAGTATGCTGAAAAGGGATAGTTTATGTGATCAAGTTAATGACTTCAATGAGGCTCCAAAGGCTCAAATGAGATGTTAGGTTTTTCTTGAGGTTTCCTCAAGATACTTCATCTCTTGCAAGAGTATAGTTTCAAGAGTAGTAAGAGGTCCGGTAATTGATTCAAGTGGTCCAAAAGATTTACTACAGCTATCCAGCCATGACATTTTCTGTCTGTCGGCCAATTGGGAAATATCAGAGATAGGATTTGGTCTTTAGGTCTAAATATGTTAGGCACCTTTGCTTTTAAATGTCTATGTTAGGTGAGAGACTGGAATGTATCATGGTGAGGTTGTGATTCTGGATTGCTAAAAAATGGGGTAATTTTCTCTATTTGAGAAGCTATCTTATTTTAAAAGGTTGTCCAAGACTATGAGGGTCCTTGAGAGTCTGACAACAAGCTCGGAAACAGTCTGTCTAGGATGTTTCAATGCGGGTTACCCAAGGTAAATCTTTAAAAAATTCTGAATTCTGGGATCTCTTACCTGAAAAGAGGTTGTAAGTTAAGAAAAGGGTGAGGATCATCTCAGCATAACATTTTACAACTTGGCACTAATGTTGAATTGAATGCTGAATGTACCCATAACATAACCTAAACTGTTTACTATGAGTACAAAAAAGTATGCTCCCAGAATTCTATAATCTATACCCATAATCTGCCATATCTATTTGGAGATTATTAAGAAAAAAAATAAATTAGACTCTGAAAAATTTCCAACCCCCTTAGTTTTAAAGTATTTAGCTGACTTAATAACCTAATTTCAGGTTGAATTTTTTTGTTCCCCTTCACTTTTATACCTCTTACAATATGATATTTTTGAAGGCTTCTTGTTGGGTGAGTTGGGATTTTTGCTAATCTGGGGTTTTTCTTTTGGAGGGGTGATTTTTGCAGATGTGAGGTTTTTTTCTTGCCCATCTGTTGTCTGCATATTGTTACAATTGCCGTTTTGTTTTCTGCATATTGTCATAATTGCCAGTTTGTCATGATTCCTTGTATATTGTCACAATTGCCATTTTTCTTTTAAATATTGTAACAATTGCCAGTTAATCGTGGTTGTTTGTGTATTGTCTGTATTGTCATGATTGGCAGTTTGTTGTTCGCATATTGTCCCATTTGCTTTAATATTGTCATGGTTGTTGGTGTTAGCTCGCCAGTCTGCAGCGCCAGATCCCAGCTGCTCAGCAGTGATCGGTTGCTAGAACTACTGACATCCTAGCAACCAATAACATCACATACAGTATGTGCTCAGCCCCCTGCAGCAAGCAACTGATGTAAAGGGGCCCTCCGAAGGGGATACATGATGTAGCAGGGCACACTGATGGTGACACCTGATGGGCACTCTGCTGATACCTTATGTAAGGGGGCACTCTAATTGATAAAGATACTCTAATGGGGGAACCTGACCTACAATGGCACTCTGATGGGAACACCTGATGTAAGGTAGAATTCTGATGGGGGCACCTGATGTAAAAGGGCCCTCTGATGCCGACACCTGATGTAATGGGGGACTCTGATGGGGGCACCTGATGTAAGGGGGCACTCTAATTGAGCACCCGATGTAAGGGGGCACTTTGATGGGGACACCTGATGTAATAGGGCACTCTGATGGGGGAATCTGAAATATTTTGATAGAAATAAAGTGACTACAGTCATAGCACAAACTCATAGCACAGTAATTTTACCTGTTTGAAGTTTGCACATTGAGATTTGGACCTTGACTGGAAGAAAATTTTAGCGACTGAACCTCCTTGAATTTTAATTAATTACCCCTGGATCAAATTACTTTAATTTAGCTCCCTGTAGGCCTGGCATTTTCAAGACACGTTATTATCCTTATGTTTTACCCTGGTGCACTACATGTACCACTATAAAACCCTTGAATTTTATTTTATTTAGCATGACATTAACTTCATATTTTGTCACAGTACACTGTATGTGACACTTTAAAACCAGGGCCGGGACAAGGGGTGAGCAGGAGGGACAGCCACCCCGGGCGCAATGGTTTATTGCAGGGATGGGGGCGCCCTGTGCCAGTTGCTTCTGTTACAAGGTTGACAAGAGTAGTGACAGCAACATTACTGCTAACGCTAAGGGAAAAGGGGGGGGGGGGTGCTGTTTGGCATTTTTGCCCTTGGATGACTTTGTTTTGGCACTGTTTAAAACCTTCAACTTTATTGTTTAATTATAATTAATACATTCAGATCGTTACCATTCATTTAATTTTATGATTGCTACAGAAAATAATTTTGAGAATAAGAGTGTGGCGTGTTAGAAAATATATTTGCCCCAGGTGTCAACTACACATTACCCTACTGGTACAAACAAATATTCTTTTGTGAGTAGATGCTAGTGAGCTAAACCATTCAAAGTCTTTTTATCTCTTGTAGACGCTAAAAGTGAGGATTTGGAGCATTTAGTGTTGTCTCTAAGGCTCTCTACCCTCTCCTATATGGCAGGGTATCACTCCCCAACAACAGCAGGAATACTGCAGTCCAAGTTACAGGAAGATGGACAGGAATCACGCTGTGAACCTCTGACCACTGGAGCTGTTAAGAGGTAATAGGATTCATCTACCATAATGCACCCATAACCAAAATATCAGTTTGGGTGGGCTGATGCTTTAAAAACTGTCAGCGAAATATATCACATCAGGAGGATTTCTAATCCTCAAGATTATAACAACACAATGAAACCAAAACAAGCTGTTTGTAATTTGAAATTCTTCTTCTAGAATTGGAGTCACTGATGTGTGCATAGATTTAATTACACTGCACGCTGTTAGAGTATCGCTGGTGGAAGAAATAGGAAGGGTTTATAATGTACCAGTGCTTAGTGTTCCTCCTCATTCTCATAAAGATTGCTCCAGTTAGATTGTACACATATCCAGTCACAGGCTCTTAGCACAAATTTATATTACATAGCTTGACTTTGTCCTACATATTACCAAACAGCTAAAATCTGCTTCCACGAGAAATTTACGTTTAAAGTTTTGGTATTTAAAGCTGTATTATAAGCAAATATCTTTTCTGGTTCAATTCTTTTTATAGTTTTAAAGAAGAATACAGCATAAGCGTACAACATACAATCAGCCCTAGCAGGGGTAGTATCAATTGACCGGAATATACAGTATGTCATACAAAGCAAGTAAAAGAAATCAAATACCCCAAGGCATAGATTCTCATAACAAATGTCAAAACGAACATTATCAAAATGCTTAATGTCTATATGCCAGGGAGTTGGTATAGGAGATCTAGGTAGGTAAAGAACAATGTATGAAAGAAAAAAGAAAGGAAAGACAAAGTATGCAGAGGTGGAAAGACAAAGCCAAAGAGCTGGGGATAAAGGGCCTATCTCTCATAGACTTGGGTCAGAAGCTCATGTAAAGTCATTATAGCATGCTCAGGCTATTTGGGTCCAGGGATGGTAGGGCATAGTTGAGCCATTCCCAAATTTTTAAAAATTAAGACTGGGAGTTATTGAGGATGGTGGACATTTTCTGATTAACCAACATGTGGTTCAGACAGTCCTTAACTTCCTGAAACTGGATGGGTTTCTTCCAGGAACTGGCCATCATTTTATTTTGCAGCCAAAAACAGGTACACAGCCATTTTTTGTTGACATAGATAAAGGCCTGAAATTGCCCAGTGTGGAAGGGCCAGTCTTGCATCCTTGCGAATAATTAGATAGAATAAGGTCTGGAGGAGGCCAAAGACTCTGGACCAGAATGCACTCGGCAAATATCTTTTGAAACAAATAAAATGTGTACAGTATATGGAGGCTATTAAAAAGAATTTGTATTTCTATCCATCCAGTCTAGATCAGTGCTAGAACAAGATCCTTTGCCAACCAGGGCAAAAATGCCACAGTGTACCCTGCTCCATGTTTGGGCTATAACTCACTCAGCAGCAGAGGTTGTAGGTCCTACCCTTTTTGCAACCCCTTCCTGCCTCATCTGCCAACCCCTCAACCCAGCCCTGATACTGAGGTTTATACAGACAATACAACCAGGCAGATGGCACTATTTTCCGTTACTCTTAAGGAAATATACAGATCAGTGCCCAGGGGCAAAGATGCCAAATTGCACCCCCTCCTATGTGATTTGCATGCCTGATCATCTTTTGCAGTTTGGATCTCACTCCCAGCTGTCACTATACTTTTTCAACATCACTGTGCAGTTCCAAGCCTGCCAAATGGGTTTCATGGACCCAGGAATGTGCAGTGACATTGTGGGATCTTCCTGCTGCATGTTCTCTGCCTCTGCTCATCTCCTTTACTGATTGTGAATAGCACTGGAGTGCAGGAGTCAAGAGTGTATAATGTACAGAGTGCAGGATACCAGACAAACCCTCTAATGGGACTTTAAGGGGGCATAGACTCCAAAGAAAAAGGTAAAGTAGTATAAAAGTACAAAGTTTATTAATACCAATAGTAAAGGGATTAATGCAGTATTAAAACATGGGCATATTAATGGGGTTACAGTAAATACATAACATGTGCAAAAATAGAAAATGATAACCACAATTAACTGCCAATGGTACAACCAGAACAGAATACCCAATGCGTTTCAAAAAGATTGCGTAAATCAGGGGTAGGCAACCTGGGGCCCTCCAGCTGTTGTGGAACTACATTTCCCATGAGGCATTGCAAGGCTGGCATTTACAATTACTCCCAGAGGCATGATGGAACTTGTAGTTCTGCAACAGCTGGGGGGCCCCAGGTTGCCTACCCCTGGCGTAAATCTTCATCTTCAGGGGTAAGGGATACTACACAGTAGTATCTATAGTACAGAAAATTAGGAATAAAGGGGAAATATAATTAGAAATTTACACAGACATCTTATTCATAGAACAGTCTTGTTATAGGTATTTACTAACCATGTGCATATTTGATCAACACTGGGGTTTTTTGAATTTTTTTTATATAGGTAAATGAACACTCTATTTTCTTTACTTTCTGCTGCAAAACACATCCAATAAAAAAAAAAAAAGAACTAACTAAATCACCACAACAGGCGCTGTTGGGAGGCCAAGTGGAGGGAGTGCCTGGGCACACAAAAAAACGGCCTTGATCCCCTTCGACTTGGTGAAAGCGAAGTTGTCGTGGATCATGATTAATGAACGCCTCTCAGCTATCTTATTGGATAAACAGCCAGCCTTTGATAGGATCTGGGAACCTTCGTTGATATATCTGTCTGAAGCTTTACGAGTTGTTAGTAGAGCTTAATAGAGATCTACAGGGGTGCACTCCTCCCCCCCCCCCCTTCCCTCTTCCTTTTTCACTGCTTCCTTTTCTCTCTTTTTCTCTCACTTCCCTTCCTCTTCTACGCAGGTCTTCCTTTCCATAGTTGTTATCCTAGTATCTTATATGAAAGACCAGTGTGTGGTAAGTGGCTTTATGGTCATATGGTGTGGAGGGGAGTGGTTGGGGTCCACCCATCCACAGTGTGATCCCAAAGGGGATGGCTGGTGGGACTCTTGCCTATCACCTTCTCTCCGACAAGTTCATAAGTAATGCAGAGACAATTCTAGGGACAACATACATATATATCTAAATAGCCAAAACTCCAAGTTATGATATTCTCTATAATGCCTAACTTTGTATGAGAGTGAAATTAGGCAGAGTCAGAAGTAAACAATTAACCAACCAAGGTTCACTTCGTGCTGGGATAGTGGAGTTGATATTTTCTTTCTGTAAAATTTTGAAAGCCATTTTGGTCGTGATATGTTTCTACTTTTCAATATTTGCGGAATGTACATTGTATTTTCAAGTTCAATAAACATTATTGGAAAAGAAAAAAAAAAAATGAAAAATAAACTTCTTCATAAATTTAGGCCAAAATGTATTCTGCTGCATGTCTTTGATTAAAAAAAAAAAAAAGCATTGGTTTGCATCTGGTATATATATATATATATATATACTGGAATTTTTTTTTACTTTTTTTTTATTCTACCAATGGCTGGTTGTATGCAAGTTGATCGATTGATCAACTTGTTACATTCAGCCTGCTCAATAATGGTTGGAATCTCAGCCAGTTCCTGCTGAACTGGCCAAGACGGAACCTGCAATCTAATGTCCAGGCTTTGCTTGACTCCTGCAGCCTGAGTGCACAGGTGTGCAGGTTCATTATAAGGTAGATCTGAGCATAGCCTAGGGCAGTAGCAGGTGGAGCTGGAGGTGCAGTTGCTGCAGCCAGGAGGGAGATGTGCTCCTGTCTGGAGACCAAGGCGATATCCCCAAGACAGCACTCCAAGTGGGAGAGGTCCCAGGTCATTGGACTAAAAAAGTTGGGCCAGCTGACAGAGCCTGGGAGACTACGAGAGTCTGGGAGACTAGATCTGAGGCAACTGGGAGACAGTCCAGGGGAGCCAGAAGAATCTGTGAGTCTTGGAGGAGTAAAAGTGCCTGGGGTATCAGGAGAACCTCTTCCTAGGGGCTAAGAGTGGGCCTGTGCAGCACGGTACTGCAATTAAAGCTGAGTGAGCGAACGAGCCAGATGGATCAACATTTTTGTTTGGTGTGAAGCTAAATCCTCCTGCGTGGGAAGCCCTACATTGTAAAGACTTTGCTTTTCCCTTTCCTTTTATTAAAAGTGGGCTAGCAGGCCCTTAACCATAGCTCCTGCTGTGGCCTCACTGTACAAACACATCTAACACGAGAGCTGAACAGCCCCATATCACAGGGGCTAGGGCTAGGGAGAGTTTTTTTTAAAGAAAAGTGTATTTGCACTTTATGTAAATCATTTTATATGTGAGTGTTAATGTTTTTAAAGCCTGGTTTCTGTGTATTATTTATCAATAGTTATGTACTTGAGCTAGCTATTGACAATTTATATGAGTGCTTAATAATAATAATAATAATAATAATAATGTCTGATAACTGCACTTAACTGCTGTGCACTCAGTGCAAGTCTATAGGTCAGGTATGACCAGGCCGAATACATTCAAATCTTTACGACAGACATGTCAGCCTGCAGTTTTTGTGACACTTGTGACCAGGACCGCTGATAAGGCAGTACAGCCAGCCCTCCTGTACTGGGCCCTGGCCCAATCAGTTCAAAAGGGGGGCCCAAGCACCTGCTGAGCAGGAGGTCTGGCTGTACTGTCTTATTGCAGACATTGATCCTTTTCTGCCTCCCCTTGCAGCGCTGCCAGCTTCTCCTCTTCTTTCTCCCTCCGGCTGCACTGCAGGGGGTTTGGTTCTCGCACATGCACCCCTTCCATCTGTTGTCCAGGCCCCCCTGTGTGGCCCTTTCCCCCACAGTGCTTCTGGCTTCACTCCTCTCCTGCCGGCAGCTCCTGTGGGCACACGGGGATGTTTCAGGATAGAGAGCATGGGTAGGGACTGGTATGTAGTTTACTGGCACCTTCCATTCCTGAATGAACACAGTGAGTGATCGGTGCCAGTCAGTCCTGTGTCCAGTGGCGGCTGATGCTCAATATTTTGGGGGGGCGGCAAACAAACCTGCCCCCCCTCACTCACACATTAGATGATGGTGAGTGTCCTCCATTCAGAAAATGAGGTGGGCTCTGATCTTACTTGCTACAGCTTCTAATTCTCACTGTAAAATGCTCACAGTGTGCTCACAGTGTGCGGTGAAATCAGAGTGAGCAATTTCCGTACATGTGAGGAGTCTGTGCAACTGTGCAAGACTGGAGTTCAGCTTTAACCAATTCCCGCCCGGTCTTAAGTACAATGATGGCTGGGCAGGACATTCACAATTCCGGGTGGACATCATATGATGTCCCCCCGGAACATGCCTTGTGCGCGCCCCACTGTGGCATGCTCTGTCACCCTCTGTGATACTCATCAGTGTACTGGGCCGTTGCTGGCATTATGTGATCACTGTGACCAATCACAGCTGATCATATGACAATTGTACGCAATGGATGGCTTTCATTCATGCCAAATTCATTGTGTTCATTGTGTTGATCTTATGATTGGACACAGTAATCACATGGTACAGACAGGGCCAATCACAGCCCATCTGTAAATATGTGATTAGCTATGGCCAATAAAAGCTAACCACAATAGTAAACAATGAATGAATTGATTTAATTCAGTGAAAATGGTTGCTTATAACCAGTGTTAATATCGTCGACTAAAATGACTAACACATTTTAGTCGACTAAATGAACATTTTTTTAGTTGAATAAAATATGACTAAAACTAAAACAACTGAGATGATTAAAATACGACTAAAACTAAAATGCCATTTTAGTCAAAAGACTAAGACTAAAACTAAATTGAAATTTGACTTCAAAATTAACACTGGTCTGTTTTGCATGTTCATACCTCAATACCATAATAAATAACATATTCGATTTTTCACTCCAGCAGTATATAATGAGTTTGGAAATTGTAGAGAAATGCTTCACTGTTGGGATTGTCTTGGTTGGGTGATGAGCAGTGCCTGGTTTTCTCCACACATACCGCTTAGAATTAAGGCGAAAAAGTTCTATCTTGGTCTCATCAGACCAGAGAATCTTATTTCTCACCATCTTGGAGTCCTTCAGGTGTTTTTTAGCAAACTCCATGAGGGCTTTTATGTGTCTTGCACTGAGGAGAGGCCTCCGTCGGGCCACTCTGCCATAAAGCCCTGGACTGGTGACTGGTGAACTGGTGGAGGGCTGCAGTGATGGTTGACTTTCTACAACTTTCTCCCATCTGTCAGCTGCATCTCTGGAGCTCAGCCACAGTGATCTTTGGGTTCTTCTTTACCTCTCTCACCAAGGCTCTTCTCCCGATAGCTCAGTTTGGCCAGACGACCAGCTCTAGGTAGGGTTCTGGTCGTCCCAAATGTCTTCCATTCAAGGATTATGGAGGCCACTGTGCTCTTAGGAACCTTAAGTGCAGCAGAATTTTTTTTGTAACCTTGGCCAGATCTGTGCCTTGCCATAATTCTGTCTCTGAGCTCTTCATGCAGTTCCTTTGACCTCATCATTCTCATTTGATCTGACATGCACTGTGAGCTGTAAGGTCTTATATAGACAGGTGTGTGGCTTTCCTAATCAAGTTCAATCAGTATAATCAAACACAGCTGGACTCAAATGAAGGTGTAGAACCATCTCACGGATGATCAGAAGAAATGGACAGCACCTGAGTTAAATATATGAGTGTCACAGCAAAGGATCTGAATACTTAGGACAATGTGATATTTCAGTTTTTCTTTTTTAATAAATCTGCAAAAATGTCAAGAATTCTCTGTTTTTCTGTCAATATGGGGTGCTGTGTGTACATTAATAAGGAAAAAAATGAATTTAAATGATTTTAGCAAATGGCTGCAATATAACAAAGAGTGAAAAATTTAAGGGGGTCTGAATACTTTCCGTCCCCACTGTGTGTGTATATATATATATATATATATATATATATATAGCTGTGGACGTGGTATACTTGGATTTTGCACAAGCATTTGACACAGTTCCTCACACACCGCTAATCTGTAAGGTAAAGTCTACAGGCTTGGAAAAATCAGTTTGTAAATAGAAAACTGTTTAAAAAACCGAATTCAGAGAGTAGTGGTTAATGATTCATACTCTGAATGGTCTGAGGTTATCAGTGGTGTACCCCAAGGTTCAGTGATGGAACCCTTACTTTTTATTACATTTATAAATGATATAGGGTCTGGGATTAAAAATGCTATTTCAGTCTTTGCAGATGACACCAAGCTATGCAGTGGAATAACGTCCTTACAGGATGTCTCCAATTTACAAGCCAACCTCAATGCACTCTAATTGGGCAACTGTGTTTCAAATTAGGTTTAATGTTGATAAATGTAAAGTTATGCACCTGGGGGCTAAGAATATGCATGCATCATACATACTAGGGGGAGTACAACTGGAGGAATCAATGGTGGAGAAAGATCTGGGGGTTTTGGTAGATCTTAAGCTTAATAATGCCATGCAATAGGAAGCTGCGGTTTCCAAAGTGAGCAAAATCCTTTCTTGTATTAAGAGAGGTATGGACTCTAGAGAGAGAGATATCATTTTGCCCCTGTGCAAATCATTAGTAAGACCTCATCTGGAATATGCAGTTCAGTTTTGGCACCAGTTCTCAAAAAGTATATCGGGGAACTGGAGAAAGTGCGGAGAAGGGCAACCAAACCGATAAGAGGAGATTAAGGGGGATATGATCAACATGTACAAATACATAAGGGGTCCATATAGTGAACTTGGTGTTGAGTTATTCATTTTAAGGTCATCACAGAGGACAAGGGGACACTCTTTACATCTAGAGGAAAAAAGATTTAATTTCCAAATACGGAAAGGTTTCTTCACAGTAAGAGCTGCGAAAATGTGGAATAGACTCCCTCCAGAGGTGGTTCTGACCAGCTCAGTAGATTGTTTTAAAAAATATAACTGGGTACTAACATTTATAGGTAAAGTTGATCCAGGGAAAATCCGATTGCCTCTCGAGGGATCAAGAAGGAATTTTTTGCCCTGCTGTAGCAAATTGGATCATGCTATGCTGGGGTTTTTCGCCTTCCTCTGGATCAACTGTGGGCATAGGATTGTGTATATGGGATTCTATGATATATATATATATATATACAGTATTTTTTATTGGTTGAACTAGATAGACTTGTGTCTTTTTTCAACTTGACTAATTATGTAACTATGTAACTATGCTGTACTGCACTGGTGACAGTATGTAAAAAAAAATTGTGAAAAAAAAATTGTTTTAATCCTTAATTTTCCAAAACATTGTGCCAAAAAATGACAACTTCAAAAACTCACCATGCTTTTTACTAAATACCTTGGACTGTTTACTTTCCAAAAAGGGGTCATTTGGGGGATTGTACTGTTCTGACATTTTCAGGCCTCAAGAAATGAGAGGGTACATCAGAATTGATCGATTTTCAGATATCTACTGTACAGTATACCAAAGTCTGTGGACTCTATAACTTTTTTTTATAACAGACTAAATAATAAACAATGGTTTAGGTTATTTTAACCAAAGAAATGTAGCCTAATACAGTTTAGTCCAAATTTATAAAGAAAGATTATTTATTTGCAGAAACTAACAAAAACATGTTTTTTTCAAAATGTTCTGTCTTTTTTCATTTATTAGGCAAAAAATAAAAAACCCAGTAGTGGTTAAATATCATCAAAAGAAAGCTCTATTTGTGTGAATAAATGATAAAAAGGTTATAAGGGTACAGCGTTTCATGAGCGCGCAATTGTCATTCAAAGTGTGACAGCGCTGAAAGCTGAAAATTGGCCTGCGCAGGAAGGGGGTGAAAGTGCCCGGTATTGAAGTGGTTAAATAAGCTCAGCAAAAATTATAGGAAAACTTTAATATACTGTATGTTGTAACATGGTGTCTGAAAAATCACTTAGGTTGTCAGGGCCGACTTTAATATTTATTGGACCCTGGGCAAACATTTTCTTGGGACCCCAACTGCTTTTAGACATATAAAAAATAGCAGGAAGACTCAAAATCAGTTTACTGCAACAGATCAGGCAGAAATTGCAATTGGTTGCCAGAGGTTACAGCGTATTATTACCGCTCACTGACTGGTTGCTAGAGGTTACTGCATCATTACTGCTCACTGATAGATGTACTATAGGAGATGGTTAGAGACTGCGGATCTAGTACAGGGGATAACCAAAGACTGCAGATCTAGTACAGGTGATAACCAGAGACTTCAGATCTAGTACAGGGGATAACCAGAGACTGTGGATCTAGTACAGGAGATATCCACAGACTGCGGATATAGTACAGGAAATAACCAGAGACTACGGATCTAGTACAGGGGATAACCTGAGACTGCGGATCTAGTAAAGGAGATAACCAGAGACTGCGTATCTAGTACAGGGGATAACCAGAGACTGCGTATCTAGTACAGAGGATAACCAGAGGCTGCGGATCTAGTACAGGAGGTATCCACAGACTGCAGATATAGTACAGGAGATAACCAGAGACTGCGGATCTAGTACAGGGGATAACCAGAGAATACGGCTCTAGCACAGGGGATAACCAGAGAATACGGCTCTAGCACAGGGGATAACCGGAGACTGTGGATCTGGTAGAGGAGATAACCAGAGACTGTAGATCTAGTACTGGAGATAACCAGAGACTGTGAATCTAGTACAGGGAATAACCAGAGACTGCGGATCTAGTACAGGAGATAACCAGAGACTACGGATTTAGTACAGGGGATAACCAGAAAATAAGGCTCTAGTACAGGGGCTAACCAGAGACTGTGGATCTAATAGAAGAGATAACCAGAGACTGTGGATCTAGTACTGGAGATAACCAGAGATTGCGGATCTAGTACAGGAGATAACCAGAGACTGCAGATCTAGTACAGGGGATAACCAGAGACTATGGCTCTAGTACAGGGGATAACCAGAGACTGCGGATCTAGTACTGGAAATAACCAGAGACTGCGGATCTAGTACAGGAGATAACCAGAGACTGCGGATCTAGTACAGGGGATAACCAGAGACTACGGCTCCAGTACAGGTTATAACCAGAGACTGCGGATCTAGTATAGAGGATAACCGGACACTGCAGGTCTAGTACAGGAGATAACCAGAGACTGTGGACCTCATACAGGAGATAACCAGAGACTGTGTATCTAGTACAGAGGATAACCAGAGACTGCAGATCTAGTACAGGGATAACCAGAGACTACGGATCTAGTACAGAGGATAACCGGAGACTGCGGATCTAGTACAGGAGATAACCAGAGACTGCGGATCTAGTACAGGAGATAACCAGAGACTGCGGATCTAGTACAGAGAATAACCAGAGACTGCCGATCTAGTACAGAGGATAACTGGAGACTGCAGATCTAGTACAGGCGATAACCAAAGACTGCCGATCTAGTACAGAGAATAACCAGAGACAGCCGATCTAGTACAGAGGATAACTGGAGACTGCAGATCTAGTACAGGCGATAACCAAAGACTGCCGATCTAGTACAGGAGATAACCAGAGACTGTGTATCTAGTACTGGAGATAACCAGGGACTGTGTATCTAGTACTGGAGATAACCAGGGACTGCGGATCTAGTACTGGAGATAACCATAGACTTGCTATCTAGTACAGGGGATAACCAGAGACTGCGGATCTAGTACAGGGAATAACCAGAGACTACGGCTCTAGTACAGGAGATAACTGTGATGACTGTGGATCTAGTACAGGGGATAACCAGAGACTGCGGATCTAGTACAGGGGATAACCAGAGACTGCAGATCTAGTACAGGAGATAACCAAAGACTGCGGATCTCATACAGGAGATAACCAGAGACTGCGAATCTAGTACAAGGGATAACCAGAGACTGCAGACCTAGTACATGGATAACCAAAGACTACGGATCTAGTATAGGATCCACACACAGGGGAACCCAGAGTAACACACAGGGGAACCCGGAGGAACACACAGGGGAATCGGAGGAACACACCGGGGGCACAGAGAGGAAGGGAAATCCAAAGGACAGTTGGGGATGATCGGTGTGGCAGTGGGGGGCAGTTACAGGCGCCAATCTCCCTGTATGGCTTTCAATGAAGCAGCTGAAAAGAGAGCAGAGGAGGGAAGGGAGAGGAGGAGAAGTGGCTTTTAGCTGCTACATTGAAAGCCATACAGGGAGATCAGTGCATGTACCTGCCATCCGACACCGCACTGATCATCCCTGACTGTCAAGTTTCACCATCCATATTTAATCATCCATGGGTGCAGGGTAGGTCAGAGCACAGAAGGCCCCCCTACCCTCGGGGCCTGTGTAAACACCCTGCACCAATGGATGATACGCCACTGACATATAGCCAGTTGAAGGCTCCAGTCACACTTGAATAAATTCAAGTCGCAACTTTGACGCAACTTTGGATGGGTCTGACTTGAATGTGACTTGTTGTCCCTCTGCAAAGTCGGAGCCAATGTTGCATGTAAAACATTCAAGTACAACTTTCATGCAACTTTTTGAGGGTTAACATTGAAGTCTATGGCCCTCAAGTTGCATGAAAGTCAGGACTAAAGTAGCGCATACACTACTTTGAAGTCACTGTGACTTTAAGTCACACATATATGAATGATTATCATTGGAAAACATGGGGTATGACTTGTAATGCAATTTTGATGTCCAAAGTTGCATGACAAGTCACACAAGTGTGGGTGGGGTGTAAGTCAGACAGTCCATTTTTTGACAGCAGCTGCTGTTAGAGCTAATCTATGTACACAGCATCTCCTGGCTTTTATGTTTAGAGTCATGAATTTTCGTCAAGTGGGAGGAGAGGCATTCCAGCAGGGCAGAAACACTGGCTGCTCCTGTGTACTTTGATGAAGTTATTTTGAGTGTGTGTAGCACATCCAGTGTCCTCCATTAGTTAAGTGATTTGGGAGGCATGGATTCTCAATCCCATGGACCATGTTTTTGTGTTGCTTTGATAGGTTCACTGATACGTTCAGCTGGACCAAGCTGTGTGGAGAGTGTGTTTATGTGTCAGCTCAGGGAGCCAGGCTAAGTGGCAAAGCTGGAGGCAGCTGCCCGTCTGCCAGTGCGATAAGAGCCTGCTGCATGGACTACTGCCATTCCCAGAGAGGAACATTGTCTGCAACAAGGGACTTTACCTAAGTAAGTCAGTTTATACTTGCAACTGTATGCTTGCATATTTGTATGTATGTCTTCTCTAATTATGCTGGAATAAATAAACAGTTTTTGTTAACTAAAATGGACTCGGTACCTCTACCTTGATTCTAATCCCCTCAATACATGCAAAGCACACCGCATCAGTGGCGGCTGGTGTTCAATCTTCCTGGCAGCTAGCCAACCACCCCCAGAGCTCGATCGATCGCCGCTTACCCACCCCCCGATTGGCCAGGAGGAGAAACAGGAAGACATTAGCGAATATTAATTCTGTAATATCACACAACTGGGTGGGCTCGGGGTGCAGTGCTCTGCGTCCCGAGCCCACCCTTTTTGAAGCCAATTAGAGCCTCATGCTGCGTACACACGACCGGACTTTCCAGCAGAAAAGGTCTGACGGAACGAATCTGTCGGACATTCCAATCGTGTGTGGGCTTCATCGGACCTTTTCTGTCAAAAAATCTGATGGACCTTAAAAATAGAACATGTTTCAAATCTTTCCGACGGACTCGATCCCTATCGAAAAAAAAGTTTGTCTGTATGCTAGTCCGACAGACCAAAAACGACGCAAGGGCAGCTATTGGCTACTGGCTATTGAACTTCCTTTTCTAGTCCGGTCGTACGTCATCATGTTCGAAATGAGCGGACTTTGGTGGGATTGTGTGTAGGTAAGTCCGTTTCTTCGGAACTCCGTCAGAAACTCCGAAGTCCTTCGGAGTTCAGTCCGACGAGAAGTTCGCTCTTGTGTATGCGGCATCAGACTCTAATCATGTGCTTCAAGAAAAAACAAAAAAACATTAAAATCCATGCGTCCAGCACCCTGCATGTAGATTAGGGGCCAGGTGCATGGATTAGGGGGGCGGTGCCCCTGCGCCCCGTATTAGCGGCCGCCACTGGTGGTGGGTATAGAAAAGAATGACCCCCCTTAAAATAATCACATTGTGTTGCTTTGCAGCCTGAAATGAAGACAGTCACAGTTTTTGTTTTATCCAGCTGTATTTACTAGTGCAACTTATAACATCCAAGTGAAAGTTATAACACCAACATGTCAGAAAAAAATTAAAAGTTGGAAAAAGGATTACCCCCTTGTGTCAGTATTTTGTTGAATCACCTTTTGCTTTAATTACAGCCTTTAGTCTGTTGGGATATTCTCTACTAACTTTGCACATCTTTGCAATATCTGTCCACTCTTCTTTGTAGAACTGCTCAAGTTCAGTTAAATTTGATGGTGACCATTTGTGGTCTGCAGTCTTCAAGTCATTCCACAGATTTTCAATGGGGTTTAGGTTGGGCTCTGACTAGGCCAAGGACATTCACCTTTTTGTTCTTCAACCACTGTGTGGTCATTTTTGCGGTGTGCTTTGGGTCATTGTCATGTTAGAAGGTAAACCTTCTTCCCATTGACAACTTTCTGGCAGAGGGCAGCAGATTGTCCCCAATAATTTGATGGTATTTTGCCCCATTCGTGTTTCCTTCTATTATGACAAGTGTTCCAGTCCCTGCTGCACAAGATATTGGATGTTATTTAGATGGTGAGCTGTATTGGATTTCCGCCAGACATGTCGTTTGGTGTTGAGGCCAAATAATTCAGTTTTAGTCTCATCTGACCATAACTTCTTTTTTCCATGTGGCCTCAGAATCTTCATGGTGCGTTTTAGGTGGTCAGATGAGATTAAAATTGAATTATCTCTGGCGAAATCCAATACAGCTCACAATCCAAATAACACCATTCCTACAGTTAATTATGGGGAGATTGTATATGGACAAAGACTTGATTAACCACTTGAGCTCCATAAGGTTTTATCCCCTTTATGAAGTTTTTGGTATTTAGCACTGCGCTATTTTAACTGATAATTGTGCAGTCATGGAACCTTGTACCCAAACAAAATTTATAATTTTTTTACATACAAATAGAGCTTTATTTTGATGGTATTTGATCATCACTGGGTTTTTTTTTTTTTTTTTATATAGGTAAATGAACACTCTATTTTCTTTACTTTCTGCTACAAAACATATCCAATAAAAAAAAAATTGAAAAATAAACTTCTTCATAAATTTAGGCCAGAATGTATTCTGCTGCATGTCTTTGATTAAAAAAAAAAATTGATTGGTTTGCAACTGGTATATATACTGGAATTTTTATTTACTTTTTTTATTCTACTAATGGCGGTGATCAGCGACTTATATTAGGACTGCGATAGTGCGGTGGGAAATTTGACACTAACTGAAGCTGGGGGGGAACTAACTGGCTCTGACATCACCAGTGACACTAGCACAGTGATCAGTGATAATACTATACAGTACATGTTATTTATGTGTTAGTACCTCCACTTAATTACATTTAATTTAGAAGTAGTTTCTCAGTTCCTCATTTGGCTCCACCCACCCAGTGGCATCAGCACTACCCCTGACCCCCTTGTATACATTTAGCTTTTGGCTAGGAAATCTCCCAGCTGCCAGCTAAAGCTTCATTCACACGGCCGAAAAATGTTTTACTGATGTTGTTACACGTGTTTATTAAGAGAAAACTTTGTGAGTAATGATCAGTAAAATACTTGTAGTTAGATGCTTTTAAGCGTGTAAAGATGCGTACGCTTACATAATAATTTATTTTTCCCCTTTGTTTGGACTTAATTTAATTGCTTGCCCATGCATGGTTCAAATCTCGGCCGGTCCCTGCTGAACAGTCTGAGATTCAAACTGCCTATGGCAGGCTTTGGTGTATCTATTTTTCCATTCCCCCTAGGCCTTAACAAGCAGCTAACCCTTGCAGTATAGGTACAGCCCTACTGCAAGGGAGAATTTTCAAGTTTCCTGGAATTGGGCTTTAATTATCACTTTTCTCCTCTTTTTATTTCTTTTGTTTTTACTATAATTTTTTTGCATTAGTATTTGAATAGTTTTGCCATTACCATGTGCTCTGTTTTTAGTAGCATATTTAATATATAATATGTTAATGACAAATGCGAACTAATTTTAGTGCTGTGATAAACGGAACAGATTGCAGAATACATTTTGTATGTTTTCTATTTTTTTTCTTTTGTCTTGCACAGAATATTTAACATTTAATATTTCTGGAAGACAAAACTACCCAAAAAAATCCCTTTTTTCTGCACCCCAAAAAAAATATATGTATTTAAATCAACATAATAGTGCCACACTTTCTGCAAAATTAAACATAAATCAATTGTCCAATATTATCAATAATTGTGAATAAATCAAATGTCCACTATCATTAATATTCTTTAAAGAAATACATCCATTTGTGCTTGTAACTATACTACTATTAACCATGCCACCACCGGATGTGCTCTAATCTGGAGCCCATGACCTTACCAATAAATGCCGGGGAGTGGAAAGGGTGCAAGCAGCTTTCATAGGACTTTTTCAATTTTTTTTATTGTAGTGGGTTTTTTTTGGGTAGCATAGCAGGTAACAACAAACCAAACATCAATATACAGTATGTATCACTTTGGTGTCATAAGTCATGACAAAAATATATTGCTGAATCAACAGGCCCATAGGTAAAAAACTTTTTCTACTGGTGAAAAACACACATACAATGCTCCTTGTATCCAGAGGTTGTATGATTAAAGCTGCCTAGACATTGGGTCACATGATGTCACATTTAAAAAGTGTGATTCCAAATTATAAGTGCTGGTCACGTTTCCAGATTTGCAATGGCGAATAGAGAGAGTATATATAAATCTGTATATGAAATACAATTTAACACAACTAGAGGATGATCAAATGAAATGGAATCAGTATACACAGGTTTACTTCTTCTGACTGCACATTCTGACTCCTAACACCATGACCACTTCAAATCACTGCAGTGGTCATGGTGTTAGGAGTCAGAATGTGCAGTGTTTCTGCTTGAAACGGGTGGGGGGGCTGAGAGAGCGAGAGAAGTGGGGCTGAGAGACAGGGAGGGGCTGAGAGAAGGGGGCAGAGAGAGAGAGGGGAGAGATGAGAGAGAGATGGGGGGCTGAGAGAGAGGGGGGCTTAGAGAGAGAGGGGGGTCTGAAAGAGAGAGGGGAGAGATGAGAGAGAGGGGGGGGGGGGCGATGAGAGAGAGGGGAGGCTGACAGGAGACCTTTAAACTCAGTTCAGTGTTAGCCTATGTGGCCATGGACATTAGAGATTTAGATCCATATTTTAAGAGCAGAATATGGAGGTATATAAAAAAGTGCCCCAAAGCCGTGTTTGTAGAGGACCTTTTGACGAATGTGCCTAAACATGCATAACACACCTGTACTTAAATTTATTCTAGTGGCTAGAATAAATGAAAATTCTAGCTGATAGAATGAGTTTACACTGATATGCTTCTTAATGCCATACGCCTGTCAATGCGCATAAACTCACATACAAACATGCATAAAAACTGTCTATGATGTCTATTAGAGCTGTGTATATCTCAGGATCGGATGGATAGAAATACAAATCCAGTGGCAGGTAAATCAGTTCTCATTTATGTATTTTATGAATCCGCCGGCAGCAACGGTTTACCATAGAGCTGGCCATGGACAAGATGGTCCCTGGTTATCTCTATGACCCTCGGAGGCCAGAAGCAACATCATGATGTCACTTCCGGCGCCGGCAGATGTAAACACTGCCTTTTTTTTTTTGCTGCAAAGTCTGAGATCGATTTATTTTTTTATTTTTTTTTATCTCAGGCTTTCCAGCATAGAGGAGAGATGTGGGGACTTATAGACCCTACATTTCTCCATAAAGAGGTACTGTCATGCCCTATTCCTCTTACAAGGGATGCTTACAGTACATTCCTTGTAATAGGAATAAAAGTGATACAAAAAATTAAAAATTAAAGGAAAAGTGGAAAAATAAAAAAATAAAATAAACAATAAAAAAGAAAAAAATATTTGTATGATATTGCCACGAACATTAGAGCGAGAGCACTAGACCTCCTCTGTAACTCTAAATGTGTAACCTATAAAAAATTTGAAAGCATTGCCTATAGAGATTTTTAAGTACCAAAGTTTGGCACCATTCCACGAACGTGCGCAATTTTAGAGCGTGACATCTTTTACATTGTATTAAAAAATTGGGGTAAATATTGTGTTTTTGTTTTTTTGTTTTCTTTATTCATGAAAGTGTTTTTTTTTACAAAAAAAAAATAACATTTGAAAAAGTGCTGCACAAATGCCGTGTGACATAAAAAATTGCAATGACCACCATTTTTTTGCTTATGGACTCCGCTGATGGGGACACAGATGTAAGGAGGGACTCTGCTGACGGGGACACAGATGTAAGGAGGGGCTCCACTGACAGGGACACAGATGTAAGGAGGGGCTCTGCTGACGGGGACACAGATGTAAGGAGGGGCTCTGCTGACGGCGACACAGATGTAAGGAGGGAATCCGCTGACGAGGACACAGATGTAAGGAGGGACTCTGCTGGGGGCACCTGATGTAAGGAGGGACTCTGCTGGGGGGCACCTGATGTAAGGAGGGACTCCGCTGGGAGCACCTGATGTAAGGAGGGACTCCGCTGGGGGCACCTGATGTAAGGCGGGACACTGCTGGGGGGACCTGATGTTAGGAGGGACTCTGCTCGGGGCACCTGATGTAAGGAGGGACTCCGCTGGGGCATTTGATGTAAGGACAGACTCCACTGGGGGCACCTGATGTAAGAATGGACTCCGCTGGGGGCACCTTATGTAAGGACAGACTCCGCTGGGGGCACCTGATGTAAGGACGGACTCCGCTGGGGACACTTGATGGCATCTGGTGGCAGGCGACGTGGCAGGTGACACGCTCAGAGCTCCCACTGATTCAGCATTATGGTGAGTTGAATGATTTCATTTTATATTACAATGTAATAATAGAAATAATGCACTTCAATCATCCTTACACCATAACAACCATGGTGCCGGGATGATTGAAGTGCTAACACCAGGTGTTTGAAGTATCTTCATCTGCTGATTGTTAAACTTTCTAGAATACACATATTTCTATTGTTGTGTAGGATCTGGGCCTGCTGTCCCTCCCTCTCTCCTTCCCTCTTCCTCCATCCGTCGTTCACCTCAGACGCTAACCACACCACCTTAGAGCCACGCCCACTATTTCACTGAAACCACGCCCATTTTCACCAAGTGGGAGGGGTCAAAAAGGAAGGACGGGGTCTGGCGCCCCCCCATCCTAAAACTTCACCAGCCGCCACTGCTCAAACAGAAGATGGAGGAGAGCAAGGTCTCTAACATTCACCAGCTCCGTGATGTCATCATGGAGGAGGCCTCCAGTGGCATCCTGTGAAGCTCTGGTGAACTTCAGGCCCAAGAGGGTTAAGGCAGTGCTGGAAAATAATGGTGGCCACACAAAATATTGACACTTTGGGCCCAATTTGGACATTTTCACTTAGGGGTGTACTCACTTTTGTTGCTAGCGGTTTAGACATTAATGGTTCTGTGTTGGGTTATTTTGAGGGGACAGTAAATTTACACTGTTATACAAACTGTACACTCACTACTTTACATTGTAGCAAAGTGTCATTTCTTCAGTGTTGTCACATGAAAAGATATAATGAAACGTTTACAAAAATGTGAGGGGTGTACTACTCACATTTGTGAGATACTGTATATATATATATATATATATATATATATATATATATAATCGTCAGGTCCATAAATATTGGGACATCGACACAATTCTAATCTTTTTGGCTCTATACACCAACACAATGTATTTGAAATGAAACAAACAAGATGTGCTTTAACTGCAGACTTTCAGCTTTAATTTGAGGATATTTATATCCAAATCAGGTGTACGGTGTAGGAATTACAACAGTTTGTATATGTGCCTCCCACTTTTTAAGGGACCAAAAGTAATGGGACAGATTAACAATCATCCATCAAACTTTCACTTTTTAATACTTGATTGCAAATGCTTTGCAGTCAATTACAGCCTGAAGTCTGGAACACATAGACATCACCAGACGCTGAGTTTCATCCCTGGTGATGCTCTGCCAGGCCTCTACTGCAACTGTCTTCAGTTCCTGCTTGTTCTTGGGGCATTTCCCCTTCAATTTTGTTGAACTCTTTGGTTGCTTTCGCAGTATGATTCAGGTCATTGTCCATCTGCACTGTGAAGCACCATCCAACGAGTTCTGAAGCATTTTGATGAATATGAGCAGATAATATTGCCCGAAACACTTCAGAATTCATCCTGCTGCTTTTGTCAGCAGTCACATCATCAATAAATACAAGAGAACCAGTTCCATTGGCAGCCATACATGCCCACGCCATGACACTACCACCACCATGCTTCACTGATGAGGTGGTATGCTTTGGATCATGAGCAGTTCCTTTCCTTCTCCATACTCTTCTCTTCCCATCACTCTGGTACAAGTTGATCTTGGTCTCATCTGTCCATAGGATGTTCCAGAACTGTGAAGGCTTTTTTAGATGTTGTTTGGCAAACTCTAATCTAGCCTTCCTGTTTTTGAGGCTCACCAATGGTTTACATCTTGTGGTGAACCCTCTGTATTCACTCTGGTGAAGTCTTCTCTTGATTTTTGACTTTGACACACATACACCTACCTCCTGGAGAGTGTTCTTGATCTGGCCAACTGTTGTGAAGGGTGTTTTCTTCACCAGGGAAAGAATTCTTCGGTCATCCACAACAGTTGTTTTCCGTGGTTTTCCGTGTCTTTTGGTGTTGCTGAGCTCTCCAGTGCGTTCTTTCTTTTTAAGGATGTTCCAAACAGTTGATTTGGCCACACCTAATGTTTTTGCTATCTCTCTGATGGGTTTGTTTTGTTTTTTCAGCCTAATGATGGCTTGCTTCACTGATAGTGACAGCTCTTTGGATCTCATATTGATAGTTGACCGCAACAGATTTCAAATGCAAATAGTACACTTGAAAATAACTCTGGACCTTTTATCTTCTCCTTGTAAACGGGATAATGAGGGAATAACACACACCTGGCCATGGAACAGCTGAGCAGCCAATTGTCCCATTACTTTTGGTCCCTTAAAAAGTAGGAGACACATATACAAACTGTTGTAATTCCTACACCGTTCACCTAATTTAGATGTAAATACCCTCAAATTAAAGCCGAAAGTCTGCAGTTAAAGCACATCTTGTTTGTTTCATTTGAAATCCATTGTGGTGGTGTATAGAGCCAAAAAGATTAGAATTGTGTTGATGTCCCAATATTTATGGACCTGACTGTATATATATATATATATATATATATATATATATATATATATATATATATTTGGGGGTCCTGAGTAATTTTCTAGCAAAAAATTTATCATTTTTACATGTAGGAGAGGAATGCTAGAATTGGCTTGGGCTGAAAGTGGATAAATAAAGGGTCGGTTTACTGTCTCCTTCAGACCTTGTGGGGCGAATTAGAAAATGACCCAGTATCACTGGGCATCAAAAATACCCCTGGGTTGATGACCAGTGAGAATAAAAAAAATGACCAAGTGCTTGTGGTTAGTGGGAGTAGTAAATAGTGCCCCGTTGTTGATGTCAGTTGGGAATAATGCCCTGTGATTGGTGTTAATGGGAAGAATAAAGCCTCATCGTTGATGTCAGTTGGAACAATAATGCCCCATAGTTGGTGTCAGTGGGAGGGATAAAGCCCCATCAGTTGGAAAAATAATTCCCCATGGTTGATGTCAGTGGGAGAGATGAAGTCCCAGTGTTGTTGTCAGTGGGAGTAATAAAGCCTCATGGTTGGTGTCAGTAGGAGGAATAAAGCCCCATGGTTGATGTCAGTGGGAGGAATAATTTCCCATGATTGGTATCAGTGGGAGGAATAATGCCCCGTGGGAGAAATAAAGCCCCATCATTGAAGTCAGTTGGCTAAATAATGCCCAACACTTGGTATCAGTGGGAGGAATAAAGTCCCATGGGTGGTGTCAATGGGAGAATTAATGCCCCAAAGGCTTGGTAAAGTCAAAGGTAAGGCTAGGTAAAGTCAAGCAAAGGGCCATATCTGGCCCAGGGGAAGCAGGATGGGGACCACTGCTTGAGATGCCATTCACACTTAAGCATTTTGTTGCAGTGCGTTAACGTTCATTGCATTAAGGTAGTCCAATAATTATGAATCAGCTGTCAACACACCGCAATAGTTTAAAAAACATACATGACCCTTTTTTGGCAATGCAGCACACAATGATGCATGGTATGTGCATTGTGGTGCCCTGAAGTGCATTGTCTGTTGTGTGTTGTGCTCTACTGTACAATGCTTTCAGGCAATATTTACAATGAATGGCGCCACAGCTAACCTCACATAGAGGTTAGCTGTGGCGCCAGAAGGTGCCATCAAATGACATACAAACAATGTATCCTATCAACAAACCTAATGTCCCCTGTGCGCCTCTTTGATCAATGACCTGTCAGTCTCTGGTGAGTCATGTGACTCCTGACTCCGCCCCCCGTGTCACTGCAATTCGTAGAGGCCACTCTCCCTCCTGGCCTGTCCTGACCAGCTGCAGTGTGTGCTATAGCCTATAGTGCTGGGTCGGTGACTGGTGACAGTTGGAGCCTGGAGGCAGGGATTGTTCTTGGCAGGGTCGTCGTATGCAGAACCCTGGCCAGTTAGTGAAGAACACTGACATTGTATATGTACTGTATAGTGTTGTATAGACGGATCTGTCCTCACATGTGTGATGTCATCGTACCGAGTACCTGTCCTGGATGTAAGGGCCCCCCTCCTGCAGTGGTATAGGGTTTCTGTCCATACATTGCTTCACATTCCTCCACAAACAGTATGACTTTCCCAGCTTTCATCTATGCCCAGCTGCCGAGGAGTGGAGGCCTCCACATAGAAACACACAATGCATGCCTTACAGCAGGGTTGTCCAACAGCTGGCACCCTCTGATGTGGCCTGCCACCTAGTGCTCTGGGATGGTGGGTCTGCAAGCCCAGATTGCGGCTTCCCAAGCCGCCATCCCTGAGCATCAGTATGAAGAATGGTGTCGGCACTAGAGAAAGCAGAGCCGATGTTTCCTGTATAGCACCGATTTCTGTCACATGGGCAGGGCAAAGGGGGGTGGATTCATGGGGCAGAGCCAAGGAGGGGGTGGCAAAATGAGGCTTGGCCTAGGGTGTCAAAAATCTTTGCAGCCCTAAGAATGAGGGACACCTATTAGCAAAAGTATGTAGGCATAGGACACACACCCCTGTCAAGCCCTCTTAAATGAGAATTATGCAAAAAAAAAAAGTTGGTTAAATCCACAAGTGCTTTTTTCTACCACTTCTATTCTGTTATACTGGCTTTAAAACTTACAAATGCAGCTATTTAGAAATACTTTTTGAAAAGATAAGTAGTAAATTGTATATACAACTATATAGACCAGACCAATATGAGGGACAAATGAGAAGGAAGGAGGGACAGAGGGACTTTGTTCTAAATCAGGGACAGTCCATCGAAATCAGGGATATATGGGAGCTATGTATAGAAATCTGGGGAGGATGTTCATCTTTAAGATAGCAGACCTGCTGAACCAAAAGAAACAGATTGTATCATTTGGAGGAGAGGGATATAATTTCTAGCATATAGGTCAGAGAGCTTAGTTGGTAGTTAGATATCTAGGTAGAGTATGTATCAGTTTGACACGTGAATAGGAAATCACATTTACAAAAGTCAACCACATCAGATGACAAGGAAACATTTAGTGCATGTGATTTGTCATACTTGATTTTAAGGTTGGACAAGTCAAGTGTGGCACTGTAAGGACAATTTCAGGGTAAGTACATAAATTAGGGGAAATAGGCAACACCCTTATCTCATACCATTGCTAATAGGAAAGGTGTCTGACAGATGGCCATTATTTGTACTTAGGCCGGGAGTGAGAATAGAGTGCGAGTAAAGTTGGACACATCTTCGACCTCAGACCCAGAGCTTTTATAATCCCAGGCCACTTTGTCGAATGCCTTTTTAGCAAAAATATTACAAGAAGTTACCCAGCCTACAGCTGATATGTAAGGTCTCCCATTCCAACCCCATAGCAACCCACCCCCACACAGTAGGACTGCTGGCATCCTAGCAACTAATGACATGCTTGCCCTAGCATTCACACGAATTTCCTTCCTCCCTTCTTCCATCCAGATCTGCTCCTCCTCCTGGCTCCCGTCTTGCTGCTATGGGCATACTGTAGGCCAAATTACCTCTTCCTGCCTGGCCAATATAGATTGATGGGCGGGCGGGCCTATTGTCCCTCTGAGTGGACATCATATGACATCCTCCTCATTACGCCACTCACGCATGCCCCCCTTCGACACAGCACATCACTGATCAGGGTAAAGAGCTAATGACATTGGCTCTTTACTACGTGATCAGGTGTGTCCAATCCCAGCCGATCACAAATGTAAACATACAGTGATAACTCGCTGTTCCTGGCTTCTTATATTCACACAGCGATCCTGTGTGAGGAGGAGAACTGTAAGGTAAGTCCGGTTAACAGACACGTATTGCCGCGCAGGCACGGGCACACCAGCGTGTGCACAAAGAATATAATGTATTGGTGCATGCGTGAGCGTGCACGTACTGGCGCCAGACAGCCCATTTAAACTGAGCAATGACACATACACGTTGCTGAGTAGGGATGAGCCGAGCACCCCCCTGTTCGGTTCGCACCAGAACATGCGAACAGGCAAAAAATTTGTTAGAATACGCGAACACCGTTAAAGTCTATGGGACACAAACATGAATAATCAAAAGTGCTAATTTTAAAGGCTTATGTGCAAGTTATTGTCATAAAAAGTGTTTGGGGACCTGAGTCCTGCCCCAGGGGACATGGATCAATGCAAAAAAAAGTTTTAAAAATGGCCGTTTTTTCAGGAGCAGTGATTTTAATAATGCTTAAAGTGAAACAATAAAAGTATAATATTCCTTTAAATTTCGTACCTGGGGGGTGTCTATGGTATGCCTGTAAAGTGGCGCATGTTTCCCGTGTTTAGAACAGTCTGACAGCAAAATGACATTTCAAAGGAAAAAAAGTCATTTAAACTACTCGCGGCTATTAATGAATTGTCGGTCCGACAATACACATAAAAGTTCATTGATAAAAACGGCATGGGAATTCCCCACAGGGGAACCCTGAACAAAAATAAAAAAATAAATGACGTGGGGGGTCCCCCTAAATTCCATACCAGGCCCTTCAGGTCTGGTATGGATATTAAGGGGAACCCCGGCCAAAATTTTTTAAAAAAATGGCGTGGGGTCCCCCTCAAAATCTATACCACACCCTTCAGGTCTGGTGTGGATTTTAAGGGGAACCCCGCGCCAAAATTAAAAAAAAAAACGGTGTGGTGTCTCCCAAAAAATCCAACCAGACCCTTATCCAGGCACGCAACCTGGCAGGCCGCAGAAAAAGAGGGGGGATGAGAGAGCGCCCCCCCTCCTGAACCGTACCAGGCCACATGCCCTCAACATTGAGAGGGTGCTTTGGGGTAGCCCCCCAAAACACCTTGTCCCCATGTTGATGGGGACAAGGGCCTCATCCCCACAACCCTTGCCGGTGGTTGTGGGGGTCTACGGGTGGGGGGCTTATCAGAATCTGGAAGCCCCCTTTAACAAGGGGGCCCCCAGATCCCGGCCCTCCCCCCCTGTGTGAAATGGTAAGGGGGTACCCCTACCATTTCACAAAAAAAGTGTCAAAAATTTTAAAAATGACAAGAGAAAGTTTTTGACAATTCCTTTATTTAAATGCTTCTTCTTTCTTCTATCTTCTTTCTTCTATCTTCCTTCGGTTTCTTCCTCCATCTTCTTCTTCTGGTTCTTCTGGTTCCTCCTCCGGTGTTCTCGTCCGGCATTTTCCTCTGTGGCGCCGGCGTCTACTTCCCTTCGTCTTCTGGGCCGCTCCGCATCCAGCATGATGGGATGGGAGGCTCCCGCTGTGTGACGCTTCTCCTCTTCTGACGGTTCTTAAATAACGGAGGGCGGGGCCACCTGGTGACCCCGCCCCCCTCTGATGCACGGGGACTTCCCTGTGGCATTCCCCGTGACGTCAGAGGGGCGGACAGGGAAGTCACCGTGCGTCAGAGGGGGCGGGGTCACCAGGTGGCCCCGCCCTCCATTATTTAAGAACCGCCAGAAGAGGAGAATCATCACACAGCGGGAGCCTCTCATCCCATCATGCTGGATGCGGAGTGGCCCAGAAGACGAAGGGAAGAAGACGCCGGTGCTGCGGAGGAAGATGCCGGACAAGAACACCGGAGGAAGAACCAGAAGAACCAGAAGAAGATGAAGATGAAGGAAGAAACCGAAGGAAGATAGAAGAAAGAAGTTAGAAGAAAGAAGATAGAAGAAAGAAGATAGAAGATAGAAGAAGCATTTAAATAAAGGAATTGTCAAAAACACTTCTCTTGTCATTTTTAAAATTTTTGACACTTTTTGTGAAATGGTAGGGGTACTTTTGTACCCCCTTACCATTTCACACAGGGGGAGGGCCGGAATCTGGGGGTCCCCTTGTTAAAGGGGGCTTCCAGATTCCGATAAGCCCCCCGCCCGCAGACCCCCACAACCACCGGGCAAGGGTTGTGGGGATGAGGCCCTTGTCCCCATCAACATGGGGACAAGGTGTTTTGGGGGGGCTACCCCAAAGCACCCGCCCAATGTTGAGGGCATGTGGCCTGGTACGGTTCAGGAGGGGGGGCGCTCTCTCGTCCCCCCTCTTTTCCTGCAGCCTGCCAGGTTGCGTGCTCGGATAAGGGTCTGGTATGGATTTTTGGGGAGAGCCCACGCCATTTTTTTAAAAATTTTGGCGCGGGGTTCCCCTTAAAATCCATACCAGACCTGAAGGGTCTGGTATAGATTTTGAGGGGGACCCCACGCCATTTTTTTAAAAAATTTTGGCCGGAGTTCCCCTTAATATCCATACCAGACCTGAAGGGCCTGGTATGGAATTTAGGGGGACCCCCACGTCATTTTTAAAAAAATTTTGGTTCGGGGTTCCCCTGTGGGGAATTCCCATGCCGTTTTTATCAATGAACTTTTATGTGTATTGTCGGACCGGCAATTCATTAATAGCCGCGAGTAGTTTTAAATGACTTTTTTTCCTTTGAAGTGTCATTTTGCTGTCAGACTGTTCTAAACACGGGAAACATGCGCCCCTTTACAGGCATACTATAGACACCCCCCAGGTACGAAATTTAAAGGGATATTACACTTTTATTGTTTTACTTTAAGCATTATTAAAATCACTGCTCCTGAAAAAACGGCCGTTTTTAAAACTTTTTTTTGCATTGATCCATGTCCCCTGGTCCCCAAACACTTTTTATGACAATAACTTGCATATAAGCCTTTAAAATTAGCACTTTTGATTTCTCCCATAGACTTTTAAAGGGTGTTCGCGGCTTTCGAATTTGCTGCAAACACCCCAAAGTGTTCGCTGTTCAGCGAACTAGCGAACAGCCGATGTTCGACTCGAACTCGAAGCTCATCCCTATTGCTGAGTGGTCTATCGGCTTGTTCCTGTTAACTTGTGCCTTAATCTGTTCCAGTTTCCTGTGTTTGACCTGGCTTCACCTGTACCTTCCTTTGGACTTCCATCTGCCTACCTGTGACCTTGGCTTGTGTTTGACTTTGCTTCTGTCTCATGTTCCTGTACCTCACTGCCCAACTGTGAACCGAACCCAGCCTGTATCCTGTTTTAGCTTCTGCCTCATGTTCCTGTACCTGCTCTGCCCGGCTGTTGATGACCCCCTGGCTTATATTCCAGCAACTCTTCCACCTGCTGATCCAGCGACACAGAGTTCCAGTTCTCAGTGCCTGTCCAGTGATCTACAGCCATCGGGTTTGTGCCAAGGCCCAGCTGGTGCCACTCGCTACATCGGCCCTCATGCCACTCTGTGTCCTTCACTCCCTGTTATCTCTACCAGGGGCGTTGGACAGAAGGTGCAAGAGAAGCCCTCTCTACAGCTCGATCTCCACCGGGTACGTGACAAGAACCCTGGAGCAGTGAGATACAAGTTAACCAGTTGACCCCTTCAGTACTGTGCACCACACTGCCATAAAATAAAGAATAGAAAAAATAAAGGCTCTGTGCTAAGTGTATACAATTTAATTTATAACAGTGTAATCCTAATCAATTCCATATGGATAGCTGCACTCATTATATTTCACATAAAAATATATAGAAAACACATGAAAAAATATGTTGCGCTATCTGATATAGTGCACAGTGCTGTATATTATAAATCAATACCCAACAAAACCTAATAAATAAACACGGCAAAAAATATTATGTTAAAAATTAATAATCCCATAATAATGAACATTCATACAATAGTCCAGATGAAAAAAAAAAAAGTCCCAGTGAAAAATCAAAGATATGTGCAAAATCAGGTGCTCCAATAATGTAGTTCATATAAAATATAAATTACAGTGCTTCAGGTGATCACCACACCAAAGTGTATCCCACAAGAGATAAATTTGCCTCTTACCAGAGCCTAAGACCTTATTAACCACTTCAGATCCGGGCCATTGCCAAATGACGGTAACAGCGTGGATCTACATTGCCGGGACTATGCCTATTCACGTCGTCCCGTGCACGAGCAGCCTGCGCGCCCCCTGCAGGGTGCGCGCGGCACGCGCAGTGATCAGCGAGTCTATGAGACTCGCCTGATCACAGATCAGAGTAACGGGTGGGTCCCGACCCCTTATCACATGATCAGCTGTCAGCCAATGACAGCTGATCATGTGATGTAAACAGAGCGTGAGGAGGATAAAAAAACCCGATCACCGGCGGCCGTGATCGGGACATCAGTCCAGATCACGGCGATCTTCTGTGACACAGCAATAGGCAGCGGTGCTGCCTACCAGTGCCCACCAGCGTCACCCATCAGTGCCCACAGTGCCATCAATCAGTGCCACCCATCAGTGCCCACAGTGCCACCCATCAGTGCAACAACAGTGCTGCACATCAATGCCACCTATCAGTGCCCATCAATGTCACCTACCAGTGCCCATAAGTGCCCATCAGTGCCGGCCATCACTGCCCATCAGTGCTGCCCATCAGTTCCCCCCATCAGTGCTGCCCATCAGTGCCCCCCATCAGTGGTACCTATCAGTGTCCATCAGTGCCACCTACCCGTGCCACCCATCCGTGCCACCCATCAGTGGCCATCAGTGCCGCCTTATCTGTGCCCATCAGTACCCCCTTATCTGTCCCCATCAGTGCTGCCTTAACTGTGCCTATCAGTGTCGCCTTATCTGTGCTTATCCGTGCCCATCAGTGCAGCCTATCAGTACCCACCAGTGATGCCTCATCAGCGCATATCAATGAAGGAGAAAAATTACCTGTTTGCAAAATTTTATAACAAACTATTAAACATGATTTTTTTTTTTCAAAAATTTCCATCTTTTTTTGTTTGTTTAGCAAAAAATAAGAACCCCAGCTGTGATTAAATACCACCAAAAGAAAGCTCTATTTGTGGGAAAAAAAATGATAAAAATTTAATTTGGGTAAAGTGTTGTATGCCCGCACAATTGTCATTCAAAGTGCGTCAGCGCTGAAAGCTGAAAATTGGTCTGGGCAGGAGGGGGGTTTAAGTGCCCAGTAAGCAAGTGGTTAAAGCTCTAACTGATGGGATGGGTGAATGGATATCAGCCCCACTCCGATCACATACAGACACCAGAGAAGCAGGCTCTGCAGCCAACTGCAATAACCTCCAATGCTTGTCAGACCACCTCCAGGGATTATACACTCACAGTCAAATGTAGATTCACAACAATATGTGAAGAGAAGAGGAGTGATTTATTGTGCAGTATATTAAAATCACATTTATTTTAAAAAGTAGTCTACTTACACAACAGTAAAAACATTGAGTTCACAAACAAGCGTCCAGCGTCCGGGTGGGCGTGATGATGTTTCCGCTAAGGCTCTTCCCTACGCATTTCATTCTAATGGACATTGTCACTAGAGCAACAAAGATGCAGTAGATGGGGGTATCAGATTATATGGGCTCCAATTAATCCACAAGTTAGAGGGAGCTCTCATATGTGGTATCGCCATACTCAGGAGGAGTAGAAGAATGTATTTTGGGGTGTAATTTTTCCTATGTACTGTGGGGCAAAAAAGTATTTAGTCAGCCACCAATTGTGCAAGTTATCCCACTTAAAAAGATGAGAGAGGCCTGTAATTGTCATCATATGTATACCTCAACTATGAGAGACAAAATGTGGAAACAAATTCAGACAATCACATTGTCTGATTTTTTTAAAGAATTTATTTGTAAATTATGGTGGAAAATAAGTATTTGTAACCTACAAACAAGCAAGATTTCTGGCTCTCACAGACCTGTATCTTCTTCTTTAAGAGGCTCCTCTGTCCTCCACTCCTGACCTGTATTAATGGCACCTGTTTGAACTTGTTATCAGTATAAAAGACACCTGTCCACAACCTCAAACAGTCACACTCCAAACTCCACTATGGTGAAGACCAAAGAGCTGTCGAAGGACACCAGAAATAAAATTGTAGACCTGCACCAGGCTGGGAAGACTGAATCTGCAATAGGCAAGCAGCTTGGTGTGAAGAAATCAACTGTGGGAGCAATAATTAGAAAATGGAAGACATACAAGACCACTGATAATCTCCCTCGATCTGGGGCTCCACGCAAGATCTCACCCCGTGGGGTCAAAATGATCACAAGAACGGTGAGCAAAAATCCCAGAACCACACAGGGGGACCTAGTGAATGACCTGCAGAGAGCTGGGACCAAGGTAACAAAGGCTACCATCAGTAACACACTACGGTGCCAGGGACTCAGATCCTGCAGTGCCAGACAAGTCCCCCTGCTTAAGCCAGTACATGTCCGGGCCCGTCTGAGGTTTGGTGGAGAGCATTTGAATGATCCAGAAGAGGATTGGGAGAATGTCATATGGTCAGATGAAACCAAAGTAGAACTGTTTGGTAGAAACACAACTCGTCGTGTTTGGAGGAGAGAGAATGCTGAGTTGCAACCAAAGAACACCATACCTACTGTGAAGCATGGGGGTGGCAACATCATGCTTTGGGGCTGTTTCTCCGCAAAGGGAACAGGACGACTGATCCGTGTACATGAAAGAATGAATGGAGCCATGTATTGTGAGATTTTGAGTGCAAACCTCCTCTCATCAGCAAGGGCATTGAAGATGAAACATGGCTGGGTCTTTCAGCATGACAATGATCCCAAACACACCACCCGGGCAATGAAGGAGTGGATTCGTAAGAAGCATTTCAAGGTCCTGGAGTGGCCTAGCCAGTTTCCAGATCTCAACCACATAGAAAACCTTTGGAGGGAGTTGAAAGTCCGTGTTGCCCAGCGACAGCCCCAAAACATCACTGCTCTAGAGGAGATCTACATGGAGGAATGGGCCAACATACCAGCAACAGTGTGTGACAACCTTGTGAAGACTTACAGAAAATGTTTGACCTCTGTCATTGCCAACAAAGGATATATAACAAAGTATTGAGATGAACTTTTGATATTGACCAAATACTTATATTCCACCATAATTTGCAAATAAATTCTTTCAAAAATCAGACAATGTGATTGTCTAGATTTGTTTTCACATTTTGTCTCTTTAGGAATATCTTATAAATTGACAACTTTGTGTAAAAAAAAAAAAAAAAAAAATCATTTTCTTTTCACATATTCCAAAAACTTGTGGAAAAAATGACATGTTCAAAAGACTCATTATGCCTCATAGAATTTACATATTGGAGTGTTTTCTTTATAAAATGGGGTCATTTTGTGGGAGTTTTAATTGTCCTGGTGCTCCAGGGCCTTCAAAAGTGTGATACAGTGCCTTGCAAAAAGTATTCACTCCCCTTGGCATTTTTCGTGTTTTGTTGCCTCACTACCTGGAATTAAAATTGTTGTTTGAGGATTTGCATCATTTAATTTACAGAGCATGCCCACAACTTTGAAGATTTTTTTTTTTTTATTATTGTGAAGCAAACAACAAATAGGAGAAAATAACAGAAAAAGTCAATATGCATAACTATTCACCCCCCTAAAGTCAATACTTTGTAGAGCCACCTTTTGCGGCTATCACAGCTCCAAGTCGCTTTGGATAAGTCTCTATGAGCTTGCCACATCTTACCACTGGGATTTTTGCTTATTCCTCCTTGCGGAACTGCTCCAGCTCCTTCAAGTTGGATGGTTTGCGCTTGTGAACAGCAATCTTTAAGTCTGACCACAGATTTTCTATTGGATTGAGGTCTGGGCTTTGACTAGGCCATTCCAACACATTTACATGTTTCCCCTTAAATCACTCAAGTGTTGCGTTAGCGGTGTGTTTGGGGTCATTGTCCTGCTGGAAGGTATACCTCCATCCTAGCCTCAAATCACACACAGAGTGGTACAGGTTTTGCTCAAGAATATCCCTGTATTTAGCACCATCCATCTTTCCCTCAGCTCTGACCAGTTTCCCAGTCCCGACTGCTGAAAAACATCCCCACAGCATGATGCTGCCACCACCATGTTTCACTGTGGGGATGGTGTTCTTTGGGTGATGTGATATGTTGATTTTGCACCAGACGTAGCTATTTCTTTGATGTCCAAAAAGTTCAATTTTAGTCTTATCAGACCAGAGCACTTTCCTCCATACATTTTGTCTCCCACATGTCTCCCACATGCCTTTTCGCAAACTCAAAATGTGCCATTTTGTTTTTTGCTGAAAATAATGGCTTTCTTCTGGCCACTCTAAAGCCCAACTCTATGGACCATACGGCTTATTTATCGTCCTATGTACAGATACTCCAGACTCTGCTGTGGAACTCTGCAGCTCCTCCAGGTTACTTTAGGTCTCTGTGCTGCTTCTCTGATTAATGCCCACCTTGCCCGGTCCGTGAATTTTGGTGTGCTGCCGTCTATTATCAGGTTTACTGTTGTGCCATGTTCTTTCCATTTGGTTATGATAGATTTGATGGTGCTCCTAGGGATCTTCAAAGATTTGGATATTTTTTGTAACCTAACCCTGACTTGTACTTCTCAACAACATTGTTTGGAGACTTGTTTGGAGAGTTCCTTGGTCTTCATGGCAGTGTTTGGTTAGTGGTGCCTCTTGCTTAGGTGTTGTAACCGCTGGGGCATTTCAAAAAGGTGTGTATATGTAATGACAGATCATGTGACACTTACATTACACACAGGTGGACATCATTTCACTAATCATCTGACTTCTGAAGGTAATTGGTTGCACTAGAGCTTTTTATGGGCTTCATAACAAAGGAGGTGAATATATATACGCACATGCCAATTATCAGTTTTCTATTTGTGAAAAATAGTTTTATGTATTTATTTTTCTAATTTTACTTCACCAACTTACACTATTGTGTTCTGATCCATCACATATAATTCAGATTAAAAAAACATTTAACTAAAGGTTGTAATGTAACAAAATAGGTAAAAAGCCAAGGGTGGTGAATACTTTTGCAAGGCACTGTAGGTAGTCAGGAAATTAGATTTGTAATTTATCCTCCTAGAACACTTGACGGTGCTCCCTGCATGTTCGGCCTCTCTATGTGGCCAGGCTGTGAAAAAAGTCTCACACATGTGGTATCACCATACTCAGGAGGAGTAGCAGAATGTATTCTGGGGTGTAATTCTTGCTATGCCCATGCTGTGAGTTAGAAATATCTTTTAAATTGACAACTTTGTGTAAAAAAAAAAGTTTAAATTTCTTTCCACATTTTCCAAAAACTTGTAGAAAAAAATGACACGTTCAAAAGACTCATTATGCCTCGTAGATTATATGTTGGGGTGTTTGCTTTAAAAAATTGGGTCATTTTGTGGGCATTTCCATTGTCGTGGTGCTCCAGGGCTTTCAAAAGTGTGATAGGTAGTCAGTGAAATTAGATGTGTAATTTATGCTCCTAGAACACCTGAAGGTGCTACTTTTAAGTTGGGCTTCTGTATGTGGCCAGGCTGTGTAAAAGTTTCACGCATGTGGTATCGCCATACTCAGGAGGAGTAGCAAAATGTATTTTGGGGTGTCATTCTTGTTATGTACATGCTGTGTGTTAGAAATATATTTGAAATTGACAACTTTGTGAAAAAAAATTCTTCATTTTCTTTTTTTTCTTCATTTTCTTTCCACATTTTCCAAAAACTTGCGGAAAAAATTACATGTTCAAAAGACTCATTATGCCTCATAAAATATACGTTGCAGTGTTTACTTTCCAAAATGGGGTCATATTGTGGGTGTTTCCACTGTCCTGGAGCCTCATGGCCTTTCATAACTGTGATTGGTAGTCAGAAAATTAGATGTGTAATTTACTCCTGGAGGTGCTACTTGGATGTTGGGCTTCTCTATGTGGCCAGGCTGTGAAAAAGTCTCACACATGTGTAGTGTGGTGTAGTTGCAAGTATGCCATGTGTGAAAAATAACTTGTTAATATGACAATTGTGTGTAAAAGAAAAAAGATCTGATGGGGACACTAATGTACAGGGGGGCTCTGATGGAGACAATGATGTAAGTGGTACTTTGATGTAAAGTGGGACTTTGATGGGGACACCAATGTAAGGAGGCACTCTCATGGAGACACATGTAAGGGGGAACTCTGAAGTGGACACTGGTATAGGAAGTACTGTGATGAATAAATTTGATTTAGTTGGATCAATGGGATTCAGAACAAAAGAGAAAGAACTTTAGTAAAACAAAGCAAAGTCGAAGTCCCTTCCATCAGTATCCCTGTCACAGTCCTGAGTCCCACCTTACATCAGAGTTCTCTCTTGCACCAGCGTTCCCACCAGAGCCACTACTTACCTTAGGGAACCCTTCAGAGTCCCCTTCCTCAGCTTCCCCATCAGAGCCCCCCCCCCACACATCAGTGTTTTCATCACAGTCCTTCTTACATCAGAGTTCCAATGTACACCAGTGTCCCCATCAGAGTTGCCCATTAGAGTCTCTCCATACATCACCATCCGCATCAGGGTCCACCTGTACATCAGTGTCTCCATCAGAGTCAACACTAAATCAATGTCCCCATCTGAGTCCGCCCCTTACATCAATATCTTAATTAGAATCGCCTTTACATCAGTGTCTCCATCATCACACCAGTCTTCCCATCAGAGCTCGCCAACATCAGTATCTACATCACAGTGGCCCTTTATACCCGTGTCTCTATCAGAGCCCCCCCTTACCTCAATGTCCCCATCAGAGTCCTACTTTATATCAGAGTTCCCTCTTGCATCCTTATTCGCATAACACATCCCTGTACATCTGTGTCCCCATCAGAGTCTACCCTTACATTACTGTCCCCTCTTACATCAGTGTCCCCCCCCCAAGTCTCCATAAGAATGCCCCTTAAGGTCGTGTCTCAATCAGAGTTCCTCCTTACAGCAGTGTCCCCATCAGAGTCACCTCTCCATCAGTGTCACCATCAGAATCCCCCTTACATTAGTGTCTCCATCAGAGTCCCGCTGTACATCAGTGTCCCCATCAGAGTCTCACCTTCCTTTAGAGTTTCACATTACAACAGGGTTCCCCCTTGCATTAGTGCACCTGTTACATTAATGTCCCCATTAGAGTTTCCTCTTCATCATTGTCCCCATCAAAGCAACCCCGCCTTATATCAGTGTCTCCATCAGAGTCCCCCCTTACATCAGTGTCCCCATTAGAGACCCCCCAACATCATTGTCCCCATCAGAGACCCCCCCAACATCAGTGTCCCTACCAGAGACCCCGCCCCAACATCAGTGTCCCTACCAGAGACCCCCCCAACATCAGTGTCCCTATCAGAGTCCTACATTACATTAGTATCCCCATCAGAGTCCTGCCTTGCATCAGTGTCCTCATTAGAGTCCCCCCTTACATCAATCTCCCCCTTGCATCAGTATCCCCATTATAGTCTCCATAAAAGTACCCCCTTATATCAGTGTCTCTATCAGAGTTCCCCCTTACATCAGTGTCCCCATCAAAGTCCCTCCTTACATCGAAGCTCCCCCTTGCATCAGTATCCCCATTAGAGCCCCCCTGTATATTAGTGTTCCCATCACCCTTTACATCCGTGTTCCCATCAGAATCTCCCCTTACATCAGTGTCCCCATCAGAGTCCCCCCTAACATCAGTTTCCCCATCAGAGTCTCTACTAACATCAGTGTCCCTATCAGAGCCCCACCTTACATCAAAGCCTCCCTTGCATCAGTATCCTCATCAGTGCCCATCCCTAAATCAATGTCCCCATCTGAGTCCCCCCTTAAGTCAATATCTTAATTAGAATCGCCTTTACATCAGTGTCTCCATCACCACATCAGTCTTCCCATCAGAACCCCCCTATATCAGTATCTATATCACAGTGCCCCTTTATACCAGTGTCTCTATCAGATCCCCCCCCCCTTACCTCAGTGTCCCCATCAGAGCCCCCACTACATCAGTGTCTACATCACAGTGCCCCTTTATACCAGTGTATCCATCACAGTCCCCCCCTTACCTCAGGTAATTTATTCAATTTTATTCATTCATACACATAAAACCGATTTTTTTTTTTCCTGTCTGCAAGTACAGTATGTGTAAAAAATAAGATTTGCTGAAAAGTTTAGAGATCCCTGGCACAGATCAATGCAGCTCACTGGATATAGTGTGAATGAGCCTTTTAACCTTCCCCTACTCTACCCCAAATGAAGGAACATTCGTTGTTTTTAGCAACACTTTATAAGAGAAGTATAGCCAGAGCTTTTTTGGTCATACTTATTTTGTGGGTCACAGGGGTGCACTTACATTTGCGCTCCTGGGTCCTAGAGTCGGCTGAGAGGTGATTATTGCCCGCTGTCAGAGCTGCTCCAGGTTTTGCAAGGATCCCGACCATATTGTCCGGGTCCATCCAGCCACCTGTCAGCTATCTCTAGCTCTCGGTGCATCAGAAAAGGTATGTATACTGATTTCCTCTTTACAGGGTTAGATAGGTTAGTGTTAGGTCATGAATGTCTATAGATGGTAGCGATTTTAGTGTTAGGCTGGACTTCTACTATAAGCCCACGTGGGACAGCTGCAGCATCATACCGATGCTGCAGCATAGAGGTGACTATGTGTGCTTTTTTTTTTTTATATATCCCAAACTTCTCCTTTTAATCTACTGATTGGTGTAAGTGACATATGAACAGTATGACCTGCTATGCTATTTCTTGCTGGCACAATGCATTCCCTAAAGAGAAGTTGTTTTGTAGGGTATGACAATCCAAAATGGATAAACTGTATACACCAATCAGCCATAACTTGTCCACCCACCTAATATTGAGTAGGTCCCAATTCCACTAGACCTCTAAAGGCCATCCAGTGCCCAGGGAGAACATGGCGTATTGCGCCCCCCGCCCCAGTGTCGGGACAAGGTCACCCAGCGCCCAGGGAGAAGATGGCGAATTGCACCACCTGCCTGCCAGGTGGAGTCCCCAGTAAAATCCCCCTTTACCTCATGTGTCCCCAATAGAGTCCCCCTTTACATCAGGTGTCCCCAATATAGTCCCCCTTTACATCAGGTATCCTCAACAGAGTACCCCTTTACATCAGGTATCCCCAGTAGAATCCCCCTTTACATCAGGTATCCCCAACAATGTGCCCCTTTATCCCCCTGGTATCTGGCACCAAGCCATCAGTGGCAGATCCAGTAGTCCTATAAGTTGTGAGATGAGGTCTCCATGGATCAGACTCGTTTTTCCAGTACATCCTACAGATGCTTAATTGGATTGAGATCCAGAGAATTTAAAGGCCATGTCAACGTCTCATACTAACTGTTGTGTTCCTCAAACCATTCTTGAATTTATCAGATGATGCCAGCTTCTTTCATTGCTTCATGGTCCAGTTCTGATGCTCATGTGCCCATTTTAGGCACTTTTAGCTGTGGACACAGGTCAGCATTGGCACCCTGAATGGTCTGTGGCTGAACATCCCCATATGCAACTGTGATGCGTTTTGTATTCTGACATCTTTCTATCAGAACCAGCATTAACTTTTTTCAGCAATCTGAGCTACATTATCTCTTTCATTGGATCGGACTACATGGACCAGCCTTCACTCCCCATGTGCATCAGCAAGCCTAGGCTGACCATGACCCTGTCATCGGTTCACTAGTTTTCCTTCCTTGGACCACCTTTGGTAGGTCCTGACCACTGTAGACCAGGAACATCCCACAGGAGCTGCAGTTTGGGAGTTGCTCTGACCCAGTCATCTAGCTCAGGGGTCTCCAAACTTTATAAACAAAGGGCCAGTTTACTGTCCTTCAGACTTAAGGGGGCCTGTACAGTGGCCATTGGGAGTAGAAAAGGTCCCAACATTAGTGGGAGGAATAGTACCCCATCGTTGGTGTCAGTGGGAGGAATAGTGCATACCTCCCAACTTTTTGAGATGAGAATAAGGGACACCTATTAGCAAAAGTATGTCAGCATAGGACACACCCCTGCCAAGCCCCCTTAAAAGGAGAATTACCGTATAATAAAAATGATTGCTTAAAACCCACAAGTGCTTTTTTTTAACACTACTATTCCTTTATGCTGGCTTTCGTAATTTACAAATGCAGCCATTTAGAAATTGGATGAAAGGTTTTTGATAGACAAGTAGTGCATTTTATATACAAGTATAAAGATCAGACCAAAATGAGGGACAAATGAGGAGGAAAGAGGGACAGAGGGACATTGTTCTGAATGAGAGACAGTTGGGAGCTACGATAATGCCACTAATTGGTGTCAGTGGGAAGAATTGTTCCCCATTGTTGGTGTCATTCAGGGCAATTGTGCCCCATCAATGGTGTCATTGGGAGGAATTGTGCCCTTTCATTGGTATCAAAAGGGGTAATTATTATTATACAGGATTTATATAGCGCCAACAGTTTGCTCAGCGCTTCACAATGTAGAGGGGGGACAACGCAATTACAGCACAGTTCAGAATAGTAGGAATGGGAGGGCCTTGCTAGTGGAGCTTACAGTCTAAAGGGAGAGGGAGGTGCTACAAAAGTTAATATTTGCAGGGGATGATCCGATGGAGGTGACTCGGATACAGGTCTTAGGTGGAGGTGGGGTGGGCTTCCCTGAATAAGTGAGTTTTCATGACTCGCCTAAAGGCGGACAGGGTAGGAGCTGACATACTGGTGCAGGGAGTTCCAGAAGGTGGGAGAGGCTCTGCAGAAGTCCTGAAGGCGAGCATGAGAGGAGGTAACAAGGGAGGTTTTGAGAGCAGGAGGTTTTAGGAGGAGCGGAGAGGACGATTTTGGCGATATCTGCAGATAAAGTTGGTGATGTAGCTGGAGTCAATGTTGTGGGTGGACTTATACATTGTGGTTAGTACTTTGAATTTTATACGGTGGGGTAGGGGAAGCCAGTGAAGGGATTGGCAGAGAGGGGCAGCAGTCACGGATCAGTTAGTATGGTGTATTAGTCTAGCAGCAGCATTCATAATAGACAGAAGGGGCAAAGTGTTGTTATCAATGGATGAAAATTGTGCTCCAAGGGCCAGCTAAAAGCAGTCAAAGGCCCGCATCTGACCCCCGGGCTGTAGTTTGGAGACCGCTGATCCAGCCATTACAATTTGGTCCTTGTCAAATTCGATCAAATCCTTACGCTTGGCCATTTTTTTTTTTTTGCTTTTGACACATCAACTTCACTTGCTGCCCAATATGTAGAGAGATAATCAATTATTCACTTTACTGTAAGCAGTTATACAAGTATGACTGATCAGTGTATGTGTGTCTCCAACCACCTGCACACAGCCTGATCCCAGAACCCCCCCCCACCACCACCACCCAGGGTCGCTGTGTGATTGGCTGAGCCCCTCACTCACAGCTCACCTTAGCAGAGCCTGCCTCCCTATGTGGCTGCGTGCTCTATTCCACAGACACTGGCTAATAATAGAACCCTATGAAGTAATATTGCCATTGATGTTGTTGGGCGTTTGATTGGATAAGTATATAAACAGTAGGGGGCTGGATGGATAGATCACATTAGTATTCCCATCCTATCAATGTGCTGTGATGCTAAAGCACGTCAGTCTGACAGATTCCCAACCTTCTCCTCCAGTGGCACCCAGCAGCATCTCCCAGGATCTTGGAGGAGAAGAAGAGGAGAGGAGCCCCGATCCCCATCCATAGAGGAGGAGAGGAGCCCCCATCCATAGAGGAGGAGAGGAGCCCCATCCATAGAGGAGCCCCATCCATAGAGGAGGAGAGGAGCCCCATCCATAGAGGAGGAGAGGAACCCCATCCAGAGGAGGAGAGGAGCCCCGATCCCATAGAGGAGGAGAGAAGCTCCATTCATAGAGGAGGAGAGGAACCCCATCTATAGAAGAGGAGAGGAGCCCCGATCCCATAGAGGAGGCCGAGCAGCATGCTGATCAGGGACCGATGAGCCGCCGGTCCTGGATGGCACCTCTCCCCTGTCCTGGCCATCAGCAGATCGCTATGTGTGCTGACATCGGGGATGGAAGGATGGCACTGCAGGGCTGAGATCGGAGCCATGGTCCACCTTTACCTGCTGCTATAGAGGAGCCCCCCATCCATCCATCCCTGTGTCTGTCCATAGAGGAGCCCCCCTCCCGGATCCGGAGTGACAGTGGCTGTGCGGACCTCTCCGCTCCCTCCCATCCATCGCCTTGGCGTTGCTTGCTGGATGTGTATGCATGACTTCTGCACCGAATGGGCGCATTAATCGCCCCAGGTCCCAGGGATCCATCTTCCAGATCGGCGGCAAATCTCTCCCCAGGGACCTTGATCGCAGGGGGAGCTCGGAGAGCACCCTCAAATCCCAGAGAGCCCTGGACCACTGCAAGATGGTGGGTAGATGGACAGCACCCCAAACCTCCCCTACATGGCTTTGCTCTAGTACCACTCCCAGCACCCCCCCCCCCCCCCCCGATCACACCGGCTTCCCCCCAACCTCCCCCCCCCCCATCACACCGGCTTCTCCATTCTCATCACGTGCACTACATTTAAAAGTCCAGGGTGGACTGATAGTGCTCACATACGTGGTAAGGTAGTATATATGGGCATGCATGGGGATCACTCTTCTGAAGCTAATGTCCTTATCTGAATTTTAACTCAAAGGTGGACTTTTTGTATTATTGGTGTAATGGGATCATGCGTAAGAGTCGGCACACAATTGGTTCAAGATTAAGGAATGGTGTACAATGGGGTCATGCATGAGGGTTGGCATACAATAGGGTCATGCTTAAGGGTCAGGGTATAGTGGAGTCTCACATGAGGGTCAGAGCATAATGGAAATATACATAAGGGTTGGCATACAATGGGGCCATGCTTAAGGTCAGGGTACAGTGGGGTCTTGCATGAGGGTCAGAGTATGATGGGAACATACATAAGGGTTAGCATACAATGGGTATGGTAATGGGGCTTGCATAAGAATTTTATATGATCTTTGATTACCTTAAAGGAAACTCAGGGCCTCAGGCTGGTTTTAATTCATGCCCCCCCGCCAGTATATTGGGATCATGCATAAGGATTGGGATATGATGGAATCATGCATAAGGTTCAGCTTCAGTTGGGGTCATGCATAAGGGTTGTCATACAATAAGATCATGCATGAGGGTTGGCATACAATGAGGTCATGCATGAGGGTTGGCATACAATGGGGTCATGCATGAGGGTTGGCATGCAATGGGGTCATGCTTAAGGGTCAGGGTATAGTGGAGCCTTGCATGAGGGTCATAGTATAATGGGAAGATACATAAGGGTCAGCATACAATGGGTATGGTACAGGGGCTTGCATATAAATTGTATATGATCTTTGATTATCTTAAAGGAAACGTGGTCCCAGGCTGGTTTTAATTCATGGCTCCCCCCTGCAAGTATATTGGAATCATGCATAAGGGTCAGCATATGATGGGACCATGCATAAGGTTCATCTTCTGATGGGATCATGCATGAGGGTTTGCATACAATGGGGTTACGCATGAGGGTTGGCATGCAATGGGATCATGCTTAAGGGTCAGGGTACAGTGGGCTCTTGCATGAGGGTCAGAGTACAATGGGTATGGTACAGAGGTTTGCTTATAAATTGTATATGATCTTTGATTATCTTAAAGGAAACTGAGGGCCCCAGGCTGGTTTTAATTCATGGCTCCCTCCTGCCAGTATATTGGGATCATGCATAAGTGTCAGCGTATGATGGGATCACGCATAAGGGTTAGCATACAATGAGATTATTCATAAGCGTTGGCATAAGATGGGATCATGAATAAGGGTTGGCATGCAATGGGGTCATGCTTAGGGGGCAGGGTATAGTGGGGTCTTGCATGAGGGTCAGAGTACAACAGGAACATACATGAGGGTCGGCATACAATGGGTATAGTACAGGGTCTTGCATATGAATTGAATAAGATCTTTAATATCTTAAAGGAAACTCAGGGCCCCAGGCTGGTTTTAATTCATGGCTTCCCCCTGCCAGTATATGCATAAGGGTTGGCGTATGATGGAATCATGTATAAGGTTCAGCATACGATGGGATCATGCATATGGGTTGGCATACGATGGGATCATGTATAAGGGTCAGCATACAGTGGGGTCATGCTAAAGGGTTGGAGTACAATAAGGTCATGCATAAGGGTCAGCATAAAATGGTATCATGCATAAGGGTCAGCGTACAGTGGGATCATGCTTAGGGGCGGCATACAATGGATTATGCTTAAGGGTTGGCATACAATGGGATCATGCTTAAGGTTCATTGTACGATGTGATCATGCTTAAGGGTTGGCATACAATGGGATCATGCATAATGGTTGGTGTACGATGGGATCATGCATAATGGTTGGTGTATGATGGGATCATGCTTAAGAGTTGCCATGCAATGATTTCATGCATAAAGGTCATTGTAGGATGAGATCATGCTTAAGGGTTGGCATACAATGGGATCATGCATAACAGGCGGTGTACAATGGAATCATGCATAACGGTTGGTGTACTATGGAATCGCACATAAGGGTTGGCCTACAATGGGATCACGCATCAGTGAAATGGATCTTCTGCAGAGATATACTCTGCCATTTACTTTTATTATAATGTCAGATAATATAAAAGCAATGCTTCCAGGTGGGAAGGGCTTACATACCATTTGTGTATGATCTTTGATTATTCTAAAGGAAACTGAGGGCCCTAGGCTCTTTTTAATTGATGAGCCCCACTCTCTAGTTTAATGACACCATGCATAAGAATGTTTTTTGCTTATAATATATACATTTGCAAAGAGATTTTGAAGAATTTGGAACCCCGCTTTTGAAGTGGATCTTATGCTATGGTATACTATTCAATTACTCTTATGATTGTGCCAGTTAATATACAAGCAATACTTGCACTTACAGGGAGTTTGCATACCGATTGTGTATGACCCTAAAGGAAACCTTTAATGAGAGGAAGGTAGGGGCAGCAATTGTTGGCCACCTTCTGAAAAAAACTCTAAAACTTGCAAAACTGGCAAAGGCAGTACAGAAGTGCAGAACATTTTTAGCATCCCTATGCCACCCCAACCCAAAAGTTTAAGGCCTGAAGCATCTGCCTATTTTACCCTTATGATAATCCACCATGACCCCAGATCTTCTTTATAGATGTCACAGTGACCGGGGTACCGCACACTCTTAGGCAGAGTCCAGATTTCTTTGCACCCGCACAAGGCTTCTTTTCAAACACTATAGTACAGCTGGGGGATCCAGGATGCCAGTTTCCTTCTAACACCGCCCCATTGCTGCTAACAGGCTGCAGTATAACCACATCACACATTTCCACTTGCTGCCTGGGCTATATAAGTGATGGCAAGCCAGCTCCTCCACACTCTGCTTCCTGAACCTGGCTTTTTCCTGCTATGGACACCTGCAGGTATTAAATGGGTGAAGGCACTGGTGTGTAATGGAATCATGACATTACACCATTCCCCGTTTTCAGCACTGACAAATGTGTCTTGCAGAACTTGCAGCTGGGTGTCAGGCTAGTGTTATTATTGCAGATAGAGGCAGCGAGTTCAAACGGTTACAGCTGCATGAGGGTTAACCCATTAACTGCATTCACGAGAGTCTAGGGCGGTGGGTTTTGCCTGCTACTATTGTTAGGTAACCCTTTCTTATCTGGACTGATTTATTTATTCATTTATCAAAGGCATTTTTTATATAGCGCTGACATTTTACTTAGCACTTTACATACTATTTATTCACATCAGTCTCTTCCCTAAAGGAGCTTACAATCTAAGGCCTATATCTTACATACATAGATATATTAGGGCCCGTTTAGATAGGAGCAAATTACTCTATCAACATGTCTTTTAGCGTGGGAGGAAACTAGAGTAAATCTGAACAAACATGGGGAGAACATGAAAACTCCATGCACTTATTTAAACCAATGACCCTAGTGCTACATTTTTTGTAATTTGTTAAGCAGGCTTACAAGTAGCGCCTAAAATATGAAACACTGGTACTGAGGACAAATGCACACAGTGGAATACGCGGGTACACAGTGATTGTCTTCCGAAATGCTTCATAACACCAACAGAGACGCTCCAAACTTACAGGTATATGTACAGTGCCTTGCAAAAGTATTCACTCCCCCCCCCCCCCCCCCCCTTGGCTTTTTACCTATTTTGTTACCTTACAGCCTTTAGTTCAATGTTTTTTTAATCTGAATTATATGTGATGGATCAGAATACAAAGGTCCAAGTTGGTGCAGTAAAATTAGAAAAATATATACATAAAACTATTTTTCAGAAATAAAAACTGATAATTCATATGTATTCACCCCCTTTGTTATGAAGCCCATAAAAAGCTCTGGTGCAACCAATTACCTTACCTGCCATGAAGACCAAGGAACTCTCCAAACAAGTAAGGGACAATGTTGTTGAGAAGTACAAGTCAAGGTTAGGTTATAAAAAAATATCCAAATCTTTGATGACTCCTAGGAGCACCATCAAATCTCTCATAACCAAATAGAAAGAACATGGCACAACAGTAAACCTGCCAAGAGACGGCCGCACACCAAAACTCACAGACCGGGCAAGGAGGGCATTAATCAGAGAGGCAGCACAGAGACCTAAGGTAACCCTGGAGGAGCTGCAGAGTTCCACAGCAGAGACTGGAGTATCTGTACATAGGACGACAATAAGCTCCATAGAGTTGGGCTTTATGGCAGAGTGGCCAGAAGAAAGCCATTACTTTCAGCAAAAAACAAAATGGCATGGTTTGAGTTTGCGAAAAGACATGTGGGAGACTCCCAAAATGTATGGTGGAAAATGCTCTGGTCTGATGAGACTAAAATTGAACTTTTTGGCCATCAAAGAAAACGCTATGTCTGGCTCAAACCCAACACATCACATCACCCAAAGAACACCATCTCCACAGTGAATCATAGTGGTGGCAGCATCGTGTTGTGGGGATGTATTTCAGCAGTCGGGACTGGGAAACTGGTCAGAGTTGAGGGAAAAATGGATGGTGCTAAATACAGGGATATTTTTGAGCAAATCCTGTACCACTCTGTGTGTGATTTGAGGCTAGGACAGAGGTTCACCTTCCAGCAGGACAATGACCCCAAACACACTGCTAAAGCAACACTTGAGTGGTTTAAGGGGAAACATGTAAATGTGTTAGAATGGCCTAGTCAAAGCCCAGACCTCAATCCAATAGAAAATCTGTGGTCAGACTTTAAGATTGCTGTTCACAAGCGCAAACCACCCAACTTGAAGGAGCTGGAGCAGTTTTGCAAGAAGGAATGGGCAAAAATCCCAGTGGTAAGATGTGGCAAACTCATAGAGACTTATCCAAAGCGACTTGGAACTGTGATAGCCGCAAATGGAGGCTCTACAAAGTATTGACTTTATGGGGGTGAATAGTTATGCACATTGACTTTTCTGTTATGTTGTCCTATTTGTTGTTTTCTTTCTCACAGTAAAAAAAAAAAAACAACTTCAAAGTTGTGGGCATGTTCTGTTAATTAAATGATGCAAATCCTCAAACAATCCATATTAATTCCAGGTTGTGAGGCAACAAAACACGAAAAATGCCAAGGTGGGTGAATACTTTTGCAAGGCACTGTAAGCTGTAAGCACAAACAGTCAAGATGCATAATTCGGCCTGTGTGTGTGAAGGGCACATGGCTTTTATGTATTAGATCTTTCTTTAGCTACACATACAATATACATTACAATCCTACTGTAGAATTCTTTACATTTAAGTTGAACTGTACAAATATCTCAGTGTGTGTATTGGCACATGCATGATACAGTAGATCAGCCTTTATTGGATTGGTGTTCAGTGGGATGAATGCCCCTTGTTGCTGGTCAGTGGGAGGAATGCCCCTTATTGGTGTTTAGTGGGAAGAATGCCTTTTATTGGTGTTCAGTGGGAGGAATGCCCCTTGTTGGTGGTCAGTAGGAGAAATGCCCTTATTGGTGTTTAGTGGGAGGAATGCCCCTTGTTGGTGTTCAGTGGGTGGAATGCCTGTTGTTGGTGTTCAGTGGGAGGAATGCCCCTTGTTGGTGGCCATTGAGAGGAATGCTCCTTGTTGGCCAGTGAGAGAAATGCCCATTGTTGGCCAGTGGAAGGAATGCCCCTTGATGTTCAGTGGGAGGAATGCCCCTTGTTGGTGGCCAGTGGGAGCAATGCTTCCTCTACATTGATTGTCAGTGGGAGAAATGTTCCTCTTACATTAGGGTTCATTGAGAAGAATGGCCTTTACATTGGTGTTCTGTGGGAAGAATGCTTCTTACATTGGTGGCCATTGGGAGGAATGGTCACCTTACATTGGTGGTCCCTGAGAAGAATGCTCCTTACATTGGTGGTCAGTTCGAGAAATGCACCCTTTACGTCAGTGGTCAGTGGGAGAATATCATTTACATTGGTGGTCAGTAGGAGAAATACTCCCTGTAGATTGATGGTCAGCTTAAATAATGCTTTTTACATTGGTGGTGAGTTGGAAAAATGGCCCTTATAGTGGTCAGTGGGAAGATTACCACCCTTACAAGTGGCTAAATAGATCATTGGTGTCAGTGGTTACATATCTGAGAAGCAGAAATTGCTCATTACCCAAGGAACCCCCAGCAACCTCTTCAGGAACCCTTGAGGTGCACACAATCATGGTTCAGGCTTCAATAGATTCCACCTTACCAGGTGTGTTCTAGTTCTGAGATCCCATCAGTTTATTCTCCATCAAAGTCTTTATATTTGTCCTGTGTTAAGGTTCTGATATAAGATCAGACCCGGGGAGGCTTGATAGTAACGAGATGACTGGAAAGTGGGCTAGGATTATGTTTATAATTGACAAATTAATGCCACTGTTGATTCCTTATTACTCAACATCCATAGCAACCAACCTTTCATCTCTGCTGGTGTGCTGGTAGTATCGCTGCATTGACACTACATGACATGTATTCCCACATCACCACCACTGTGCCTGTACTAACTCATTTTTGGTCTCAGGTAGTGTCCAGACCACTTGTTCACAGCAGTGGTGTTATGCACTTTCAGCGTTCCTAATGAACAAAATATGAATACAAGGGCAAGATGGTGGGGATCACAGATCAGATGGGGATAACAGAAAACCTCATCAGCGAAAGGCTGGCTGATTGTTATGTATGGAGGACAATTTCCTGGTCTGCACCGTAGACACCTGGATGTTCTCACCTCTACTGTCTAGCCTACAGATGGGGGGGAGGGGTGGAATTGTCCTTATGTGCACTGTGCTGCAGCTCCCAATTTCTTGCATTTAAAACAGCTTTGGTTGCTGTATTCGGTAAACAATCAAGAATGAAGAATGATGATCAGTTCTTGAACCATAATTTGAGCAGAAAATGCCCTATTTTTTTTTGCATTTAATGCAATGCAGCATATGTTTACTTCTTTTAGAGGTCTTTGTAATCAAATGTAAACTGTGTTTAGCAATGTAGTGCTATATTATTAATATTAAATATTATTTTAAAATATGTATGCAGTTGTTTATTATCAGAAAGGGCTCAACTACACTGGACCGTTAAATCCCTAATTGACATGATATTAACACCTTGTTGACCGTCTCTGTATTGCTGGTTGTATACTGGTTGCTGCGTGTTGGAGATGCGAACATGGTGAACAAGAAGTTAATCCTGTGCTATTAAGCCATTAAAATGATCCCAAATGGATTTGATCCCCATGAGCTTGGTTGCATATGATGTTTTTCATTACTTAATAGTATAAGATTAACCCTTGTTGAAAGCTACCTAATTGGTTTGATTGTTAAGCGGCTCTCCGCAGGAGTTAATGTCATGATAGTAAGTAGTCAGAAAGGTCATGTGTATTAGAGCTCTGATGATAAAAGGGTTGAGAGAAATGCTGTTTTCTGACAGTGATGATGTATTTTTCCAGCTTGTCCAGGATTTCAACACCCAGGTGGCTTTGTACCGTGAATTAGTCATTTCCATCGGGGATGTGTCAGTAAGCTGTCCCTCCCTACGGGCTGAAATGCAGAAAACTCGAACCAAAGGTTGTGAGATGGCTCTGCAAGCACACCAAAAACTCTCAGCAATCTCCGGGTAGGAAACACTGCTCCCTTCATTCATAATCAAGCAGCTAATTCATGATGTTCATTATGTCTCGAAAAAAAAAGCGTTACTCAGAGGTCTTTGCAAGGACACTGAGCTGTAACCGTCTACTTGTCTTTGTATTGTTCCTTTTACATATGTTTATGTGCCGGAAACACACACATCCCATGAGGTGTTAGTGATATTATTTCTTTGAGAATTGCTATGCTAATATAATTATGGATAGCACCGAGATTTTGCAAAGGCCTTGCTTTACCTTAAACAAGTTATCCTTAGAATTTCAAGAAATACCATCCAAAAGCTCGTATCAGTTTTAGATGAGTGGAATGAAGGCATGGTTTGTGGTCATCTAAGATTTTGTGTGATGGTGTTCACAAAGGATATATTCATCTTGTGGGCTGAAGGGTCATATTATAGTGGTATAGTACCATACTTCAAATTGGCTATCTCACATGACTGGAGATCTTTGTAGCAGCATTGTTCCATGAGCATCAAAAAATGTGCAGTCATCAAGTATTGAAGCGTTAAGTCTCCGCTGTTTCATTATTGTAAACAACTGGCAGTCTCTGGGCCATTTAGGATTTTGCTACCGTAGACCTTGGCTGTGTAGGCTTTCTACATACAAGGACTGGGGCCTTTTGTCTTTCTCTAATGATTTTACCTAATTGGGTAAATGACAACATCTTAAAGTAACCCTGTCACTATGTTAAAGATATTTTAAAAAACACTGTAAAAAAAAAAAGAAGCTCTATCCTTTCCCTTCCCATAAGTGGTGTTTCAAATCTTCTCTTTATTGAAGTGCTTTGGGGTCAGTTGCTATCTGTCATCTCCAAATGTGTTTGAATAGCATGTTCTCCCTGGGCACGGTGGTTCCTCCTGGCAGCCCCTACATAACTGCAGGAAGTAGCATAGAGACACGTGGCAATAAAAATGTTACAGAGATTCTCCCACTGTCCAACAAAATACATAGTTTGGCTGGAACTGGACTTGAACTAACTATACTTTACCTGTCTTAGAAGTAATGAGTCTAAAGGGTTTTGGGGTAAATGCATAATGAGAACATTATATTCTGATGCCCTGTGTGCATACCTCTCATGTGCCTCACTTAGGACCCGTTTACAATGATGCACTTTTGATATGTTCCCATTGACTTACAGTAGAATGTGCCTTTTTGGTGCGCTTTTGCAAAACTGCACCAAAAAGGTGCCTTTTATTGTACGTCAATGCATGCAAGACTTTTCCAAAGCACAACACACCTGCAATGTGAACAGTTACATAGGATTTAATAGGGAATAGTTTTCATCGTCATGGAAAAAAGCAACAAAAGCGCACCAGTGTGAAATGGGCCTTACTGCAGACAGTCCAGCAGAATGCCCTGCTAGACAGAGCACTACATACCAGTTACCATCATTTTTCCTATTGAATTAAAGTACCCTACCAGTTTTCTGAGAAAGTTGAGAAAGTATAAATGAGTCTGGTCATATCCATAGTAGGCATTCCAGTAAACTAGCTCAACATCCACATCTGCCTGCCCATAGTAAGGGTAAGGCCAAATCAACTCAAAAGTAATATTTAATTTTCAGTGAGCACAGTTAATTCACCAACCTGTTTCTTATATAACATATTTGTATTTAAGAAGAGGTAGTTATATCTAAACTATACCCTTAAACAAAGTCCCAAAGCAGTTGCAGAGAAACAGCAACTGTGTGTTTGAGTAAACATATGGGGTGGAATTTAATAAAAACTGGAGCAAGCAGAATCTGAAGCAGTCGTGCATAGCATCCAGTCAGCTTCTATCTTCAGCTTGGTCAGTTAAGCTTTGAAAAAGAAAGCTAGCATCTGATTGTTTGCCATGCACACCTGCTCCATATTCTAGTTTTGATAACTTACCCTCATACTGTTTTAACATAGAAAACATTAGAAAAGTGACGGCAGAAAAAGATTAAGTAGTCCATCGAGTCTGCCCATCTGCCCATTTAAGGGGTCCATATAATGTTGACATGGAGTTAAAAGGAAAGTTTGGGATAAAAAAAAAATTATACTCAATGCATCATCATGAATGCAGCATTAATCCAATGTCCCCCGTTGCCTCTACACTGAGAACTGAGCAATTAAAGACTGCTGATCACTCAGTTTTTGGTCCTCAGTGAGCAGAAAGTTGGTGACTATCAGTCCCTTGCTGTCTGCTCTGCCCCTCCAGTGCTCACTGGAGTGCTGGGCTGTGGAGGGGACATGTTCTCAGCTGTGGAGGGGACATGTTCTCAGCTGCTTACTGAGCCAGACATTAAAGTCGGGATCTCTCCAGAGTTGGGACCAGCTGAATGATGTCAGCTGATTATGGGTCACAGGAGTGCACTCCTGTCATTCCAAGTGGGGTCAAAGGAATTTTGGTCCTACTTCTCCTTTAAATTTAAAATGCCAGCATGTCTTTGCAACTTTCCTTCCTCCTCTGCACCCACTGCAAGCCAGATTGTAGGCCAGTGCAATTTGTCCTCCATCCATTAGGTGGCGTTATGTCACTGCACAGATGGAGCGGAGGCTTCAGCCCCATTCACACTGGGGCTTTGGCACCATAGGTGGTAAAGCACTGCTATTTTTAGCGGTGCTTTACCGCCATTTTTGTGGAGGTTTTCGGACGCAAGCAGGGCAGTTTTAACCCCCGACCTCCAACGGCGGTTTGGCAGCAGTGCCCATTCAGTTCAGTGGGCAGGAGCGCTTTAGGAGCGGTATATACACCGCTCCTTCACCGCTCCAAAGATGCGGCTTGCAGGACTTTTTTTAGCGTCCTGCCAGCGCACCGCTCCAGTGTGAAGGCACTCAGGCTTTCACACTGGAGAGACAGGAGAGGCTCTTTACAGGCACCATGCAGGCGCTATTTTTAGCGCTGTAGCGCCTGTAAAGCGCCTCCGTGTGAAAGGGGTCTTAGAGGAAAATTGTTACTCTGCAGACTCCATTGGTTTCTCAGGAAAAGCAGCTGTCTGATTGGACACTGTGACTCCTGGTAACCTCCAGCGGCCATCTTAGGTGGGGCAGCCTTTAAACAAGGAAGGCCCTGCTAGGTTTGGCGCTCTATTGGCGAGTGGATAGGTTAGGGAGAGGACCCCACTTGTTAGGGTGAGACTGAGCATAGGGAAAGGTTCTTGTTCAAGCACGGATAGTGTAGGGACACAGCTGATTCTCTTTCTGCATTCTGGTCCCCAGAGCTGCTACCACAGTTCAGCCTAGAAGAACCTTGTTTCTTCAGTCAGCCACCCCTCCAGCAGATGCCATCCTTAGTAAAGCAAGCCTTGCCTGGTACAGTGCCCTACTACTAATGCTGTGTGTGATACTGCTGCGTTACTGTGTCATTGTTGAGTGACTTGCTGTTACAAATCATTGCCTCACTGTATGCCATATGCTGCAACCTGTTCCATTAAAGAGGAACTGCAGTCTGCTCACATAATTTGTAATAAAAACATCTTTGCCATTCTGAAGCTTCCCTCCAACCACTTTGCATATTATTTTATATATACTGTGATTCTGTACTTGCTAAATATGCTGCATAAATCTCCCTCCGCTGAGTCTGGCTGCAGCCATTTTAAGTGTGGGCAGCTGAAGCTGCTGCCTGTTCACTTCCTGGATTTACACAGACACACCTCTAGCTCTGCAGCTTTCATTGACCTCCTAATGACTCATCTCCCCTCCCTTCCTGGCCAACTCTCACGAGAGAGAGAGAGAGAGAGAGAGAGAGAGAGAGAGAGAGAGAGAGAGAGAGAGAGAGAGAGAGAGAGAGAGAGAGAGAGAGCTGTACATGATGTCATAAGCCTAGGCTTTTTTTCCAGACAAGAAACAGGAAGTGGGATGTATAAGGTATTTACTGGCAGAAAAAAAAATGTTTTAGTATCCAAACTTAAAACAACAAGGGCAGAAGATTTAATAGATGGAAAGATTAAAAAAAACTGAAGGTTCACTTTAAAGAAGATCACCTCCCTAGGAACAAAAAATTAAAAGTCAGCAGCTACAAATACTATAGCTGCAGACTTTTAATAAAAGGACACATACCGATCCAAGGATCCAGTGCCATCTTCACCTGGGCTGGTTCTTCACCAGTCTCCGTGTCCCCGGTGCCAGCATCTTTAGTGTGACTCTTTGCACTTTGTGAATGGTCCTAAAGCCTTCTGGGACCTGTTACATATCCTAAGAGGCTGCGGGCAGAGAACGAGGGTGTGGTGATTCAAGCCGGAGTGGGTACCTATGAAAACCTATGAAAACTAGGTAGACTCCCCGCCAAAAAACTTAATGTGACAAGACTTGTAAAGGGGGGGGGGGGGGAGGGAGAAGGCTGGGAAGCGGAACTTCACCTTTTGGGTGAATTTCCACTTTAATGACTGCACGTTTGCACTACTTGAATATATGCTGTATAAGAACAGAATACTAGTCCTTACAAGTGTCACTGTAATTTGCCTTATTGCTACTTATCCAAATACAAGGACTTTCACTTCAGTTTGGTCTGTGTGTGAGCGCTCCCTCTCCATCGGGTATCGCAGTCATTGGCCTCACCCACAAGCTCATATCACACAAATGAAACCTGGAATCCAATGCATACCTTCAGATATGGATCTTCTTTCTGTGCTACTAGAGGGTTTTGTTCATATAGAAACTATTTTAACAGTTTAAAGATGCTGAGATTCAGAAAGCTCCCTTCTGTCATCTCCCCAGTAAGAAGTCATAACTTTTATGTGGACAACTAAGTGTTCTGTTGGTCAGGTTTATCAGGGAAACTGAATTTATATGATTGAGGCAAATGTCAAAGGTACAACATTTTTATGAAATAAAAAATATGTGTTGCGTTATCTAATAAGTGCACAGTGCTATACAAATAAACACAAAACATGATTATTAAATGCATCAATAAATAATATCAAAAAGTAAAAGATAAATAGTCTCATATTTCTATAAATTCATGCAACAGTCCAAGCAGAAATAATCCCAATAGAGTATTAAAGATGTGTGCAAAGAATGAGATGCTCCACTCATGTAATTCATACAAATAGGGAATCCAGTGATCACCACAGGAAAGTGCTTCACCCAGCGTTTAAAGTTGCCTCTTACCAGAAACGAAGACCCTTTTACAGGTCTAGTTGCACCTTAGCATTAAACTCTTAAGTGGATAGATGGATATAAAATCACTTCACTCCAACCCAGTCACAAGAGAGCAGGCAGCCGAATAAAATCTCCTCTAGTACTTGTCAGACCACCTCCAGGGCTAAACACTCGCAGCCATGAGCAGATTTATACAATCATACGAGAAGAAAAGAGGAGTGCTTCATTGTGCAATATCTTAAAACCACGTTTAATAAAAAAGGTAATCTTACATAATGAAGAGTAAAAAAGGAATTAAGTACATAAAAGCTTCCAGCACCCAGGCAGGTGTGATGACGTCCGTTCTACGTGTTTCGTCCTAATGAACATCGTCGCTGGGGCAACATTTTTATACTGCAGTGTATTTTGCACTACACAGCTATGAATGTTGGTAGGGATATCTTCTCACAAGAATCTCTAAAATATGTAGGAAGCCATCATACATTATAATTCATTTTCATGCAATTGTGTAGAACTAAAATATCATTTTTGAGTGGAATGCTCCTTTAAAGTATGCATGGGACAAGGTTGGGAAGTCATTTTAAATCTCAACTCCGGGATATGTCTTTATTACCAACTTACAGTAGTTTAGTTTGGCATGATCTAATTATCTATATGGTATATCTGGAAGGCATCTGGGGATGCTGAAAACTACTGTAGTTGTCCATTTTACTTACAGTGATAGCTGCAATCTTCCAAGTCCTGCGTGAGTGGTTTTCCCTCTGCACACTAAACACAAGGGGTCTTGGTACCACCACCATTCAGAGAATATCTAGGGGGTTTTCTGTCGTTTTTGGCGTCCCCAGTGGCCCTCCAGATATTGGATACGTATAATTACATTGTGTTAAGTTGGCAATAAAGAGACCTCTTGAAGTTCCAGTAAGGGCTCCTATTAAGAAAAAGGTATATAGATTCCACAATGTGATCTATAAGAATTACTTCTAGTAGGGACATGTGGTCCAAGAAGGGTGTTGGAAGCTAATTCTACATGCTCTATTATTGGCTTAACCAAATGGCCCAAGAGACATGGTGTCTTTGTTCCTGTTCTGTTGACAACTGAACAGTTTGGATTTTTACTCACTTTCATTCCTGGTGATATGGTAATCAGGACAATTATGGAAATTTTATCTCCCTAACAGGGAAAAAAAAACAGAAATAAAAGCCTGACATGGCTTATAACCATTCACCACTGCCCCATATACTTTGGATCGTCACCCAGTCTGGCCATATTGGGACACTGTCATCACATGTCAATGGGCACCTTTAGACTTCCAAATTTAGATAGACTGCAGTGTCTAGGACTTAGGCCTCCATGCTTTACACATGTATTTATGTAACATTAAAGGAAAAAAAGTTTGATATTTCCCAATTTAGCAGTACATAAGCAATATTTTTTTTCTGTATGACATGAACCATTACTTATGCAAGTTTGATAATGATTTTGTTGTACTAGACCAAAAATTGTCTACTCTTTGGCCAGCTTTAGAAAAGCTTGCATCTATGTTCACAATACAAAAGCTAGTTTAAAGAGCAACATTGACAAAACCAAGGAATGGATGCACAGAAATAAACATTTTATATGTAAGCAATGGTCAATATGAATGTTTGAAAAAAATACATATTCTTTTGTAATAAAATGTGTCTTTAAATCGGACAAAATTTAGAAAACAAAATGATGTGTACGAGGAACATAAAGGATGTCGTTGCTGTGCTTGATTTTTTTCCAGTAATTAGGATTTTACTATGTCTTGAGCATGTAAAAAATCATGTTTAAAGCGGTACTAAACCCAGAAGCAAATATTTAATATATTGCAGCTTACTAATTCTTATGCCCCGTACACACGGTCGGATTTTCCGATGGAAAATGACCGATCGGAACTTGTTGTCGGAAATTCCGACCGTGTGTGGGCTACATCGAACATTTTTCATCGCATTTTCCGACACACAAAGTTGGAGAGCAGGAGATAAAATTTTCTGACAACAAAATCCTTTGTCGGAAATTCCGATCGTGTGTACACAAATCCGACGGACAAAGTGCCACGCATGCTCAGAATAAATAAAGAGATGAACGCTATTGGCCACTGCCCCGTTTATAGTCCCGCCGTACGTGTTTTACGTCACCGCGTTCAGAACGATCGGATTTTCCGACAACTTTGTGTGACCGTGTGTATGCAAGACAAGTTTGAGCCAACATCCGTCGGAAAAAATCCTAGGATTTTGTTGTCGGAATGTCCGAACAAAGTCCAACCGTGTGTACGCCCTATTAGATGTGGTGGCTGCATCCGTTTTTTTCTTTTTTAGGCTTTTCCCCTGCTTCTTAAGGTTCTCTTGAGCTTCTATTTGTAAATGCTTACCATGGCAGTAACAGCAGTTTTGGGGATAGAAATATGAGGTGTGACAGACTCAGTTTTTATTTTGAACCTCAGAACATTTCTCTAAGGAGTTGTGTACGTGGCTGGAAGACTCCAAAACAAGTCAGATACAAGGGAAAGTGCCTTGCATTTTAGATCGTTTGACTGGAGGAGTTGGACCAACATAAAGAGTAATTAGATACTCCCAGAAAAGGAGAGAAGTTATGATGTGTGAGGAAGGAAAAAGCTACCTCCTAAAATGCATGGGCTCAAATCTCACTGCAAAGAATTGCATGCCATTTTAAGAGGAATGCGGTGCAATACCTGTCCGAATCACATGCGGATTCCCGCACCGCTCCTGTGTGAACCCAGGCTGAAGTCAATTTGACGAGCCTGAGTTCACATAGGAGCAGTGGGGGAAACTGCATGTGATTTAGGATACACACCACATTCCTGTTCAAATCACATGCAAATCTTTGCAGTCTGGTTTAAACCCATTCATTTTGTGTGGGCTCAAATCACACCACACCACACAAAAAATGTCGGTTTTAGTATCGGATCATTTGCAAGAGTCCAAGTACTTGTGCAAATGTTTAGTATCCATATCGGATATCGGTGCAACCCTAGTCGCCACTCCACCTTTTGTCTCAGATTGCACAGTGAAGGAGCAACAACAGGCTGATCACATCATTGCTCTGCCCCTCGCCCACCATCTAAGCCTTACCATTGGCTCATCAGTTGGTGAAGGGTGGCCTCACTGGCCAAATAGGGGGGGGGGGGGGGGGGCAATAGGAAGTCAGAGGATAAGGAAGGTGAACCAGGCAACTAGCATTTTAAAAAGAGATCCGATTTTCGAGGATGGGTCTACTTTACCAGCACCTGTCTATAATCTGTAGGAAATGTTTATAACTGGAAATCAGAAGGGCAACAGCTGCCATTCCTATTCTTAGAGATCCAAGAAAGTTCTTGACATGCTGAAGAGTCCTATAGATAGAATAAATGCACAATATATCTAAAATCGATTGCCGATGATGAAAAATCCTGCCTACGATAAATAAGATTTCAGTGAACGCTGTCAAGTTAGGCCGAGAGTAGTTTAATGTCTTGGCATAGTTATCTGTTCAGTACCAGATTGGTCTGAAAGTAGTAGCTTCCAGCCGTACATTAGCTGGCAGCCAGGCTCTCGTCCCTGCGGAACATAAGATGAAAGCTGAAGCCACTAGCCAGCAGATATGCAGCATGACAGGTTAATCCTCCGACTACTGACACACTTGAATTTACCAGATTAAAATATTTCTCAATAAGCGTTTCACGGTTTATTTCCAACTCTCCCAGGAGGATGAGAAAGAACAACAAAGTGGTAATTCATGCCTAGAGTGTGTTTGTATTGAAGAGCTTGTTGAAATATTTATGAGTTTTCATGTAATTGTAGTAAATGCTGTACTTTATAAGCATAACAATATCAAAGTTGATGTCATAGACAGGAAAGGCTTTTTAAGGATTTCAAGGGACATTTCAGGGTGCCATTACTTGTTCTTGAAGCTAAAGTGTGGCCAAGCAATTAGAGCGATACATGGTGTTTTACAGCCCACAGATAACCTAACCATATGTCTAATCAGACATTTGTAAGAAATCCTCTGTGATTCTTTCCCTGCCAACAGTTCATAAAGCAAAGCAGAGATAGATCCATGGCTGCTGTGCATGAGTGATCTGCCTGGCCACCACCTTGCCCTCAATAATGGCCATTACTGATCAATGATCAAAGACAGTGTATACCGCCCACACCTAATAATTGACACACCAACACGTCCCCAATGGTGCCCAATACTGAGCATGGACAGCTTGGCACAACCTACAGCAGATGACTGACACACCAGTATGCCCCTAGTAATAGCCAGTACTGAGCATGGATCATAGGCACCTTGTACCTGATGATTCACAGAACAGCACTCCCCCAGTAATGGACAATGATGACCATGGATCATAGGAAGCTCCACCTACACCTGATAATTGACACACCAGTATGGCTCCAGTAATAACCAGAACCAAGCATGGATCATAGGCAGCTTGTACCACCCACACCTGATGATTGACATACCGGCACACCACAGTAATGGGCAATAATGACCATGGATCATAGGATGTTTGCACCACCCACACTTGATTATTGACGCACAGTTACATCCCCAGTATTGCCCAATAATGAGCATGGATCATAGATGGCTTGTACTGCCTACACCTGATAACTGACATGCTAGCACACCCCCAGTAATGCCCAATACTGCACATGGACAATAGGTGGCTTGTACCACCCACAACTGGTGACTGACACACCAGCACACCCTCAGTAATGACCAGTATTGAGCATGGATTGTAGACAGCTTGCACCAACATACTGCAGGAGTACCAATTTACAGACACTCTAAAGCCTCGTACACGCGGTTCGATTGTTGGCAAGGGATTGTCTGTTGACAGACTGTTGTCCTAAATTATTACCTTTAGTCCTTTTAACAATTGTTGTCCAATTTTCCACAAACAAATGTTGGATGACAGGCTAGTAAATTATCGGTGGACATCAAATTTTTGTATGGTCAGTACACAAATCCATCACACAAAAGTCGAAAGTACAAGCGCACATGCTCGGAATCAATGCTCACCAAACACGAAATTAGCAGAAGGGGCCCAAAGGGTGGCGCACAGGAGCTGAAATTCCTTGTAGTACGTCACTACGTTCGTGTTTGTGACACGACAATTGTGTACCGTTAGTATGCAAGACAAGATACTGGCACACGCCCTTTTGACAGAAATCAGACACTCGGTTGGCCAACAATTGTACTGTGTGTACGAGGCTTAAAGTACTTACAACACAATTGTTTTTCATTTTTCTGTATCACTACCCCTAAAGGAGTCATTGGTTAAGCCCCTCTGACACACCAGGGATTGAAAAGCAAGAAAACACAGTGAAATACTGCAAATAATTCCTATCACCCAAAAATAATGGTTGTTTGAAAACAGGCACCAAAGCAGGTAGTAATGGTAAACTTGATGTATTATTGCTCAGTAGAGTAAATAACCAAGCAAGTAAAAAGTTGGCAATTGTGTTAATACAATCCAGCACACAGAATGGCTAACAGCGAGGGCTAGGCATAATTGGCATAAATGCACAGATAAGCATAAACAGTAGCGGTGGCACCTAAAGTGCAACAGTAAGCAGTAATAAATAGTTGATCAACTACACTGACGAGTGCATGAGCATCATGGGAAATGTAGTTCCAAAACATCTGGGGTGCCAAGGTTCGTCATTACTGTCCTATACCATTACAAATGTGGTTAGGTCTGGTCCTACTGTATCACGCTGATTCACAGTGAGGAAAACAGGTGACAGTCTTACAGACAGTAAGACCTCTCTGACAGTGTACCATAAGGACTGAACTTTTTTCCTGGTTCAGACTTTTTTGGTCTTGACACACTTTGGTGGTATGGCTACATTCACAGGTGCCTGGCTGGGCAAGGATACCCAATAGTCAATAATTTAACCATTGAATAAAAATGGCAAACCTAAGCTGTAATGGTGGCAATAGATGGATCTTTTTTTTTTCAGTTAGCCAGCAGACTGCAGTTGCTGACCGAGAGATATTTTCCAACATTCCCGTTTGACAGAATTTGACTTAATGACTGAACAGGGATGGACATTCATGGACTGAAATTAGGCTGGTCCCTGCTGAACTGGCATTTCTGAAAACTAAGACCGCTGCTGAACATACAGTTGGCAAGTTTGATAAACTTTTGATATAAAATATAATAAAAAAAAAAAAAACATTAAATAGACGTTGGGCTGTCCCCAGCAATGTGCCAACCATATTTTCCATTGTTTCCTCGTTTCAAGTGACCAAAGGATCAATACTGGTCTGCAAATCACTTTGAAGAAGCTGACCATTTTACTTAATTATTATTATAATTGGTACTGATGGAAAGCTTCCAAAAATAAAGCATATCCAAACCCAAAAATGTAATATAATAAAACGTATCAGTCCTTGGTTGGAGACATTCGTTTTTTTCAGCCTTTTTTCCCTTATTATAAGTAGCTTTGCAGTGAGTTTTTCAACATTTTTGCAATAGAGTTTTTTAGCATTTATTAGCGATTTTTAGCATTTTTTCGCGTTAGCGTTTTTAGCTATTTTTTTTTTTAAGAAAAAAATGTTTTTTTTAATTTTTTTTTCAATGGATCAAAAACGTTAAATGCTGGTGAGTGACGTTTTTGAGCATTTATCGAAGTTTATCAGTGTTTATCAGCGTTAGAGCGTTTGCAAAATCCAAGTCTACGAGCCTTCCTTTATCTAGATGGCAACTCACCTCCTCAGCTTACGTCTGATCAGAAAATCGTATGAAAAATACCGCTTTCTAATTGATCGTATAATAATCTGATTGTTAGTACACAGCTTACGTCTGAAATTATCCAAAGTGACAAACACAAAAATGTTTCTCATACGATACTAGATCATACGATTTTCGTTTAATCAGTACAGTTTTTGATGGAAAATAACACTACAGATACAATACATTGCATCACTTCTGAATTTTTATTCTGTCGTATGAGGATTTTCGTAACTTTAGTAAACCCTTCATTTTCTAAATTGAAAAAAAAAAAACGGACAATCATTCATCCAATAATCTCATTGTGTGTACCAGTCATTGGACTATAACTAAAGGCAAAACTTGTTTTTTAGTTTTGGATAGAGTGGAGAGAGATTACAATGCCTGTAAGATTTTATTGCTGTCTGTGCCCCCGCCGAGGAAGTTCACCCTCTCTATTTGTCCTGTTTATCACTATCATTGAAAGTAAAAGAAAATTCCAAACTTTGACTTGTCCCCAGAAAATTGATAGAGGAGAAATCTTCCAATGGGGACACTAGTTCTGGTGATCTGGGGGTCCCCAAGGAATTTTTCTTAATTTGCAGGGATTTCCTCTCACTTCCTCTTTGGCTATGAGACAGGAAGGTAAGGGAAATCTCTGCAATGGGACAAAGATGGTGAAAGAAAATCTGATAAGGGTCATAACGTTCCCTTGCTATGTCCAAAATTAAAAAAAAAAAAGTTTTGCCTGTAGTTGTACTTTAAAGAGAAGTTCTGCCCGGGGGAAAAAAAAAATTAAAAGTCAGCAGCTACAAATACTGTAGCTACTGACTTTTAATATATGGATACTTCCCTGTCAAGGGAGCACGCAATGTCGGCACCCCAGTCGATTTTCGGATTGGCTGGTGGGTGCTGCCACCGCCATTCATGGTAAGGGAAACCGGAAGTGAAGCCTTTCAGCATCACAGCCGGTTCCCTACTGTGCATGCACAGAGCGTGCTGTGCTTTCTAACTGGCCATGCGGTGGAGAAAGGAGGAGGGGGCCAAACTTCCAAGGGACGGCGCCGCGGTGCAGTCTTCTTGAACTTGAACTCAAAAACAGTTACCCCCTCCCCCTGAAAGGTGCCAAATGAGGCACCAGTGGGGGGAAAGGAAGCAGATAAGCAGAAGTTCCACTTTTGGGTGGAACTTGTTTCAGGTTCTGCTGGATACAGGACACGACACTAAATTTGCCTAGTCAAACCTAGCAGTCTATCTCGAAGGGTCTGTACCTCTAACTAGCCTATCACCTGAACAACAACATGACATAGCCTAAATGACTGTCCTTACTTGGACAAACATCAGACTACCCCAAAACCCACTATAAATCAGTAAACAAATGCTAACCATGGGCATGGTCAAACCACTAAAGATACCGTAATGACCATCTGATGAAGGAAAAGCAGATGTGCAACTCTTCAGATGACAGGCACATCTTCAATGTAAGTGAATAACTCCAGCATAATGCTAAATAAAGCTAAAGCCGGCCATAGATGGAGTGAGTTTCTTTCCTGCAACCAGATTCCCCCATCAATACAGATTATGTTAATACAGGGATCCCTCCTGCTGAACCATTGTATTCTCCCGGCAGGTGGGCAGATGTAGGAATCCCCACGGGAGAAGACAATGATTATTGCTATTGGCTATAACAGTCGCTTGCAATAATCGCATGTAAAACCTGTCAGGCTGGTTGTATCCAAGTTGATCATTGGATCAACTTGGGTAAATTCAGCCTGCCCATACATGATTCGAATCTCGGCCGGTTCACCAGATTCAAGCTGTCTATGCCCAGCTTGAGGCTGGGTTCACACTGGTCCGACAAACGCTCCGACATTGGGAGCTCATGTCGCATGACGTGTGAAATTTAATGTTTCCCTATGGGAGCCGTCCTAACTGGTCCGACACAAGTCTCTGGGCATGCTGGGACTGTGACGGCATAAGGGGGCGTGGTCATCGGGTGATGACCACACCCCCTAAAACGTCACAGTCCCAGCATGCCCAGAGACTGTGACGGCATAAGGGGGCGGGGTCACCGCCTATATAAGTCAGAGCAGAGTGCACAGAGAGCATTCCAGCCGGGGAGAGCGTCGTGTTAACATCGGAAGAAGAGATGAAGAGAAGAAGCGGTGAGACAGCGGCGACAAGACAGCGGCAGCAGACCGGGCCCCTCGCTGGCAATAGAGCTGGAAGAAGATAGCGGCGGGGCCCGGGAGAAGAGGCGGAACACCGGGAGAAGTCGGAAGAAGATACCGGAGCTGCCTAATAAATTAATTTTGAAACCTGTGTACTGTGGTTTTTTTTATTGACACTTCCCTAGGTGAATGGGTAAGGGTACCATGTACCCCATACTCATTCACATAGGGTGGGGGGCCGGGATCTGGGGGCCCCCTTATTAAAGGGGGTTCCTGGATTCCGATAAGCCCTCCGCCCGCAGACCCCGACAACCAACGGCCAGGGTTGTCGGGAAGAGGCCCTTGTCCTCATCAACATGGGGACAAGGTGCTTTGGGGTGGGGGGCCGCAGCGCGCCCCCTCCCCCAAGGCACCAACCCCCCATGTTGAGGGCATGCGGCCTGGTACGGTTCAGGAGGGGGGGGGGGGGCGCTCGCTCGTCCCCACCCCCATTCCTGTCCGGCCGGGCTGCGTGCTCGGATAAGGGTCTGGTATGGATTGGGGGGGACCCCCACGCCGTTTTTATCGGCGTAGGGGGTTCCCCTCAAGGTCCATACCAGACCCAAGGGCCTGGTATGCTCTTGGAGGGGGAACCCATGCCGGTTTTTTATTTAAAATTTGGCGCGGAGTTCCCCCTAAAGATTCATACCAAACACAGTGCCGGGCATTGGCGGGGATCCAAGTCGGATCCCCGTTCATTGAAAATCGGACACATGCCGGCTTCATGTCGCAGGGCAAAGTCGGATCCAAAGTAGGACGGCTGTCGTGTCGCACCAGTGTGAACCCAGCCTCAGCCTCAATTTCAACACTCCCTATCATAACAGCCAATGCAGCCGGCATCAACTATAAATGTATTGCATGGTCCATTGACATCCCCTTAAAAATGCCTTGGTAAGATTTGACTGCCATTTACCTTTCTACACACCAAGTGGTGGTCTTTTCACTTCATACCCATGCTCTGTGGTTTCACAAATATAGATATAGGTGAGAAAAGGCAAACTCACCATTGCTTCTCTTCATCTTCAAACTGAAGCAGAATTATAGTTGATAATGCTATACATGAATATAAAATTGCAATAATGTGAATTTGCTCCATTTTTATGTGTAAGTGAAAGCCCATTTTGGTGATAATATTGTTCAGGTCTACTATAAATAACCTGATGTGGCAGTTTCTGATGTGAGAATCTGCTCGTGAACCCGTTCATGGTGTTATGGTGTGGGGTTGTTTTTCAGGGGTCGGGCTTGACTCCTTAGTTCCAGTGAAAGGAACTCTTAAGGTGTCGGCATACCAAGACATTTTGGACAATTTCAAGCTCCCAACTTTGAGGGAACAGTTTGGAGATGGTCCCATCCTGTTCCAACATGACTGTGCACCAGTGCACAAAGCAAGGTCCATAAAGACAAGAATGAGCAAGTTTGGGGTGGAGGAACTTGACTGGCCTGCACAGAGTACTGACCTCAACCCGATAGAACACCTTTGGGATGAATTAGAGCGGAGACTGCGAGCCCAGGCCTTCTCATACACATCAGTGCATGACCTCACACATGCACTTCTGGAAGAATGGTCAAACATTCCCAAAAACACACCTATAAGCCTTGTGGACAGCCTTTCCAGAAGAGTTGAAGCTGTTATAGCTGCAAAGCTCAATATTGACTAACACTGGGATGCCATTAAAGTTCATGTGCGTGTAAAGGAAGGCATCCCAATACTTTTGGTAATATAGTGTACTTGTTCTGTGTAATGGTTTTGCATCTCCAATCCTCCTATTCTGGGGTCCCCCGTAAGGGCTCCTGGCTCCTCTTCCTTAACCAGTGCCCCCAATAGCAAGCCACTTACTATGGGGACACTAGTGTGTGCTCACTCCCGATCCCTGCTCTATGCTTCCATAGGTCACATAGAGCCACGGCTTGGCCCCGCCCTTTCCTCATTGACTCCCTGGCTGTGATTGACAAGGAGCCAATGGCTCCTGCTGCTTTGTGTCAGCCAAATGGAGCTCAGGTCTGATCTGTTCCTCCTCCCGCCTCTACCCCTCTGTCTGCCCACCCACACTCCAATCCCTGGCGTTCTGTGCCTCAGGAAAGGGATGTGTGGGCTGGAAGTTTGAAGCTCAGCACTCAGCAGATACATCAAGGATGAAAGATGCCTGAGCCATCCTCAGATGAGTGAGCTCGCCATCCAATGTCTGTGTTTAAAGTCTACCCCCTCCCTCCCTTCTCTCTCCTGCCTCCAAGTGAGTGAGTACACTAAGGTAAGAGGGACCCATATGTAAGGGGTGCCCTGTGGACTCTGATGTAAGGGGGGCCTTGGGAACCCTATTTTAAGGCGAATGCTGGGAACTCTGATGTAAGTGGGTGGTTTGGTGAGCAGAAACCCCCTTACATCAGAGTTCCCCTTTACACCAGAGTCCACAGCATTCCCCCTTAAAAATCAAATTTTGCCGTGCGTGGCTAACGTGTTCGGATTTGGCTTGAAGAAAAGGTGGCAACCCTAACAGGAGGCAGAGATGCCTCCAGGGAGTTCTGTGGGTAGATGGATTCCACAGAGGGAACCCTCACTTTTTAAAGATGCCGAACCAATAAGAGGCAGTTTTATGCAGAGTAACATAGGCACAGTCAGCAAGAGGTAAATACATTCATCTGATGATTCATGCAGATAATTCAAATTCCTAGTATGTGTGTGCCTGAAAGGTGAAAATTCAATTTAAAAAAGGTATTCTAGTTGGTTATATTATTCTAGTCCCTCACTAAGATTTATCTTTTAATACCTTGACTTCCCTTCAAAAATCAAAGAGCTATTACTGGGAGGAAGAGAGGAAACTGGTTATGCTGATGTAATCAATATTCTGTGGAAGGCTGCCATCCTCTAAGTAGCTTCTTTTCTCTTACTGCAATGTGTCTTATTGGAATAAGTTCATTTAAATTACAGGAAATCACAGCTTGTGTATGCAAACAGACTAAAAAGTGAATATATTTTAATGCAGCAAACTCTGTGCAAGAATAGTTTGGTCTGACCTGGATGTAGTATCAAAACACTAAAAGCATGGTGAGACATTGGGTATATTCATTAAAGAAGTAAAACTGGCCATACGCTGTGTTCTCTTAGCACAGTTAATGCTTACTTTATTACTGAATGTTAATGAATAAGGTGAAGCTGTGTTTGCTTAGCTAGTAAGGTTGCCACTTTTTTTCCAAGCCAAACCCGAACACCTTAGCGGCGCACAGTAATGCCCCGTACACACGGTCGGATTTTCCGATGGAAAATGTTCGATGGGAGCTTGTTGTCGGAAACTCCGACCGTGTGTAGGCTCCATTGGACATTTTCCATCGGAATTTTCGACACACAAAATTTGAGATCTGGTTCTCAAATTTTCCGACAACAAAATTCGTTGTCGTAAATTCCGATCGTGTGTACACAATTCCGACGCACAAAGTTCCACGCATGCTCCGAATCAAGCAGAAAAGCCGCACTGGCTGTTGAACTTCATCTTTCTCAGCTCCTCGTACGCGTTGTACCGTACGTCACCGCATTCTTGACGGAATTTCCGACAAGATTTGCGTGACCATGTGCATGCAAGACAAGTTTGAGCCAACATCCGTCGGAAAAAAATCCATGGATTTTGTTGTCGGAATGTCGGATTGTGTGTACGGGGACATACATTTTTTTGTTTTAGTATACACTAAAGGATTGTAACAGACCGGGGACACCTTTGGGCACTCCAAAGAGAATAGTAATGTGACGCACATAGTGCCCTGTCACCCTCCTGTCAAGCCCTGTTCCGAGCCAATGAATCCCGGACAGGTGACAACCCTATTTGCTAGTATAAATCAATTTTTTTAAAATTTCCCTCACACATGATTGGGCATTAACAATGAACACAGCTTTTCTTTATCCACCAACATCCACTTTGCAAAATGAGCTGTTTCTACTCCTTTAGAAATGTAACTACAATGTTCTTACTGGATGCTAAAAATGAATGCTGAAGAAGTACATGAATATTTTTTTTGTTCAACCAGATATATTTCCAACCGGCTATACCATCAAACCTTTATATTGACTTTTTGCAACCCCGGTTCCATGGGGTTCCTTCAGAGATTGCTGGGGGTTTCTTTGAAAGAAAGTAGTGATAGCTTGATCTCCTGCCTACACTGACCACCAATGTAATTGGTCACTACAATTTTACATTGTCCGTGTTTCTTTTCTGGCCATTATTAATATATATTTTCATGACTATTTAACCACTTCAATACCGGGCCAATTCTGACACTTTGCTCCTACATGTAAAAATCATCATTTTTTTGCTAGAAAATTACATAGAACCCCCAAACATTATATATTTTTTTTAGCAAAGACCCTAGAGAATACAATGGCGGTTGTTGCAACTTTTTATCTCACACAGTATTTGCGCAGGAATTTTTCGAACGCGTTTTTTGGGGGAAAAAAACTGTTTTGTGTTTAAAAAAAACAAAACAGTAAAGTTAGCCCAATGTTTTTGCATTTTGTGAAAGATGAAGTTACGCCAAGTAAATAGATACCTAACATGTCACGCTTCAAAATTGCACACGCTCGTGGAATGGCGCCAATGTTCGGTACTTAAAAATCCCCATAGGCGACGCTTGAAATTTTTTTACTGGTTACATGTTTTGAGTTACAGAGGAGGTCTAGGGCCAAAATTATTGCTCTCGCTCCAACGTTCGCGGCAATACCTCACATGTATGGTTTGAACACCGTTTTCATATGTGGGCGGGACTTACCTATGCGTTCGCTTCTGCGTGCGAGCACACGGGGACAGCGGCGCTTTAAAAATTTTTTTTTTTTTTTTTATTGTTAATTATATTTTATTTTTTTTATTTTGACACTTTTTTGAAAAAAAAAAAAAAAATTGATCACTTTTATTCCTATTACAAGGAATGTAAACATCCCTTGTAATAGCAATATGACATGTCAATAGCATATGGGGTCTCATATCTCGCCTCCCATAGGAACGATCAAGTGGTGGAACGGCCGCTATGATCGTTCCTATGGTGTAGAGATTCGCCGTCTGAAACCGGCAATATCTGAATGATGTCTGTAACTACAGGCATCATTCAGATATACCCGCTCAAAGCCCAGGACGTCATCTGACGCCCTTGGTATTGAAGTGGTTAAAGTAGAACCCATTTTTTATACTTTAACTTAAAGTGGAAGTAAACCTTTTTTTTACATTTGTACCTACAGGTAAGTCTATAATAAGGCTTTCCTGTAGGTACTGTGAAAATCTCCTAAACTTGCACAGTTTGGGAGATAGTCACACTGCATGCAGCTGGTGATGTCATGGGCGCATACCCTAGCCGCGGTCAGTGACTCCCACGCACATGCAGTCCATTCAAATGAGTGACTTGGGAGATATGAAGAAGGCACAGTAAGGTTACTAACCTTACATTTCCCCACACTCCCCTACCAAATGGTGACCAAGAAAGTAACCATCTCCTTACCTCCACATATTCGGCTCTTTTGTGTCTGAGTGGTCACACATCAAACTCCAGCATTGTCTCATGGGCAAGGGCAGTCCATCCATTAAGAGCACACATTCGACGCCCCTCCCCTGTCCATCACCGCCTCCCCTTTCAGGACACCGGCGCATGGATTCCAATGCAGAGGGGCTGTTTTTTCGAAGCACAGATTAGAGCCAGAGGCTCTAATAGGCTTCAATATAGGGTGGGCTTGGGTCGCAGAGAGTGCACTCCAAGCCCACTAAGGCGTGTTACAACAGCAAATTAATATTTGCAGGTTTTGACACCGGTCACCCGATTGGCTGAAAGGACAGGTGATCCTATTGGATGCCTAGAAGGAGGAGGGGAGGAGCTGTATGGTACCATGGAGGAGAGGACACGGAGCCGAGTTGCTGCACCATGCTGCCTGCCACCCTCCACAATGGGGTAAGTGCCGGACTGACCGACAAACAGGAGGGGGGGTGCCGCTCGGGGGGATGGGTGGTTGTTTGCCGCCCCCCAAGAAAAACCACCAGCCGCCACTGCACATGGGGGTTGCTTGCTGAGCTACTTTCAGAAAGTCAAAGCTTTTACCAGAATCTGAGGCACCCTAATGGTGAATTGGGGGGTGAAGGGAGAGTGTATGAACAGTAAACTTATGATGTCTGCAATGAAACAAACCTTTTACTTTATCCGACATACCAGAGGTTTGCTAAGAGAACACTTCAGTTTCACCTCATAGTTTTGTTTGTACCCTGGTTTCTGGAGGAATCCTAATCAGTGGCTATGTATAGACTTAGAGACAATGGGCTCAGCTGGTCCGATGTACACAGGCATGTAACTAGATTCCACACATGTCAGCTAGATAAGAGCTGCTAATGATAGAACTAAACACAAACTGAACCTATACCACAAAACAATAAGCAAAAAAGACACCAGGGAAATACTACAGTGTTAAAGTGGAGTTCCACCCAAAAATGGAACTTCCACTTTTTGGATTCCCCCCCCCTCCGGTGTCACATTTGGCACCTTTCAGGGGGGAGGAGGGAGCAGATACCTGTCTAATACAGGTATTTGCTCCCATTTCCTGGCATAGCTCACCACAGCGCTTGCGGTGACCTATGCCACTTCCGGCGCCTACCCCGTCCTCCCCCGCTGTATTCTGGGAGACACACAGGTCCCAGAACACAGCAGGGACCTGAGAGGACAGCATGACTCACACATGCGCAGTATGGCCGCGGCAGTAGCCGAGAGCCGAAGGACGGATCAGCTTCAGCTGCCGACATCGCGGGCTCCCTGGACAGGTAAGTGTTCATGTATTAAAAGTCAGCAGCTGCAGTATTTGTAGCTGCTGGCTTATAATATTTTTTTTTCAGCAGACCTCCTCTTTAAGGGTTCATTCACACAGGAACAGAGGGCCATACACCATAATAAAGGAGCAAATGTTCTGTGCCTGTAGTCGCAATTGTTCCATACAGTCACCTGTACAAATCAATAACAGGCCGTGGTTGTATGCTGGTATCTGCACATCCCAGCGTTTACTTGCATACAGGCACAGATGTGCACCTCTGGGCACAGGACTGCTCATCCATCCCTATACTCCTGAAAACACTTGGATGTGTGGTTACCTGCGTATAGCTGCAGCCTGTCATTGATTTATACAGGCGGCTGTACGCAACACCTGAGCAACATTTGACACATTATGTGACTCCCAATCAAAAAAAACACTCCTTTTTTACAGCGTATGGCCCTCTTTACCCATGTGAATGCACTTTTAAACTAAAACATCTATTTTTGAAATACTTTGACTATAAATATGTAACACCTTCTAGTGTGTGCTACTAGAATTAGAGTAGGCAAACTATAGTCTGGCCTGACCCAGGAATATACCTGAGTGACTGAATCTGGGTCAGAGTTATTAGAGGCCAGGGCTGGACGACTTATCCTGGCAGCTCTCTGGTGCCTGCCCCTGTTTCTAGAATGTTGGATAACATTCTGGAGGATAGTGGGTGGAGGCTAGGGGGGATTGTCTTGAATAATTAGGAGTCTTTAGCCTATCCCCAGGATAGGGGCCTAGCAGGGAACTAAAGAACCCGTAAATAGACATGAGCCATGCCAGCAGGGGAGTCGGGTGGAAGATGGAGAAGCAGTGCTGAGGAGAGTCTGTTGGTGGCCATTGAGGAACCCCTGCCGAGGTGGGGTTTTACCTCAGGCTGGAGCTTGGGAGGTTGGCCTGGAAGAATCATACCACAGGAGGCAGTTGGAGGGACCCTAACCGGAGAGGCAGCAGGAGCAAGGAGAGACAGTGAGTAGATCGGCAGGGTGCAGGGACAGAGAGGGGGAGAGACTACCAGCTATAGCAGTGCTCTCTTGAAGACAGCAGTGTGCCAAGTCTTCATCCAACTTTGTCCTGATGAGTCTCCATGTGTGTCAGTCAGGAGGACTGGGAAGAGAAAGCAGCCAGGTGGGCTGGTGGCAGCCAGGTGGGCTAGCATTTCTGCAGCAGTAGAACTGGGCTCAGTGTCTGCGAGGAAACTGAAGGTGGTGAGAGATGCTGTTCATGTGCTACTTTGTCAAGGGATGCCAAGTTCCTAGCCTGTAATGGGCAGTTGCTGAGCTAACAAGTGACTGTTAATTACTCCAGGAGTGAGCCAACAAGAGCTGTAAGTAAAAAGGGAACCAAGTTTGTGCAGGAGGAAGGAAAAAGAGGCATCGGTAAAGAGGGAGGAAGTTGCCCCTGAAAGTGGATCTAAACCCTCACGTATACCCAGTGAAGTGAACGGCCTCAGATGATACACAGATATGAAACAAATCTCCTACATAAGCATAGCTCCCAACTGTCCCTAATTTGGAGCAATGTCCCTCTGTCCCTCATTCCTCCTCATTTGTCCCTCATTTTGGTCTGATCTATATAGTTGTATATAAAATGTACGTTTTACCGTTCAAAAAGTGTTTCCCTGTTCTAAACCTTTCATCCAAATTCTAAATTGCTGCATTTGTAAATTTTTAAAGCCAATATAAAGTAAGAGTAGTGGTAAAAAAAAGCCCTTGAGGATTTATTAACCTTTTTTTTCATTAAGTCTCCTTTAAGGGGGTGTGGCGGGGGGCGTGTCCTATGCCTACACACGTTTGCTAGTACATCTCTAAAATTTGCCTCTTGTTATCTCTCGCCTTGACTATTGCAACTCCCTTCTCAGCCTGCCTCTCCATAGGCTATCCCCTCTTCAGTCTATCATGAATGCTGCTGCCAGACTTATGCACTTTACCAATCGCTCAGTTTCTGCCAACCCTGTCCTCCAATCCCTACACTGGCTCCCAATCACCCAGCGAATTAAATTCAAAATACTAACCACAACATACAAAGCCATTCACTCTGCCCCAAGCTACATCACCAACCTTGTCTCCAAATATCACCCAAATCGTCCTCTCCGCTCTTCTCAAGACCTCCTACTCTCAAGCTCTCTCGTCTCCTCCTCTCATGCTTGTCTCCAGGATTTCTCCAGAGCCTCTCCCATCCTCTAGAACTCGCTACCTCCACCTGTCCTGCTATCCCCTACTCTTGCTACCTTCAGGCAATCCCTGAAAACTTATCCCTTCAGGAAAGCCTATAACGTCTCTAACTAATCTTTTACCACTTCCATCAGCTCATTCCCCACAGTTACAACTTTTTTGTACCACCTGCCCCACCCTATTAGATTGTAAGCTCTTCTGAGCAGGGCCCTCTTAACCCTCTTGTATTTTATTGTTTTATAACTGTATTGTCTCCCTTTTATATTGTAAAGCGCTGCGTAAACTGTTGGCGCTATATAAATCCTGTATAATAATAATAATAATAGTAGGTGTCCCTCATTCCCATCTCAAAATGTTGGCAGGTATGCATACGTTTTACATGTATATCTGATATCTTCAGCTTTATATACTGTTTAGAAAGTGCACATTGTAGAACTTGTCAGAAGTCATCTTGCTGATAAGAGAAGAACGGAGCACGAGAAAGCCACAGGACTTAATGCTTTGAAGAGAGATAAAAAAACACTGCAGATATATGTGCCCAGCTCAAATTTCATGAATCGGGTTTACATCCACTTGAACATTTTCAAGTTGGGCATTCCATAACCCCCTCCCCAATCCAAGTTATCATCCCCTAATAAAACAAATAAAACAAGCTAAAGGACTGATTTCTGTGTTTGGATGCAAGAAGGAAATGCTGTATGACTGGCTGTGCAGCAGTGGGAAACACTGATATCAGCGACTCCTACAGGGGTAGTGCTACATATAAAATATATTTGTAACCCACGACAATCCTATAAAATATCAGATTATAACATACCTTAATTGTAAAAAAAAAAAAAGTGTGTCTTTTGAAAATGCTAAGCTTTATGCTGTAGTGACCCAGAAAATGCCTGAGCATGACTACTCAATGCATATCTTTGATGCTACTGTTCATTTGAATAATGAATATTCTCCAAGTATTTTCTCTCTAACTGTAAAATGTTCTAAATTGTATCACATCTTTTAACATGCATTATAGCAACACAATTACAATGCTCTCTGTATACCTGCCTTGTGGTATTTTGTTATTGATTCTGAATGTAACCCCAATGCACACGTTCAGGAGTCAAACAAAGCACTTGAACTCTGAACGCACCATAAAGCATGTGAATGTATAAGCATTAGGTTGAGATGCGATGTGCTACCCAAAAACAGTGCAGGTGTGTTTTTTTCATCCAAAAATAGAACAGGGGCAAAGAAGACCCCCCTGAGAAAGGAAGTCACGGGCGGATCAAGCTGCTTATCAAGGGAATTTTATTATTGCACAATTACTGAAAACAAGAATACGAAAACTAGGTACCCACCATCAACACCTAGATTAATACTAAAATAAGACAACGTTGTCTAAATAAAAGCAGCTGCGTGATACATCAAGCACACACACCATATACACCCAAGTAAATATTAGGTACAAAAAGTGGCGGTTAGATAGGCATGTAAGTCCTGGTGACTAGCACCATCACTAAACGTGCATATCCCATCACTATTAACCATCAAGCCCCCAGCTGTGGTATAAAGGGGTATTATATTGGGAATCCACACACTTGAAAAGTAGACCCTATAAAGAGCCAATACCACTGGGTTAACTTAGTTGACTCTTATTCCACTGCTGATAAACACTGTATAGAGCAGTGATTCTCAACCAGGGTTCCGTGGAACCCTAGGGTTCTTCCAGAGGTTGCTAGGGGTTCCTTCAGCATTGGGCCATTTCTGCCTCTCGGATAAGTTCCTACCGACACCATTGATCTTTTTAGCTATCTGTAAGGAGGTAATTCTTCCCAATGACCACAAGTGTAAGGACCATTATTCCCACTGACCATCCCACTAATGTGTCATGAGTTGTAGATTTCTCATTTTTAGCAGGGGTTCCCAGAGACTGGAGAACTATTTCAAGGGTTCCTCTGTATTGAAAAGGTTGAGAAATGCTGGTATAGAGGGCATATAGCTGCAAGCAGTCAGTAGTTCGCTCAGGTTTTCAGCTTCAGGCCAGGCTGTATAAGCAAGGGTAACCCAGTGTAAAGTTTATTTAACTAGGACAGTGGGTAAAGCTCATCTGTAGGTCAGGACAAAAGTATTGTCCGCTCACCTGACCATTGTGGACAAGAGTGTCTAATAGCTGGCAGGTGTCCCAGGTATCGCCATAAGATGCTGTCTATGAGGGGATCTCGCACTGCACAGATCCTGTAATGCAGGGTGCTCGATTGCCACACGGAAGTCCAGGGAGTTCCACGGTATACATCTGCTGATAGCGCTGTAGCGATGTAGCGTTGTGAAGCCGTCTAGGCACGCCGTCCTGATATCTCAGCTAGAGATAGATCCCACTATCCTCATAGTGTGTGGATAATTTATATGCACATCACGCAGTACACTGCTCCCACAACTTTCTGCTCCTGGTACCCATCTGCTTTGAGATCTCAAAGCAGATTTGTGTGAAAAAAATGATAAAAAATGTATTTGGGTACAGTGTTGTATGACCGCGCAATTGTCATTCAAAGTATGAGAGTGCTGAAAGCTGAAAATTGGCCTAGGCAGATAGGGGGTATAAGTGCCCAATAAGCAAGTGGTTAAAACGAGTTAAAAATTAACATTCTGCAGCATATAAAAGGCAATACTGGAGTCCAGTAGCGACATCATGCCCAACAAAGGCTTGAGAGAGGGGTTGAGCCCTAAAATGCATTGCCATAGTAATGACACATGTCCATTTTGTTTTTGGGCACTTCTTCATTAAATCACCTTTTAATGCAGAAGGTATGCACCCTTGCTTTTGTTTTGATTGGACAGTGTTGGATTCTCCCTAATTAGCAGGAGTTTTTCGCTTTTTTTTGGACTGTAGACTTTTATAGATTGATTGCTTTATTTTCTTTTCTTAATTCAGCTGATTTGCACACGTCAGTGCACTGTATTTTCTTTCTGTTTTTATGTTTCGGAAAAACATTGAATTACATTCATTTTATCACATTAGATTACAAATACAAAGAATCCTACAATCTGGGCACATTCTAGATGAGACAATTTACAATACACATTAGCTACACTTTTTCCATGCATGTCTCAAGCTCCATGCATTCCTTCAGACCTGCCCTTGGGTCTATTTTTTAACCAACTGTATTGTTCTGAATATCTCAGTCCTCAATATTATAGAAAAATCCTTTTGGGGAAATTGAAATTGACGCATGCCCTTCATGCAAATAACTCTGGTCACCCTTCTAAATCACTTTATTTGAAGTAATGGTTCTCATGATCTCAATTCCTGTGTTGCCCTACATAACTTTCCTGTCGTAAACAGCTTCCCCTTGAAGGTGAAAATTTAAAAGAACAATCTTATTTGTAAATGATAGTTTATGCAAGAATTGACCACTGCAAGGGGGGCTGTGATTGCTAGGGGCACTATAATGTAAATGGGGCACTTTAACCATTACAGTGCCCCTTTACAGTGCAGTCCCCTTTATATCACAGTGCCCCTTTACATTACAGTGTGGAGAACCGACTCCATGAACATCCCATCACTAAACGCCCCCGTAAATGATCTCCCCCTCCCCCCTCGGTCCCTGGAAAAATTGTCTGCTCACTCCAAAATGGCCAGGCCAATTTTTCATCCCAGTCCTGGCCTGGTCAAATTAGTGGAATCGGATAAAATTCGAACCATGTATGGCAAGTTTACATTCTTTGATGTCAATGAGGTCTTTTCATATGCTAATTACATAGAGTCTCAGAGTATAGGAACATCTGCTATTAATTCAGAAACCTCACTGACCTTATAGGTTTTACCCCAAAAAACTATATGTACATATACATATATACTCTTACACACACATATAGGTGTGCGCAGCCTATTGCATTAGGATATGCACCCCAAAGCTCAAACACATATGCGTGTATGTGATTGTGTACTATACTGACGGTGTTATTAGAGCGGTGGACAGTTTCAGTAGGGCATAGATTGGTGTCAGTAGGGCAGTGGACGGTGTCATTAGATTTTATTTTTATTATTTTATTTTATTTTTTATAATTTTTTACAATTCTTTTTTTTTTTATAATTTTTTTTTTTTTTGCAAATTTTGTAGGAGCCATGTTAGGGGGCTTTTGTGAAATATCAGGGGTTTAAACAGGGGGAATCTGCACCACATGGGGTGATTAGGGTGTGCCCAGGCACACCTGGCACACCCTGTGCGCACACCTATGCACACACTTTGATTTTGATAATATTTTGTTCATAACTAATAATCTTGTATACTGAGCCATTTGGCACTCATTTCTTTTTGGGACATTTAGGAGTATCTGGTGAGCGTACTGGGCATGCTTTGGCACCTCTTTGTACAGGTTCACTTTCTCTGTAGTGCCTGGTAGCTTGAGCTTTGGCGTGTCTCTAAAGGCCAGAATTTAATCAGTGAATGCTCAAATATACATTACATTACTTATGCAATAATTATATTCTCCCTTTCTTCCAGTACACTTCGTGTATTTAATGAGTGATTGTTGCATTTTTCTCATTTGATTAATCAACCATCCATGTTATTGTCCAATAAATTATACACCATTTAGTTAATAGGTTTGTGCAATTAAATAAACATATTGAGTTACCTTAGGGCACATGGGCAGATGAGTAACAGATTATCACCAAGCTCTGGAGTAAGATGTAAATGAATTTTCATAATACAGTACACTGGAGCGAAGGAACCTGTCTGCTCTTTATTAGCAATTATTTAAGAGCCTCTATAAAACATGTAGAAGGCATTTCAATTTAGACTGAAAGGAAAAACATACTGTATATCAGAAAGCCTGAGATCATTTTTTTGTTAATGGAAGTTATTTATAATCATTTAGAATTTTCTCAGGCTGTCAGTGAAGAATAAAAAAAAAGGAAATAGGTAACATTTTATTGTAAGTGGAATTCCCTATAAGGTTAACTTGACACAGATGAAGTACTATTGCATGGCAGGAGCATGTAGCGCTCCTGCTCCATCACAGCTGCTAGTCTCATTACAGCATCTTGGTTTTGGCTGTCCACCTGCAAGGTGATTGATGTAGCCAGTCTCTGGGTGGAGACCAAACCTGATTTAGCCCAGCTAAGCCTGCAGTCTCATGCTTGTGATAGCGTTGTAACACATGCTCCAAGCTCCCTGTTTGTCTGCCCTGCCTGCTAGTTTGGATTATGACCTTGAATTGGATCTCAGACTATTCTCTGAACTCTGCCTGCCTTTTGACTACAGATTTGACCCTGACTATTCTGAACATTGCCTGCCATGTACCTAGACTGTCACTGAATCACTCTGCCAAGTACCTGTTTTCTGTGCTCAGTTTGCTCCTGCTGCATCATGGTAGCCAGGCACTATAGCATTGTGTATAAGACCTGAGGGCAACTGAGCACCTGTAGGCCTGCTTGCCTTATGGGAAAGGAGGCTATTATAGGCAAAGAACACACAAGCAAACTACAGTGCCTAGCCACCTGTGTTAGGGGTAAGCGTGACATTGCAGTGTTGGAGAGCAAATAATTTAGAAATCAGTGGATATCCCAAGTATGACCCTTTAGACCAGAGATGGTCGGTCAACTTTTTATATATAGGAGGCATCAACATGGATAGATACAACAGACTACAAGAGTCTTTGGAAACTGAGGATATCCTGCAGGGCACATTGAGAGAATGGGGACATGTTAAATGAAACTGCTGGAAATCACGGCCATTATAATCCCTCTACAAATATGTACCAGGCTGCACAGTTGTGCTCCCCTCAATCCCCCTAATTTTCCTTCACTGGCCTTTAGTAGACACCTCAGCAGGGCTGGCTACTGGAGCCCAAGGGCCACACAGTAGTTACTGAATGGCTGCAGGTTGGGCACCAGGGTTGTAGACAAACATAATTCCATTCGTGGATAAAAGAAAAAGCAAAACACCGCGCTATACCATAAAAATTAATAATTAATACATAAGGTGTAATGAAAAAAGCAATCAAAAGTGACAAATTGTTCAAAAAACAATATAAAAGCAGCCGCTACAAAGTGTGATACGCACATACACAGTAAATAGAACTATAAAAAAGCAGCGCTGTGACAAAATTTGGTTATATATGATATAACAAACAAACAAGTGGGATATTAGGCCCAAATTAGGGGTAGACTCCAAGTTCATAAATTGGCATAAATATATGGGATGAACAATCCTAATCAGTATCGATCATAGATGGTGAATAAAAAAGATGAGGTAGGTGGAAATAATGAGTCCTTCACCGCACCACTGTGGTATAGTAAAATTATGCGCTTACCAAACGGCAAGCTTGGAAGAGCTTGCGACCTTAACCCGGTCGGGGCCTTTCAAGATGGACCATCAGAGAGAACCACACCACCTTGGCTTGGATTAAGCACGCTGTTCTTCCAGTTACCACTCTAGGTGGAAATGTACCACTGGCTGGGGATAAACCTCAAGGGAGGTGTACCAAGAAAGAAGGAAAGGCAACATAGCGTAATCCTGCTGACGTGCCCCAGACGACGTCAGAGTGTGACGAAACGTACGTCGGGCGTGCTGACGTGCTGACGTGCTGCATCCACTGTTTACAGTCTACAGGACGGGCGATCGCTCTCTAGCCGGCCGGCTTATATGTTTGTTGATACTTTTCCGAATGTAAGTGCAACTCTTTTTGTTTTTAATAAAAGTAAAGCAGGATTACGCTATGTTGCCTTTCCTTCTTTCTTGGTACACCTCCCTTGAGGTTTATCCCCAGCCAGTGGTACATTTCCACCTAGAGTGGTAACTGGAAGAACAGCGTGCTTAATCCAAGCCAAGGTGGTGTGGTTCTCTCTGATGGTCCATCTTGAAAGGCCCCGACCGGGTTAAGGTCGCAAGCTCTTCCAAGCTTGCCGTTTGGTAAGCGCATAATTTTACTATACCACAGTGGTGCGGTGAAGGACTCATTATTTCCACCTACCTCATCTTTTTTATTCACCATCTATGATCGATACTGATTAGGATTGTTCATCCCATATATTTATGCCAATTTATGAACTTGGAGTCTACCCCTAATTTGGGCCTAATATCCCACTTGTTTGTTTGTTATATCATATATAACCAAATTTTGTCACAGCGCTGCTTTTTTATAATTCCATTCGTGTTGATCTTTGGTTCTGAGTTGTATCCTGTAAATCCATTTTTCTATCTCCACTAGTAACTGTATGATCTCTTGACATTTTTAGTGTTGGGTAAATAATTTAGTGACTCAGATAATCAAGCATTTAAATGCAATACTGGATTCCAAAATGTACCTGTACTTTGCAATCCATATTTCTTTTCCACTTAATAGATTATTCCACTCTGAATGAACAATGAGATTTTGCATTCTATGCATAATACACATTTGGAACATTGTGTAGTTTATTTACTTTTTAATTATTTGTTTTTTTTATTAAGCAATGGTGTTTGCTTTTCAGTAAAGCCCTTTGTGTATAAAATTACAGATCTGATCCAAAGAGGAATGTTTGTGACACAGGTAAAATAATACCAGTCTACTCATTTATGGCTACATTTGGTAAATATGGTACTGTATAACGTGATATAGGCAGTGGCATTGCAAGGGTCTTTTGGCCATCATTCTGAGTGAAATAATTCCCTGGTCTTAGACTGCAGTATAGTTTCCAAGGGGGTATTTTAGGCATTTAAGGATTTTTCATAAAGGTGATGTTTGCATATGACTAGGCATCCCCATCCTGCCTCTTGTGAAGTTGGAGGTTACAAGACCTTTTTGTTTATTTACCATGTGTGCTTGTGTCACTGTGTATGGTGAAATGGGCAGATACTGTATATCACATCTACACAGTGCCATAGCGTTACCCCCACAGGAGCTGCATTGTAGATTGGGTTATATGTTCTTTTGCTTCAACCCGGTGAATAACCTTGGCCCCTCTGACACACCAGGTTAAGGAAATGGATACTGCACTGCTGTTGGGAGCACAAATATTGATACCCTGCACGCAACTAAGGTTCAGTATCAAAAAGCAAACATTAGACTGGTTGGTGGTAAATAAACCCAATATATTGTCATGGGTTATAGTAAACTGCAATATGCACATTTATGAGTAAGTAAAGGATTAGGTTAATCACACTTCACTAGACAATATGTTCACTAGGCTTTGGCAGCATAGAATGAAGTTTGGTAAACCACTAAATCAGCAATAAGCAATGGCATTAGAAAACAGTAACGGCAATGATAATCAATACTGCCAAAACTCCTCTGTAAACAGTAGGCTATAACCACTTTAGAGTGCCCTCTATATAAATGGCAGCGGTGATATTTAAAACTCCCTCAATTGGTACCTCTTACTATGGACAATAGGCACTGTGAGGCAACTATTTGGTGAGCAGTCCTTAGTGCTAGTTCTTCAGGTGGCTAATGTTGGGCCCGATCTTTATAGTGGTGCACATAAGTACAGTCCCGATAAAGTCTGCATGCAGTTAGTAAGCCTGTTATTTAGATGGCCAGTTCCTCAGTCTCTACTAGGAGCTAGATCAATAGCAGCAATGCCCTCATATCAGTCCCAACTATATAGTAAAAGTGGTCCTGCTGTTCAGATGTCAGCTCACCCCTGGATCTACCTATAGCAATTCCTGTCCTCAGCACACAGGTTAATGGCACTCTGATTTCTGTCTTGGTCACAGACTTTGTAGCAGGTTGATGTGCATACCTCAGCCTCCTTGCAGAAAAAGAAAAAAGTTGCCTGGTATTCAGACCAAAAGATACAACTTCTTCTCCTCCTCTTACCTAGCTCTCCCTGGTAGTTGTAGGTCAACAGTCCATTCACTGTCATAATATAGTTTCTTTCCCGAACTACATCTTGTTTTTCTTTGTCTGTTAAGGTTCTTTGCGTTAGAATAAAAAAAGCATAAAAACCTCTGTAGTGTAGTAATACTTTACTAAATAAAAATGTACATACAAAATACGCACAATTTTAGGAAAAATAATGCACAACATACAGAGTATTACAAGGCATAGAATATACACATGTCCAAACAATCTATCCTTCCCAGTAACTTAGCACAGACAATGTATGCAATAAGTATACTAAACAGCTACTTAACATGTTTTTTTCTTGTTGATGAAGTCTTCTTCCTCCTTTGTCCAGTATCTCTCCAGATTGATTTTTGCTTCTTTGAGTCCTGCCAAAATACTAGTGCTGCTCATTTGTTTGTTCAAAACATGCCTGTGTTCAAGTACTCTTTCTTCTTCCCTTACTTCTTGTAGCATCACTTCCTGTCAGCTCATGAACCAGTCCAACTAGTTAATTAACATACAAATAGGTGAAGCCTAGCTTCTAAAAACAATACATGTAACTAAAATGCATCATTTTTATATGTATGCTATAAAAAGCATAAAAATAGCGATAGCAACACATCAGCACTCCCTGATAGCTACACTTACTGCTGCACTTGTCAGCACTGTAATGGTAAAAACTGGTGCAAGAGGTACATTGTAAGCACTTAAAGCGGTTGTATACACATGGAAAAAAAAGCACACACCAAAAAAAACCCTGTAAGGTAAAGGCATAATGAGCTAGTATGCACTAGCTCATTATGAAATACTCAGCTAATGGTGAATGGTAATGGTGAAATATTCACCTTATGAATAATGTCAGCTCCCTCAATGCTTCTTCCAGGTTTCACGGCTCTGGCGCTGTGAGTGGCCGGAGCCGCGATGACGTATGCGCGCATGCGCATGGGAGTATTCTTTCCAGGAAGGTCCGGCAGCGTCTGCCGGACCTCCAGCCGGGCCTTCACAGTGCATGCGCCGCTGACGTCAGCGGCTGCATACAAAGTGAATATCTCCTAAACCATACAGGTTTAGGAGATATTCATTTTACCTACAGGTAAGCCTTATTATAGGCTTACCTGTAGGTAAAATTTTTTTAAAAAAGGGTATACAACCGCTTTAACAGCACCTATACTAATTTTAAAAGGTGTTCTCAAACACCTAAAGAAGCCTGAATACTAGGGCAATATAATTTCTGTATTGCAACCATTCCTAACAAAAACTCAACCCTTGCTCCCATATCTTGTAACTTCCTATTAGCTAGTAAGGCTGCTCATCATAGTATAGGGATAATAGGAACATGTATGGGGGAAGGGGGGTGGGGTACATGTCAGCCTCCAACACTAGTAGGGAGTATCAGTATTTGCATTTTTGGGTGCCCCAGGATTCAGGAGCTCTTAAAAAGACTAAAACAATAGTGCTTGAATTATAGTCCTGAGGCTGTATTGTATCCATGTTACCAGCAGTTGTAATTTAATGTGCAGCTGCAAATCTCAATATGAGACAAAAAAAATAGCAAACATATAAAAATCCTGACATTAATAAGTAATTTGCAATGGGAAACCAGAGGGGTGTTTATGTCTTTTTATTGAACCGATCATCGGGCAATGGAAAAATTCTCCTGTGCAGTGTGGCTTTTCTACACTGCAAGGTTTAAATGCTCATTTAGGTCTAGGGTATTGGAAAAAGCAGTTTTACTTACCCAATCCTCTGCTACCCTGGCCGCTAGCGCACTCCTCTTCTTCCCTATGCTCCAACTTGTGAACTGTCCCTCCGTGTCCTTTCATCCCATGCAAGGCTAAAGGAGCATTCGACTCTTACAAGGCGAGGGCAGCCGCACTGCAAACAAGGCTTTTTATTTTCCCTAGCGTTCACCTTAGGGCCTCATGCACACTGAGCATAAAAAATGCTGCTTTTTGAGGCATTTGGGGTTTTTTTCTGCCTAAATACCTCTCCATGTTGGCTAGAGCTGCATGATAATGATGATCTAGATAAAATGAGAATCGCAATTTTTTTGCTTAGAATAAAGATCACGATTCTCAGGGTAACATCATCTTTCACATTATACAAAAAAATTGGGCTAACTTTACTGTTTAGTTTTTTTTAATTCATTAAAGTATACTTTTTTCCTAAAAAAAATGCTTTTGAAAGACCACTGCGCAAATACAGTTTAACATAAAATATTGCAACGATCGCCATTTTATTCTCATTTTATAAATATATATATATATATATATATATATATATATATATATATATATATATATATATATATATATATATAATGTTTAGCAAAAAATACAGATTTTAACTTGTAAGCAACAAGTGTGAAAAAAGGTTTAGTCTTTAAGTGGTTAAACTGACTTCATTTAGAGACATAAGTTCATTCCTTTGATCTAAAAGAACCTAGAGATACATTGTTTCTCTTTATGGCTGTTAATAAACATTTGGCTGAGTTTTTTTTTTTGTTCTTTTGACAGCTCTGAGCAGAGAACAGCTCTGCACTTGTTTAACATGAATCAGGAAAATGCTGTATTAAGATTGTGAGGGAGGGGGACCCAGGACCCTGCATTCACTATATCTGGTCATACACAGAGCATGGAAAGGCAATTATTTTAGTATATATAAACTGCTAAATAACTTTTCTCATCAGCAGTATATAGCAGTCTTGTGACTTCTATCACTGTCTGGCTGAGCACTGATTAACCACTTGACCACTGGGCACTTAAAACCCCCTTCCTAACCATACCAATTTTCAGCTTTCGGTGCTCTCACACTTTGAATGACAATTACTCAGTCATGCAACACTGTACCTATATGAAATGTTGTCCTTTTTTCACACAAATAGAGCTTTCTTTTGGTGGTATTTAATCACCGCTGGGTTTTTTATTTGTTGTGCTATAAATCAAAAAAGACTGAAAATTCGATTAAAAAAAAATTCTTTGTTTCTGTTAAAATTTATTGCAGAGTATTGGCTAGTATTGGCAGAGTATTGGCTAGTATTGGCAGAGTATTGGCTAGTATTGGTAGAGTATTGGCAGAGTTTTGCAGTGTTGCAGAGTATTGGCAGAGTATTACACAGTGTTGCAGAGTATTGCAGTGCTGCAGAGTATTGCAGTATTGCAGAGTATTGCAGTGTGTTGCACAGTGTTGCAGAGTATTGCCATTATTTATATTGAGCAGCGCTGTGGGCACTAAACATCCAGCACACAGCGCTGCCATCTCTCCCCCTCTCCCCCCACACTGTACCAATCGGTACAGAGAGGGGAGGGAGGAACCGGCGTTATGACGTGACGCCAGTTTGTTTACATGTGATCGCTCCGTCATTTGACGGAACGATCACGTGGTAAACGGCCGCGATCAGCGGCTATTTACCGTGATCCGGATGTTCCTGAGTGCGCGCCCCAGGGAGCAACATTCTGGAATGACGTCCATGGACGTCCACCCAGAACTAGCCGACCGCGCTGTTGCCGTCTTTCGGCAATGGCCCGGTCGGCAAGTGGTTAAAGATTGTAGGAGGAGTTTTCATTCTCCCCTGATTGTCCTATGAGACTTCAGGACCCCTGACCCTCTGCCTGGACAGTGCTGATTACATGCACTCTCACAAGAAAAAAAAAACTCTCCAGAAATACACATTAAACTGAGCATGTGCAGAATGCCCCCAAGGCTCTGTACTGTCAGAAGATGGATTGGGGACTGTGGAAGAAGTGGAAGATCAGAGAAGACAGGCTCAAGCAGCCTTTTTAAACAATGCAGAGGATTAACCCTTTAGGTTCCACAGTGAGTATAACAAGCATGCTTTACTGCATATACAGACTGATTTTACTGTTGCAGGTATAGTAACACTTTAAGTCTGTTGTTGGTTCACATATTACAGTCTAATCATTACCAGCCCATTTATGCTATAAGAAACAGGTGTGTTTAGTTGTTTTTATTGTATTGTCAGCTAGAGTCTGTGTACGTTGGAGTGCATGACATCTTTTACTGTTACAGCAGCCAATCGCAGTACAGAGGTAGATGAAAGATTTGTTTTAGGCTGAATCTAGTAGGATACTGCATCTCATGTTAGTAATGAAGCAATCAGATGTTGAGGGACAGTTTTTTTTTCCAAACCTTCTCTGCCTGGCACAGTTGGAGGGTTATGGGTACCCACAGAGGGGGGGGGGGTTGATAATAAAGCGTTCTGTACTTTAATAAGTGTATTTCAGCTTTGCAAGTCCTTAAACTTTTTTTTAAGGAGGACAGCAATTGCAGTCTCCTGAGTCAAAATTTTACACAAAAGTGATAGTAAACCCGATTGATTGTAAATGAACAAAGCAGAGCTTCATATATTGTGTACTTTCCTCAGTTCATAGCACTTAGTGTCGTTCTTGTCTGCTCTCTCCATCCATTGCTATCTTCATCAGTCACTTCTCACAGTTTTTCCTGACACCAGACAATCCCACAAGACAGTACACCCCCCAGCACACAGAAGGTGATTGACATGTTTCCCTATGAGTTGTGTAGAGGTGTGGGTGTCCTTTTCCTCCATTTAGGTCTCAGATTACACTCAGCTCTGTGCTATGTGCTGTGCAGTGTGTGACATCAGATCCCCACCCCCTGCTTCTTGGAAGCTGAGAAATACAATTTAAACCCGGCCCGGACTGGCCATAGGGCACACCTGGCATTTGCCTGGTGGGCCGCTGCCCCTGGGCTGCATGTTTTACCAAGAGCAGCCTATTGATGACTGGGATGCACAGCGGGAGATAAGTGGTGATTGTTGTCTGGACAGGGTTAACACAGAATGCGGCTGCCGCTCACCTCCCGCTATACGGGCATTCCCAAAGCAGGGCTGGCACCAGCACACTTGTGAGGTGCAGAAGGAGGCGGGAGAGAAGGCACCTATGACATGCAGAAAGCGCCTGCAGGGGACAGACACCTGGTGGGCCGGCCACGCTGGAGGTATAGCTGCACTCAAGGAGACGGCGGTGGCCTCTCTCCTAACATCGGCCGGGGCACTGTGACAGCTGCACAAGGAGGAAGGTGAGCACAGGGAAAAAAAAAACTAAAATGTTCCAGTGCCTTACATCCAAAGTCCCGCTCTGTAATGGCGGAGAAAGGGGGTGGATTGGGGCTGTCTATTTACTGGTCTGGGGCTGTCTCTTTGATGGTCTGGGGCTGTCTCTTTGCTGGTCTGAGGCTGTCTCTTTGCTGGTCTGGGTCCCTTTCTTTATTAGTCTGGGGGCATCTCTTTGCTGGTGTGAGGCCGCCTCTTTGCTGGACTGGGGCCGCCTCTTTGCTGGTCTGAGGCCGTCTCTTTGCTGGACTGGGGCTGTCTCTTTGCTGATCTGGGGCCTTCTCTTTGCTGGTCTAGGGCCTTCTCTTTGCTGGTCTGGGGCCGCCTCTTTGCTGGTCTGGGGCCATCTCTTTGCTGATCTGGGGCCTTCTCTTTGCTGGTCTGGGGCCTTCTCTTTGCTGGTCTGGGGCCTTCTGTTTGCTGATCTGGGGCCTTCTCTTTGCTGGTCTGGAGCCATCTCTTTGCTGGTCTGGGGCCATCTCTTTGCTGATCTGGGGCCTTCTCTTTGCTGGTCAGGGACCTTCTCTTTGCTGGTCTGGGGATGTCTCTTTGCTGGTCTGGGGATGTCTCTTTGCTGATTGGGGGTGTCTCTTTGCTGTATTGGGATGTCTCTCGGAATGAATATCTGGATACCAACCACCCCCGCGAACACCCGCCCCACATCTCTGCCCTATTCCCCCCAGGGATTGGGCTGCCCAGTTTAAAATTCCCGGCCCTATTTTTTGTCCCAGTCTGGGCCTGATTTAAACTGTGTACTTTAGAAAACTATGAAGGGGAGAGGGCTGCAGATAAATGGGTATAGCTTATGTAGGAGGATTTAATTTATCTCCCTGTATCACCTGAGGCTAGTCACTTTAGTGGGCTTATGTATAGGTTTATTATTGCTCTAAGACAGCAGTGTCCAACCCACGGGCTGCATGCAGCCCAAGAGCGCTTTGCATGCAGCCCAACACATAATTGTATACTTGCAGCTATAAATGGATACATCTGGAGGGATGTCAGGGATGGTGTATTTGGTATAGCATCCACGGTGGTGGCTGGCACATACAAGCAGGGCCCAGAAATGTCTGAAAGGATGGCGGGGATGCTGTGTTTACAGTAGCACTGGCGGTACATGCAGGGACTCCCTCTAGCTAGCACCAGCCAAGTAAGTGCTAAGTGGCCGAAACTGGGGGGGGGGGGTTGATTTCAGTTGTGCCCCCCCCCCCCCCAAAGCCCCCTGTCATTGACCTCCCATCTACCCCTGACACTGTGACTAGCTGTCTCCCATCCCTGCACTGTACAAGCATAGCCTGAGTACACAGCAGATAGTTGAAATCCAATCATCTGCCTGACTTTTTCTGCTCATCAACTACCCTTAGGCCCCATACATACTTCTATACTACAAGCCAAACAGCTGCGATATTGCTTGCAATTCAAAATTGCACTACAATTGTGGCAAAACGCACCACACGTTGCGATTTTGCCACGATTTTCGCGCAATAGAATCACGTGGCAATTGCGGCAAAAAGCATCATCCAAAGTTTGTCACCCAAAAAGGAGCAGAAGCTTCTTTTGGGCAACAGCATTGCTTGATGTGCTTTGCTGCAATTGGCTCGCAACAATCATGGCAAAATTGCACGTGATTGAAGTGCCATTAAGAAAGAATGACACGCTTGGTGTGTTTTGCCACAATTTGAATTGAAAATTGTGATGTGACAATGGGGCCTTATTATTTGTGTTTTTTGTATGTGGCCCAGGATAATTCCTCTTCTTTCAATGTGGCCCGGGAGAATTAAAAGGTTGGACACCCCTGCTTTATTGCCCCGTACACACGGTCGAACTTTGTTCAGGCATTCCGACAACAAAATCCTAGGATTTTTTGCGGCTTTTTTGGCTCGAACTTGTCTTGCATACACACAGTCACACAAAGTTGTCGGAAAATCCGATCGTTCTGAACGCGGTGACGTAAAACACGTACGTCGGGACTATAAACGGGGCAGCGGCCAATAGCTTTCATCTCTTTATTTATTCTGAGCATGCGTGGCACTTTGTCCGTCGGATTTGTGTACACACGATCGGAATTTCCGACAATGGATTTTGTTGTCGGAAAATTTTATCTCCTGCTCTCCAACTTTGTGTGTCGGAAAATCCGATGGAAAATGTCCGATGGAGCCCACACACGGTCGGAATTTCCGACAACACGCTCCGATCGGACATTTTCCATTGGAAAATCCGACCGTGTGTACGGGGCATAAGACATTAAAACTATCAAAACATGTGCACTGCGTGGACCTGGAAGCATCGTTCCATATTGTATGCCTCCATCATATACTGTATGTAATTTGAACAAGTATATTGTTGCATGAGATCCCATTCAAAATTTGATGCAAACCTTAGGAAAAGCTTCAAAATTGGATCCAAACCTTAGGGAATGCTTCACAATACACATCAGAATCTGCACACAGATTCCTATGTACTATGGCTTGTATTCTTGATTCTGTTGGTGGTAGGCCCATAAACATGATCTTATATCCTAATGAGTCAGGTAGAACGTCATATGCTGAAACTATGATATCAGATCAGATCACAGGGGAAGAATTACAGTTTGTGAGGAGAATAGCAAGGCATTGAGGCGTTTAATACTGTAACTTTAAGGAATCTGAACAGCCAGCAATTTAGAGACATGTTTTGTACGAGCCCTATGGCCTGCTTTGGGACTCACTGCAACAGTGAGTCCCACAGCACAGCGAGGATCAGGTGTTTGTTTTCATAAGAGTCTTGGCTTAGGATGCTGGTACCAAGCACTCACATGTTTTAAAATCCCTTCTGGACCAATTCACACGTAAGCGTGAGAAAATGGGGCCATTGCTGTGCTAAATAAAAAAAATATTACAGCATATGTGATCTGGACAGGGATTATAGCTTGTAACAATTAAGATCAGCAATTTTAACCAATTCTTATCCATCATTATCAGTTATTCCAATAATTTCTGTTTTACCCTTTGACGCTAGTCATGTGGCCAAATTCTGGAAAACTATTTACATTGTCATATAGCTAATCAGTAACGTCTCCAAAACAATGGCACACACACCACATGACCATTTTTCTGGCAGTTGATCATATGACTGGCATTAGAGTAATTTCAGAGCATTCTTTTCTAAAGAAAAGTTATCTCAATAGATATGCTTATGGTTTATTAGTAAAAGTACATCTAAGCCCTAAGTGGATGAGATTAAAGCTAGCTGTACTTGAATCGAAATTTGTCTGGTTCAGCACGGAATGACTTAAAGTGGAACTATAGGCAAAACTTTTTTTGTCATTTTGGATAGAGCAAGGGAAGGGCATAACCCCAGTCGGATTTCTTTTCACCATTGCGGAGATTTCCCTTCACTTCCTGTCTCATAGCCAAACAGGAAGTGAGAGGAAATCCCTGCAAATTAAGGGAATTTCTCAGGGACCCCCAGGTCACCAGAACTAGTGTCCCCATTGGAAGATTTCCCCTCTATTACTTTTCTGGAGACAACCCAAAATTTGGGGTTCTCTTTTACTTTCACTTTCAATGATAATGGCAAACAGGACAAATAGAAAGGGTGAAATCTCCATAACGGGGGGCACAGACTGCAATAAAAACTGACAGGGGTTCTAATCTATCTCCACTCTATCCAAAAAAAAAAAAAAAAAAAATGAATGCCTTTAGTTATACTTTAATTTCGATCCATGTATGGGCTACTGTCTACCAATCAACTTATGCACAATCAGCCTGTCGGGTTTCTCCCAAACGATCAGTGCCGCTGGCTATAGCCGGCAACACTGATCATTGTGTTCTCCTGACGAGGAAGGCTCCCTGCCTTCACAACACAATAACGCTGCAGAAGTGATTACCTTCCCCCATTAACCTCGAATGTGTGGATGGGGTAATCGGCGCCTTAGTTTGCTAAAGTGCTGTGTATTAAACAAAACATAGATCTGTACTGTATGTGTAAAAGTAGAAAAAATTATATATATATGTAGGAAGGCCAGTATGGTGGCCTGAATTTATGGGAGGAGCCCGGGGGGGTATTTAACCAGCCCGCTCACCTGTGGTCTTTGTCGATTTCCTGTGCGCGGTACTACGTCACTAGGCTGACTATTCGAGATTCGTTAGCGTTCGTGAGTTCCGTCTTCGAAGTTCTCGAGGCTTTCATTACCGTCGTGGTTTTGTACAAAGTGTCTGGCTTGGGTGTCGCAGGTAGGGTTTTACGTTTGACCTATCATTTCATGCATTTATGTTAGATATCTTGTCACCAGATCTCGATATCGAAGCTTACGAGTCATTCGTACAACCCTATACATAGCCGTATCGTTAGCCACTCACTCGCACCGCTATCATAAACAAACATTCGACACCTTATGTACTTCACTACGAGTCGAACCTTGTAGCAACAGTATTGCACCCCTCCTTTTAAACGTGTCACAAATGTTTTTACGTCACCGTGCCATGCTCCACAGACAGGTTGTTGCCAGTCGCAAATTGCGGCACACCGACTCGTGTCTCAGTTGTAGCAAATCATTTCAACCATTTCAATCATTTCGCTCATTTCTCTGTCACTACCGCGCTCCGATTCAAATCTAATGGCATCCCTGATGCACCGATTCGTCCCGGTGTGCCCCAGTTGTTTTTCGGCCTCATTTCAGTACATGCTCCAGAGTCTGGTTCGCTGTTAGTCGCAGTTTACGGCTCACCGATTCAGGCCTCTGTCATTGCAATCATTTCACTGTCATGAATCATGGTCGAATCCAGTCGCATCCTTATGCACCGATTCGTCCCGGCGTGCCCCAGGGTTTTTGGCCTCATTTCAGTACATGCTCCAGAGCCCGTTTTCGTTGTTAGTCGCAAAAAATTTGGCTTACCGATTCGAGTCTCTGTCATGGCAATCATTTCACTGTCACGTATCACGTTTCGATTCGAATCCAGTCGCACCGAGATGCAGCAATTCATCCCGGTGTGTCCCAGGGTTTTTTGGCCTCATTCCAGTACATGCTCCAGAGTCCGGTTCGCAGTCAGTCGCAGTTGCGGCCGACCACTTCGTGCCTCTGTCATGGCAAATCATTTCATCATTTCGCTGTCACATACTGCGCTCCGATTCGAATCCAGTGGCATCCGAGATGCATTGATTCATCTTGGCGTGCCCCAGTTGGCTTGGCCTCATTTCATTTCATAAAAAAAAAAAAAAAGAAAGAAAAAAAAAATCATGCACCTGTTGCTTAAACACGTTACAAGTCACTTTTCAAGTCAGGTAGTCAAACCCTTCACCGGTTGTCATCTGTCATTTTCCTCCAGGTCAGTCAAGTTAAAAAAAAAAAAACACATCCCGTCTTCCTTCGAAGTTCAGTCATGGTCCTGATTCATTCGTTAAAACCTTCGCCTCACTACTATCCCCCCTTATAGTCGCACAATCCGATTCATGTTGGTTTCATTTCATACACTTTACAAAGCGATTTATATCAGGATTCATTGTATACAACATACGAATGATTCGTATCGGTTTAATTTCATACACGCTACAGTTCGATTCAAATCTAGTCGCGTCGATGGCACAGCGATTCATATCGGATCCATATTCATACTCTCCACTATCCGATTTTATATTGGATTAATTTGCATACACTCTACAATCGGTTCGTAGCAGATTAATTTCATACAACCGATTCGTATCTGATTCATTTCATACACTTCACAACTGATTCATATCAGATTAAATTTCATACACATTCAAGCACAACTTCTTGCAATCGTTGCAAGCACGCATCGAATCACAACTTCTTGCAATCGTTGCAAGCACGCATCCAAGCACAACTTCCCGCAATCGTTGCAAGTATGCATCCAAACATAACTTCTTGCAATCGATGCAAGCACACCCAGCACAATTTCTTGCAATCATTGCAAACACGCATTCAATCATAAACTTCTTGCAAACATTGCAGGCATGCATTCAAGCATAACTTCTTGCAATCGTTGCAAGTACGCATCCAATTACAACTTCTTGCAATCGTTGCAAGCACACATCCAAGCATAACTCTTGCAGTCTTTGCAAGCACATGCAGTAATACGAACTTCTCACAGTCACTACAAACACATCTCCAGCGACATAAACTCCCTTGCAATCATTGCAAGCACACATTCAAGCATAACTCTTACAATCATTACAAGACACGCATCTTAGCCTAACTTCTTGCAATCTTTGCAAGCACGCATCCAGTCACAACTTCTTGCAATTGTTGCAAGCACACATCTAAGCATAACTTCTTGCAATCGTTGCAAACACGCATCCAAGCATAACTCCTTGCAGTCTGTGCAAGCACATGCAGTAATACGGACTTCTCACAGTCACTGCAAATACATCTCCATTGACACAAACTCCCTTGTAATCATTGCAAGCACATATTTAAGCACAACTCTTGCAATCATTGCAGGGCTCGCATCTTAGCATGAGTTCTTGCAATCATTACAAACATATTCCCAGTGGCACACAATCAGTCACACATCATTCTTCAGTGGCACTTAATCGGCCAATTGTCTCCAGTGACATCTTCATATGAGGCACTCACCATTTTCTGTATCATTTCTCGCTTAGGTCATAGGAGTTCAGGTTCCATCCCACACCAGGTATCGTATTGCCACACGCAGCTGGCTCCTTTTAATGACACTACCGGGCTATGCCTAGCCAGCGTCCAGCATTTCCTGTCCTTACGGGACCCCAGAGAGCCGTCTGTGTTTATGGCCCATACAGTAAGATCCCTTCTCTGTGGCATCCAGAAGCATCAGCCCATAGCTAACGGCAAACGCTTGCCCATCACAACTCCCATCTTTAAGGACATTTCAAAAATCCTGACACGTTCCCCAGTCTAGTCATCCAAGCAGCCATCTACCTGGCCCTCTGCAGTTTTCTACGGCCTAACAAATTCACTTTTAGTGGCACTGGCAGCCAGGTACGGTGTAGACACCACTTGACTCGCTGATAAAACCATTACGTCCTTCAGCTTGCGGTCTCCAAAACTCAACAATCCGGAACCGAGGTCTACAATAACCTCTTTTGGACTAACAACTCCACGCAGGCCAGCCTCCCCCTTGACAAGCTGACCCGCGTCAGGCCAGTTCCCCAAGACTTCACCCATACACGGGTGTGTACTAAGAAGCAGCTTCAGTCTTTCTTGGGAATGCTCAATTTTGCATACGGGTCATTCCCCAAGGTCAGTCTTCTGTATCATGCTTCCTGGTCTTCCTCTCCCAGACACAGGACCCCTTTCAGAGCCTTAATTTAGACGCTGTGGCAGTAGTGGACCTATCAATGTTGGAAGGTTCCGTACTACGTGGATGGGTACATCAATGTTTATACCATCTATGTCGCCCTTATCACCCCAGGTAGTGACAGATGCCACAGCCACCACAGGCTTCGCTGCAATTTTTGGCCACCATTGGTTTACAAGAACATGGCCTCCAGAGACACTCCTAAACCCCGGGTTTACCCGGACTTCCTCCCTCTTCAAGCTATACCCGGTCATGGCAGCCGCTCAACTCTAGGGTCATATCTGGATAGGACAGGCCGTGGCTTTTGCCACCGACAACCTGTCCGAGGCCGATCTTGTTGATGAAGCCAGGTCCGCATCGCTCTGTTATGTCCTTCCTGCGCAGGCTGGTGCAATTACCTTGGCAACACCAGTTTAATGTCCACTGTACGTTCATTCCAGGCTGCCATCTTCTGGAACATGTCTACTATCTTTACTAGTTCGCCATTTGGCCTTCTCCCCAGTTTACTCATACAAGCAGCCATTTACTTAGCCTACTACGGGTTCTGGCAGCCCAGTGAGTTCACCCGCAGCAATCCCACAGGCCAAGTTCTGTGTAGTTGGCTCGCTACCAACACCTTTTCATCCTCCACCGTGCAGTGTCTAAAACCCAGCAATTAAGCTCCAGGATAGACATCCATCTCTATAAATTAAACAACGTCCAGTGTCCAGTAACCATACTCGACCGCCTACTGTCACTCCTACCGGAACACTCAAACTCTAGTCCCCATTACCTTTTCGGGCAAACCCTTGAGTGCCTGCCAGTTTATCAAACACCTGGGGGTCTTCTACGCAGCCTACACCTCGACCACAGTCAGTGCTCCCGTCACTCTTTAGTATTGGGGCAGCCTTGGCGGCATTTCGGCATGGGTTCCAGACCACGTCATTAAGAGACTTAGCAGGTGAAACTCTGCTTACCTCGCCCGGTACATCCCCACTCCTCAGGTGGAAATGGCACAAGCATTCACCAAACTTGCTTAATAAATAAAGCTAAAACTAATAAAACTACACCCCTACCTGAATGTTTTTGCCCCCTTATTTTGGTATACCGACCTTCAGACCAGGGCACACTTCAGGTCCATTTCATGTTGTAAGTCTTATGGTAAATCTAATTGTTCATATCCGTATTGGCCATAGGGCTTCGACCATAAGTAGGAAGGCCAGCATGGTGGCCTGAATTTATGGGAGGAGCCCGGGGGGGTATTTAACCAGCCCGCTCGCCTGTGGTCTTTGTTGGTTTCCTGTGCGCGGTACCCACCCTCCCATCCCCTTTTCAGGGCATTTCTCAAATTAATTTCTCTTCACAAAATATTAATTTCTAATCTAGGGCATGCCCCCTTATTTTAGTATACCGACCATCAGACCAGGGCACACTACAGGTCCGTTTCATATGGTAAATCTAATTGTTCATATCCGTATCGGCCATAGGGCTTCGACCATAAATATAAATATATATTATATATATATATATATATATATATATATATATATATATATATATATATATATATATAAATTTGAGTCGATAAATTCGATGGATGACTTGGTCCTTTTTTCTGCTGTCTTTGTTCTATCTTTCTGAACAAATGCCATTTTTTTTTTTTTTTTTTTGCATCTTTGTGCAGCTGATGTACTCCAGCTTTTGCAATTACATTAATATAATAGACCTTACATGAGATATTAGTAGATCTACATCTGCGCTACTGGTGTGGCAGAATAGAGGAACACAATATTTTGGGTTGGACTCACATCAATGTGATGCTGCCAGCTGTCCCCCACCGGTTCTAAGCCTGAGAACTGAGAGATCACATGATAATGTTCTCAGTCCGCTCTAAGCAGAGCAGTGACTTGTTAGTAACCACTCTCTGCTCTGCCCCTCCAGTGGTCTCTGGAGCACTGGGCTGTAGATGGGGCTACTGGAGTGTCTTGCTCAGTCTTTTAGAGGTGGACCGAGAGGCTGAGCCAGCTGCCAGTCATGCATCTTGGTGGTTCCTGACTTTATTGCTTTGTGACATCAGCCAACTGCGGGCCCAAGTGGTACCACCATTTAGGGTACATCATCAGGGATGAAGTTTTGGAACACTGGGAGGGAGACACAGTAGTTAGATAGCTTAGTAGTTGGCACTACTGCCACTACTGCACTACTGCCTTGCAGCTCTGGCGTCCTTAGTTTGAATCTCGGTTGGACACTACCTACATGGAGTTTGCATGTTCTCCTTGGGCTTGCATGGGTTCCTTCCGTGTCCTCCAATTTCCTCCCACTCTGTAAAAACATGATGGAATGTTGATTGGCTCCTATCTAAATTGGCCCTAGTATGTGTGGATAAATTTGGCTATGTGCATGCCAGTCCCAAGCCTGAACAATTGGTCAGGGTTGAGGAAAGACCTGGCAACATTCCTAGGTAAAAACTTCCCCAAGAAAATTTAATGTAAAAAAGACTTTCATGAGTATCAGACATGGTCCCCAGAGAAGTTTGCCCATAAAATCGATGCAAGTCATATAAGACTGAAGGATATAGTATACATAAATCTTTGTGTTTAAAGTTTTGGGAAATTAGCCTAATGTCTGTATGACTGCATATCTACTTCTGTGACTTCAGTCAGGCTACTGTATATATCTGATTCCTCCTGTATTAAATTGTATTGAAACTGTACTGTCTGCCCTCATGTTGTAAAGTGATGCGCAAACTGTTGGTGCTATATAAATGCTGTATAAAAATAATAATAATAATAATAGATCATATCTAAAGTGCAATTTGGGACCATTAGATAGACACTTGCAATGTAAGTGTTCAAATATGTTATATTTACACCAATTTACAAATCTGTTATATTTTACAGAAATTGGAATCATTACTTTTCAGTCATAAAAAAATATATCAGTACAAAATAAAAGTGTGCATGTTTTATTTGAACATTTTATTATATACTAATTTTCTCTTTTACAATGGCTGTACAGTCACTGAATGCCTTTCACTGTGGCGCCTATACTCTGTGCCAGTTTATCAGTCTAAATCTTCCAATTTTTTTATAAACACACAAAACAAATTTGGACGGATTCTGAAAGAGCAGATGTCTAATCATCATTAGTGTTTATGTGATTATTTCCTGTCTTCCATAAATGTGAGCCAGACATTTGCATATCGCGGCATTGACAAATACTTCAGCTTACACATCCCTTGGCAGCACAAAAAGTTCAACTTTTTTTTCAGTTTAATATTTTAACAAATCCTTTAGTAAAATTGGATGAAATTTTGTAAAAACTGACCTTCTGGCCACTTAAAGCACAACTTGTATATTTTTTTATATTTTTTGTCCTTAAAGAGGTTGTCAATTTGCCTTTTCTGGTTTCATTGTAAGAAGTACCCTGTACCCTTTGACTCTGCACCCCCTATTACTCCATTGCTGGCTGGTGTTGGAGTTTACCAAAGTTTATATTGTCCCTTCCCTTAATGTGAGAATGATCTGGTTCTTGTTTTGGACACCTTGGACTGAGCAATGCATTCTGGGAGGTATTTATCAAAGAGGTCAGGCAGAGAGGCAGGGGAGCGGGTTGAAAGTGTGCATCAGTGGGTAATGAGTTTTTCTTTCAATAGGTCATTTTACCTTTAATGAGCAAAGGGATGGGTTCTATTAAAGTGTATGTCAGACCAAAACTTTAAGTTTTGAAGAGTGGTGAAGCCATATTGTAACTCCTATCTGGGCCTCTGTTGGAGAGATTTTGGCTCACTTAGGGCTGCTTTACTCTTGCATCAAAACATGGCTTCGGACACACTTTTTTAAAGCTCTCTGAACGCCAGTCAAAGTGCCTTTCACTAAATAAAATGGTTAACTTATAGTCCTGTTTACATCTTGCTTTGCTTCGCTTTTGAGAGGCTTTAATTCAGTTTTAGCTTTGCTTTGTTTTGGAGGTATTGTGGGTATCAACAAATATCAACATGCACACAGGGCATTTGCCAAGTTTGTCAGGGCTGGCTCCTGCCATTTACTTTACTTATCAGCTCTTTCTTTCAGTGCACAGAGGCTGCTCAGCTGTCGGTTAATTACCAGCCATTCATTGTTGCCACTGTGACTCACCTGGTTACCATTTTCTGCCTCATTAGTCCAGTCTACAGCCAGCCCCTTTTTGCTATTTAAACAGCTTTGCTTATTCCCTCTTTACCCTCGCGTGGTCAGCGTCTCCAGTGTGTTCCTGCTGTGTCCCTGTGTATGACTTTGTCTGGCTGACTTCTCTTCTGATTTCTGCTCCTGATTTTTGGGTCCTGACAAGGCTGACTTATAGCTCTCTGATCCTGCCTTGTCTGATTACCCACTCTGGCTTCCAAACCTTGGCTTCTATTTTTGACTAGGTTCCTGAACTGTTGTTATTTTTTCTATTACATTAAAGGGGTGATTTTTAACTGCATTTTCTGTCTCTGCCTGGTTTTATGGTTCCTGACAGTTTCATTAAAGTTTCAAAAAAGCACCACTGAAGCATCACAGAAACACTACCAAAGCATCGCAGAAGCCTCAAAACCACATAAAAAAAGCATGTTGAAGCGAAAGGAGCTTTAATGTGTGTTGAAGTCAAAGCAAGTGTAAAAGAGCCCTGTCACGGTTTGATCAGAAAGGAAGTAAGGCAAAATCTACAAGGACACAGACAGCAATAAAAAGCTACCGTTACACTCGTTACACTCCATACAGGTTTGTGCACAGTTTGTGTACATCACAGGTCGTAGTTTGTTGTTTTGTGTAAATAAAGGACAAGATTATCACTATACAAAGGTGTGAATAAAAAGGTGTGAATAAAAACAGGGGATCTAGCTTTTCTCTACTATACCAAAAAAATATATTTCGGAAAGAGTTGCTGTTGGAGATCTTCTCTCACTTTCTTTCTGATAAAGCCACTGTAGCCAGGACAGTAAGGCAAGCCTTGGATATACAAAATTGCTTTATTCCCCCATCAACACAGTCAGTGTTTATGGCGGATTTCCTCCTGCTGTGCTATTGTGATCACTGCTAGCGGCTATAGCCCCAGACATTGATCACAACAGGCCGGTTGTACTAAAATTGGTCAATGGATCTGTTTGTTTGCAGCCTCCTCTCCTCTACATCCATTCAAAATACAGAAATTAGATTACATTCCTCGGTATCAGAAGGAAGGGGGCGGGGATCTGATATCACACACTACACATCACAGAGTTTAGTGTAATCTGAGACCTGAGTGGAGGGAATGGACACATACACCCCTCTACACAGTCTCATAGATAACATGTACAGCTGAAGCTGTCAATAACCTGCTGTGTGCTGCAAGCGGGGCAGGGCCATCTCCCAGGATTACCTGGTGTCGGCATAGACAGACAGAAGTGACTCAGGCAGATCAGGGGAGTGATAGAAGAGACAGTAATCACACAAGGTGCTTTGGGTTTGGAGGCATGTACACACTATAGAAGGATATGCTTTGTTTATTTTTCATTTCAAAAGTTTACAACCACTTTAAAGTAAACTTATTGCATTGCCCTGCATTGAAAAAGCATAGGCTTGCTGTCAGGATGGAATTATATCAGTTGTCATGATATTTTTTTACTAAGTTGAATCTTATTTTGTGACAACATATTTAATCTTGATATGCAATTGTTTCAAATTAGCTAGTAATTTGTATTTGCAGCATAATGAAGAATATTAGTTTTCCACAAATTACAGCTTGGATCTCTTGTTTTTATGATACATGCCACTAATTATTTGCTTTTCATACAAATTGAACAGATATTGGGATATGCAACCATGGCGCCCCTGTTCATTCTCTACCAGTCCTAGTTCTCTGTAAATTGCTGGTAGTAAGGATTGCGCATGAGAACAGGTGTTTTCTTTCATACACATGTTTCTTCGTGTACTAATATTTTCCACAGTCTTCTTCATTACTGGAATGAACACCAATATTTTCCGGTCAGTCTGCAATTATGATGTTTTACAGATTTCTTGGCAAAGACTTGTTATAATTGTAAAAACCTGCATCAAGATGCTATAATATTTCAGTAAAATGCCATTAATAGCTAGTGCTTTGGTCTTTAATAAGCCTCGATAAGCCTTTCTGTTCTGTTTCAAATGTTGCTTTAATGCTGGCAATAATTTACTCAAGGCGCGGTGCAGGCAACAAGTGAAATTAATTAGTGAAAGGCTAATGCTATCCAGCAAACATCACAATGGTGCTTTAAGCCTCGTACACACAATCGGATTTTTCAATGGAAATTGTGAAGCAAGGACGAGCTGGAAGCGGTCGGTCATGTAAACTAGCGTTCGTAATAGAGAATTAACATTCGTAACGTGGCAAATTATGAAATCTTGAAATGCAGTGCACATTCTCTTCTTCTTTAATGGGATAATAATGAAGCTGCTTTGCTGGTGATACTGATGGATTTATGGCAAACAAATTTTCAAAGGCTTTTTTTTCTAGTGATATCAAGAATAATATTATTATGCTTGTTCATTTTTTTTTGGTGCAAGTTACCACAACACCATTATCCCGCAGTTTTAAAGATCAAAGATACAACTATGTTGGTGTCCCTTGTTAATTTTACATTGTATTTTTTAAAATGTAACTGCCCACTCCCAAACTGTCATGTGAAGTAAAGCCAAGTATTATTCTACACAATTTTTTTATTGTGCATCAAAAAAAAGAAAACAAATAAAATTAGACATGCTATCTGCCAATAGAACTTAACCAAAAAGTGCATTCTATGCATCCAAAAATATAGAAAATATACCAAATCAAATCATTATTCAACCAAAAATAAAATAAAAGCCTCATGCATGTGGTGAAAGCAGGGGTCCGTCATCCGGAGATAATTCCAAAAATCATCTGGATTATTCTCGTGGAGCTCCCGCAGCAAAGGCATATGACATAATTGGTCACGATTAATAAAGCAACCAATTTTTGGTCCAAGAAATCCTCCTCCTCCTGTTCCTGGACTGGACTTAGGCCAAAGCAATAACTCCAAGGCCAATAATAAATAACACGTTATCTCCTCCGATTCCACAACATGGCTGGTTGACGAGCGGCCGTTCAGAAACTAAATGAACAGCGCAAAATGAAGAGCGCGAAATGGAAATTGCGAATCAACACTCACCAAACTTATACTAACACGAAATTAGCAGAAGGAGCCCAAAGGGTGGCGCTAAAGTGCTGAAAAACCATGTAGTACGTCACTACATTTGTGTTTGTTGGCCAACAATTCCTTGCCATCATAGGCGTGCGCACAGGGTGTGCCACGTGTGCCTGGGCACACCCTAATCACCCTGTGCGGCTTCCCTCCTCTCCCAATGAATGCCGCAGGGTATCATTTCAGATTGGAGAGCAGGGAAGGGGCCAGTAAATATATCAGTTACCGACCCCTTCTTTTTCTAAATAAACAGAATGAGTGATCAATCACTCACTGTGCTCATTCATAACTGAAGAATAGTAAACTCTGTTTACTATGCTTCAGCGTGTGAGTGACCAGGAAGCCGTTCAGCACAGAGCACTTTCCATTTATTCACTGTCCTGTGCAGCTAAACCTACAGAGAAAGGGACTGGGGAATCTCTGTCCTCAGTCCCTTTCTCTGTCTCAAAAGTGAGAGGGTTTGAGCTTTGTAGTGCACACCCTAATGCAATAGGCTGCGCACACCTATGCTTGCCATTTGTATGCAAGACAAGTTCCTGGCCAACGCCCTTCGGACAAAAGTCTGAGGTTTTGTCTGCGGAAAATCCGATCGTGTGTACGAGGCTTTAGGCTGGGTTCACACCACAGTATGGAGCAGCTCACAGCAGGGGTCAGGTGCATCCCCGTTCACTGACTCAGGTCCGATTTCAGCCAGACGGACCAGAGGACGCACAGCACTCCTGTGCAATTCGAACCAGAGCCGCTCCGGAGATGTGTGAACCAGCTCCATAGAGAGCGGGTCACAATCTCCTGACGTGTGAATTGGATGCAGGGGAACCCACATCCAATTCGCACTGGTGTGAACCCAGCCTTAAAGGGGATATACAGGGGGAGATTTACTAAAGATGTTGCACACATAATCTGAATGCAGCCGTGCATAGTAACCTCAGATTCTAACTTCAGCTTGTTTAACTAAGCTTTGACAATAAAACCTAGAAGCTGATTGGTTACTATGCAGAGCTGCACCAGATTATGTGTGTACCAGTTTTGGTAAATCTCCCCCATAGTATATTGAGTGTATATTTCCTGTCCTTTATTATTAACCGGTTAGCAGCCGTCCCACGTACATTTACTGCGGCAGGGCGGCCGCTCTGTGTCAGCTCATGTACTTAGTACGTAATCTTACACTTCTGGGTCTAGGATGTGCGCACGTGCCTCCGGCGACCCGCTCCCACTCTGTTTGGACACAGCGGGAGCCCACCAGCAGGTCAGGCGGACGCAATATTCGCCGGGACCTGCCGATCGTTCAAGAGAAAGGCAGAACGGCGGTCTACCTATGAAAACAAGGGACACAAATCTTTACATTCCCCCAGTCTAAGCACATCCTCCACAGTTAGTAAGCACGCCCAGGGAACACATTTAACTCTTTGATCTCCCCTGATGTTAACCCCTTCCCACTATAAGTCGCTGATCGCCACCATTACTAGAAAAATTAATTAATAAAGTAAATAAAAATATACCATAGTTTGTAGATGCTATAACTTTTGTGCAAACCAGTCAATATACACTTATTGGGATTTTTTTTTACCAAAAATATGTAGCAGAATACATAGTGGCCTAAATTGATGAAGAAATTCGTTTTTTTACATGTTTTTATTGGGAATGTTTTTTAGCAGGAAGTAAAAAATATTGTTTTATTTTCAAAATTTTTTTTTTGTAAAAACCGCAGAGATGGTCAAATACCACCAAAAGAAAACTCTATTTGTGGGAAAAAAAGACATACATTTTATTTGGGTACAACGTCGCACGACCATGCAATTGTCAGTTGAAGTAACGCAGTGCCGTATTGCAAAAAATGGCCTGGTCATAAGCGGGAATTCGTTTTTTTTTTTTGCTTTCTGTGTTCCCAGGAGATTCCCTTTCTCTTTTTGTCCGGGTGACCATAATCTGCAAGAGTGAAAAAAAAAAAAAAACAAGTTTTGAGTTGGCACCAGAAAAGGGGTAAGGGAAGAAAGAGAAAACCTTCCAATGGTGAAACTAACTCTGGTGACAGCTAAAGATTTTTCATCACTTTGGAGGGATTTTCTGTCATTTCCTGATGTAGTATGGGACAGGAGGTGAAGGAAATTCCCCGGGACACAGATGGCAAAAAAAAAAAATCCCTTAGAAGTCTTGAGTTTAGTTCTAATTTAATTCCAGGACTTTTAAATAAAAGTTTTTTAAAAATATTTCTGTTAGGAAACTGCTGCCTTGACCCTTGTTTATCTGTCTCTTCTTAGCTGCTCTGTTGAGTAAAACCTGTTGTCTACAGAGCTCAACAGCACAAGCTTAGATTTGTATACTCCTCTCCTCCTTTCTCTGTTCAGACAGGGCTGTATGGACCTTTAGTTTTACTGTGTTTTCTCTTTAGTAAGCCTATAATGCCCTGTAAAATCAGCGTGATGATAGGTAGAGGAAACTGGGACATTCCCATTGTGGACGCATATTGGGAAGAATCCCTTTTCCTGACTTTTAAATCAAGCTAGCAATCAAGAATAGAATTATGAAAGTGAAGTAGAGGAGCTAGGAACAAATGTTTAATGAATGCATGAAGTCATAACTTTGGCCTGATGACTTAGATACGGCACAAAAACAGGGGTCGACTTGGAAAGAGGGGGTCACCCGAATTGAGAATCCATGTAAGGTCAAACCAATAAGAAGGTCATAAAAAAGGTTCTAGCATCCAATATTTTTAATGGTAAATGCTTTTCATGGCAGACATGTAAGAAGGAAACAACATGTAATGTGTTTTGGGGGCCAAGAATTCCTCCTTCATCATGGCTTGGGGCTTGTTTACACTTGCAGGTCGGGAGCTGTAAAGACAGGTGGTTTAGCCACATTTTCATCGCCCCCTGAAATGCCCCTCTTAAGGTGCAAAAAGCCCAAAAATGTGGCAAAACATACGTGTGTGTGTGTGCGTGTGTGCGTGTGTGTATATATACACTCACCGGCCACTTTATTAGGTATACCTTGCTACCGTTAGTACCAGGTTGGACCCCCTTTTGCCTTCAGAACTGCCTTAATTCTATGTGGCATAGTTTCAGAAAGGTGTTGGAAACATTCCTCAGAGATTTTGGTCCATATTGACATGATAGAATCACACAGTTGCTGCAGATTTGTCGGCTGCACATTCATGATTCGAATCTCCCGTTCCACCACATCTCAAAGATGCTTTTTTTGGATTGAGATCTGGTGACTGTGGAGGCCATTGGAGTACAGTGAACTCATTGTCATGTACAGGAAACCAGTGGTGAGATGATTTGAGCTTTGTGACATTATCCTGCTGGAAGTAGCCATCAGAAGATGGGTACACTGTAGTCATAAAGGGATGGACATGGTCAGCAACAATATTCAGGTAGGCCGTGGCATTTAAACAATCCTGGTACTAAGGGGCCCAAAGTGTGCCAAGAAAATATCCTCCACACCATTACACCACTACCAGCAACCTGAACTGTTGATACAAGGCAGGATGTATCCATGCTTTCATGTTGTTTACACCAAATTCTGACCCTACCATCTGAATGTCGCAGCTGAAATCCAGACTCATCAGACCAGGCAACGTTTTTCCAATCATCTACTGTCCAATATTGATAATCCTGTGCGAATTGTAGCCTCAGTTTCCTGTTCTTATCTGACAGGAGTGGCACCCGGTGTGGTCTTCTCCTGCTGTAGCCCATCTGCTTCAAGGTTTGACGTGTTGTGCCTTCAGAGATGGTATTCTGCATACCTTGGTTGTAAGGAATGGTTATTTGAGTTTCTGTTGCCTTTCTATCATCTCAAACCAGTCTGCCCATTGTCCTCTGACCTCTGACATCAACAAGGCAGTTTCGTTCACACAACTGCCACTCACTGGATATTTTCTCTTTTTTAGACCATTTTCTGTAAATCCTAGAGATTGTTGAGTGTGAATATCCCAGTAGATCAGCATTTTTTTAAAAACTCAGACCAGCCCGTCTGGCACCAACAACCATTCCACGTTCAAAGTCACATATATCCCCTTTCTTCCCCATTCCGATGCTTGGTTTGATCTTTAAGTCGCCTTCATCCTGTCTAGATGCCTGAATGCATGAGTTGCTGCCATGTGATTGGCTGATTAGCAATTTGTGTTATCAAGCTATTAAACAGGTGTGCTTAATAAAGTGGCCGGTGAGTGTGTGTGTGTGTGTGTGTGTGTGTGTATATATATATATATACTGCAAAATAAGTACCCTTTTAAAAAATACTAACACATTCTAGGGATTTTTTCTAATAGGTTAGGTGTGGTAACAGGAATGTGTCTCCCTGGATTATGGCACCCCCCCCCCCCCGTGCTTTAATTTGATCGTGTGCGATTTTTGCTACAACGACTGAATGCATTTCCTTGTGGACCTATTTATGTAATGGCTTTCTCAGGCAAAGAGCTATTGTGTTTAATGAATGCTTTAACTTAAAGGTCGTTCACTTGTGTTTATTTCATTTGGCGATGGATTTATTTTGCACACCATATCAATATGTCTAGTTGATGCTCTGTTTCAGGTGCTGCTGTATTTTAGAATAACAGACATAATGGAATAAGTCCTCTTAGTCACTAATAACTTTAAGTCACGTCGTTATTGAAATCCAGTTGTTAGGTTTGTGTTTGGAAGCCGGCAGCTGCAGTCTCCCAGGTATATCCAGTGCCTGGCAGCCTTGTAGTGCATTTCCGGGAATTCGCTTCACTCCGTCTCTGCAGAACCTTCTGAGAGTTCCATCTGAATACATTAATGAAAGACTGGTCTTTAGAATAATGAAGTTAGAGATGTGACCTAATTTACAGCAGGAAGAATCACGGGCAATAGAAAGCGTATACAGAAAAAATGAATACTAACGTATTGCTAAATTTCCATGTAGGCATGTTTATTCATTTATTTTTTACCCATGTTATGGTACAGATAGTGGATAAATATACTGTACCTACTTGATTTGGGATCTTTGCTTCCCATGGGTACTTTGTGAACAGTAATACCAGTGCCTTGAAAAAGTATTCATACCCCATTGAAATTTTCTACATTTTGTCATGTTACAACCAAAAACGTAAATGCATTTTATTGGAATTTTATGTGATAGACCAACACAAAGTGGCACATAATTGTGAAGTGGAAGGAAAATGATAAATGGTTTTCAACACTTTTTACAAATAAATATGTAAAAAATGTGTGGCGTGTATTTGTATTCAGTGCCCTTTACTCTGATACCCCTAACTAAAATCTAGTGGAACCAATTGCCTACAGAAATCACCTAATTAGTAAATAGAGTCCACCTGTGTGTAATTTAATCTCAGTATAAATGCAGCTGTTCTGTGAAGCCCTTAGAGGTTTGTTAGAGAAACTTAGTGAACAAACAGCATCATGAAGGCCAAGGAACATATCAGACAGGTCAGGGATAAAGTTGTGGAGAAGTTTAAAGCAGGGTTAGGTTATAAAAAAATATCCCAAGCTTCGAACATCTCACGGAGCACTGTTCAATCCATCATCTGAAAATGAAAAGAGTATGGCACAACTGCAAACCTACCAAGACATGGCGTCCACCTAAACTAGAATATCAGCCAAGAGAGGAGCTCCAGAGATCCACAACTCCGGTGGGAGAATCTGTCCACAGGACAACTATAAGTCGTGCACTCCACAAATTTGGCCTTTATGGAAGAGTGGCAAGAACAAAGGCCATGGTTGATAGAAAGCCATAGGACGTCCAGTTTGCAGTTTGCGAGAAGCCATGTGGTGGACACAGCAAACATGTGGAAGAAGGTGCTCTGGTCAGATGAGACCAAAGTTGAACTTTTTGGCCTAAAAGTAAAACACTATGCGTGGTGGAAAACTAACACTGCACATCACCCTGAACACACCATCCCCAACGTGAAAGATGGTGGTGGCAGCATCATGTTGTGGGGATGCTTTTCTTCAGCAGGGACAGGGAAGCTGGTCAGAGTTGATGGGAAGATGGATGGAGCCAAATACAGGGCAATCTTAGAAGAAAACCTGTTAGAGTCTGGAAAAGACTTGAGACTGGGGCGGAGGTTCACCTTCCAGCAGGACAATGACCCTAAACATACAGCCAGAGCTACAATGGAATGGTTTAGATCAAATCATATTCATGTGTTAGAATGACCCAGTCAAAGTCCAGACCTAAATCCAATTGGGAATCTGTGGCAAGACTTGAAAATTGCTGATCACAGATGCTCTCTATCCAATCTGATAGAGCTTGAGCTACTTTGAAAAGATGCAAAGCTGGTAGAGACATATCCAAAAAGACTTGCAGCTGTAATTGCAGCAAAAGGTGGTTCTATAAAGTATTGACTCAGGGGGGCTTAATACAAATGCACACCAGTTTTCACATATTGATTTGTAAAAATGTTTGAAAACCATTTATCATTTTCTTTCCACTTCACAATTATGTGCCACTTTGTGTTGGTCTATCACATAAAACCCCAATAAAATACATTTACCGTATATACTCGAGTATAAGCCAACCCGAATATAAGCTGAGGCACCTAATTTTACCACAAAAAACTGGGAAAACTTATTGACTCGAGTATAAGCCTAGGGTGAGAAATGCGCAGCTACTGTAAGTGGAAAAGAGGGTCAACAATGCCCATTTGCAGCCTCACTGTGCCCATTTGCATGCCTCACTGTGCCCATTTGCAGGCATAGGTGCAAATGGGCACCCGAACTTCAAACTCGGTAGTTAAGGGTTCCTAGATGCCCCCTAGCTACAGCCAAAATTTGGGGTCTCTGGACCCAAAGGGTCCCGAAATGACACAGTTGACTGAATTTGGGCCTCGTATCTCGGGGCCACTTGGTGCTAGGAACCCTGAATTTGGTGTGCAAACCCAGTGGAGCTAGCACTACAACATATACAAAGCTGGGGTTTTTAGCACCAAGTACCCCGAGATACGGGGCCCCAAAGTCGGTTAGGGAAATGTCAAGCACTTTTCTGCACCAGAGAATGAGATTTTCCGAACCGAATTTGGGGCCCTGTGTCTCGGGGTCACTTGGTGCTAAGAACCCCAGCTTGGATATTTGGTAGTGCTAGTTCCACTGGGTTTGCACACCAAATTTGGGGTTCTTAGCACCAAGTGGCCCCTAAGTCGGTTCGGAAAATATCATTCTCTGCTGCAGAAAAGTGCTTGACTCGAGTATAAGCCAAGGGGAGCATTTTCAGCACAAAAAAATGTGCTGAAAAACTCAGCTTACACTCGTGTAAATACGGTACGTTTTTGGTTGTAACATGACAAAATGTAGAAGATTTCAAGGGAAATGAATACTTTTTCAAGGCACTGTACTGCTTAGGCAGTTCGGGAATCTGACCGTTCACATACAGAGGCTCCATGTAAAGAACTATAATATTTTATGGTTGTGCTGCAGGTTTTATGGACAGGTGAGGAGTTAAGCCTAGTACACACGATCGGATTTTCCAAAGACAAAACCCCAGACTTTTGTCCAAAGGTGTGTGCCTGGATTTTGTCTTGCATACAAATGGTACACAATTGCCAGCCAATAAACACGAACATAGTGACGTACTAGATGTACTACGAGTGGAAAAAGAGGAAGTTCAATTGTCAGGCGCCACCCTTTGTATTCCTTCTGCTAATTTCGTGTTAGTAGAAGTTTGGTAGAAGTAGAAGTAGAAGTTTGGTGAGTGTTGATTCGCACTTTTAATTTCACACTTTTAATTTCGCACTTTTCATTTCGCACTTTTCATTACGCACTTTTCAGTTAGTTTCTGAACAGCCGTTCGTCAACCAGCCATGTTGCGGAATTGGAGGAGATAATGTGTTATTTAATATTGGCCTTGAAGTTATTGCTTTGACCCAAGTCCAGTCCATGTTGCTAGTACCGGGATGGACCCCCTTTTGCCTTCAGAACTGCCCTAATTCTTCGTGGCGTAGATTCTACAAGGTGTTGGAAACATTCCTCAGAGATTTTGGTCCATATGGACATGATAGCATCACGCAGTTGCTGCAGATTTGTCAGCTGCACATCCATGATGAGAATCTCCCGTTCCACACCACAAAGATGCTCTATTGAATTGAGATCTGGTGACTGTGGAGACCATTGGAGTACAGTGAAGTCATTGTCATGTTCAAGAAACCAGTTTGAGATGATTTGAACTTTGTGACATGGTGCATTATCCTGCTGGAAGGAGCCATCAGAAGATGGGTACATTGAAGTCATAAAGAGATGGACATGGTCAGCAATGATATTCAGGTAGGCCATGGTGTTAAAACAATGCTCAATTGGTACTAAGGGTCCAAAGTGTTCCAAGAAAATATCTCCCACACCATTACACCACCACCAGCCATAACTGTTAATACAAAGCTAGATGCCCTGCAATACCCAGGATTACTGGCTAATTTGTTTGCTTTTGAGAGCTGAACAAAGCAACAGAGGAGTGAAGATGAGAATGGGTATGCTGCCAGGGAGGGGGCATTAAAGCAAACCTATAGCCAGACCTTTTGTACCACCTGTCACTGCCAAAGCCTAGCTTTTCCTTTTTGATATTACATTGGGTTGGATTTACTGAAGGTAAATAGAAGGTGCACTTTGCAAGTGCAGTTGCACTCATTTGTGGTAAAGCTCTGCTGGTTTCTATCATTCAGCCCTGTGCAAGCAAACATCTTGCTTCTTTTAATTTCCTTGTACCTGATTGGTTTGTTCTTTATGAAATTAAGCTTTACCGCATTTACTAAGGAAAATGGGTGCAACTGCACTTGCAAAGTGCATAGGGGTTGATTTACTAAAGGCAAATAGACTGTGCACTTTGCAAAGTGCAGTTGCTCCAGAGCTTAGTAAATGAAGTAAAGCTTCACTTTGCAAAAGAATACCCAATCACGTGCAAGGTAAAGTTAAAGGAATTAGGCTTTACATCATTTACTAAGCTCTGGAGCAACTGCTCTTGCAGGGTGCAACTGCACTTTGCAAAGTGCACAGTCTATTTGCCTTTAGTAAATCCACCCCATAGTGTACTTGCATTTAGTAACTCAACCCCACTGTGACACAAGCAAGGAAAAATAATGTTTTAGTACATTTTTATTGCAGCCCTGAGATAAACATTTGTCCAATTTGGTGGACAGAAATTGGTGCCTTGTCGCTGTTTACAAAAATATGCTGAATGACTTTGTGTAGGTTTATATGACACTCAGCACAATTATCATTCAGGGCATTCAATGTGTTCTGGCACCTGGAGATTTATAAAGGGAGGGGGATTTTTATGTGTTTTTTAAATCATTTTTTTACACCTTTTTTTTTTTTCATACGGTGTGGCCTGGGTCAAGTCAGGTGAGATCTCATCAACACCCCCCCCTTCTGGAAGCTCGGCATCAGCATTCTTATGGCCCGTACACACAGTCAGAATATTGTACGACAGATCGTACAACCTTTTTCGCTTAATAGTTGCAAGTATTATTATTATTATTATACAGGATTTATATATCGCCAACAGTTTACGCAGCACTTTACAATATAAAAGGGAGACAATACAGTTATAATACAATAAGATACAAGAGGATTAAGAGGACCCTGCTCAGAAGAGCTTACAATCTAATAGGGTGGGGCAGGTGGTACAAAAGGTTGTAACTGTGGGGAATGAGCTGATGGAAGTGGTAAAAGATTAGTTAGAGACGTGATAGGCTTTCTTGAAGAGATGAGTTTTCAGGGATCGCCTGAAGGTAGCTAGAGTAGGGGATAGTCGGACAGGTGGAGGTAGCGAGTTCCAGAGGATGGGAGAGGCTCTGGAGAAATCCTGGAGACGAGCATGAGAGGAGGAGATGAGAGAGCTTGAGAGTAGGAGGTCTTGAGAAGAGCGGAGAGGACGATTTGGGTGATATTTGGAGACAAGATTGGTGATGTAGCTCGGGGCAGAGTTGTGAATGGCTTTGTATGTTGTAGTTAGTATTTTGAATTTAATTCGCTGGGTGATTGGGAGCCAGTGTAGGGATTGGAGGAGAGGGTTGGTAAGGTGGATAAGTCTGGCAGCAGCATTCATGATAGACTGAAGAGGGGTTAGCCTATGGAGAGGCAGGCCAATGAGAAGGGAGTTGCAACAGTCAAGGTGAGAGATAACAAGGGAGTGAAATTGAATAAGTAAATAAAGTCACGAAAATTCTCGCATGACAGAAAAAAAAAAATCGGAAGTGATGTCATTGTCATTGTTGTAATGTATTTGTATTCTATTTTGGGATGACAATTATACTGACTAAATGAAAATCATACGATCTGGTATCATACGAGGAACATTTTCATTCTTGTCCGTTTGAATAATATCGGATGAACTGTCGTAATTGGCTCTCAAAAGTAGTGTACACACGATCCAAAAATCGTACGATTCTTCCTCAGACGACAGTTTTCGTACGATATTCAGATGGTGTGTACGGGCCATAAATCTTTACAGTGCTATTTGGGCACTGCATTATCTGTGTTCTACAGGATCCAGAAATGATTAAGTCTACTGCCCGGTGCCTCAGGCTTACAGATGCATCTTTTGCATGGATGGGGGGGTGAACATGTGATGCATTGATGCTATTGCCCACGGGCCCTATTTTTATGCCACTCCAACATGGCGTTGCATATTGACACAAAGCATGCACTATGCCACAGCCACACTTTTGTGCACCTCCTGATTGAGGACCAAATGTGTTTTCTCAGTTTCTAGGCTCATTGCCTCCATTGACAGCACACTAACCAGCAAAAAGACTACAAAACTTAAAGAGTGCTAATTGGATCAAAAACATGCATCATGAGCCACACCCTAAAAAATATATGAACTTTATCTCTTACTCATCAAAAGAAGATTTATCCTGGGTTCACACCTATGCAAATTGGATGCGGGTTTCCCCACATCCAATTCGAATGACAGGAGATTGTGATCCGCTCTCTATGGAACTGGATCACATATCTCCGTGGCGGCTCTGGAGGAGTCCTGTGCATCTTTGGCTTAGTTTCAGGGCCGAATTCAGGCAAAAATTCGGCCCTGATTCATGCCTGAAATGGAGAACAGGGACACACCGGACCCCTGCTGCGAGCCGCATCTGTCGGAGGTGTGAACCCAGCCTTAATAAATCTATAGGCAACATAGAAAGCTCTTTATTTATGTTTTTCAATTATTTGATTATATATATTTTTTTAATTATAGGCTGTTGATTGTGACAACTTAAAAAACTCTACCGACTGCAATAAAGTGAGCAGTTGTACACAGCCTATTTATCCATTATATGTTGGATTTACATAGTACATGTAACCAGTTCCTGTAAGTAAAGCCAACATTCCAGTAGCACAGCTTCTTTGTACAGTGCTTCATTAGCGAATATAAGTGGATTGCAACACTTTATAAAGGAGGGAGAAGCTGCACATATACAAAGCCTGACAGTTGGGCTCTCCATCCATTCAGCTGACATGGTACATTAAGCACTGATGGTTAGGACTGAAAAAGACCCCTGGGCAATCAACATACTGCTGTACCATACAAACCCTCATCGCACTGTGAGAATACAGTGCAATCCCCGCTTGGCTTGGTGATATAAATTAATGACTTATTTGATTTACTCTTTATTGGCGTCTTTCAGCCACAAAGGTTTGATGTACATTTTGTTGACTATTAGTGTTCTTATGCGAAGATTTAAAGTCTACTTGTTGGAAATAGGGTTTAAAGTGAACTTAGACTTAGCCTAATATTTGCATAGTCATTTAAGTATAACATCCAATATAAAAAAAAAAAAAAAAACAAGAATAGGAGAATGGCCGTACATGCAATGATGTGTCTATACCATTTTCTTTTATTATTTAGGGGTGAATATATTTTTTTTTGTAAAAAAAAAAAAAAAAAAAAGAACACAAAACATTACTGAACAAATGGAAGGCTCTCATAGCCTTAAGTAGCATAGCATATAGATGAATTAACAGCTTAGTAACATAATTGACAAGGCAGTTATATATATCAATCAAAACAACTGAAGCCATGAGACCAAAAAAGAAAAAGGGCAATCTCAACGACTATCACATATGAGCAGATGCTTCCAATGCACAGGCTATGAAATATAAATGCTGAGACTTAAGTTGGAGCCTCATAGTGTCCTTAACACCTTCCCGCCCGGCCTATAGCAAAATGACGACCGGGTGGGGTTTCATTGTACTGACTGGGCGTCATGCGACATCCTTCAGAACAAGCTGTTCGGACACACCCTATCTCTGATCACGGTAAAGAGCCTATAACGTAGGCTCTTTACCACATGATCAGCTGTGTCCAATCAGTGCCCATCAGTGCTGCATATCAGTGCCGCCTATCAGTGCCTGTCAGAACTGCATATTAGTGCCTCCTCATCAGTGCCCATTAGTGCAGCCTATCAGTGCCTGTTAGTGCAGCCTCATCAGCGCACATCAGTGAAGGAGAAAAATTACTTATTTACAGAAACTAAGAAAACTTCTTTTTTTTTTTTCAAAATTTTCAGTCTTTTTTCATTTTTTTAGCAAAAAATAAAAAACCCAGTGGTGATTAACCTCCCTAGCAGTATTCTTGAGTGTGGCTCGGGGTTAATTTTCATTACCAAAAGCGGTAACCCCGAGCCACACTCGGGATCGCATCGCAGTATCCTGGTACAGGTTACTTACCTTGTCCCCAGGATACTGTGATGTCTTCCTGCTGTGTCCTCCGCCGGATCCTCCACCCAATGTATTATTGTTCTGGGCTCCGTTCCCTGGGAGGGTCGCGAGTCACGACGCATGGGGCGGAGCCTGGCAGCAAATTCATAAAAGTACAAAACACATAACACACATAATACACTGTAAGCTGTAGATTACATTACTGTATCAAATCATTTCACATCAGTTTTGTCCCTAATGCTTTGTCCAGTGCCCTGCCTGCACTTTTATATTACATATACTGTTCTTTCTGCCTGGAAACTTGAGAATGTCCATAGCAACCAAAAAGCGTCCCTTTACGTCAAAAGCGGTTTTAGACCAGCTATAAAACAGCGATAGTGAATTAGAATCACTTGCAGAATTGAGCGATAGTGATTCGTGGGGAAATTCATCATCAGACACTGAAAATGACGACAGCGACATTTCTGCGACTGAGTAAATTTCAGTGTTTTTGATTTGATTACATTATTGAATAAAATGTATTATTATTATTTTTTATAATTATTTATAGTTATTTATTATATTATAATTTATGATTTTGTGTTTCAAACTTTATCATACCCGGGATGTCTACTAGACTCTTGTTTGGACAGATTTAAGTGACTTATTCCTAAAGACCCCATACACACTATTAGATTTTCTGTAGATTTTTGTCTTCAGATTTACCAAAATCATATAATATGAGGTCAAACCTTAAGAGTTTCAATTTGTATGCAATCAGGCAGGCCCTTGCACTACATGGTTTTGGTAAATCTGAAGACAAAAATTCCAACACGATAATGACCCCAAACACACCTCCAAGATGACCACTGCCTTGCTAAAGAAACTAAAGGTAAAGATGATGGACTGGCCAAGCATGTCTCCAGACCCAAACCCTATTGAACATCTGTGGGGCATCCTCAAATGGAAAGTAGAGGAGAGCAAGGTCTCTAACATCCAGCAGCTCCGTGATGTTGTCATGGAGGAGTGGAAGAGGACTCCAGTGGCAACCTGTAAAGCTCTGGTGAACTCCATGCCCAAGAGGGTTAAGGCAGTGCTGGAAAATAATGGTGGCCACACAAAATATTGACACTTTGAGCCCAATTTGGACATTTTCACTTAGGGATGCACTTACTTTTGTTGCCAGCGATTTAGACATTAATGGCTGTGTGTTGAGTTATTTTGAGGGGACAGCAAATTTACAGTTATACAAGCTGTACACTCACTACTTTACATTGTAGCAAAGTGTCATTTCTTCAGTGTTGTCACATAAAAAGATTTAATAACACATTTACAAAAATGTGAGGGGTGTACTCACTCTTGTGAGTTTTGTGTGTGTGTGTATGTGTGTGTATATATATATATATATATATATATATATATATATATATATATATATATATATATATACATACACACACACACACAGTTATGCTCATAAGTTTACATACCCTGGCAGAATTTATGATTTCTTGGCCATTTTTCAGAGAATATGAATGATTGATAACACAAAAACTTTTCTTTTACTCATGGTTAGTGTTTGGTTGAAGCCATTTATTATCAATCAACTGTGTTTACTCTTTTTAAATCATAATGGCAACAGAAACTACCCAAATGACCCTGATCAAAAGTTTACATACCCCAGTTATTTATACCGTGTATTGCTCCCTTTAACATCAATGACAGCTTGAAGTCTTTTGTGGTATTTGTGGATGAGGCTCTTTACCTTCTCAGATGGTAGAGCTGGCATTCCTCTTGGCAAAAAGCCTACAGTTCCTGTAAATTCTTGGGCTGTCTTGCATGAACTGCACGTTTGAGATCTCCCCAGAGTGGCTCAATGATATTGAGGTCAGGAGACTGAGATGGCCACTCCAGAACCTTCACTTTATTCTGCTGTAGCAAATGACAGGTCGACTTGGCCTTGTGTTTTGGATCATTGTCATGTTGGAATGTCTAAGGACGTCCCATGCGCACCTTCCTGGCTGATGAATACAAATTTTCCTCCAGTATTTTTGGATAACAAACTGCATTAATCTTGCCAACAATTTTGACCAAATTTCCTGTGCCTTTGTAGCTCACACATCCCAAAACATCAGCGATCCACCTCCGCACCTTTCATCATAGGCCTTGTTGACTTCTCTCCAAATGTAGCATTTATGGTTGTGGCCAAATAGTTAAATTTTGGTCTCATCACTCCAAATGACTTTGTGCCAGAAGGTTTGAATCTTGTCTTTGTGCTGTTTGGCGTATTGTAAGTGGGATAATTTGTGGCATTTGCGTAGTAATGGCTTTCTTCTGGTGACTCAATCATGCAGCCCATCTTTCTTCCGGTGCCTCCTTATTGTGCATTTTGAAACAGCCGCACCACATGTGTTTCAGAGAGTCCTGTATTTCACCTGAAGTTATTTGTGGATTTTTCTTTGCATCCCAAATGATTTTCCTGGCAGTTGTTGCTGACATTTCAGTTGGTCTGTCTGATCGTGGTTTGGTTTCAACAGAACCCCTCATTTTCCACTTCTTGATTAGAGTTTGAACACTGCTGATTGGCATTCTCAATTCCTTGGATATCTATTTATATCCCTTTCCTGTTTTCTACAGTTCAACTACCTTTTCCTGTAGATCCTTTGACAATTCTTTTGCTTTCCCCATGACTCTGAACCCAGAAACGTCAGTGCAGCACTGGATGAAGGATGCAAGGGTCTGTCAGGAGTCCAGAAACGCATTGACCTTTTATACATACACACTAATTACAAGCAAACAGATCACAGTATAACCATTCAAACACCTTTGTGTCAACTTGTGTGCATGTTATCAGGCCAAAATCACCAGGGTATGTAAACTTTTGATCAGGGTCATTTGGGTAGTTTCTGTTGCCATTATGATTTAAAAAGAGTAAACACAGTTGATTGATAATAAATTGCTTCAGCCAAACACTAACCATGAGTGAAAGAAATGTTTTGTGTTATCATTAATATTCTCAGAAAAATGGCCAAGAAATCATCAATTCTGCCAGGGTATGTAAACTTATGAGCACAGCTGTATGTACACAAGACTTTATAGATGTCAAATACATTGGCAATGGGGTTTATTTACTTAAGGCAAATAGAATGTGCACTGTGCAAGTGCACTCTGTAAGTGCATTTGCTCCAGAGTTTAATAAATGAGGGGAAGCTCTGCTAACTTTCATCATCATATCATGTACAAGCAAAAATTGTATCTATTTTCCTTGCATACAATTGGGAATTCTTTGCAAAGAGAAGCTTTGCCTCATTTACTACGCTCTGGAGGAAATGCCCTTGGAGAGTACAACTGCACTTGCAAAGTACACATTTTATTTGCCGTTAGTAAATCAACCCCATTGATTTTTTTTTGTTCAAGCTTATATTCAAAGTCAGCTGGGTGCATACAGTGATCTTTATTTCTTGATGTATAATATTACAGTTGTTTGCTTTAATTTGGAAACCTTTCAGTCCCAATGATCCTATTTCTCTTAAAAGCTTGCATCCTTTCAAGCTTTTGATATGGATCCCTTCAAATTGCATTGCCTGTCCAAAAGCAGAGATAGCATTACTGCTAAGAGATGCTGTGGCTTTGTTGTAACCTGCTTCCTATTCCCCGGACAAATCGGCTTTCTCCATGCTCTAGAATTTATTTCCATCCAGCAGCTGGGGATGTTCTGTTGTGCAGTAACTTTTCACACCTTACAAAAAAGGGTAGATTAAAGGGTGTCTCTAGTAAGCGATTTTTCTTAGACAGGTGTAGTTATTTTTTGGGTCATCTGGTGCAGCTCGTATCTCTCGGCCTCCTCCTCAAGTTCTAAGTCCTGCTTGCAGAGAATTGTAGCTGGTCCCCTTGGTTGGTATGGTGCTACAGATCCTGCATCTCTGAAATGTTTCTTCAAACTTTCTAAACAAAGGGCCAGCTTACTGTCCTTCAGACTTCAGGAGGGCCAGATCGTGGCCAGTGGGAGTGGAAATTTTTCTGGCATTAGTAGGAGTAAACATCACCACATTTGACTAGAAATAAATGTGACCTGTCTCAACCTAGAGCAACAATATTAGCATGCCCCCATCCCTAAATGTTATGCGAAAACAAAGAGAAGTGGGGTTTGGACGCATCCAACTCCTTGATTCATGCATCCAGGAGTTGGATGCATGAATATACTAAAAATTAAATAGATAAATTAGGGAGGTATCTAGAGGGATCCAGTATAGTTCATTCATGCATCCAACTCCTGATGATTGACAAGAGGCCATGAAACGCGTTGAGTGTTCATCTATGGGTGCCAGGTACAAGTTTGCCCTGATAACTGTATCATATTAAAACCCTTATCAATTTCACATATCATGTAAATCATGTATGAATTATCTGTATGTATTTGATTGTTTATCATTTACTGTGTTTGTCACAAATCATGTTTATTAATTAATCATTCGCTATTAAATGTATTATTATTATATATATTGACTCTTTATGACTACATTCTGTATCATAAATGTTTCACCGTTATCGGCTTTATTATGCTTATTATCATTATTATGAATTACCCCCTAGGGGATTGTGACATTCAACTTATTCATGTTTATTCCATACATCATAATACACACCAGTGTGCCTCATGTAAAGTCTCAACCCCACTTTTTTTTGTTTTCACATCACCACATTTGGTATTAGGTTAGAGGAATAGTGCCCCATTGGTGGAATCATAGAGTGGAATAGTGTTCCATTATTGGTGTCAGTGGGAGAAATGGTGCCCCATTCTTGGTGTTAGATGGCAAAATAGTGTCTCGTATCAGTGGGAGGATTAGTGCCCCAAGGTCTAGATAAAGGCAAGCAAAGGGCTACATCCGGCCCCCCGTGCCACAGTTTGGAGACTCCTGGTCTATATTATTAGGAGGTCATATGACAAGAGTTGCAAGGGACAAGGGAAACACAAATTCCAAACTGATCAAGGCACTGCTGCTGAGTATCAGCACTGTCACCTGGAGGAAGGTCACTTGCCACCCTACACCGGGAAGTAGCGGCTATTTTTTTTAGCACGGAGAGGCAATGTGAGTGTACACTGCTGCAGAGGCTGGTTTGAACCTGTTGATTTGCCCTGTATTGGCTTAGGCTCACGATATTGTGTTTTTTATATTGGCAAGAGTTTGGGCATGAGGGCACATTAGTGATGTAGGATCCAGAGGGTGAAACACAGCATGCAGTAGGAGACCAGGCATCTGACATACCCAGTGTTAAGTACAAACTGCTGGACTTACATAGTTTGGCACCAATATCCCTCACAATACAGAAGATGAAAGACCAAAAATAAATGGGCTGCTCTATCTGATGGAGGGAAATGCTGTTACCATTATGTGACCTCCAGTGGCATCACCATGCTAAGAACAATTAGGTCACTCTAATAAATCCCAGGTTTTTCTTCTTTTTGGATTAGTTCAATCTATTGGGGATCTTTATCCGGTATGGCCTGGCAGAGCGGTACAACTGAAATAAGGGGATAGGAAATGGGCCATTGGTGGCTGGAATGTCATGCACATTTGGATCTAATAAAACATTTTAGATGAATAAAAATAAAGCAAATTTTAATGATAGTGGATGTTTTATATATGTCAGGGCACCTCAAAAGTCCCATTTATTTTTGGTTTTATATTTTTGGCCTTTCATGTTCCATGCCAGCAAGTATGTCAGGTGTATGTCAGAAAATTTTTGTTACCACCATTCAAAAAAGTCAAATTGATGACAAAGGCAGTGGGACTGGTAAGTGTGAGCTATTCTGTTTAAGGGAGTACTTTAAAATGAATATTGCTGGAGGGGAAAAAAATAAGTAAACCCTTCCTTTTGCCATGTAGAGCAAAGTAAAAGGTTCACTTAGCTCTCCAACCCCCAGCAGCAAATATTCAGCTTTCCCTCAGTGCCACGCTGCTTTCCTTGGCCCTGGGAATTTGAGAGCAGGTGACTTATACCCTCTCTCCCCTCTAACAGCGCTAGGTACATCATGATTGGCCCAGCGCTGTCACATGAGGCTGGGAAAAGAGTTCATAGCCCCGGGTAAGCTCTGGCAATATGGGTTTGGAGCTTACACAAGGTTTTCTTTCTCCAATCTCCACGGATGAACGAAGTGGTGGGAAGCATAGGAAAGGTAAGTATTTGCTGTTGTCGGGGGGGGGGGGGGGGGCAGTGGGGGTTGGTGGGAGGGTGACAAGTTAATATTTTTATTTACATTGCATTGGCAAAAGAGGGGGTGACTTTAATAGGAAGAGAGGTAGCGCTCATCTATGAGGGCTGATTTACACCAAGCGCTGTGTTGCAACGAAGACTGGTGTGTGGTGCTGTGGAGCCAAGATCAGCACAGTGGTGATGTGCTAAGCTCAATGCATCACACTGTTTCCTTTATATTTTTTAAACAAACGTTTGCTTGTCACGTGGTGCGAAGCAGTGGATTACCTCACACTGCACTGCGCTGAGAAAAAGTAGTGCATGCTGTACTTTTTCTCAGCATACCATGCCCGCATACCACTGAGTGCAGTGGTGTGCGCCAGGCACATAGGAGAAAAGGCATTTTGCCTTGTCCATGCGGTGGGGCTGCGTTGCAATAGCCACCCAATGCAGTCACACTGTATCTGGTGTGAACCTACCCCGAATGTCCACCATAAAGGAATTTGGTACATATTCAGGCCTCAAGATCAATTGGACAAAGTCCTCTCTAATGCTCATTGATGCTGGGGGTAAACCTTCCAATGCTAGCTCCATACCACTGGTTACTTCCTTCAGGTACTTGGGGGTCCAGGTGATGCCCAGTATCCGAGATTACGGGGGGGGGCTGAATATTTCTCCGCTGCTACAAAAATTCCGGGATCGGATCAAAATGTGGTAATCACTCTGCCTGTCGGTAGCTGGTAGGGTGAACCTGATCAAGATGATTCTAATGCCCCAGCTACTCTGTGCTGCACAACTCACCGGTAGTTCTCCATCTCAAGACATTTCGAATAGTGAAATCCCTATTCCGCCCGTTAATATGGAAGAACAACTCCCCTGGATTTAAACTTGAACATCTGCAGCGCCCTAAGGATGAGGGGGGGGTCTAGCATTGCCAAACCCCTGGCTGTACTATCTAGCCGCACAGTTACACCACCTGATAGGAGTGATGAGTTGGGGTACAGAGCGGAAGGGCGCCAACGGCAGCTCCTCTGAGACCGTGATGCTGCATACAGTAAAGGGCGAGACAGTTCCAGTGGCCCTTGAAGCTCTGGCCTTCGGTAAACCACATAAGATATACCCGACTTACAACCTTATACAAAAAGTATGGAATAAAATCAGATATCTGCAGGGAGTGACTGGATACACGGAATTTAGCTTGATTTGGTCTAATGGAACCTACCTTGAAATTGCCAAGTTGCAACACGGGTCTTTTAGAAGAGGTATGGTGTGCTATGCATTAGACCTGTTTTCCATAACGGAGTACTGTTGTCATTTGAAGCTCTGCAGGAGCTGTTTGGTTTGCCGTCTTCCATGCGTTTGTAATATATGCAATTAAGGCATGCCGTGACATCTCAAAGTAGATCTTCTGAATGGTCTCCTTCTCCTACACCATTGTTTAACTTGATCAAAAGAGCCTCTACTACCAAGGGATTCATATCACAATGTTATTGCAGAATTTTCTGAAAAAACACCCTCTGCGAATGCTGGATAAATGGGAGGGAGATGTAGGTCAGATGGATGGGGACCAATGGGAGGAAGCTCTCCAGGCATTGCCAATCTGTTCACTGAATGTCTCGCAAAGGCTAACGCAACTGTACATCATACTGAGGCTGTACTATACCCCACATAGAATGTATATTATGGGTCTCAGGCCCACCACACTATGCACTAGATGTAAACGAGACCATGGTGATCTGATCCATCTACTGTGGATATGCCCAAAATGACATTCCTATTGGAAGGGAGTGGTGGACACCATAAACAGGATATTTCAGATGCTTCTACCGTAGACCCAAAACCTTGTTTGCTCAATTTGCTGGAGGAGTTTGAATGGGAAGAGTGTACTAGAGTAGCAGGTACCAGAACCCTACTTTTGGCGCGTAAGTTAATAATGATACAGTGGAAGTCAGAGGACCCTCCTACGATTAAGGAATGGATCACTGCAGTGGGAAATATGCTCCGGATGGAGAAAGTTATATACCAACATAGGGGATGCACCCAAATGTTTGAAAAACTCTGGGGCCGTGGCTTGATGTACCTGGGCTTGTCCTGGTGGATCTGGTTTTGGGTAGGTTACTAGGTCTGAATGCTAGTTGAAACTGATCTCAATAACATTGGAATGGGAAGCATGGGTTATGATGCATTATAGGGCTCCAGGAGGGAAAGATTCGGATGAGAGGGATAGATTTTTATTGAACCATACTAGAGATCTGGCTATGTTCAATTTGCAGTTTGATTCTGTTTACTATGCTCTGTAATTGATTACTTGTGAAGCCTCGGTCTGTATGTATATGTTTACTTTAATAAACTTTTTCTTTGGATAAAAAAAAAGAAAGAACTGAAATCCAATGAGTGAATAGGGTGGACCAGGGACAATAAGGCTGTGGAAGAAAGAGCTAGAATCTAGATGTTGCTGGATGTCCTCCAGTCAGGAAATGAGACTGGCTCTCTCTGACTTGCTGCAGCTTTTAATGCACACTGTGAGATGCTTATGGTGTGCAGTGAAGTTGTGTGAGCAATTTCAGTAAAGGAGAGGAGTCTGTACAACTGTGGAAGACTGAAAGTAAGGCTGGAGATCAGCTTTAATGCATGCTGACGTATTGTGTTAATATAATGCATAGTGTGCATAGGCCCCAAGGGGCTTTTTAAAGAGTTTTTTCTTTCCTAATGGTTGAACCCAACAGACATTTGTCTTCTTTCAGTCTGTATTACTAAGCAATTTGAAGCACTTACAAGCAAGTTTACTAGCAATGGCAGTTCTATTACAAGTGGTGTAAATAGGCTTAGAAAGTCACTAGCCCTGACCTCACATTACTCATTCCTGGATGGCTTTCAGTTGCTATTTATGTTGATTCCTATTATATCGGTCACATTCTTCAGCCTCCTCCCTCTTTGCTCTGAATCTTCCTTCATTCCAGATAAATATTTATTTTTATATACCGTGCCATCACAGCTCCAACATATCTCCATTTATCTCTTTAATACTTTTGTTGCCAACATTTGTGTTTCTGTTCCTTTGTACCTGTAATTATAGAATTTGCCTCTCCAGACATTGTCCGTAATTGAAGACATCATCTTCTGACCTTGTTTTTCACGTCTGCTATGTTGACTTATGTAAGACACAGGACATTTTGATGTGCTTAAAGGCTACATTCCCCCTTTGTTCACCTTTTTTTTTTCTTTTAAATTCCAGCTCTACTATGTACCCAGGGGCGGACTGACCATTCGGGCACTCGGGCACTGCCCGAGGGCCCCATGCCACTAAGGGGCCCCATCAGGGTTACCAGCCTATGTATCAATATAGCATCAATGTACTTATTTTGCAAAAATAAAAATTCTTTACATTAATTCTACACAGGCTTACCTCCCTCGCTTCAGAGCTGTTTAAACACACTGCTCAATTACTTCTGCCTTACTTCCTGGTCAGAACAAAATATTACAGCGCACACATGCAAAAAAGACATTTACCTCCAGCAAGGCTTATTTAAAACACCTAGACATTTTCAAAAAACATTATCAAAAAATATGGGGATTTGGTCACACCATATTGCTATATTGTGCTTTAGCCCACTTACTGCGACAAAGATCCCCAATGATTAGTGGGTCCTACGCTATCCATAGATTGGGAGATCCTGCTTCTCTGAACCATGGGAGAAATACCCTCCTCTATATGGGAGAACTCGAGGTCTCCACCCATGACACAGGTGGACACTAATGAGAGGTACTTAATGAGGGAGTGGGGAAGAAGTTGACCAGCTGATCTCATTAGCACACACCTTGCATCATCTACTCCTTCCTGTGTCATGAGCTAAAGTCCGACCAGGAAATAAGGCAGAAGTAATCGGGAAGGGTTTTTAACCACTTCAATACCGGGCACTTTCACCCCCTTCCACCTTGCAGCTTTCAGCGCTGTCACACTTTGAATTGTCATGCAACACTGTACCCAAATGAAATTTTTATCATTTTTTTTACCACAAATAGAGCTTTCTTTTGGTAGTATTTGATCACCACTGGGGTTTTTATTTTTTGCGCTACAAATAAAAAAAGGACGAAAATTTTGAGAAAAAAGTTTTTCTTCGTTTTTGTTACAAAACTTCGTAAATAAGTAAGTTTTCTCCTTCACTGATAAGGCTGCACTGAAGGGCACTAATGAGGCAGTACTGATTGGCACTGATGAGGTGGCACCGATGGGCACTGATGATGAGGCACTTATATGCAGCACTGATGGGCACTTATAGTTGGCACTGATAAGCAGCACTAATGGGCACTGATAGGTGGCACTGATATGCATCACTGGTTGGCACTGATAGGTGGCATTGATCAGCACTAATAGGCGGCACTGATAGGTGGCACTAATGGACACTCATAGGTGGCACTGATAGGTGGCACTGGTGGGCAATTATAGGCAGCACTGATGGGCACTGATAGATGGCACTGATAGGCAGCACTGATCAGGAGGCACTGGCAGGCAGCATCACTGATGGGCACAGAGTGCCATCCCTAATGGGCACTGATTGGCATCCCTAGTGGGCATCCCTGGTGGCCTCCAGTGGGCATCCTTGATGGGTCTACACTGATAATCAATGCGCTGATTATCAGCGCAAACCCCACCCTGTCAGGAGAGCAGCCGATCGTCTCTCCTCTACTTGCGCCTGTCAGCGCGAGTAGAGGAAAAGCCAATAAACGGCACTTGCTGAAGGCTTCACTGCCAGTTTCCGTTACTTACGATGCCGGCGCTGCACTCAAAGCTGCTTAACAAATCGGCTCTGGGTGCTGACATTGCGGGATCCCTGGACAGGTAGGTGTCCTTATATTAAAAGTCAGCAGCTACAATGTTTTTTCCAGACTGGAGCTCTTCTTTAAGTGTTCTTTGTTCTGGTTCAGTGGCTTTAGCTGTCTTGTCTTCTGGTACTGCAGGGGTTAAAGAATGTGTTACCTCAACATTTTTTATTCTTGATATGTGCCTGCTGTACCATGTACTTGTGTTTAAAAAAGTTTCCTGTTCTCTTGCTATTGCTTCGTTTGTGTGAAATGCCTGGTATTTCTGCCAGTCCCCTAGCTTTCCTATTTCAAACTGACAACACTAGGCATGACAGCACATCCATCCCAGCATGGTCAGTTTATTGACTGTGCTGGGAGAACAGCTTTCCTGTCCTTCAGTGGTCAGACTTGTGCTGACATGCCCCCATGCACAGCCCTTCACTGGGAAGATTAGTGCACTGCTGTTTCTTCACCCCTAGTTCTCTAAGCCCTTATGCAGTTGAGAACAGTGGTTATGTATAATACATATCATTATAGATTGTAAGCTCTAATGAGCAGGGCCCTGAATTGAATTGTATTGTAACTGTACTGTTTCCCCTAACGTTTTAAAGCGCTGCACAAACTGTTGGCGCTATATAATAATAATTATATATAATAATATATGCACAAATCTTTTGCCTTTTTTCATTTTTATTTTAAACTGAATGGGTTAAATGGGGATTGTTTTATAAGGAATTTGTTCACATATACTGCTGAGCCTGCCATAGGCACTCACCAAGAGTGCCAACTGTGCCCGTCCTTTTCTTCTCCCTCCTCTATTAATAGCTTCCAGTTATCAGTGGAGGATGTGGGCCTTTCATTCATCCACCTGTCCTCAATTCAAAGAGTGCATTTCAATGATGGACGCTGCAGTACAGCTAATGTGAATGGAGAAAGGGGGTTGAAAAGTGCGGGCATAGTTAGCATGATGACGGGTTCAGAGGCTCATATTAACCTCCACAGCACCAAAAGATTACCATTGCAGGGGTAATGGGGGGGTTTGGGGGACAGAACATTTAAAGTAAAAAAGCAGCGACCAGCACAAGGGACACTTCTCATTCAATATAAGTACTGCCCCTTTTGCTGATTACGAAAACAATAAATACATTTTGACATCAATATTTGTACTGTGAGCAATACAGTACATGGTTTTGGTAAAGGAGTGGTTAAAGAATAAATGTGTTTTAGGTATTTATTTGTTTTAACTGAGATTTAGCAGTGCAAATAGCATTAGAATAATAATGATATCAACACATATACATAGTTCCAATAAATGTTCGATGGGAGATAGTTGTCGGAAATTCCGATCGTGTGTAGGCTCCATTGGACATTTTCCGTCTGAATTTCCGACAAACAAAATTTGAGATCTGGATCTCAAATTTTCTGACGACAAAATCTGTCGTCGTAAATTTCGATCGTGTGTACACAATTCCGATGCACAAAGTTCCACGCATGCTCGGAATCAAGCAGAAGAGCCGCACTGGCTATTGAACTTCATTTTTCTCAGCTCGTCGTACGTGTTGTACATCACCACGTTCTTGGCGATCGGAATTTCCGACAAGATTTGTGTGACGGTGTGTATGCAAAACAAGTTTGAGCCAACATCCATCGGAAAAAAAACATGGATTTTGTTGTCGGAATGTGCGATCGCGTGTACGTGGCATTAGTCTGTAGGGTTCAATATTGAGATGGCCTATCCTTTGCAGCTATAACAGCTTCAACACTTCTGGGAAGGCTGTCCAGAAGGTTTAGGAGTGTGTCTATGGGAATGTTTGACCATTCTTTCAGAAGCGCATTTGTGAAGTCAGGCACTTATATGAACAAGAAGGCCTGGCTCACAGTCCCCGCTCTAATTAATCCAAAAGGTGTTCTATCAGGTTGAGGCCAGGACTCTGTGCAGGCCAGTCAAGATCCTCCACCCCAAATTCACTCATCCATGTCTTTATGGACCTTGTTTCTACACTGGTGCGCAGTCATGTTGGAACAGGAAGGGGCCATCCCCAGACTGGTCTTACAAAGTTGGGAGCATGAAAATGTCTTGGTATGCTGACGCCTTAAGAGTTCCCACCACTGAAACTAAGGGGCCAAGCCCAACCCCTGAAAAACAACCCCACAACATAATCCCCCCTCCACCAAATGTTTTGGACCAGTGTACAAAGCAAGGTTTATACAGACATGGATGAGCGAGTTTGGGGTGGAGGAACTTGACTGGCCTCCACAGAGTCCTGACCTCAACCCGATAAAATACCTTTGGGATGAATTAAAGCGGAGACTGCGAGCCAGGCCTTCTCGTCCACATTAGTGCCTGACCTCACAAATACACTTCTGGAAGAATGGTCAAACATTCCCATAGACACACTTCTAAACCTTGTGGACAGCCTTCCCAGAAGAGTTAAAGCTGGTATAGCCAATTCAATATTGAACCCTATGGATCAAGACTGGGATGCCATTAAAGTTCATGTGCGTATAAAGGCAGACATCCCAATACTTTTGGTAATATAGTGTAGTTTGGACGATATTCAGAAGAGCAAATTCTGGTGAATGAGTTCCGAAAAAAATTCTAAAATATCTTTCACTATACTGGCTTCTCCCTCTCCATCACAGGGTGTGCCTGGGCACACCTTAAAGCAGAGGTTCACACAAAAATTGAACCTCCGCTTTTCGGAACCCTCCCCCTCTCCGGTGTCACATTTGGCACCTTTCAGGGGGGAGGGGGGGTGCAGATACCTGTCTAAGACAGGTATTTGCACCCACTTCCGGCATAGACTCCCATGGGAGTCAATGCCGCTTCCCGTCCCCACCGCGCTGTCTGCTGGGACACATATGGGTCCCAGAGGCAGCGGGGACCAGTTAGGAAGCGCAGCGCGACTCACGCATGCACAGTAGGGAACCGGGAAGTGAAGCCGCAGCGCTTAACTTCCTGATTCCCTTACAGAGAATGACGGCGGCAGCACCCGAGGACCGAGGGACGATTCAGTCTCGGGTGCCGACATCGCCGGACCCTGGGGCAGGTGAGTGTCTTTATTTTAAAAGTCAGCAGCTGCAGTATGTGTAGCTGCTGACTTTTAAATTTTTTTTTCATGGGACTCCCTCTTTAATCATCCTGTGCAGTGCTGATTTCATCTGTTTCCTGGCACACACCGTCTCCCCCCCTGCAGTGCTGCCAGCTTCCCTCCTCTCCTACTGGCTACTGTGGGGGATGTTTCAGGATGGAGAGCAGGGGAAGGGGCCGGTAAATATTTCATTTACCGGCCCCTTCCTTTTCTGAATGAAAACAGTGATTGATCTGTACCAGGCGCTCCTGTGTTCTTCTCAAACGAAGCGTAGTAAACTAAGTTTACTATGCTTTAGTTTGTGAATGAACAAGAGCTCAGCACAGAGCACTTCCCATTAGTTCAGTGTCCATTGCAGCTGAGGCTGCAGAGAAAAACGCGGGCGCAAACAAACGGAAAAATACTGAAACCCCCCATCCCCCTTCAATTGCAGCCTCACTGTGCCCATCAAATGCAGCCATTGTGCCCATCAATTGCAGCTATTGTGCCCATCAATAGCAGCCACTGTGCCCATGTGTGCCCATCAAATGCAGCCACTTGTGCCCATCATACAGCCACTTGTGCCCATCATATGCAGCCACTTGTGCCCATCATATGCAGCCACTTGTGCCCATCATATGCAGCCACCTGTGCCCATCATATACAGCCACTTGTGCCCATCAAATGAAGGTACAATGTTTAGCAACTCACATGGTTAATGATTAAAAGAAGCACATCTAAGTATGCAGGCATCTGGGGTAAAGCTGTCCACATAGACCATCCTCCACACCGCCATCAACGTCATCCCTTCCACGCTGCGCTCCACGAGTGCTTCAAGCCTCTTTTTCAGATCGCTCTACTGCAGGGTACTCTTCCCGGTCACGATTACAGACTGACAGCGGTGAGAGCCGGCGATGGGGAGGATGGTCTGTGTGGACAGCTTTACCCCAGATTCCTGCATACTTAGATGTGCCTATTTTAATCATCAACCATGTGAGTTGCTAAATGTTGTACCTTCATTAACCACTTCCCTACCCGCCTATAGTCAAATGACGTCCACAGATGGGATCTCCCATCCTGGGTGGACGTCATATGACGGCCTCGGGTCCCCGGCCGCCTAGGGGGCGCGCGTGCGTGCCCGCCGCGTTGCGCGGGACCCGGTGCGTGTGCCCGGCAGCCGCGATGTCCGCCGGGCACCCGCGATTGCCCGTTAACCGGGCCGGACCGTGGATCTGTGTGTGTAAACTGTCAGTTGAGAGGAGAGCGATCTGTGTTCCCAGAACGGAGGAACACTGATCAGTCTCCTCCCCTTGTGCGTCCCCTCCCCCTACAGTTAGAAGCATTCCCTAGGAAACATATTAACCCCTCCCCGCCCCCTAGTGGTTAACCCCTTCACTGCCTGTCAGATTTACACAGTAATCAATGCAATTTTATAGCATTGATCGCTGTATAAATGTGAATGGTCCCAAAAATGTGTCAAAAGTGTCCGATGTGTCCACCATAATGTCGCAGTCATGAAAAAAAAAAATCGCGATCGCCGCTATTACTAGTAAAAAAAAAAAAATAATAATTAAAAAAAAAAAAAATGCCATAAATTTATCTATTTTATAGACGCTATAACTTTTGCGCAAACCAATCAATATGCGCTTATTGCGATTTTTTTTACCAAACATATGTAGAAGAATACGTATCGGCCGAAACTGAGGAAAAAATTTGTTTTTTTTTTTTTTAAAAAATGGGGATATTTATTGTAGCAAAAAGTAAAAAATATTGTGTTTTTTTCAAAATTGTCGCTCTTCTTTTGTTTATAGCGCAAAAAATAAAAACCGCAGAGGTGATCAAATACCACCAAAAGAAAGCTCTATTTGTGGGGAAAACATCAATTTTGTTTGGGTACAATGTCGCATGACCGCGCAATTGTCGTTTAAAGTGCGACTGCGCTGAAAACTAAAAATTGGTCTGGGAAGGAAGGGGGTGAAAATGCCCGGTATTGAACCGGTTAAATGTAACCATATTGCTACACTTAGAGGCTCCTCTCTTCTCTTTTATACTCTGTAGCTCCTGCTGGACTTTGCTTCTAATCCCCTTGTGGAGGCTTCCATTTGTGGATGGACATTTTATGGTTACACAACCTATCGCATTGCTATAATCTTTTTATATGGACTATTAACTGAAGACCTATGAATAAATGGTTGTGGAACAAATCATCTGAGTTTCCAATATATGGGGAAATTTGCTTTGATATACGAGTGCTTTGGATTACAAGCATCTTTCTGGAACTAATTATGCTCGCAATCCAAGGTTTTACTGTACTAACATTTCCTTACCCTTGCTCTGTTCTGTTTGACCGCCGGGAGTGAAGTGAAATACCCAAAACTTCTGAGTATGGGTAACCATATGGCTCATGTGCTCTTTCCCATGTGACAATGCTAGGTGTACATGATTGACCCAATGTTGTCACAAGATTGCCATTGACAGAAATGTTAGGTGTTTTTCAAAATGATTTCTCAGCAAAAAAAGCATGGGGACATGGAGACATGGATGGATAGGGGAGTTTGCTTTGAATATTAACCGCTTCAATACAGGGCATTTTCACCCCCTTCCTTCCCAGACCAATTTTTAGTTTCCAGCGCTGTCGCATTTTAAACGACAATTGCATGGTCGTGCGACGTTGTACCCAAACAAAATTGATGTCCTTTTTTTCCCACAAATAGAGCTTTCTTTTGGTGGTATTTGATCACCTCTGCAGTTTTTATTTTTTGCGCTATAAACAAAAGAAGAGCGACAATTTTGCAAAAAAACACAATATTTTTTACTTTTTACTACAATAAATATCCCAATTTTTAAAAAAAAAAAAACAATTTTTTTCCTCAGTTTCGGCCGATACGTATTCTTCTACATATTTTTGGTAAAAAAAAAAAAAAAAAAAAAAAAAAAAAAAAAAAAAAAAATCGCAATAAGCGTATATTGATTGGTTTGCACAAAAGTTATAGCGTCTACAAAATACGGGATAGATTTATGGCATTTTAAAAAAATTTTTTTTTTTTTTGTACTAGTAATAGCGGCGATCTGTGATTTTTTTCGTGACTGTGACATTATGGCGGACACATCGGACACTTTTGACACATTTTTGGGACGATTCACATTTATACAGCGATCAATGCTATAAATTACTGTATAAACGTGACAGGCAGTGAAGGGGTTAACCACTAGGGGGAGACGAGGGGTTAATTATGTTTCCTAAGGGAGTGATTCTAACTGTAGGGGGAGGGGACGCACACGAGGAGGAGACCGGTCAGTGTTCCGCTGTACTGGGAACACAGATCGGTCTCTTCTCAACTTTTTTGTTTACACACACAGATCCACGGTCCTGATCGGTTAACGGGCAATCGCGGGTGCCCGGCGGCAATCGCGGCCGCCGGGCACACGCACCGGGTCCCAAGCAATGCCGCGTGCGCGCCCCCTAGACGACCAGGAATCCCAAGACGTCATATGACGGCCACCCAGGATGGGAGATCCCATCTGTGGCCGTCATTTGACTATGGCCCGGTAATGAAGTGGTTAAAAATAATTCAATAGCGTTTTTGGTTTGTGGAGCTCAGATGCAGTGTAGTTCTGCTTTAATGCCCCGTACACACGATCGGAAATTCCGCCAGCAAAACTCCGATGAGAGCTTTTTGTCGGAAAATGTGACCGTGTGTATGCTCCATCGGTCTTTTGCTGGCGGAATTCCAGCCAGCAAAAGATTGAGAGCAGGTTCTCTATTTTTCGGTTGGGAAAAGTTCCTATCCGAAAATGCGATAGTCTGTACAAATTCCTACGCGCAATATTCCTACGCATGCTTGGAAACAATTCAACGCATGCTCGGAAGCATTGAACTTAATTTTCTCGGCTCATCGTAGTGTTGTACGTTATTGCGTTCTTGACGGTCGAAAGTTCAGAGAACTTGTGTGACCGTGTGTATACAAGGCAAGCTTGAGCGAAATTCCATCGGAAGAACCATCCAAGTTTTTTCCGACGGAAAATCCGCTCACGTGTACGGGGCATAAGGCATGCTAGAAAACCTGTGAGCAGATAACAATTACTAGTGTAGCGCTACCCCCAGAGTATCTGCTGTATTGTTTGATGATTCCTCTGCACACCTGAAGATGACACACCTTGCTCACTCAGCACTTACTGACACACCTTGAGGTATTTTAAAGAATTTATTAGGTCAAGCATAGTAAATAAGAAGAGAGGATTAGTAAGCTGACCAACACTGCATCTGAGCACCACAAACCAAAACGCTATTTTTAATATTTAGAGCAAACTCACCCATCCATCCATGTCTCCATGCTTTATTTTGCTTAGAAATCACTTTGAAAAACACCCCGTAGCATTCCTGGCCGAGGCCATCTTGAGTAAGGGCAGATGATTCAGCATTTACTTCCTGGAATCTATCTTCCCTTAGCTCAGGCATGCAGGCAGGAGTGGGTGCTTAGCTGAGAAAACCCCTCCTTCTCTCCCGAAGACCCCTGGCATCATTTGCCTACGCAAAAAAACAGCAAGTAACTAAATTGTAAAAAAAAAGTTGAAAACACGTAACTACGATATACTTTCTCATCCATTTACTACTGCTAGCAGCAAAAAGATTAAAAATAATTAATGTTGACTAAGAGTGAAATTCCACTTTAAACAACTGCAGTATTTTGGCTAACAGTAATTAACAGAACTAAATTGCATTTACCTGGCAACAGTAAATAAAGACAACCTTAAAGAGGAAGTAAACCCTGATGGTTTTTACTTCCTCTTTGTTTCCCTACAAAGGTAAAGCATAATGGGCTACTATGCATCGCATAGTAGCCCATTACGTGACAGTTACCTGCAGGAGAAGCCCACGATGTCCCGTCTTCCTTTCTAGTTAACGAAAATTATGGGTTCTGCAGTATTTCAGATTTTCCAGTTCTAGCGATCTCATTTGGTTGCCTTTATTTTCATTCACAAAGAACACCATGCATATTCTTCACCCTTCTTCCTTCCGGGGACGCGAACTGGCCGGGGTAGCATGACGTAGGGAGCCGGCAGTCATGGCATGACCCGAGCTAGAAACGGCACAGCATGCTCTTTCTAACTACGGTGCATGCGCAGAAGAAATCGCCGTACGGCGATTTGCAAATATCTCATAGACCGTGTAGGTCTAGGAGATATTTCTTGCACCTACAGGTAAGCCTTAATCTAGGCGTACCTGTAGGTTAAAGTTGTCTGTAAGTGTTTACAACCACTTTAACTTGCTATAATAGTCCCTGTTTTGTCACACCGGCCAGGATGATGACAGAAAAAAACATTAGTCGGCAAAGCTGGGGCCATGAAGAAAGCACAATCGTTCCCAGCAGACAACAGATTCATTTGTATGGTGTTATTCTCTTACCAGACCCAGGGCACCCTCTTTTAGGTCTCCAGATACGTGTTCTGGTTCAGTAAAAGTCAAGTTCAAGTCAGACAAGGATAGAGGATTCTGTGATCTCTCTTTCAATCCTGCTGAGACATCCCCTCTTTTTCATCCTTACAAGTGGTAGGAGTGCACTGGATTGTTCCCAAATAAAGAGGAGTTAAGGCAACCCCACTGGGGTAGAAGTATTTTACAGAACCAGGCACAAGAAAAGCCAGTAGCCAAGACTTTCCAAACTCCAGGCGTTTCCACATAGTTTTACAAAAGCTAGCACCCAGCGGTAGTAGCCAGTGGTCCTCTCCTGAAAAAAGGCTTGAATGTGGAAAACTGAAATCTCGGTTTTGGGTCGACTGACCCTTTAAATTTTCTAGTTAACCAAAATGATGGGTTCTGCAGTATTTCAGATTTTCCAGTTCTAACGATCTCATTTGGTTGCCTTTATTTTTATCCACAAAGAACACCATGCATATTCCACAGTGTATTACACACAATTGTTGATTGATGTCTGTATCTTGCAGAAAAGTCGCAGCTGTTTTTATATATCAATTTGTCACTAATCACAATTTTTATCACAGAGTATTTGGGACAGCGCAGTAATTTCAATTTAACATTGGAAATTACACACATGTCATTTGCATTTTGTTTATGGTATGTTATACTCGCTTACTGTATGTTATACATTTGCAGCATGTTATACTCGCTTTTTTCCAAGAAAGTAGATTTGTAAAATATAAATGACATTTTCCAATTACCAGAACATCCATAATTAAATCATAAGTGTCATTTTGTTGTTTTTTTTAAACATATATATTTATGTATTGTTGAGATTTCTATACATCATTCAATGGGAAATCATATTGATAAAATGGTCTGTGTTTATTTCGCTGGCACCGATCGCTTTGAAACATTCAGCATTTTTAAACAGTGAATCATTGATTTTTTTTTTTTTTTTTTTTTTTTGGCACCTGCGATGTGCAATCCCACTTACTTGTCTAAGTCCACATATGCTGCACAGTCTGCGCATTGCAACTAAGGATTTTATTCCTCATTGATGTATATCAGCATTTGTCCTCTGCACCCACTTTAGATTCACATCATAACTATCATGAATCAAGAATGTGGTCTAATCCATGCAAGTAGATGTGCCTGTGTAATACTTTTCAAAAGGAATATGTGCCAAAGTGTTTGGGCAACTATACAAAGGTAACTTACATTTATATTTTCTATTGATTTATCCGATTTGTATAAACCATTGTTAAAGCCAAACTCTAGCCACTTGCCGACCATCATTTATTACGGTAAATACCAGGGTTATGGCTGCAGCTAGATGCCATAACCCCGGTATTTTTTTTTTCTTCAGGCTGCCAGCTTTCAGATAAATGTGATCCCAGTGGTGGATTCACTGCAAGATCACTTTTGGAAGTTAAAGTGTATTTTTACCAAAAAAATTGCGTTTGAATAACCGATTCGCAAAAACAGTGTGACATAAAAGGTTTCAATGACCGTCATTTTATTCTCTAGGGTCTCTGCTAAACTTGTATTACAAACAACAGATGTCAGAAAGAGGCCTGCTCAGCAAGTGGCTAGCCAAAATATATTTATTGGGTTTTGGACAGAGTAGGAAAGAATTATTTTGCTATCTGTGTCCCTGTTGGGGGATTTCACCTTACTTCCCATTCTGGCGACCACACAGTTAGCATTCTTTTGATCACAGGCTTTCCGGTGGAGCTGATCGGAAGATTTATGTGGGTCTATGGGCTGACTGAAATAAATGGGCTTGTGTCTGCCTACCCCTGAGTCCATCCAGGTCCAGAAAAAGGAGAAAAATACTGTGTCAAATCTAAGCATGACAGATCAGGGGTAGCCCATAGCTTCCAACTGTCCCTGATTTCGAAGGGACTGTCCCTGATTTGGAACAAAGTCTCTCTTTCCCTCTTTCCTCCTCATTTGACCCTCATTTTGGTCTGATCATTATAAGTTGTATATAAAATGCACTTTTTATCTTTCAAAAAGTGTTTCCCAGTGCTAAACCTTTCATCCAATTTCTAAATTGCTGCATTTGTAAATGTCAAAGGCCAATATAAAGGAATAGTAGTGGAAAAAAAAAAATCACTTGTGGCTTTAACTAATCAATTAACTAAACTTGTACAATTCACCTTTATGGGGGCGTGGCAGGGGGCATATCCTATGCCTACATACTTTTGCTAATAGGTGTCCCTCATTCCCATCTCAACAAGTTGGGAGGTATGGTAGCCTGATGTAAACAGACACAGTTTACATCCAGCAGCCCATGCATACAACACGGGTCTGCAAATGTTCACTATTTAAATGTGGACAGAATACTGAACAGGCACAGATTTCACAAATGTGACATCTGTTCTATAATGCTTTGCATCAGCAGGAGATTTGTTCATGGATCCTATGGTAAAAGGAGCAGAGTACGCCCACAGGAAAGGACCCTAAAGCCTGGTTCACACTAGTGTGACTTTTGATACGACTTGTGTCGCACAGAATCACATTGTTGTCAATAGTGCTGTTCAAATTATTGCGACACAGATTGGTTCAATTTTGGGAAATGGTTCCTGCATTACTTTGATGCAATTTACAGTGCTGCTTGGCCCCATGGACTATGCAAAGTTGCATCAGTCAAACCACATAATCGCACTGTAAATCACATCAAAGTTGCATCACAGTAGTGTAAACTGAGCCTAAGTATGAGAGAAAATGTCCCCAGCAATACAAAACATGAATATTATAACCCTTCCCTTCTTTACTCATAAAGATTCCTTTATTACTGTATGTGTCCATGTTGGAGAGATTTTTCCTGTGTCAGTAACCTCATTGGACGAGGGTGAAAATATCTTCCAAGAGCGACCCATTCAAGTGAAAGGGGCTGCACTGCAATGCACGAAGTGGTGGGTTAGCATTTTCAGGGTTAAAACAAGCAGTGAGGAGGCAACATATTGGCTCCTCACCACCTATCAAACCCATGTATGAACGAGCCCTAAAACTCTTTCCAAAACTAGAATTGTTTTAAATAGTTTAGCTTAAAGCCATGAAAGTGAAAATCCAGCTTTACTACTAAGAAATACAACCACTGGGACTACAACTCGTATTTCAAGGATTTGAGCACCTGTTATTTTTATTCCTTCTTACTTCTGTTTTCAGAATATCATAACTACCCCTTTACCAGTAGACTTCTGTGGAGTTAAGCTGGCCATACGCAGCTCAAACTTCAGAAAATTCCTGTGAATTTGACAAAACAGGTGGCCTTGCCGACACCACCTGGCTCAACAAACTTCGTTAGAGAAATGGAAGGAACCGGTCAGTCACTTTTCTGGTATTTTGACAGTTGCGGATGCCGCCTGTCAGAATACAGTAGCCAGTTGGAGGAGATTCATCCATCCACAGTGGGCTAAATGAGAGAACTCTTTACATGTTAGAATGGAAGCCTGAAAAGGGGGGATGAGATCAGTACAGAGCAGGATTAAAAGTGTTCTCCTGTTTCTTTTTTTTGTGGTAAATATTAAAGCCTCTCTCCGGGATAAATTCCACCTCTGCCCCCCCTCTATCTAATCACTGGATCCAAAAAGAAAAAAAAAAAAGAAATCAATGCCCCAAGTCTTATCCTATTCTTTTTATTTATTGCTTAACTCAGTGGTTCTCAACTCCTGTCCTCAGGACCCACTAACAGGCCAGGTTTGCAAGATAACTAAAATACATCACAGATGATATAATTTGCTGCTCAGTGATTGCAGTATTCTAGTCTGCATCTCTCCAAGGTAATACTTAAAATCTGGCTTGTCAGTGGGTCCTGAAGACAGGAGTTGAGAACCACTGGCTTAAGTCCTTTCAGTCAGTGCCTACATGACGTGGACTGTTCCTATTGGATATCCATCAGCCTGGGTTCTCTCAGGATCCAGAAGAGGACTGGTGTTGAGTGAAGGGGATCTGTGATCTTGGGCTCCGTCACACCACTGGCTTGGCGTTCCCCCACACCCAGAAACTCCAGTGGTGAAGGATCTGGAGGAAGGACTTAGGTGAGTATATCTGGCTTGACAAGGTAAGGGGAATAAAAATACCTAGTAGGATGGGCTAGATGTGGGTAGGAGGCAGGGATGGGGTGGGAAAAAAAAGTGTTGGCCCAGATTCAGGCTTTAAAGCTGATTTTTTTTCCTCCTTATTGCAAGTCCTCTTTTATTACAAAGACTTTGTCTATTTAGGGGTAATGTGTAAGCTCCAAATGTGATGGTGTAAGAGCTTACAAAGCATACCTGGAAGGACCAGGTTTCAAGGGCTCAGGCAGAGTAGGGTTATCCATACAGTTAAACACATCCTTGTATATATTCAAAGTACTTGTTATAAGAGAAATGGTGGCTGCTATTCTCTGGAGGTGACAATGGCTGTCCCTGGCATCTACTAAGTTCTGACTTTGTCACATGATCCTGAATACCCAGAAGTACTCAGCGCTAAACGGAGCAGTGGAGGAGCAAAGGAACAGTGAGTATATCTAAAGCACACTTTAGATAAGTGAATGAATGCACTGAAGGCTGATTATAAAATCAAACCAGCACAATACAAAGTAATAGTAAAGCTGTCACCTGGAGTAACCAAACAGGTTTTGTCTTTCAAACTCTGGGAAAGTGAATCAAAGATTTTTTTGTTTTCTTTTGATATTGGCAGTCCAATTTGGTTTTGAACTAGCTTTTAAAATTTAAAATGACAGTATTTGCATTTTTGACAGCTGCAGAATGTAAAAGATCTCTTATGCGGTGTCTTTAGAGCTGAATCATTATCGCCGGTCAGGGGAGGGGACTTTCCCCTGCAGTGGTCAAGCGTTGCCAAGCTGCAGCTTGCAAATGGGATTGCTAGCATTCAAAAGATGTAATTTAATTCAACTAATTAGAAGAAAAGCTCTGTGACTATGAAACATTGTTTCTTTGGCTTACAAAGATAGAAAAATAATTATAGAGCCAATACACCCAAAAGTCATATTTCAGTTATAGGTGGAATACATTGAAATAAGTGTCTGATTTTCTATATTTCCTCCGAAATGTGGTGGTAAAGTGGAAAAAAAGCTTAAAGTGATTATAAATGATTTTTTTTTTAAATAACAAACAAACATGTCTATACTTACCTGTTCTGCAGAGCGGCCCCAACCTTCTCTTCTCGGGTTCAGAGATGGCCCCATGGGAAGCAGCTTATCCTGGGGGCATTTGCGCATGCTCACTGTGTCCATTGGCACAGACAGGACTCGGCCAAGCCCCCCCGCTCCCTTGTCGCTGGTTTTGATTGACAGCAGCGGGAGCCAATGGCTCCTGGTGCCCAAGCAAAGCCAGTGAGACATGGAAGTGAGGGGAGAAAAGAGCTGCAGACGTGCACAGTGATGGATCTAATGAGGGCTCAGGTAAGTAAAAGGAGGGGGTGGGGATGAGGGGCCAATACTGATGGCAAACATTTTTTACCTTAATCCACTTTAACTAGATCTGTTCTTAAAAATGTTCCCTTCCCCCTCCTCCTACCTTTCCTTCCTAACCTGTATAAAATAGATCTGTATACTATTTTTAATCCACTCTGTTACAGTCGCATGATCCCACAGATTTAGCTCCCCTGTGTCAGTGAACGGCTGCTGCAGGGGAGAGGAGGGAGCACTGACAATGGCTGGGCTATTGAAGCCTATGGGTGAAGTGGCAGCTTACTGAATTCAGAGCCGTTGTTGAACACTCGCTTATACAGTTACTCTTCACACTTTTGCCTTTCTAAAGTATGTACCCCTTTAGACAAGCCAGTGTGTACCAACTGTCCCTAGGTAGGTGTTACATAATTCCAGCTACCTCTTGACATGAGAAATGATTTCTGGTGACCATCTATTGCATATAAATGTTTTGAGGCAATGCCTTATATTACATACAGTAACTAATAATGCTTGCTGTGAAAGACCAAACCGGGACATGGGCTTTTGGAGGGGACTAGGGGCTTGCCTCCTACCCACTGATTATGGCCCATGGAAGAGACCAGGGATTTTGTCTGCTTCTCCCAGTCAGAGCATGGAAAAGGGCTCAATTCAGCATCTGATTCCATGGAGAGAGCAGATCAGCCCTAATGATGGACAACCACATGATGAACGCGTAGTGCAAGGCTTGGATTAATTCTGTGAATAAGGACAATACAACTTCCCTTCTGGAGTGGATGAAAAGGTGTAATATTAATTTTGTGCAGGATAATGGTCAGATAAAATAGGGTGGCCCTCCTGCAGACTGGTTTGAAGAGACTCCTTCTCTTGCGACAGAAATATTTATCAAAAATATCCCTCAAGAAATCTATGAAGATAAATTAATCCCACTTTTTCAGACTGCTGGAACATTGTTTGTCTTCTGATGACTTGTCTAGTGGACAGATTACACAAGTTAAAGCCAAACACCTGAAGACAGCATGTGTAATGTACTTTGTGTATTCAGGGTTGTAGACTGTTGCCAGACTGAGTTGTTGTGGGGTCTCCTGCTATAATCTGTTTATTAAGGTGTCATTTTTTTTTTGTTAAGTGTGTCTCTCCCATTGTATGCCTCCTAGGTGTGAATTCCCAATGTTAATTGAGTCACCTATTGTTTCTATCTGTTGGCTACTCCTCTTGGAGGTTCCTACATGATGGGATTAGCCTCGTGTCAACTCTACCTCGTTATCTAACCATTGTGTGATATTTTTGATAATATGTGGTGACTGCCCTAATTTTGAAGTGTATAAAAACCTGTATTTCTGTTCAATAAACAGTCATTCCTTTTGCTCTTATCCCAACATGTGGTCTGTGTATGATGCTTGGGGTAAAAAGGCTGGTATTAGCTCTCGGTCTGCTGGAAGGGTTTGAAGAGCAGGAGGCACCGTTTGGCAGAAGCACCCAAGTTGGGTGCCAGGCTTTCCATCACACTTGCTAATACTTATGTTGGATATTTTATTTCGTAACACTGTATTATATCGATTGTATTATAAAGTCAGACATACCCCTTGGGAACCCATACCATAGGTGGGTTCTCTTTAATAAAATTTAGATTAATAACATCTAATAATACCTTCCCCTAGGACAAACAGGTTAATTGCCATACTTCCTCCCAGTCATGTTTCCATCTCTAGATTAGTGTTGCTTGTTTCTTAAAGTAGAAATAAGGCCTCACATTAAATAACATAAAAGTTCTGCAGAAAGAAAAGCCTAAGCAGTGATGGCGAACCTGGACACCCCAGATGTTTTGGAACTACATTTCCCATGATGCTCAACTACACTGCAGAGTGCATGAGTATCATGGCAAATGTAGTTCCAAAACAACTGGGGTGCCAAGGTTCACCATCACTGGCCTAATCCTGACTATTCTTAAAAATGTTCTCCCCACCTATCCTGCCTAGTCTGTATGAAAAAGATGTGTATACTTACCTACTAACCTGATCCTGCAGCTCTTGCTTAGGGAGAGCTGAACAACAGTACAAATGAAGGAGGATTTAGCTCGGTTAGGAACGGTAAAGAAAGTTTTTATTTACTTTTCAATGATTGAGCATCACATACTAACTAAATTTGGGACTTTTGTAGACTATCATACAGGGACCTTTAGTTGAAAGTATAAGTACAGTCAAACTTTTTTTTTGTTTTGGGAGGATTGGAGAAGGGTTACAATCCCATTATATTTTTCCTGGTGGCCATAGTCGTAATAATAATACATTTTAAAGTTGTCATGGGAGCAAGAAGTGAATCAAGATCTTCTAGTGGGAACAAAAACTGGAAGTGAAAGGAAACTTCCCTATCAGGACATAGACAGCAAAATATAACCTGCTAGTGGTTTTGACACTTCCCTACGCTATGAAAAAAAAAAAGTATGAAAGAAAATGTGGCCATACATGCACTTTAACTGTCATTTAGTGCCTGTACTAAGGCAATGCAAAGTAGGAATTAATGTAATATTTTAAGATTTCTAACAAGGAAATATATTCTTTAGATATGACCAGGCTCTTATAGAAGGGGATTCTGGAAAATATGGTTAACAATGGAGTTTTTTCTGTAACAAGTAGTTGTAGCATTATGAGGCACTTGCCCATTTATCATGCCTGAATTATATGTTTGTTTTTTTCTGATGAATTGAGAGTCTGATATTACACTTTTCTCAGCTTCCAGACTTAACAAAGGGGAATGGAATCCAAAGGACAGCTGGTCATCATGGTTACATTAGAGGTTGGACAAATGTAATTTTTGTACAGTAGCCAGATACCAAATTTCCCTATACGTCTAAATTACATCATGATGCAGTATCATCATGCAGCAACCGCATTGAAATGAATATATTATTCTGTCTGTACAGACAACCACAGTCTGAAAAAGTAAATACTCTGCCCTTGAGAGTGTGATGGACTTCTGAACGTCGTTCCTTTTTGCTTCTCCATTAATCTATTCAACTCTGGTCAGTTTAGTTTCTCCACTGTAAAATGTTCTGGACACCTACCTTATCAGGCACTTCATAGCATTAGCAGCTAATCTTTGCCCCCTTTAGCGGCTGGAGAAAATTTGGAGTCAATACTTTTTTTGTTTTTGCCTCCTGATGAATGACTATCCTGGGACAGCACCCAGAGGGAAGTAGGAAAGGAAGGCAGGATTTAATAATTCTAATATTCATGTCTCCTCTACATACAATGTCATGCTCAGGCCAGCAGAGTATGCACAGTTATCAAAGAACATTAATATTGTCATATATGGGTGAGCCAAAGATGGATGTTACATCCTGTCACATAACTTCTTTGAATGGAGTGGTGAAATGTGCACTACTTACCAATGAGCGGCTATTCACTGCTCTGGCCAAGATTGGGGTGTGTTTAGATTAGGCAAGCTCTGTTGACTTATTTCTGCAGTGAATCTCTTTCCATCCTGAAAGTTTCTCAGAGATAGAATCCTATTCAAAGAAAAGGTTCATATTTCCAATTTACAGTGAGGTCTATTAAGTGATTTAAAGCTCTAAGTCTTGAGGTTTATGCCCTAGTATGATATTTGATATGCTAAGACTAGAGAAGCTGTTATAGATACACATGGATGAGGACCTATGAAGATATATCACCTACCAAACATAGCTGGTTTCAGGTACTGTAGGAAGACAAGACCCATTCAGCCTCGAATCTCCAGGGAAAGGTAATGTTCCTTTTAAAGTGTTACTACACCCACAACAGTAAAATCAGTCTGTATATGCAGTAAAGCATGCATACTCACTGTAAGGGGTTAATCCTCTACATTGTGTAAAAAGGCTGTTTGATCCTATCTTCTCTGATTCTCCCCTTCTTTTACTGTCCCCAATCCTTCAGCACTGTCCAGAGGGTCAGGGGTCATGCAGCCTCATAGGACAGTCAGAGGAGAATGAAAACTCCTTCTAAAAGCTTTAACCAGTGCTTGGCTGGACACTGATAGCAGTCACAGGGCTGCTATATACGGCTGATGAGAAAAGGTGTTTAGCAGTTTATATTTACTAGAATAATTACATTTCCATGTTCTGTGTACTATGAGATACCAGCAGGGGCGGCCCGTCCATTAAGGGTGCACGGGCGCCACCCCCCTATCCATGCGTCCGGCCCCATGTAGAACGCCGGATGCATGAATTCCGATGGGGGGGGTAGGTTTACTCACGTAATTAGAGCCAGAGGCTCTAATAGGCTTCAAAAAAGAGTGGGCTCGGTTCGCAGAGCACTGCGAACTTAACCCACCCAGTTGAGTGATAATAGCAAATGAATATTTGCTATTTTCACACTGATACTTCTCCCGGTGCAATCAGGAAGCGGGTCTGAGACCCGTTTCTCGATTGCCGCATAGGAGAAGCATTCCAATTAGCCACTGTGATGCCCGCTGAGGAGAGCAGGGGAAGGGAAAGCCGCCCATGATGTCCGTCGCCCGGGTGAAGCACTGCCCTCCATAGATGGGGTAAGTGCTCTGGACTCGACCAGACCAGCTGCACCCCCCCCCCACCACCACCACCAGAGCTGCCACTAGAGATCAGATATAGTGAATGCAGGGTCCTGGGTTTAGTAACACTTTAAGAGATAGAGTTTCATTTATAACCGCAATTTCACTATGAATTACTCATTTATGCTAATCATTGCAATCTATGAAAACTATGGGTAAAGGTTACTTTTACCTTTACTTCCTTGCTGTTGTGCTGTGAACAACCAGTAATGTGACAATAAAGACATTTTTCTGTATTCAAGGGTGGCATTCTGGCCACTATTGTAGGGGGTGTAATGTTGTGCGAGTTTTCGCTCAGTGGTAGTGCTTTCCAGTAAGTTCACAACAGAACAAACCCTCTAAATGGGACTTTTTAGGGCATCAATCACTACAATGTTCTATAAAAGAGTAAATGTATTATACAAAGTTAAAAATATATACCATAACACAATACACTAGAAAAATAAGATGCAGTTGACATGACAAATAACCACCTGATCAACACTTTGGTTTGATGAGGATCATGTTAGCCCAACGTATTTCGAATTTACATAAATGTTATCCGCAAGAATACCCACACCCCCAGCCACTGAGGGATAGATAGTCCACACCACATATATGCTTATTGTTGAAGATCAACCCAGTTTTAATTTTTTAGAAATATATGAAGTGTCCTGGTGAGAGGACAGCATGCCTATTGGATAACCAGATTTGTAGGGTAGAAATATTGCTTTTGAATGCCACTTTGAAAATCAGACTATTCATCAAAGAAGGATAAAGGCATCAGCGAGATATTCAAAAAGTATCAAAGGTATCAAATGGTGTCTCAATAAGCCCCCAATTGCAATACCTGAAAAATCCAGGCCTGTATTGGCGTCAGTAGAGCAGCAATCTCTACTGCGCATCATTCTTCTCAACGACAGATTTTTCAAATAGTTCAGTGAGTTCAGTCCACTTCGGAAATGCTGTTTTAGGCTCGATTCACACCTATGCATGTTGCTTTTGAGCGTTTTTGGAGTTTTTTTGTCATGCTTGCCACGCTTTTGAGCAGCGTTTTTGTAGCAGTTTTACAGCGTTTTTACAGCGTTTTTGTGGCATTTTGCGGTTTTTTTGTTTTTTTTTACAGTTTTAAATAAAAAATAAAAAAATTAAAAAAAAAAACGCCAAAAACGCATCAAAAACGCATCAAAAACGCTGTAAAAACGCTGCAAAAACGGTGCACTTGCGTTTTTGATGCTTGTCCATTGAATTCTATTATATGCAAAACGCTGCATTTTGCATGAAAAAAAGTCCCTGACCCTTTCCAAAAATGCAGAGGTACAAAAAGGCATTGATGTGAACATGTTCCATAGGAACCCATGTTAAAAAATTCCCATGCATTTCTGCAAAATGCAAAATGCATCAAAAAACGCGCTAGTGTGAATGGAGCCTAAGGGCTTGCTGATCCACTTTTATTAATAAAATGGAAACGTTCAGACAGAAATTCAGTTTCCCACGCAGGGGGTTCCATCATCAGCATGAACTAGGGTTGCCACCTCATCCCTTTAAACCCGAACACATATTAATTACACAGGTTTTGTGGCTGATTAAGATGGTAATTAAACTCAATTGGTGCCTTATCTGCATTTAATTAGCCTCAGAACCTGTGTAATTCAAAGGTGTTCGGGTTTAAAGGGATGACGTGGCAACTCTAGCATGAACATAAATGTTCCTTGCTGCTCTGTCACTGACTGCATATGTACTGTGCAGGCATACATGCTCTGGCTGCCCCGTGCATCATCACCTGGGACAGAATTGGCATCTTCCTGAACCCTTTGCTGAGACCTCTTGTCTCCCAGGTGGAGCACTGAACTATTGACAGGTCCTAGATTATAAGTGCTGTGAACACCTGCACACTCAGTCTGCTGGTTTCTGGCAAGACCTGGTCACAGGATTGGAGACTCCCTCCCTCCAGCATTTTGAAGTTTCCAAGCTCCAAACCCTGATTTGGAAATTACAAAACCTGGAGAGAGATGAAAAACCACCTTTCTCCGCTCAGAAATTACATTCTGAAGTCCTGTAGTCTTCATATGTGCAAACTCTGTGTCATTTCCTCATACATTTTCACAGTGACAGGGCCTCACAATGCCACAGGGTGCATTTTTCTGACCACCAATATAAGGGGTATTTTTCCTATTAACCCCCCTGATGAGTTGGTTTTAGTAAGGGTTCTCAAGACTCTAAAATTATTTAAAAAAATACAAATTCAAAAGTGTTGGGGTGTGGATAAGTGGCACTTTCACATTTGAGTGAAGGTCAGCTTTAAGCATGTGATAGAGTATTTCTATAGCAGAACCTTTTTTAACCCATTTGTCTGCATTTATGTAGGCAAATGTATCTTTACTTCCTGTCCTGAAGACACAGGGAGAGGAAAGCTCTACAAAGTAAGGAAAAAAAATCTCTTTTATTTGCCGTAGTCTGCATCCACAGGCAGCAAAAATAAAAATTAAAAAATTTGAAGGAGATTTAACCATTTCTCTACTACATCTAAAAATTAAAATAAAGTTATAGCTAGAGATGCACTATAATCCCCTCCACCTCTTTAGAGGTCTTGTCTGCTCTTGAGACGTTTTGTACCTGATCCTCCAGGAAATAAAGTTACACTGTAGCAGGTTTAAATCAGGTTTGGCTGATAAGCACTCAATCCATTGTTACAAAGATGCAACTGCAGTGAAGTTTTATTTATACAGAATGAGCCAACAGAATATTTTACAATAGATTTAAACCCTAACCAAAGGACACATCAATTTGCTAAAGAAATCATTTGACTTATTTTTCAATAAAATATTAGTTTTTTTCATCCTTTGCATCTAAGTGCTTTTGGTCTCCTGCCACCACTTCCTGTCTACATGGACTCCAGTGATAGCTGCATGGATTGGCTCTGGATGGGTTTCATGATGGTGAAAACCATCATGCATTAAATGAGGTTGGAGGACAGTTGTGGCACAGCCCCATTCACTGTAATGGGTCACATACTGCCTGCTAAATGTATCAGAAGACATAATTTTTGCCTTGGTATGTGTACAACCCTTTCTAGCTGCTGTGTTGGAATAGGAGGGGGCAGTCTGGAGGTGGTAAACTGAGGCTCATCCACCTATTTTTACCACTCCCCTGGCCACAAGTGTGAACGAGTCCTTGAAGATATGCTTGTTTCCACAATGTGATAGGACCATTTGCTCTATTGAAACTGTAATAGAACAATGTTTCCCTCAGGAATGTGATTGACCTAGTTACTTTCATAGAAATATAGCTGACTCACTATAGCCCTTCAGAGTGTATTTTATTGTATTCAAAGTGTATTGGGCTCCCTTGAATGTGTTGGACCACCTCTGTCCTTTGGCCATTTCATTTCACTAGGAGTATATTAGATGTGTTTTAGACTTGTTTGGAAAGTATGCTGGACGACCTACCCAGCTCATACCTCTACAAATGTATTTTGTGATCCACCAACCCTGACCTAATCAGCTTGCAGCATTTGGCTGAACTACAATTTTTAGCTGTTACAAAATCCTTCTGCTGTCAATGAATGCAGAGACCTAAAATGCTTAACTTGCAGCTGCGGGGCAGTTTTTTTAATACGATATCCCCTCTTGGGATTAAAAAATGCATGTCAGTCACCGGTATAGTGACTTTGACAGGAGTCGCTCACCCGTCATGACTCTCACAGTAGTAACATGATTAGGAGCCCATTATGACAGTTCCCTATCATAACTAGAGACTGGGAGTTGTCGTGACAGCTCGGTCTCTGTGCTGGAAGCACACACTGAGCACACCTTCTGCACAGAAACCTCAGTTGCCATTGACGCATATGTACTGTGTGACCAGTAAGGCCCAACCTCCTGCACATATATGTTACGTGGTCAGCAAGAGGTTAATATTCCTCAGTGTGACCATACTGCTGCTTTTTAAATGAACCCCTAAATTTTGTCCAGTAAAGCTAGCCATAGATGAAAATATTTTTTTGTTCAGCCAGCCAATGGAAAAAGAAGGAACAGATTCCTCCATCAACACAATTGAGGTGGTCCCACCAGTACATTATATTTTGACAGCAGCACTCTCTGCTGTTAGAATGCATTGAGCAGCATTTCAGCCACTGATCGTAAAGTTTTCCAACATTCTTGTTCCACAGAAATCGAATAGGGTTGGCCACACCGGCTTAACTGGCCAACTTTCAATCCATCTTTGGCCAGCTTTAAAATTAAAGAGGTTTTTTGAGACTTTACATGAAGCCATGGCCTGGTAAGGTCATGTGTTTCCATCCCTGTTGAAGTCAAAAATAAGGGGGGAGCAAGAGAGTGGGACTTTACATGAAGCACATGGTTGCAATAGAGTAAATTGGTGAACAAATAGGAAATGTATTGATTATTATATAGTATATACATACATATAATGCTGGTATCAATTGTAAACAATAGACATGGTAATAAAAATTTACATGGTAATGACATTGGTATCTCACGATATAACCACAATAATATTTCATAGTTCACCAAAAGTATGATTGTATAAATCTATAAAGTGCAAAGTAGTGCCTGCAGGACCTATGGCCTCACTAATCCTGTAGAAGTGGGTATTGCATTATGACTTAGAAGCCTAAGTTTTGAGTAGACACGGCATCTGACAGCTCTATGTGTTTCACAGCTTTTGAGCCACTCGTCAGGAGCAAGCGCGTGATGTATCTATAATAAAATTATATATGAATAGTCTGATATGTACACACATGAACAGGGGTAGGGTAAAGAGGACCCCACACCAGGTGCATGCTTACTTACTGTAGTTCATGTATTGATGGTATGGTGCCGGGCACCGGGAGACATCTGAGGGCACCTCTAATCGGGAGCTGTGGCGGACAACTCTGCGGGGACCACTCTCTTGCTCCCCCCTTATTTTTGGCCAGCTTTAGGCTTTAGATCTACTGTTTACCACTTGAGATCTATATCTGCAACTCAATCTGCACAAGTCTGTACTTGGGATATCTCATAATTAAGTGAAATATTCTGATGCTCTGTTTGGACATGGAGGACTGTATATAGAAAACATGTTAGACTAAGGTGTTAGAATGTTGTGCAGACTTGATTTCACATTTAAATTTAACTGGGGAATTGCAGTCTTTCATTAGCACATCCTTTGTGTATGTTATCATCACATTAGCAAGGTGAAGTTTTGCAAAGGATGAACCAGATAGACCTAAAAGTAGTCCCATATCTTGGGGCTGATGGGGCAGATACAACCCCAATGTTTTGACCGGCTGATAAATGTGAAAATCTTTTATTTTTTATTCTGTCTCAACTGCATGCAAAACAAAAACTCCCTCTGACATACTTATAAAATTATAGGTGTACAATTCAGACTGTCAGTCACTGTTCCTTTCCCCACACCGTCATCTCTGCCTCCTATTCTGGGTCCCCATTGTTTTCTTCAGCCATTGGGTGGCCATTGACAATGAAGTCTGTTGAGTAGGTGCAGGGTTGTGTGGCAGGCAGTAAACACAGAGTCCCGATTTGCAAGGAACGTTGTATTGAACAGTAAATCAGTAGCACAACAGGCCCGGCAGGAAGCTCACACATCCAGAGCAACTTACAAGCAAGCAGCAAATTGACAGCAGTCAGGAGATTTACAGATGCTGGCAGCATCTGCCACAAGGAGCGAAGTGCAACCTGGCAGTCCATCCCAAATTGGAAGCTTCCCGAAGAGGTAGATGTAGACCTTGCTCTCTCCTTACTCCACTGGAACCTTTCCCTAATGCTGCCACTGTCAGCGGGGAACTCGTCTTTAACCTGTCCACTCGCATAAAGCATGCCAAACCCAGGGGTCATAGGCTTAAATAGCCTAACCTAAGATGGTTGCCAGGGTCACATGGTGCATGGGCAACCAACCGGATCACTGCCTGAGCAACAGAGGAAATCATAGAGAAACATAGCTTCTCTTAACTTCCTGTCCCATCTGCATTGCCACTGCGAACAAGTGCCACCTGCAGTGGAGAATATTGACTGCACCTGCCTACAAGTTGCTGCACATTACATCAACTCCAGAGCTCGGCTCTCTTCTGCATCTAATGCTGTGTACACACGGGCAGACTTTTCGACCGGACTGGTCTGACGGGACGAACCCGTCGGACAATCCGACCATTTGTGGGCTTCATTGGACCTGCAGCTGACTTTTTCGGTCGAAAATCAGACGGACTTTAGATTTGGAACATGTTTCAAATCTTTCCAACGGACTTGACACGGCATTGCACATGCCAGGACTGAGTGGAGAGAAGGTACTGCACTTGCGCTATATATACAGTGTACACAGAAAATAAATTGCCAGTGGAAAGAAGATGTTTTTTGGCAGAAGAGACTTTGTATGTCTCCTATGCTTAAAAAAACAACTACCTGCTACTACCTTATATACTGGGGATTAGTTCTGCTTTTAAGAAGGAACTCTAATAAACACTCTTTATAAAGGCCTAAGGCCTCTTTCACATGGGCACCTCCGTTTGATGGACTCTGCTTGCTCAGCTGATCCTAGCTGAGCAGGCGGATGACAAGTCTGTCTCCGCTCACTGTGCGTACATGTCACTGCTGATATCCACCTCTCCATAGAGATGGATAGAGGGTCCTATCAGGTCCACCTAAAAAAATGACAGGCTGACCTGATCGGACACACCATGTGAAAGGGCCCTTATAGGTCTTGTCCCTCCTGTGACTGGGCAGTGAAAGGAGAAGCAGCATACTGATCATCTCACCATTTCTCTACTCTCTTGTTGTCAGCATGCTCCTTGTGTGTCAGCACAACCAATTGGCTGCTTCTCCCTTAACCCATCTGTGCTTGGCAATTTTTAGTGTTGGCCAATGAAAAGAACCAAGCTTATGCTTCTCTGTAAAGATGAGTTGCAACGCACTTGGGGTGTACTTACCTTGCGCCACAATGCACAGCAACAAGGTCTGTTTTTTTTATGTACAGTTCTTTTACCATTTGTCTCTTTTCTTCCTTTTACAGCAAGCTAAACCCTCCCAGCTACGGGCTAAGTGACCCATTTTTTTGCCATTCTAAGCACAGTTAAAGTATTTGGAGATTTCCAAATTGTCTCTCTATATATTTGTATTACTTCTAATGAAATGACTGCATAGTTCATGGGTAACAGAGCCAAATGTTCAGGACAGCCACTTCACCCCATTACTCTGATAAGACAGATGAAACTGAGAGATGACAGGGAGCCATTTACTCAGCAGTGTGTAAACTCTTCTCCAGTTTTTGTTTTATAATATAACTCTGAAAAACTTAAAAAAAAAACAATTCCAGCCAAGTAAAAACAATCAGTGAACTAAAACCGTTCTTAGTAAAACACTGAAAATCTGCTGAAGCGGCCTTCGAAGTATGCAGATCAAGTCTTGGAAATGTCCATTTGTCCTAAGAACAATTTTAAGCTAGAGATGCATTTTTAGGGGTCACTCAACCCAAAATGTTTTTAGATTTTCTTACATCCAAACTTGATACATCAGTTGTTAGAAGTCCCCAGAAGTTGCCGCCGTGTTGATTTCCTCACCTTATACACTGACTGCCAACTCCTAACAGTACATAGGAGCCCTGTAACTAGACCCTTTTCACATGGAGCAGACTCTCTTTGGATTATCAGGGGACCTGTCTGCTGGGGATCCCCTGCTGATCAAAGCAGAGCGGGCATATGATCGCCGCCCCCCCACCCTTTGCGGGGAGCCAGACTGTCCTAGCTTGGTGAGCATAATTTTGATTTATGTGGTGAGATATATATATATATATTACCATTCCATGTCTTATTATTTTGAACTTTGCATTGCTATGTTTTACCTTTCTAGTTCCCCTTACCTCCTGAAGCAGTGGGGTGTTCCCATGAAGTAGATACAGAGAGACCGCCTACCCATAGAAGACACCTTATCCATTGTACTATTTCAAGTGGTTAAATCAGAAATTTTTTTGATATGTTTAGTGTCTGTAATTATTTGGGAGGTTGTTGAAGGAGGTCTTTTTCAAAAGCATGGCGCTCAATTTTACCTACAGTGAGGGAAAAAGTATTTGATTCCCTGCTGATTTTGTACATTTGCCCACTGACAAAGAAATGATCAGTCTAGAATTTTAATGGTAGGTTTATTTTAACAGTGAAAGACAGAATAACAGCAAAAAAATCCTTAAAAAAGGCATTTCAAAAAAGTTATAAATTGATTTGCATTTTAATAAGTGAAATAAGTATTTGACACCTTCACAAAACATGACTTAGTACTTGGTAGAAAAACCCTTGTTGGCAATCACAGAGGTCAGACGTTTCTTGTAGTTGGCCACCATGTTTGCACACATCTCAGGAGGGATTTTGTCCCACTCCTCTTTGCAGATCCTCTCCAAGTCATTAAGGTTTCAAGGCTGACGTTTGGTAACTTGAACCTTCAGCTCCCTCCACATATTTTCTATGGGATTAAGGTCTGGAGGTCTGGTGGTCTGGCAACTCCAGGACCTTAATGTGCTTCCTTTTGAGCCACTCCTTTGTTGCCTGTGCCGTTCGTTTTGGGTCATTGTCATGTTGGAATACCCATCCACGACCCACATTCAATGCCCTGGCTAAGGGAAGGAAGTTCTCACCCAAGATTTGACAGTATATGCCCCCGTCCATCATCCATTTGATGCAGTGAAGTTGTCCTGTCCCCATAGCAGAAAAACACCCCCAAAGCACAATGTTTCCACCTCCATGTTTGACAGTGGGGGTGGTGTTCTTGGGGTCATAGGCAGCATTCCTTCTTCTCCAAATACAGCAAATTGAGTTGATGCCAAAGAGTTTGATTTTGGTCTCATCTGACCACAACACTTTCACCCAGTTCTCCTCTGAATCATTCAGATGTTCATTAGAAAATTTCAGATGGGCCTGTACATGTGCTTTCTTGAGCAGAGGGACCTTTCAGGCTTTTCATGCACAACCACCTCTAGGGTTTACAGAGAATGGTCCGAAAAAGAGAAAATATCCAGTGAGCAGCAGTTGTATGGAGGAAAATGACTTGTTGATGTCAGAGGAGAATGGGCAGACTGGTTCGAGATGATATAAAGGCAACGGTAACTCAAATAGCCACTCGTTAAAACCAAGGTATACAGAATACCATCTCTGGATGCACAACACATTGAACCTTGAAGCAGATGGCCTACAGCAACAGAAGACCACACCGGGTGCCACTCCTGTCAACTAAGAACAAGAAACTGAGGATACAATTCACACAGGCCCTCAAAGATTGGACAATAGAAGACTAGAAAAACGTTGCCTGGTCTGATGAGACTCGATTTCAGCTGAGACATTCAGATGGTAGGGTCAGAACAACATGAAAGTGCGGATCCTTCTTGCCTTGTATCAACGGTTCAGGCTGGTGGGTGGTGGTGTAATGGTGTGGGGTATATTTTCTTGGCACACTTTGGGCCCCTTAGTACCAATTGAGCATTGTTTAAACACTACAGCCTACCTGAGTATTGTTGCTGACCATGTCCATCCCTTTATGACTACAGTATACCCATCTTCTGATGGCTACTTCCAACAGGATAATGCACCATGTCACAAAGCTCAAATCATCTCCCCACTGGTTTCTTGAACATGACAATTAGTTCACTGTACTCCAGTGGCCTCCACAGTCACCAGATCTCAATCCAATAGATCACCTTTGGGATGTGGTGGAACAGAAGATTCGCATCATGGATTCATGGATGTGCAGCCAACAAATCTACAGCAACTGCATGATGCTATCATGTCAATATGGACCAAAATCTCTGAGGAATGTTTCCAACACCTTTTTGAATCTTTGCCAAATAGAATTAAGGCAGTTCTGAAGGCAGAAGGGGGTCCAACATGGTACTACCCATAGCAAAGTGTACTTAATAAAGTGGCCGGTGAGTGTGTGTATATATATATATATATATATATATATATATATATATATATATATATATATATATATATATATATATACACACACACACACACATGTGTATATTTTGTCATGTTTTTGGGGTACCTTGTTGAATCTATGCCACAAAGAATTAAGGCATTAAGTCAAAAGGGGGTCCAACCCGGTACTAGCAAGGTGTACCTAATAAAGTAGCTGGTGAGTGTATGAGTTTTTTAATACAGTTCAACTTTCAGTTATCGAGTAAGCTGGTGGCTTGCTATAAACCCCTAATACATTTCTTGCTTTTACTACCCTTTTTTCCATAGAAGTCTCAGTGCTGCTTTTGCCGTCAATGCAATGTGAATTAAATGTGAACACAATAGGGAGTAAAATAAATTGAAAGTCTAGCAGGTGGGTGCTTTCGGGAACTTGGGTGTATAAATCTCCTTCTTTGACTCCTTTGTCTGTGTACTGACCCCTAACCTTTTAATTCATACGTATTGTATATATATTTTCATCACTTACCAGCCCAGAAACCCATCTATTGTGTCCTACATATCATTGTTGTGCCAGTTTCATGATCTTTCTATATGTAGGTAGAGCAATAGTTTGAATTATTTCCCAGCTGTGCAGTTTTTGCCTACAGACACAGCTGATACAGTTTGATTTAATACTTTCATCTTTATGTTTTTTTTGTTTTTTTTTTTTTATTCCTTCCTAATGCGTAACCAAATGAATGCCTGCATATTCATTAGCTCTTTGATCTCTTTTCAATGCAGAAAATAGTCTTTACGATGACTCATGAGACCTTTTTAAGCCCCTAGTTAACAATACAACACTGAGATTTATGCAAAGCTACATTTAAAAAAATAATAAATTAAAATAATATTGCTGACTCGTTGTAATTGAGATGACACTTTCCTTTTTCCGAAGAGCTTTGCTTAAGAAAGAAAATGATAAGGCAGGCAATCTGAGTTTTCCAAGGCAACAATCATATATAACATGTCATGCTAAAAAGAAGCAAAGCTTATTTAGCAATTTCAGTATTCAGATAAAATTACCCAGATACCTAAATGAGTCACTGGGTCAGTCACATGAGTGTCAGTGACTAAAATAAACTCAACACATCAACACTCAACACATCCCCTCATTAGAAGTGATATTTTAGAGAGACTATACCTGGTTTTCCAAGACAGCTTGGGTTCGGAGGCTTTGTCTGATTCAACACAACAGTGTATTGATTGTATTTAAAGTGGAACTTGAGGCTGGCTTAACCTTCAATCAGTAACTCGGAAGTCTTCCAACCTGCACTGGGAGGGGGAGCTGAGCTGCTAAGAAGGAATGAATGACTTTGGTGCTTCTGCTGTGAATGTTGGGGATGAATTGCTCCCCAGTGCCTGCAGCTAGAGAAGGTAGTGAGAGCTTACCTACTAAACCACTATAATGAATGCTCACAGTGTACATTAAATTTCAATAGTGACTGTTGACAGCTGAGTAAAAAAAAAAAATGAATATTGAATTGAATTTTTTTTTCTTGCATTTAATGTGATGATTAAAGTGAAGATACCGTAACCTTATTTACTAAGTACATATTGCCTTGTTTTAGTTTAAGCAAATCAGTTTGCAAAATGAGAAGTTCCTATTCCTTTAGTAATTCAATCCTAATGCATGTTGCCATACCCACCCTTAAATAAAACCAATTCCCCAGATACAACTCAACAAATAATGGACACCATTACATTTTTGGCAAAATTTGGCCACAGCACATTTACTGGTTTACATATATAGTAAAACCTTGGATTGAGAGTAATTTGGTTTGAGAGAGTTTTGCAAGACAAGCAAAATTTTTTAATACATTTTGACTTGATATACAAGCGATGTCTTGATACACAAGCAGCATCATGTCAAAATTAAATGTAAAACAGAACAGTGGTGCCTCTAAGTGTAGCAATATTGTGACATTTAATGAAGGTACAACATTTAGCAACTCACATGGTTGATGATTAAAATAGGCATATTGAAGTATGCAGGCATCTGGGGTAAAGCGGTCCACATAGACCATCCTCCACACTGCCATTGATGTCCTCTCCAACACGCTGTGGTCCACAAGCGCTTCAAGCCTTGCTTTTAGATCGCTCTACTGCAGGGTAGTTTTCCTGGTCACAAGTGCAGACTGACTTCGGTGAGAGCCCTGCTGGATTTTGAATTCAATCCCCTTGTGGAGGCTTCCATTTGTACGTGAACATTTTATAGTTACACAACTTATCACATTGCTATAATCTTTTTATATGGACTATAAACTGAAGGGCTTATGAAAAAATGGTTGTGGAACGAATCATCTAAGTTTCCATTATTTCTTATGGGGAAATTTCGCTTTGATATACGAGTGCTTTGGATTACAAGCATGTTTCCGGAATGAATTATGCTCGCAATCCAAGGTTTTACTGTACAATAACAATTTTTTATTTTTTGTTGTTAAATAATAACTGTCAGCATAACTTTAATGAACACAAAATTATTAATCTGCCCAGTTATCAGAACTCGAGCAGCAAATCACCAACATTCTACATATACAAAGCACGTCCCCACTAGAAACCCAGGGTGACCCAACCATATAAATGGAGGATGTGACCAGGGCAGGAGGGAGTTCTTCGACTGCTGCTCCGGTCCAGGGGAAAAGGAATAAGCCCCACACCACCGGCCCTTTTATAGATGATTCCAAGCTTCCAGCACATTCCCAATATTCCTTTTGCTTCTTATTGGATCTGCATCACAGACACAGAAAACAAGGCTCCGACCCGTCCCCCCACTTGCTTGTCACTGGCTTTGATTGATAGCAGTAGGAGCCTATGGCTCCCGCTACCACAGCAAAGCCAGTGAGACCGTGAGTTGTAGATGTGCAGAGTGCTGTATCAAATGAGGGTTCAGGTAAGTGTAAGTGAGGGAGGGTGTGATGTGGGGGTACTACTACCTAAACATTTTTTTACCTTAAATTTTTACTAAACCCAGTACCCTGCATTCACTATATCTGGTCTCCCACAGTACACAGTGCATGGAAATGCAATTATTTTAGTAAATATAAATGGCTAAATATCTTTTATCAGCAGCAGTATATAGCAGTATTATGACTTCTATCAGTGTCTGGCTGAGCACTGGTTAAAGCTTGTAGGGGGAGTTTTCATTCTGCTCTGACTGTCCTATGAGAATGCATGACTTCAAAAAAACTGTCTAGCAATATACATCAAACTGAGCATTTGCAGAGTGCCTCCTAGAGCTCTCTGATATCAGCAGATGGATTGGGGATAGTAAAAGAAGGGGAGGATCAGAGAAGACAGGCTCAAACAGCGTTTTTACACAATGCAGAGGATGAACCCCTTAGGTTTCACAGGGAGTATAACAAGCATGCTATACTGCATTCACAGACTGATTTTACTGTTGTGGGTTTAGTAACACTTTAATGCAAGGTATGCATTAAGGTAAACCATGTTTAGGCTTCATAACCACTTAAATTTCAACACTGTATTTTAATTATTTCTAGCCTACTCCTATTTATCTGAACAATGTTGAAGTTTGCAAAATTTACTTTGTGAAGCTCCCCACACATTCCTTCAATTTTGTGCCACATATTCACTATGCCCTGTGAGTAGGCACTGCTGTGTCATGCATTTCACAGAGCCTGCCTTCTGAACTACAGAGTTGCTGAGAAGAGGAGTTTCAGAAGGCGGAGTCAGTACAGGAAACACTGCTTACAGGCAGCAAGGTACCATGGGATATGTAGTCCTTAGAAATTAAAAGTAAGTGCAGAGAAGCTGCAAAGCATGCAGGAATCCAGGAAGTTGTGGAAAGAGATGGCCAGCAGACAGGCAGAACTCACAACATAAAAGGAGCATTTTCAAGTAAGCTTATATTGGATTGTCAAATATAACTATTGTTTGTATTGCTGTTACAATTCTGATGATATAAAATGAAAGCCTATGCTGTGACCATAGATTTCTATTAATGGTATGGGCAGATATCTTTTGGAGGATGTTGAAAATTGCTCTGCCAAGGAATTTAAGGCCATTTTATGAGACCGGCTTCATGCAATGGTGCAAACCTTTCCCTCCTTATGTTCCCATATTCAGAATTCCACACTGACTGCTAAACTCCTGAATGAAGTCATATGTATCCTATGGCCAACCCAGTCACCAGTTATGAACACAAATCTTTATGGAAAGTTCTGGAGCTCAGACTGAAAAGAAGAATTCCAACTCCTTCATTCACAAACGTACCAGAGGCTTTTATTCGTGAGGACAGAGTGCAGATTCGCAACTACATGGTTAAAGTGGTTGTAAAGCATCAACACCTACTAAAAAAGACAAGCATGTAATAACAGACATTTTATAAGTCAACTTATAAAAATCATAAAATCACTGTCTACCGTATATACCTTTTTTAAAATTGTATCCATAGGTCACGTGATCACAATTCCTACACACAGCTCACATGGAGTGGCTGGTGGGCGTGGCAATAAGTTCTGTACTAGTTGATGCAGTTTGACAGTGAGGCTAGGACTGGAAGCTGCTATCAATCAACAGTGCAAGGCTGGACTGCAGAACAGACTATGGAAGATGCAGGCAATCTGTGTGCTTTCCGTATGCCAAACCATGGGATGTGTAAAGCACGGATTGGCTTCAATGCTTTGCATGTTAAGTTTAGAACAAGGAAGAAGGGGCACTGGCAGGATCAACCATTAATTAACAATTTATTAGCAGAATAAAAAAAAAAATATGTGAATGAATAACATGTATAAGGTAAAGATAATTTAAGTGACACATAGCTAAAAATATATTTTAACCACTTCAGCCCCGGAAGGATTTACCCCCTTCCTGACCAGAGCACTTTTTACAATTTGGCACTGCGTCGCTTTAACTGCTAATTGTGCAGTCATGCAATGCTGTACCCAAACAAAATTTCCGTCCTTTTCTTCCCACAAATAGAGCTTTCTTTTGATGGTATTTGATCACCTCTGCCATTTTTATTTTTTGCGCTATACACGGAAAAAGACCGAAAATTTTGAAAAAAAAATGATATTTTCTACTTTTTGTTATAAAAAAAATCCAATAAACTCAATTTTAGTCATACATTTAGGCCAAAATGTATTCGGCCACATGTCTTTGGTAAAAAAAATGTCAATAAGTGTATATTTATTGGTTTGCGCAAAAGTTATAGCGCCTACAAACTAGGGTACGTTTTACACAGACTTTAATTTATGACTGCCTATGTCATTTCTTGAGGTGCTAAAATGGCAGGGCAGTACAAAACCCCCACAAATGACCCCATTTTGGAAAGTAGACACCCCAAGGAAATTGCTGAGAGGCATGTTGAGCCCATTGAATATTCATTTTTTTTGTGAATAATGACAAAAAAAAAAAAAAAATTACAAAAAGTTGTCACTAAATGATATATTGCTCACACAGGCCATGGGCATATGTGGAATTGCACCCCAAAATATATTCAGCTGCTTCTCCTGAGTATGGGGATACCACATGTGTGGGACTTTTTGGGAGCCTAGCAGCATACGGGGCCCTGAAAACCAATCACTGCCTTCAGGATTTCTAAGGGCGTAAATTTTTGATTTTACTCCTCACTACCTATCACAGTTTTGCAGGCCATAAAATGCCCAGATGGCATAAAACCCCCCAAATTACCCCATTTTGGAATGTAGACACCCCAAGCTATTTGCTGAGAGGCATGGTGAGTATTTTGCAGCTCTCATTTGTTTTTGAAAATGAAGAAAGACAAGAAAAAAACATTTTTTTTCTCTTTTTTCAATTTTCAAAACTTTGTGACAAAAAGTGAGGTCTGCAAAATACTCACTATACCTCTCAGCAAATAGCTTGGGGTGTCTACTTTCCAAAATTGGGTCATTTGGGGGGGTTTGTGCCACCTGGCATTCCATGGCCTCCGAAACTGTGATAGGCAGTGAAGCCTGAAGGCAATGCTTGGTTTTCTGGCTCCCGTGCGCGGCTAGGCTCCCAAAAAGTCCCACACATGTGGTATCCCTATACTCAGGAGAAGCAACAGAATGTATTTTGGGGTGTAATTTCACATATTCCCATGGCATGTTTGAGCAATATATCATTTAGTGACAACTTTGTGCAAAAAAAAAAAAAAAAATTTGTCTCTTTTCCGCAACTTGTGTCACAATATAAAATATTCCATGGACTCGACATGCCTCTCAGCAAATAGCTTGGGGTGTCTACTTTCCAAAATGGGGTCATTTGTGGGGTTTTGAACTGTCCTGGCATTTTATGCACAACATTTAGAAGCTTATGTCACACATCACCCACTCTTCTAACCACTTGAAGACACTTTTTGATTACATGAAAAAATTATTTTTTTTTGCAAGAAAATTACTTTGAACCCCCAAACATTACATATTTTTTTAAAGCAAATGCCCTACAGATTAAAATGGTGGGTGTTTCATTTTTTTTTTCACACAGTATTTGCGCAGTGATTTTTCAAACGCATTTTTTGGGGAAAAAAAACACTTTTTTAAATTTTAATGCACTAAAACACACTATATTGCCCAAATGTTTGATGAAATAAAAAAGATGATCTTAGGTCAAGTACATGGATATCAAACATGACATGCTTTAAAATTGTGCACAAACGTGCAGTGGCAACAAAATTAATACATTTTTAAAAGCCTTTAAAAGCCTTTACAGGTTGCCACTTTAGATTTACAGAGGAGGTCTACTGCTAAAATTACTGCCCTCGATCTGACCTTCGCAGTGATACCTCACATGCATGGTGCAATTGCTGTTTACATTTGACGCCAGACCGACGCTTGCGTTCGCCTTAGCGCGAGAGCAGGGGGGACAGGGGTGCTTTTTTTTTTTTTTCTTTATTATTTTTTTGCTTTTTTATCTTATTTTTAAACTGTTCCTTTCATTTTTTTTAAAAATCATTTTTATGGTTATCTCAGGGAATGTAAATATCCCCTATGATAGCAATAGGTACTCTTTTTTGAAAAAAATGGGGTCTATTAGACCCTAGATTTCTCCTCTGCCCTCAAAGCATCTGACCACATCAAGATCGGTGTGATAAAATGCTTCCCCAATTTCCCAATGGCGCTGTTTACATCCGGCGAAATCTAAGTCATGAAATGCTTGTAGCTTCCAGTTTCTTAGGCCATAGAGATGTTTGGAGCCACTCTGGTCTCTGATCAGCTCTATGGTCAGCTGGCTGAATCACCGGCTGCATTCTCAGGTTCCCTGTTGAGACAGGAGAGCCAGAGAAAAACACGGAAGACGGTGGGGGGGCATTCCTTCCCACTGCTTGTAAAAGCAGTCTAGAGGCTAATTAGCCACTAGGATTGCTTTTACATGAAAGCCGACTGCTGGCTGAAAAGAATGATACCAAGATGATACCTAAACCTGCAGGCATCATTCTGGTATAACCACTCAAAGTCGTGAATGGCGTACCTGAAGACAAAAAAATGGTTAACAATAAAGCACAGTAAACGGTAAAGTATAAAAAATTGCAAACCTGAAAAGCAAACTTGATAAAACATAATAACAATAAAACATTGCAGAATAGAATACAGTAAACAGGAGCAGAACAATAGAGAGAGAATAGAGAGAGAGAGAGAGAGAGAGAGAACAATAAAACGCCAACTATTTTTTTTTATTTTATATATATATATATTTTTTTTTACACTTTTTTTTGTAACTGTAACTTTTATAACTGTAACCAGTTCCAGGTTCAGGTCTCTCAAAATGCGATGGCATCTTGGGAGACCCTGTGAAAGTGTGCCTAGTCTGTGCAATACTGTACCCTACGCTAATACTCAACTAGTGTAGGGTAGCGTTCAAAACATTCACCAATGCAAAGACCAGGATTGTCAGGACAGGAGGGACAATAATAGCGGGTGTCACGCCTATATCCACGCTTGCTGCAGACACGACATCTTTTTTGGGGGGTTCGTTGGGTAGGGGTACTCAGGAGGACATAAAGAAAATGCCTCTCATGCAGCCAACTGCATTTGGTTGGGGATGTGAATGGGGGAAGTACGGGCGCTGCAGAAGCGGTGGGTTCCCAATTAGGATTGGCGAATGCAGCAGGAAGGGCATTATGGGCACGACGGGCCTGTGTTTGTCTTCTTGGTGGCAGCGGGACACTACTTGTGCTTGCCACCTCACCAGCTTGAACTGCACTTATGGGACTCGCCACGTCACCAAGTGTTACTGCAGTGCTGGTTTGACTACGACCGGAGTGTACTAGGCTGCTGGCGCTTGCCAGTTGACCAAAACGCTACCAAAAAACTGTTAGAGATCGCAGGGATCAGGCCTGACTCTGCGAATGCTGCAGTTATGCGTTTAGTGTTTTGTAAGTGACAGTGATCGATCGATACTGCACTTGGGTGGGCTGGGCTGGGCCAGGCGGAGGGGCAAAACGCAGGTGCTAGCAGGTATCTGGGCTGATCCCGCTAACACTGCGTTTTTGGGAACCCTAAACTGCTGGGGACGCTAGTATAGATCTGATCGGATCAGATATTGATCCGTTCAGATACTATACCACTAAGGGAGGCGCATGCTGCATGCGTGGGTGTTAGCGGTACTGGCGCTAATCTGACACTGCCTGGGGCAACGCATATCACCGGCGGTCGATCAGGGGGCTAAACCTTTATTCGGTAATAAATGGCGGGTGCCCTGACACTATAAAAAATTAAACAAACTAATCAGCGTGACCCGTAATGGTTATACGGTGATCAGTGGTGAAAGGGTTAACTAGGGGGGAATCAAGGGGTTAAAAAATTTATTAGGTAGTGTATGGGGGTCCCTGACGCTATAAAACGCTGACGGCGAACCTAAATATTTACCTCCCTAACTAGCGTCACCAGTGACACTAATACAGCGATCAGAAAAATGATTGCTTAGCGACACTGGTGACAGGGGGTGATCAAGGGGTTAAATCTTTATTAGGGGGGGTTAGGGGGGTATCCTAGACCTAAAGTGGGCTAACACTCACTGCCCTACCACACTATTGTCACAAACTGACACCATGCAGTAATCAGAAAAAAAAACAAAACAAAAAAAAACTGCTTGGTGTCAGTGTGACAGGGGGGGAGGGGTGATTGGGGTGATTGGGGGGCGATCGGGGGGGGATCGGGGGTGTAAACTATGCCTGGCATGTTCTACTGTGAGGTGTAGTGTTGTGCACTCACTCAGATGTCTTCTCTCCTCGGCGCTGGAACGGAAGCTGCCGAGCCGAGGAGAGATGACATCACATCCCCTGCCTCTGTGTACTACACAGAGGCAGGGGACGATTCCCATTGGCTGGGAGCGATCGCGAGGGGGGGGCCACGAATGGATGGCCTCCCCCTCATCTCTGATCGCTGCCAGACCAAAGCCGACCACCTCGGGCACCGGGGGGGGGGTCCGATCGGACCCCCCGCCCGCGGGAAGGCAATCACATACCAGGTACGTGATTTTGCCTGCCCGTGCCATTCTGCCGCAGTATATCTGCGTTAGGCGGTCGGCAAGTGGTTAAGGTCACAAACACTGTAAGGCTATATACAGTGCCTTGAAAAAGTATTCATACCCCTTGAAATGTTCCACATTTTGTCATGTTACAACCAGAAACCTAAATGTATTTTATTGGGATTTTATATGATAGGCCAAACCAAAGTGGCACATAATTGTGAAGTGGAAGGAAAATGATAAATGGTTTTCAAAATGTTTTACAAATAAATATCTGTAATATCTGTAATATCTGTGGCGTGCATTTTTATTCAGCCCCCTTTACTATGATACCCCTATAGCCACTAAAATCTAGTGGAACCAATTGTCTTCAGAAGTCACCTAATTAGTAAATAAAGTCCACCTGTGTGTAATTTAATCTCAGTATAAATACAGTTGTTTTGTGAAGCCTTCAGAGGTTTGTTAGAGAATCTTAGTGAACAAACAGCATCATGAAGGCCAAGGAACATACCAGACAGATCAGGGATAACGTTGTAGAGAAGTTTAAAGCAGGGTTAGGTTATAAAAAAAAACCCCAAGCTTTGTACATCTCACTGTTCAATCCATCCTCTGAAAATGGAAAGAGTATGGCTAATTGCAAACCTACCGAGATATGGCCGTCCACCTAAACTGACAGGCCAGGCAAGGAGAGCATTAATTAGAGAAGCAGCTAAAAGGTACACATGGTAACCCTGGAGGAGCTGCAGAGAACCACAGCTCAGATGGGTGAATCTGTCCACACAGGACAACTGTTAGTCGTGCACTCCACAAATCTGGCCTTTTTGGAGGAGTGGCAAGAAGAAAGCGAAAAAAAGCCATAATTAGTCCCTTTTGCAGTTTGCGAGAAGCCATGTGGGGGCTTCTTCCACAGCTAACTTGTGGAAGAAGGTGCTCTGGTTAGATGAGACCAAGATTGAACTCTTTGGCCTAAAAGCAAAATGCTATGTGTGGTGGAAAACTAACACTGCACATCATCCTGAACATACCATCCTCACCGTGAAACATGGTGGTGGCAGAATCATGTTCTGGGGATGATTTTCTTCAGCAGGGACAGGGAAGCTGGTCAGAGTTGATCGGAAGATGGATGGAGCCAAATACAGAGCAATATTAGAAGAAAACCTGTTATGCCCTGTACACACAGTCGGATTTTCCGACGGAAAATGTGTGATAGGACCTTGTTGTCGGAAATTCCGACCGTGTGTGGGCTCCTTCACACATTTTCCATCGGAATTTCCGACACACAAAGTTTGAGAGCTTGCTATAAAATTTTCCGGCAACAGAATCCGTTGGCGGAAATTCTGATCGTGTGTATACAAATCCGATGCACAATGTGCGACGCATGCTCAGAATAAATTAAGAGATGAAAGCTATTGGCTACTGCCCCATTTATAGTCCCGACGTACGTGTTTTACGTCACCGCGTTCAGAACGATCGGATTTTCCGACAACTTTGTGTGACCGTGTGTATGCAAGACAAGTTTGAGCCAACATCCGTTGGAAAAAATCCATGGATTTTGTTGTCAGAATGTCCGATCAGTGTCCGACCGTGTGTACAGGGCATTAGAGTCTGCAAAAGACCGGGGCGGAGGTTCACCTTCCAGCAGAAGAATGACCCAACACATACAGCCAGAGCTACAATGGAATGGTTTAGATCAAAGCATATTCATGTGTTATGCCCCATACGCACGATCAGAAACTCCATCCGAAAAAAACTTGGATGGTTTTTCCGACGGAATTCCGCTCAAGCTTGCCTTGCACACACATGGTCACACAAAAGTTCTCTGAACTTTCGACCGTCAAGAATGGGTGACATACTACGACGAGCCAAGAAAATGAAGTTCAATGCTTCTGCACATGCATCACATTGTTTTAGAGCATGCATGATTTTTTGCACGTCCGAATTGCATACAGATGAACGCATTTTCGGATAGGAACTTTTTCCAACCGAAAAATAGAGGACATGCTCTCAATCTTTTGATGGCTGGAATTCTGCCAGCAAAAGTCCGATGGAGCATACACACGGTCGAAAAGCTGACATCCGACTTTTGCTGGCAGAATTTCTGATCATGTGTTCGGGCATTAGAATGGCCCAGTCAAAGTCCAGACCCAAAATCCAATTGAGAATCTGTGGCAAGACTTGAAAATTGCTGTTAACAGATGCTCTCCATCCAATCTGACAGAGCTTAAGCTATTTTACAAATAAGAATGGGCAAAAAATTCACTCTCTAGATGTGCAAAGCTGGTAGAGACATCCCCAAAAAGACTTGCAGCTGTAATCACAGTGAAAGGTGGTCCTACAAAGTATTGACTCAGGAGGCTGAATACAAATGCACGCCACACTTTTCACATATTTTTTTGTAAAAAATTATGAAAACTATTTATAATTTTCCTTCCACAATTATGTGCCACTTTGTGTTGGGCTATCACATAAAATCCCAGTAAAATACATTTAGGTTTTTGATTGTAACATGACAAAATGTGGAAAATTTAAAGGGGTGTGAATACTTTCTTTTTCAAGGCACTGTACATGTGTGTATATATATGTATATATCTATATCTATATCTAGATATAGATATAGATATGTATATTTCTATATCTATATATAGATCTATCTATCTATCTATCTATCTATCTATCTATCTATCTATCTATCTATCTATCTATCTATGTATATATCTATTTTTTTATCTATATAAGGTAGCCAGATTCATCGTTTTTTATATTCTTGACAAGTGAGGGATCAGACTACTATATCTTCCAAATGATTTGCATAAGTCAAGGACTTTTGCAGCTGACAAGTAGGCACATGCACAACAAAATGTTCTGTAATTTCTATCACAAAGATACAGAAAATTCTAATTCCAAGTATAATGATGTTATCATACAAGGGAAAGAAACATGCTACATTGTAACCCCAGTAGTTCACTATGGACAAACAGTGCATTAAATAGGCTTAATAATGAAACAATGTTAAATGTAATTTCTTGGTCATACATTGCAGGACACAGAATAGTATCCTGAAACACCAAGGTCTGGTTCACACGAGAACGCAGTGCGAGAAAGGCACGTTCTGTGCATGTTTCCTGCACTGCAGGTGAACCCGCTGCCCTTGTGATCTGCATGCCAGTGCCAATGTATTGTTAATGGCACCCCAAACACAGATTGCAAATGCAGTGCATTTTCAGGGCACCAAATCACATGGTACTGCAGTACTATGCGGCTTGGTGCAGTGGGTTTTTAAAAATAGTGCTAATACTAAAAAGGGGACATAAGAGAATTAAATGGTGTGCAGGCCTGCCAGCATCCTAGAAAAATGTTCAAAGAGAGCATATTTGTAACAAAGTGCATATAGGAGATGCCCCTATGGACTTTACAGGGCAGGAAAAAAGTGTGGAGAGTGTATATATGTATAAAAGGCACAAAATGCCAACTTTATTGATATACAAAAAGTAAGAATTTTAAAAGCCAAAATACAGTTCACTTATTGGAGACAATGATCAAAATGAGTTGATATAGAATGTTTAGAACGTACAATAGATATCACCCAAAGCTAGCAATCCCAATAGGCCGCTCCAATAAAAGTTGGGTGCGGTTAGGGGTTGGTAAGTATCTTAACATGTTTCGGAAAAACCGTAATCGGACATGTATATTCCTTCTTCAGGGGAGTTTACACAATTGGGTAAAAATGTTCTTTTATCTGAAACATAAATATATATTCATGTGATGACATAGTGACATGACAAAAACATCACGAAAAAGTCTGTCATACAAATGTAGAAAAATGCCAAATAAATAGCACTTACATAATCAGACTCATTAGGGGAGGGTGAAAACAAACAGGGAATGTATGTGCTGGCTGCAAAGGTCCACAGATGGCAGTGTCCAGGCCCGAACTGGGACAAAAAATAGGCCCGGGCATTTTGGATTGAGCGGTCCATGACATGTTAACTGGCCCCTTCCCCACTCTCCACCTTGACAGATCCCCTGAGAGAGGGGTGGGGGGAACCCAGCAGAGGTGTGGGGGGGGGGTGAGGTGGGACCAGGAAAGAGCATGGGGGGATGGAGAGCACAGGGCAGAACCTTGAGAACATGGGGTGGGGCGAGAGCACAGGGGAGAGGCAGAGAACACAGGGAGGAAGAAGAGAGCACAGGGGGCAGGAGAGAGCATGCTCTCCTGGGGAGGTGGAAAGCACAGGGGAGCAGCGGAGAGCATGGGGGGAGGTGGAAGCACAGGGGGGCAGCGGAGAGCATGGGGGGAGGTGGAGAGCACAGGGAGGGTGGCGGAGAGCATAGGGAAGGTAGAGAGCACAGGGAGGGCGGTGGAGAGCTTGGAGGGAGGTGGAGAGCACAGAGAGGGTGGCGGAGAGCATGGGGGGAGGTGGAAAGCACAGGGAGGGCGGCGGAGAGCTTGGGGGGAGATGGAGAGTACAGGGAGGGTAGCAGAGAGCATTGGGGGAGATGGAGAGTACGGGGGCAGCGGAGAGCATGGAGGGTACAGGGGAGAGCATGGGGGGCGGAGAGCACAGGGAGGGTGGTGAAGAGCATGGGGGGATGTGGAGAGCACAGGGAGGGTGGCAGAGAGCATGGGGGGAGGTGGAAAGCACAAGGGCAGCGGAGAGCATGGAGGGTACAGGGGAGAGCATGGGGGGCGGAGAGAACAGGAGGGTTGTGGAGAGCATGGGGGGAGGTGGAGAGCACAGGGAGGGCAACAGAGAGCATGGGGGAGGTGGAGAGCACAGGGAGGGCGGCGGAGAGCATTGGGGGAGGTGGAGAGCACAGGGGAGGCGGCGGAGAGCATGGGGGAGGTGGAGAGCACAGTGGGGGCAATGGTAAGCATGAGGGGTAGTGGAGAGCATGGGGGGCAGTAGAGAGCACGGGGGGAAGTGGAAAGCGTGGGGGTGATGTGAAGAGCACGGGGGGCAGCGGAGAGCATGGGGGTGATGTAGAGAGCACGGGGGGTGACAGAGAGCATGGGGGGAGGTGGAGAGCATGGAGGAGGTGGAGAGCACAGGGGGGCGGCAGAGAGCATGGGGGAAGTGGAGAGCACAGATGGGCGGCAGAGAGCATGGGGGGAGGTGGAGGGCACTGGGGGGGTGGCAGAGAGCATGGGGGGAGGTGAACAGCACTGGGGGGGCGGCAGAGAGCATGGGGGAGGTGGAGAGCACTGGGGGGTGGCAGAGAGCATGGGGGGAGGTGGAGAGCAAAGAGGGGTGGCAGAGAGCATGGGGGGATGTGGAGAGCACTGGAGGGGTGGCAGAGAGCATGGGGGGAGGTGGAGAGCACTGGGGGGTGGCAGAGAGCATAGGGGGAGGTGGAAAGTACAGAGGGGCAGCAGAGAGCATGGGGGAGGTGGAGAGCACAGAGGGGCGGCAGAGAGCATGGGGTGAGGTGGAGAACACAAGGAGGCAAAGAGTATGGGTGGGGTGGAGAGCCTGGGGGGCATCAGAAAGAAGCAGGATAGGAGGAGCAGTGGGGGCGGCTGCATATAGAACAATCATTCTCTCCATCTTCCTCCTGCAGTCTCGGAATGCCTGCTTCTCCTCTACCTCTTGAAGGCATTCCGATACTGCAAGAGGAAGATGAAGAGAATGATTGCTCTATATGCAGCCGCCCTCACTGTTCCTCCTATCCAGGTTACAGGGCGGGCTGCACTCACGCCTTCTGTTATCCGGCCCCAAGGTGTCTGCAGCAGGTGTCTGCTCTGGCTCCTCCTTCCTTCGCAGTCACACCCCCCCGTCACCGACGGCTGACCTATACGGGCACCATGCTTCCATGGAGAGGCCGAAGGCTTCTCGTCTAGCTCCTCCCCCTGGCGCCGATGGCTGAGCTTAACTGGCAGCCGGGTGGCCAAGGAGAGGCTGGATGAGCAGTGTGGGCTCAAAGAGCAGCCCAGCTGCCTTGGGCCCCGCAAGGACTTGCAGCCTGGCGGCCCCGGCGGCCCACCGGGCAAGCGCCCGGTTTGCCCTATGGCCAATCCGGGCCTGGCAGTGTCTATGTGTCCATGGGCCGGTCTGTAGGGGCACATTCACAAGGGACGCCCAATCCACCCAACAGCGAAAACAATTGCCACGGTAGGGAAAAGATGTACAAAAAAAATTCATGTCGGGATGTACACGATAGTTACCAATCCCTAACCGCACCCAACTTTTATTGGAGCGGCCTATTGGGATTGCTAGCTTTGGGTGATATCTATTGTATGTTCTAAACATTCTATATCAACTCATTTTGATCATTCTCTCCAATACGTGAACTGTATTTTGCCTTTTAAAATTCTTACTTTTTGTATATCAATAAAGTTGGCATTTTGTGCCTTTTATACATACCGTATATCCACTCTCCACAATTTTTTCCTGCCCTGTAAAGTCCATAGGGGCATCTCCTATATGCACTTTGTTGCAAATATCCTCTCTTAGTGCAAATATTACTTTTCCTGTGGTTCAATGCATTTTGCAGCCTATTCAAATGAATGGGCTGTCAAAAAGCACCACATGGGAATGCGTGGGAAACTAATGGTTATGTGTCGGTGCGAACCACTGCATTTCTGTGCAATCGCTGTGTGCACCAGCTTGGCTTGCCAGCGCCCAATTCTCCTTCATGGCCACAAACCATCTTGTTCTTTCAAAAAATAGTTACAATGCAGGTAAAGGCCAAACTTTTTTATCTTAAAATCTTTAATCAGTGTCTGTCCTATCGAAATCTAATGTCACTACCATTTTCCATACTTTGTGTTTGGCTAAGATTGCTATATCCTGCTGTGAAGTTAGCACCCTACTTAGCTTTGTATCATCAGCAGACACTGAGATTGAACTATTTATTCCAACCTCTATATGGTTTATGAAGTTAAACAGAATTGGTCCCAGGACAGCACCCTGGTTTACTCCACAATATTTATATGCTGGATGTTGTTTTCAGTTTATGGTCCCAATGTATACATGGATGTTGCACAATACCACTTTTCTTGTTCTGTATGCAGGAACCAATTCTCAGTAAGGATTGGAAGGACAGAGATAGATGATGCTGGATTCCAGCCACAAAATGAGACAAGCTCTGTCTGACTTGGTACAGCTTCTAAAGCACACTGTGAAGAACTCACAATGTGCAGTGAAATCAGTGCAAGCTATTTCACTATAGGAAGAGAGCTTGTACAACCAGGGCCGCTGATAAGGAAGTACAGCCAGCCATCCTGTACTGGGCGCCGGGCACCAGGCCCCATCGGTTCAAAAGGGGGGCCCGCTGAACAGGAGGGCCAGCTGTACTGCCTTACTGCAGACACCGATCCTCTTCTGCCTCACCATGCTTCTCCTCCTCTACTTCCAGCTGTGCTAGCATCCACCCCCCCCCATCCCCCTGCTTTCTACCAGTGGTGGCCCGTCTATTAGGGGCGCCCAGGTGCCACCCCCTCTATCCTCGCCACCCCCTTATGAATAATGGATAGATTGATGCATAGCATCAATCTATCCATGGCCCCCGTGGCCACCCCCTACTCAAGCAACTAGCCCCTTTCAGGACGCGTTGCCTCTGAATTACAGCTGCGGGGGGGGGGGTGTAAGCACCTGATTAGAGCCATGGGCTCTAATAGACTTCAAAATAGGGTGGCTCGTGGCGCAGAGCATTGCGCCATGAACCCACCCAGGTGTTACAACAGCGAATTAATATTCGCTGTTGTAACACTGATCCTCAATCAGGCCAATCAGAAGCGGTGTGAGACTCGTTTTCTGATTGGCCAAAAAGAGAAGACTCTCGATTGGCTGCTGAGAAGGAGGGAAGAAACGGAAGTCGCCGCCGCCATGGATAGCTGGGGAACGGGAGGCTGCCGCCCGAGCATGGGAATCCGCGATGGGGTAAGTGCGACCGACCGGGGGAGAGGGGGGCAAAAAAAATTCCACTGGCTGCAACTGCTTTCCGACCCCCCCTGCACGCCTCTTTCCCACAGCATTTCCAGCTTCCCTCTTCTCTATCTCCGGCAACTGCTGTGAGCACATGAGAGGATGTTTCAGGATGGAGAGCGGGGATGCAAGCCAGTAAATATGTCATCTAATGATTTTAGTGTATTTTTAGCGAAAATATCATTATATCATTAGATATTTTCTGGGGGGTGAGGGGGGCCCTTCCTGGCAGTATGCGGCCCCATGATTTCTAACAGCAGCAACTGTGCAAGACTGAAGGTGAGGCTGGAGTTCAGCTGTAAGGTTCACTTTAATTTTCATATTTAGCACGAATCTAGTGACAGCGAGACTGCCTGTATGATGTGTTGGCACAAATAAACAAAACAGACTGTGGTATGGAGCTCATACTTAATGAATGCCAAGTGCAGATTACCTAATTATTGTACACATTTAATGGTTCCTTTGCTACTACCAGCAGGTACCTGCAGGGTAAGCTGTATGACTTGTATCTTTGCTATACGAAAACGGTAAAATCATTTTATGAACATGCATCAATGATAAAGCGTACGCTTACATTTCCAACTCTGGGGAAAAAATGTTTTTTATATATAAGCAGTGTCTGTAATATGTTTATCAAGCATACATCGTCATCTAGTGGTAGGAGTGTATTATTGCGTGGTGTACCCTACGATCCTTTGCTCTCTTTTCCGTAGCGTTCTTGTTTTTTCAATTAGAATTCAATAGTTCAATATACCTCACTTTAAAGAAGACAGTCAAGAAATGGATAATTATATTACTTTCATAAATTGCTGCATTTCAGTGGTTATTACAAAGAGGCAGTTATTAACTCTTTAAGAAAGGCTAGATGACGTTACTGCATCAACACTGTATAAGCCATATGGATAATTCATGTTGGTTTTATATGAAATTTTCATTGTTTTAATTGTCCCCAATAAAATGTACTAATGAACCCAGAAGTGAATAAACCATTAATCCAGCACTTATGGAAAATCAATTATCATGGAAAATCATATAAGCAGCCACTATAATCATATGTCTAGAAAGATCACAAACAATTATAATCAATGACACAAAAGCAGCGCTCTTCTGGTGTATTACACACCATACTCTCAAACAGTTCAAAAGTTGTTGCACCCTGTAACAGATGAGTCCAATAATGAACTTTCTCCACTGAGTGTCCTTTGAGGATTTAACAGGTGTATAGCTATGCAAAGCCCTCACCACCGTGCGTGAAACCGCTCCCCTCAAAATTTGTACTCACCACATTTCCAAAATATATACGCCTTTGGGTCATATCTTTTTCATCATAGAATCACTCTGGATTGGAATCTTCACCAGTCTCAGTATCTCGTAACAAAGGGAAACAGACCTCATAGCATAATCCGGTTAAGGCGATCCTATTGACATAGACGGAATGACAAAACGCGTCTGGACGTGACCATGTGGCTTGAGAGGCTGCCAGCAGCTACAAACTCTACCCGGGAATCACCGTGGACAGGCGATCTAAGGATCTTCTTAACTGGATTATGCTATGAGGTCTGTTTGCCTTTGTTATGAGATACTGAGACTGGTGAAGATCCCAATCCAGAGTAATTTTATGATGACAAAGATATGACCCAAAAAATATTTTGGAATTCTGGTAAGTGCAAATTTTAAGGGGAGCTGTTTCACGCGGTGTGGTGTAGGCGGTAACTCTTAATTTGAAGCTATATTATGCCTCGTTTCCACTGAGCGGATCGGTTCGGGTCGGTACAGTTTGAATGGCCTAGAATGGTCCGGTGTATTCTGGTGAGCGTTTCCACTGCAAGTGGGACCACAAGGGGCCATACAGGGTTTAGAAAAAATGCCTCAGCATAGCACAGCAGAGGGTTTTCTGTCAGCCAATCGATGGAGTGTATCGTAGCTCCGCCCTAACTGAACCGTTCCATTTTCTATGGCCCCACATCTGAATCAGGACCATGAATGGAGTGGTACGGTTCGGTTGCCGCTTTCATAATGGAAACACCCAAAATAGCGTACCGTACCGAACCGAACCGATCCACTCAGTGGAAACGAGGCATTAGAGATCTCTAGGAGTTTTATTTTGTTGTCACAACAAGTCAAGTATGTGACCATAGGCCAAGTGCACTTCTTGAAATTGCTAAGGCCTGGTTTACACTACTACATCAGAAAACACATATGCAACTTTTGCATGTGTTTTACAAGTGATTTTCTGCCTTGTTTCAGTTTTGTCCTCTGAAATCATAGTCATGCAAATAAAAGTCCAATAATTAAAACAAGTGTTGCATTTTTAGTGCAATAACATTGACCATGTAAGCAGGATCTTTCAGAAACACACTGCTCTTTTCTGTAATGCAGCGCTTTGATGTGATTAGCTTCATAGAATATAATGGAAACTATTTTCTCTGTGCTTTTGGGGTGCTGTGAAAAATGTATTTTATCGTAGTTACAACATATTGGTGTAAACGGGCCCCAAACATTGAATTGACTTCTATTTGTATGTTTATGAATCTGATCAGATCTTGGACATCTGTCTTCCTGCATCTATACCTAGTCTTATAGGGGCTATATACACAATGATTTTATATATGATCATATTGTTGATCGATTAGCTGTCCAGGCATAAAAATACACTCTCAAGATCGAAGAAATGGTCTGATGCACCATACATTTAACAATCATATTGATCTATCTACTTTTTGGTTGGATTTTTGGTCATGATCGATCAGTATAATTTCAATTAAATTGATCAGTTTTGCTTCAAATCAATTGATGACACTTGGGGTTGATTTACTGAAACTGGATAGTGCAAAATCTGAAGCAGCTGTGCATGGTAGCCAATCAGCTTCCAGGTTTTTTTTCTCAAAGCTTAATTGAACAAACTGAAGTTAGAAGCTGATTGGCTACCATGCTGAGCTGCGCCAGATTTTGCAATCTCCAGTTTTAGTAAATGAACCCCCAGCAAGTGTCTTTTTGATAATTCTTAGAATTGATTGTATTGTCTAATTTTTTGAAGAGTCATTCAAACAGATCATTTGTGCATGGACAACATTAGTCAAGTCATTAGATCACTGGAGACCAAGGTCATGTGTACACAGGTGATGCTTCCAGCTCTCACCCATTCGTTCATATATTTTCTGAATTTTGAGTTTTGACCCACATACAGCTGTTTCATCTTTCTTGAGCTCTTCCTTTCTTAAAGAAGATTTATCATTATATATGTTTTTTGTTTACTTATTTCCCATAGTTTCTAAGTGCTTTATAATTCTAGTTATGAGGTTCCACTTGCCCCTCTTCCCTCCTGTCATGGTTGATCGGCAACAGCTATCATACCTCCCAACTTTTTGAGATGGGAATGAGGGACACCTATCAGCAAAAGTATGCAAGCACTTTACTGAGACAAGCAACAGCAAGAGGAATGCAGAGGTTGACATGACCTCCCTCTCTCTGCTTTCCCCTTGCTGTTGCTTGTCTCGAGAAAGTGCTCACAGCTGGGGCAACCCACAGATTTGAATCAGTCATCTCCTTCATAGCTGTTGTCAGAACGGTCTGGTAAAAGGGATACTTAGGGTTTGGTAACCTGAACTATTTGGCTCAACTCAAGATAATTCTGCCTACCCATCACCTCCGCCCTCTGCCAAAAAAGAGCACCACAGTGGTCAATATGAATGCTGCCATTGGACAGGTGGATGGCATGGCTTATTATTATTATTATTACTATTATTATTATTATTATTATTATCCATATTGCTTGTTTGCTATGCCTTGTGCATTAGGATTTTAGAGTAGTGGAACATTATTCTTGTTATATACAGTTATATATCAGGTACAGTGTCTTAAAAAAGTATTCATACCCCTTGAAATTTTCCACATTTTGTCATTGTCAGAAACCATGAATCAGAACGAGACAGAAGTACAGTTAAATCACACTTGTTTAATAATAAAAGTATATAGAACAAACGTAGTCAAAACATAGCTAAAGTTCAGTAACCGGAAAGGATAGTCAGACAAGCCAGAAATTCAGGAGGCCAGAGATCAGCATAATGGAAAAACAAGCAGGATCTGGAGCCAGAAGGAGTGTCAGCCAAGCAAGTCTTCAACAGGAATGCGGGAGATCTCTGTGAGTCTCTGTGATGTTGACCAAGGCGAAGGCAGAGATCATCTGGGCTGGACGGCTTAAGTAGGCAGGACTGACAAGCAGGATATCAACAACAGGTGAGTCACTGTGGTGAGAAAGGAGCTGGCAATTAGCCGACAGCTGCTTGGCCAGCTCAGAGAAGGAAGGGTTGAGCCCAGCCCTGAAAGTCATGTTACAACCAAAAGCGTAAATGTATTTTATTGGGATTTTATGTGATAGGCCAACACAAAGTGGCACATAATTGTGAAGTGGAAGGAAAATGATAAATCGTTTTTAATTTTTTTTAATCTTATCTTATCTTATTTTTTATATCTGAAAAGTGTGGTGTGCATTTGTATTCAGCCCCCCTAAGTCAATACTTTGCAGAACCACCTTTCACTGTAATTACAACTTTGCACATCTAGAGAATTACATTTTTGCCCATTCTTTCATTAATTTTTGAAAAATAGCACAAGCTCTGTCAGAGTGGATGGAGAGGGTCTGTGAACAGCAATTCTCAAGTCTTGCCACAGATTCTCAATTGGATTTAGGTCTGGATTTTGACTGGGCCATTCTAAAATATGAATATGCTTTGATCTAAACCACTTCATTGTAGCTCTGGCTGTATGTTTAGGGTCATTGTCCTGCTGGAAGGTGAACCTCTGCCCCGGTCTCAAGATTTTTGCAGACTCTAACAGGTTTTCTTCTAAGATTGCCCTGTATTTGGCTCCATCCATCTTCTCATCTACTCTGACTAGCTTCCCTGTCCCTGCTGAAGAAAAGCATCCGCACAACATGATGCTGACACCACCATGTTTCACATGGGGATGGTGTGTTCAGGGTGATGTGCAGTGTTAATTTTTCGCCACGCATAGCGTTTTGCTTTTAGACCGAAAAGTTAAATTTTGGTCTCATCTGACCAGAGCACCTTCTTCCACATGTTTGCTGTGTCCCCCTCATGGCTTTTCGCAAACTTCAGATGGGACTTCTTATGGTTTTCTTTCAACAATGGCTTTCTTCTTGCCACTCTTAAATAATGGCCAGATTTGTGGAGTGCACGACTAATAGTTGTCCTGTATACAGATTCTCCCACCTGAACTGTGGATCTCTGCAGCTCCTCCAGAGTTACCATGGGCCTCTTGGATGCTTCTCCAATTAATGCTCTCCTTGCCCGGCCTGTCAGTTTTGGTGGACGGCCATGTCTTGGTAGGTTTGCAGCTGTGCCATACTCTTTCCATTTTCGGATGATGAATTGAACAGTGCTCCGTGAGATGTACAAAGCCTGGGATGTATTTTTATAACCTAACCCTGCTTTAAACTTCTCCCCAACTTTATCCTTGACCTGTCTGGTGTGTTCCTTGGCCTTCGTGATGCTGTTTGTTCACTAAGGTTCTCTAACAAACCTCTGAGGCCTTCACAGAACAGCTGTATTTATACTGAGATTAAATTACACACAGGTGGACTCTATTTACTAATTGGGTGACTTCAGAAGGCATCTGGTTCCACTAGATTTTAGTTAGGGGCATCAGAGTAAAGGGGGCTGAATACACATGCATGCCACACTTTTCAGATATTTATGATTTGAAAAGCATTTATAATTTTCCTACCACTTCACAATTATGTGCCACTTTGTGTTTGTCTATATCATGGGTGCTCAACCTGTGGCCCTCCAGCTGTTGCAGAACTACAAGTCCCATCACACCTCTGCCTTTGGGAGTCATGCGTGCAACTGTCAGTGGCTTGCAATGCCTCATGGGACAATAGCTCCGCAATAGCTGGAAGGCCACAGGTTGAGCCCCCATGGTCTGTATTATAAAATCCCAATAAAATACATTTATGTTTTTGGTTGTAACATGACAAAATATGGAAAATTTCAAGGGGTACGAATACTTTTTCAAGGCACTGTATATATCAGGTAACTGTTCCATTCATTATCAGTAAAAGGTTGTGCTGCATGCATATGACTTGTGACACTTGTATTTGATGCTGTAACCTTTTCTAATGTGTCATATTTTTTAGAGCAGAAGATGGGGAGATCCACCCAGAGATCTGCAGACTTTATATCCAGCTTCAGTGCTGCCTAGAAATGTATACAACTGAAATGCTGAAATCTATGTGTCTTCTGAGCTCCCTCCAGTACCAGCGGAAAGGTAACCGTTAACTTTTCTCAGTGGTCAGATTAGATTCAGTAGTAACTGTATAGCTGTGAAGGAGGGGGTGAGTGTAGAATAGCTGTGCATTTATTATAGAGACCGTTTCACCAACTTAAAAAAGCAAAAGCACATAAAAATCAAGTATTTTTAAAGATGCTTACGACTTAAATGCAGTAGTTTCCTATTTCCGTAAACAACGTTTTATTCACTTGCAATGTGCCCTTGAACTTGGTAGGTAATTTGATCACTTCAGCAAGAATTGATAACCTAGCACAGCCACAGTTCTTCCTCCCTTTCGACACATAATAGCCTTCTCTTCTGAGAGCTGTCTAATTACTATCTGTGCTGGCCCAGATCCCTCTCCCCTTATTTCCGTACATACCATTGTATGTAGCTGCTGGGAAGGGGAATACTATAGATTGTCACTTGAGTGACATCTGAGTCTGCAGGGAGTGCTGACATCACATCCCAAGATGGCGGCACCCAGCAGCAGTCTTAGGGCTTTTGGGTGTCTTCATAAGGGAGGCTTTTATAGGTAAATAACACACATAAAATACATTAACTGCATGTATAATCTTATAAAAAAGACTCTTGTTGAAATGAATGGTCTGGAGATAGGGTCTCCTTAAAGCAGAACTAAAGGCAAAACTTTTTTTTATCCTTTTGATTAGAGTAAGGGATTTAACCCTTGTCAGCTTTATTTTTGTTTTCCCATTGGGAAAAAAATTACAAATTTCCTGTCCCATAGCCAAAACAGGAAGTGAGAGGGAATCCCTAGTTGTCAGCAGGACCACTAGTACTAATGTCCCATTGGAAGAGTTCCCTCTAATCCTGTTCTGGGGACAACTCCAAATTTTGGAGTTTTTTTTAGTTTCAGTGATAATGGTAAACAGGACAAGAAGAGAGGGTTAGTCTCCCTAAAGGGGACACAGACTGATAAAAACCTGATAGGGTCCTAATCCCTCTCTGCTTTATCCAAAACTACATTAAATGTGCCTTTAGTTATACTTTAAGTATGGAAGATGGGCTACATTCAAGATACTAACTATAATTTACAAAGCCATCCACAACCTGGCCCCCAGCTACATCACTCTCAAAATACCAACCTAATCGTTCTCTTCACTCCTCCCAAGACCTCCTGCTCTCAAACTCCCTTGTCACCTCATCCCATGCTTGCCTTCAGGACTTCTCCAGAGCCTCTCCCATCCTCTGCAATGCTCTACCTGTATCTGTCCGATGTTCTCCTACTGTAGCCACCTTCAGAAGATCCCTGAAAACTCATCTCTTCAGAGAAGCCTATCTGGCCCCCACCTAACAACTGTACATTTATTTTTCAATCAGCATATCGCCCACAGTTATTACCTCTTGTATGTCTTGACCTTCCCTCTTAGAATTTAAGGAGCAGGGCCCTCTGATTCCTACTGTATTAAAGTGTATTGTATTTGTACTGTCTACCCCCAAGTTGTAAAGTGCTGCGTAAGCTGTTGGCGCTATATAAATCCTGTATAATAATAAATAATAATAATACATACTTATCGTGCAGGGAAAATTCCATATACACAAAGCAGGTTGTCCCAGGGTGGGATTAACCCTTTCGCTGCCAGGCCCTGTTCTCCATTTTGTACTCTCTGGTGACCAGACCATTTTTGCAATTTTTCCTTTGCTTTTTTATTTTTCACTTATAGCTTTCAAGGTTTGTAAAAGACCCTCCAAACCATATATTTTCTGAAAGCATATGATCAGCAGAATAAAAAGAAGGTGCTACTGATTTCTAATGTCCCACGATATTTGCGCAAATGTTTATCAAATCAATATTTTTGCTAAAAATCCACTAAAATCATTATTAGCAGATATATAAACAGCAAATTTTACAAAATTCCTACTAAATATAAAAGCTTAACCTGAGTTAATAAATAACAAATATTTGTAATTTTTACATTGCGCCTTTATGCAAAATGGTGAAAATCGGATATATGCAAAAATGTAAATATTAAAATTTCTCTAAAAATCAGAAAGTTTTCATATTTCCTTACAGAATTTGTGTAAGACCCCCAAAACCATATATGTTCTGAAAGCATATGACCTCTGGAATAAAAAGAAGGTGCTACTGATTTTTTAGACCCCGCGGTATTTGCGCAAATGTTTATCAAACCAATATATTCACAAAAAATACACTAAAACCATTATTAGCAGATAAAAACACAGCTAATTTTCCAAAATTTCTGCTAAATCCCTACTAAATATAAAATCTTAACCTGTTAGGAGTTAATAAATAGCAAAAAGTTTAAATTTTTACATTGTGCCTTTTTGTAAAATGGTGAAGCTTAAACGTACGCAAAAATGTAAATATAAAAGCCTAACCTGTATGGAGTTAAAGGGGTTGTAAAAGTAAAAGTTTTTTAACTGTACAACCCCTTACATCCGACAATACCAGCCCCCCCCCGTTTTACTTACCTGACCCCTCGAAAGTCCCGCGCTCGCCCCCGACATCCTCTTCACCACTCAGCCTGGCCGTGGATTGGTTACAGTGGATGAATTGAAAGCAGCGCAGCCATTGCCTCGCGCTGCTGTCAATCACATCCAATGACACGGCGCGCCAGGGGGCAGGGCCGAGTGATACAGTGAGCAGCTATGGCCGCCGGCTGTATCACGGGAGCGTGCCCGCAAGCACTCAACACCATGCGAGGGAGCTCGCATGAAGGTGTTAAGTCCTTGTGGGGGGGGGGGGAGCTGAGACAGCCGCCGAGGGACCCCAGAAGACCAGGTTCGGGGCCACTCTGTGCAAAACGAGCTGCACAGTGGAGGTAAGTATAACATGTTTGTTATTTAAAAAAAAAACATATATATCTTTAGTGATCCTTTAATAAATAACAAATATTTGTACATTTTAAATTGTGTCTTTTTGTAAAATGGTGAAAATTCAACGTACCCAAAAATTTCACAAAAAATCTGGAGATTTTCATTTTTCACTTACAGCTTTCAGAGTTTGTAAAAGACCCCCCAAACCATATATTTTCTGAAAGCATATGACCTCTGGAATAAAAAGAAGGTTCTACTGATTTTTTAGGCCCCACTGTATTTGTGCAAATGTTTATCAAAATAATATTTTTGCAAAAAATACACTAAAACCATTATTAGCAGATGAAAACACAGCTAATTTTACAAAATTCCTGCTAAATTCCAACTAAATATAAAAGCTTAACCTGTATGGACTTAATACATAACAAATATCTGTAATTTTTACATTGCTCCTTTTTGCAGAATGGTTAAAATCGAACGTGCACAAAAATGTAAATATCCAAATTCCTCAAAAAATCTGAAGGTTTTCATTTTTCCCTTACAGTATTCAAAATTTGTGAAAGACCCCAAAACCATATATTTTCTGAAAGCATAGGACCAGTAGAATAAAAAGAAGGTGCAACTAATTTTTAAGTCCCCACGATATTTGCGCAAATGTTTACCAAAGAAATATTTTGGCTAAAAATACACTAAATTCATTAGCAGATACAAACACATCAAATTTTCAAATGTCTGCTAAGTTCCTACTAAATATAAAAGCTTAACCTGTATTGAGTTAATAAATAACAAATATTTGTAAATTTTAAATTGCATCTTTTGAGAAATAGTGAAAATTGGACGTACGCAAAAGTTTCTTAGAAAATCTGGAGGTATTCCTTTTCACTTACAGCTTTCAGAATTTGTAAAAGACCCCCCAAACCATACATTTTCTGAAAGCACATGGCCAGTAGTATAAAAATAAGGTGCTGCTGATTTTTAAGGCAGCGCGATATTTGCGCACATGTTTATCAAAACAATATTTTCGCTAAAAATACACTAAAATTAATAATAATGCATATAAACACAACATAACAATATTCCTGCTAAATTGCTACTAAAGCATTGTTCACATATGGCATACTAAAGTGTACGCCCATGGGGGGCCATTTTTACCCGCACAGGAATGCACAGGTGTTCCATGCACCCCCATACAGGCAGTCCCATTTATGTCAATTGGAATGCAACGGCTGCACAGGCATAGCTGCTGTTTCCAATCTGACATTTGTGTGCGTGTGGGAACACAACCCCGAACGCGGAGAGTGTGAGCTCAGGGACATGCAAGCGGACCTACATGGATGTAAAATTGGGAGAAAAGGCTCTGTTCATGCAGTTGCTACATCCCAAATGACATCAATGGGACGGCCTGCACAGAGATGCACGGAACACCTGTGTGCCCCTGTAAAGGTACGCTGTGTATGCCCTGTGTGAACAAGGCCTTAGGCCCCTTTCACACAAGCACACTGATCGGGTCTGCCTGTCTGTTTTTTAGGTGGGCCCAATCTGACCACCCATTGTTCTCTATAGAGGCTGATGTAAATGGACATGTGTCCGTTTACACCCGCCTACATCCGATCCAGCCAGTCTGCTAAAAACAGATGGATGGGGATTCCATTCCCCATCCATCTAGCAGATCGGATCGGATGGTATCGGATGGAAATGTCGGTGGTCCGTTTCCATCGAATCTCCCCATAGAAAATAATGGCTGTGTCCGTGTCTGCTCTGCATCAGTGGAACGGACATGGACCTGTAATCTGCCTGCACAGTGGGGATCAGCAGACAGATCCCCCGCTGAGTAGGCGGATCTGCTTGACAGAGTCTGCTCCATGTGAAAGGGGTTTTACCAGGAGCGGCCGGTCCATTAGGGGTGCTGGGGCGCCGACCCCTGCAGGGTGCCGGACTCATATGCTTGTATGAGGTTTTTTATTCAAGCCATATGATTAGAGCCTGAGGCTCTAATTGGCTTGAAAAAGGTTAGGCTCGGGCGCAGAGCATTGCACCCCGAACCCACCCACTTGTGACAATAGCAAATTAATATTCGCTATTGCCTTCCGTTCTCTCCTCCTGGCCAATCAGGATGGATCAGGTTGGCCGGGAGGAAAAACTGAGGAAGCCGTGGGGGGGGGGGGCATCACCACCGTGGAGGGGTGAGTGCGGGCGGACGTGGGGGGGGTCTTACTATGTTTGTTTGTGTTTCTATTTAAAAAATGTTTACTTTTTAAATTTTTTTGTTGTTTTTTTTTGTGGGTGGGGATGTCTTTGGTGAGATATCAGAGGTCTAAACAGACCCCCATATCTCTTTTTTTGAGACAGTGAAAGGGACTGAAGATAGTCCCTTTCTCTGTAGCTCTTTACTTGAATGAATAAGGAATCTGTATAGAGATTCTATTCATTCATAAAATGACAGTTTGATATATAGTAATACTTGTGGTTACTATATATCAGCTGTCAGTGGATATAGGAGCTTTCTCTGCCTATATCCACGATACTGTACTGTACAACAGGGGGGCGCTGGGTAAACATTATTATTAAGCCCCCCCCCAAGCCTCAACTTTACTCGCACCGTTCCCCCCCTCCTCCCCCCCCCCCCGCGATCCCCAGCCTGTCAGATTGCCGGAGATCAAAGCGGCCAGCATCTACAGGCTGCGGGAGGGGAAGGAGGGATACTGCTGGAGTGGTGATGGATCAGAGGTGCGGGGGCCGGTACTGGGGGGGTGATGTAACTGAAGGGGGGCACATCTGGAACCCCCCCCAAGCCCCATGCAGCACCTGAAGCTGGCGGGAGCGGCAGTGGGAGGATGGAAACTTTTAAAAGTAGCTGCAGGGGATCCCTTTGCGGGGTGGGGGTGTCGGATCGGGTGGAGGGGGGTTATTAGTGCTGGGGGGGAAGGGGGGTGAAGGGGATAGGTAAGAAGAGTGGGGGGAGTTATAGATGGAAGGGAGCTGCAGGGGGTGGGGGTGGGGGGCTGGGGACAGGGAAGGGGCAGCATGAGTGGGGGGGCGGTCACATTGAAGGTTAATAACTCGGATCAGCAGGTTATAATCTGATCAGAGTTATAGAATTGTTCAGCAGAGTTGGACTTGGCCACCTGCAGGCACTTTTGTAGGTCTGTACGGTGTACAGACTTGGCAGTGAAAGGGTTAAAGTGTAACTAAAGGCAAAACTTTTTTTTTTTGCATAGAGTGGAGAGGGATTAGAACACTTGACAGTTTTTATTGCTGTCTGTGCCCCAGTTAAGGAGATTCACCCTCTCTATTTGTCCTGTTTACCATAATCATTGAAAGTGAAAGTAAAAGAAAATACCACATTTGGGTTGTCCCCAGAAAAGCAACAGAGGAATATTATTCCAATGGGAGCACTAGTTCTGGTGACTTTAATTTGCAAGGATTTTGCTGTCACTTCCTGTTTGGCTATGGGAAAGGAAGTAAAGGGAAATCTCTGCATTTCAAAGGCATGTCCTTCTTTACCAGAGGGCTGTGATGAAGAAGGACATGCTTTCGAAACGCGCTAGCCAGCAGGGACCCTGGTGAGGCCCTCCTATGCTCGAGTGGTCAGAGAGTGCAACCAAGTTGAGTTGCCTGATGAGCGCTTTTACTATCTATGTTTATGAGTAGTACCAATTCATTTTATTCTATCTTAAATAAAATTTGTGGGATAAAGCACTAGGCCTATGCGCCCTTTTTCTTTCATCTATCTTTACAGTTAATTCAGGCTTGCAAGCCTATTCAGGTTCTGAACTTTGAACATTTGTCCACTTCGATGAATTAGCTATATTTCTCTAATACAATGTTCCAAAAAACATATGCCATTAAATACCTATTATTTTATTGTGTTCTTATTCTAAAGGAAAAGAGCAGTGTGTTGGTCCAAAGATAATAGACTACAAAATGGATGAGAGTTCTGAAGTTCCAATCTTAGAAGACACATCTTCATCCCCAGTAGATGTCCAGCAGTGTTGGCAGGTTTCCACAGACATTGACAACACGGAGAGGTACATGGACTCTTTTGGCCACTAAGTATTGGATATGACTTTCCATGCCTATATATACCAGATTCCTTTGATATGCAATTTTCATTAAAAGTAACCTGTTTGTGTGTTTTATAATCATTTGGTAATTTTGAATTACAGAGGTTTTTGGTAGGTTTACTTTCAGGGCAAAGCAACACTGCTGTTATGTGGAACATATCACATGCTGCTTCATATCTGGAGAGTAAATGGAATGATGGGGAGGAATGGTGAGTATGTATATGCTGGGGAGGGGGGTTTAAAGTCTTCTGTTCCTACATTGACAAAACACAGGTTTGCTTTTAAGCACAACTCTGGGAAAATTATACATTGCCATGGGGCTGTGCCTGTGCTGCTAGATTTTAAGTGGTTTTAAAGCCTAAATGTCTTTTACTTTAATGCATTCTATGCATTAAGGTAAAAAAAACCTTTTGTGTAACAGAATCCCCCGCCCCCCTTATATTTACCCGAGCCCATTCACAATCCAGCGATGTGCATGAGAGCTGGACAGATTGATAGCAGCAGGAGCCACTGGCTCCCACTGCTGTCAATCAAATACTGTGACAAGGAGTGGGGCGGGGCCGAGCCACCCGGTCTGTGTCAATGGACACAGACAAGGTGGCTCAGGAGCAGCTTCCTGTGGGGGCACTCGCCGAAGAGAAGCGCCAGCGGTGGACCCCAGAAAAAGAGAATCGGGGGTGCTCTGTGCAAAATCATTGCACAGGGCAGGCAAGTATGACATGTTTATTATTTTATTTTTTTATGAAAAGAACCTTTAATATCACTTTAATTGCTTGTTTAGGTCTAGGGGACATGGAAAAGAAGATCTGCCTACCTCCACTGCCCTTCTAGACCAGTCCCCGCAGCAATCTCATCTCCCCTATGCTCCAGCAGTCTAATGCCCCGTACACACGGTCGGATTTTCCGATGGAAAATGTGTGATAGGACCTTGTTGTCGGAAATTCCGACCGTGTGTAGGCTCCATCACACATTTTCCATTGGATTTTCCGACACACAAAGTTTGAGAGCTTGCTATAAAATTTTCCGACAACAAAATCCGTTGTCGGAAATTCCGATCGTGTGTACACAAATCCGACGCACAAAGTGCCACGCATGCTCAGAATAAATTAAGAGACGAAAGCTATTGGCCACTGCCCCATTTATAGTCCCGACGTATGTGTTTTACGTCACCGCGTTTAGAACGATCGGATTTTCCAACAACTTTGTGTGACCGTGTGTATGCAAGACAAGTTTGAGCCAACATCCGTTGGAAAAAATCCTAGGATTTTGTTGTCGGAATGTCCGAACAAAGTCCGACCGTGTGTACGGGGCATAAGGCCCTGACGTCATCTAGCTCAATGCAGGGTCTATATTTCTGCATTGGGATGTGGTGATGCTGAAGGACAGTCCACCACCAGAGTGTGGGGGAGCCAAGGATCAGGTGAGTTAAAGTGAAAACACTTTCCCCTAGACTAAACAAGTAGTTAAACTGCAAGGGATCATTTTTATGTTTCCCAGAGTTGGGCTTTAAACTGAAATAAAACAATATATCTTGTAATATCATAGTTCCCTGCAAAGAAGGTAAATAGTTAAGTCTCCCACTGATTGCACTGACAAACATTGCTCTGATATTGAGGAGTCACTGCTTGAAGTCTATTCAGAAGCCAGCACGCCTGGGAGCCTCAATCTCCTGGTTTCCTGCTGTGCTCAGTGGTCCTTCCCACTGACCCGCACGTCACTTCTGTATTCTGTAGTAATATGAAGGTCAGCACAGACAGCGGGAGAGGCAAGTATAGTTCTTTTGTTGCAGGTGATAATTTTAGTGTACTGTACGTGACAATCACTTCAAAGTAAATGTTCATCTTTAAAAAAAAAAAAAAAAAAGGGTCTCCCACAGTACACAGAACATGGAGATGCAATTATTTTAGTAAATATAAACTGCTAAATACCTTTCTTCATCAGCAGTATATAGCAGTCTTGTGACTTCTATCAGGTTAAAGCTTGTAGGAGGAGTTTTCATTCTCCTCAGCTTGTCCTATGAGGCTGCATGACCTCTGACCCTTTGTCTGGACAGTGCTGATTGGCCACATGCACCCCCTCCCCCCAACAAATAAAAAACTATCTAACAGTGCTGATTGGCCACATGCATCCTCCCCCAAAAAATAAGAAAAACTCTCTAACAATACACACCAAACTGAGCATGTGCAGAGTGCCCCCGAGTTGTCTGTACTATCAGGAGATGGATTGGGGACAGATAAGGAGGAAAATTGGGGGGATGTTGTACTTTAATTTTACTAAGCCTTTTATCCTTGAAACACCTTTTACTAATCTTTTATAATTTAACTCATTGTTAAATGTATCTCATCAAAATAATGGTTTCGTTCAGAAGGCACCCGTATCACTTATTAAAGTGTTTACTAAACCCAGGACCCTGCATTCAGTATATCTGATCTCCCACAGTACACAGAACATGGAAATTCAATTAGTTTAGTAAATATAAACTGCTAAATACCTTTTCTCATCAGCAGTATATAGCAGTCTTGTGACTTTTATCAGTGTCTGGTTAAAGCTTGTAGGAGGAGATTTCATTCTCCCCTGATTGTCCTATGAGGCTGCTGGATCCCTGACCCTCTGCTTGCACAGTGCAGACTGGCCCTGTGCTAATCACATGCACCCTCCCAAGAAAAAAAAAAAAACTCTCTAGCAACACACACCAAACTGAGCATATGCAGCTTTCTCCTGAGGCTCTATTCTATCAGCAGACAGATTGGGGATTGTGGAAGAAGGGGAGAATCAGAGAATTCAGAATATTAACCCCTTAGGTTCCACAGTGAGTATAACAAGCATGCTTTACTGCATATACAGACTGATTTTAGTGTTGTAGGTTTAGCAGTGGTGTAGCGTGGGGGGTGGGGAGGGGGCTGTGTGTCACTACTGGCTGCCTCCTCCTCAATTTACTTTCCTGTGTCCCCGCGCTCTGGCTGCCATGTTCAGTCTCCGGTGCCCTGTGATTGGGCGTATGGGGTCATGTGCGGCGGCGGGGCTGGCCTGTCCACGATCACGGTAGATTCTGGAGTCCCACCTCTGCACATGTTCAGTCTCCGGCACCCTGTGATTGGGCGAATGGGGTCATGTGCGGAGACGGGACTCCAGGAGCAACCGCGATCGTTAACAGGCCAGCCCCGCGGCCACACATGACCCCATACACCCAATCACAGGGTGCCGGAGTCTGAACATGGTGGAGCGCGGGGGACACAAGAAATGGAGATTGTGAGCCGCTGCTGTCTTCTCCTCCTGCCCTCTGGAATGATGGAGAACTAAGAAGAGAAGATGAGACTCCCTCGTGATCATGAGAGTCATGTTGCTGGCCCGGGGGGTGGACGGTCTGGGGAGAGGGAGCAGCCAGCCAGAGAGAGGGAGTAGAAGAGCAGCTAGAGTCATGCAGTGTAGTGGTCAGTATAGGAATACTGTAGGTAGGATAGTATAGTGGTCAGTGTAGTGGACAGTATAGTGATCAGTGTAGTGGAAAGTGTAGTGTAATGGTCAGTATAGGAATCAGGTAGGTCAGTGTAGTGGTTAGTGTAGTGTAGTGGACAGTATAGTAGTCAGTGTAGTTCTCAGTATAGTGGACAGTATAGTATAGTGGTCAGTGTAGTGTAGTGGACAGTATAGTGGTCAGTGTAGTGTAGTGAACAGTATAGTGTAGTGGTCAGTATAGTGGACAGTATAGTGTAGTGGACAGTATAGTGGTCAGTGTAGTGTAGTGGACAGTATAGTGTAATGGTCAGTATAGTGGACAGTATAGTGTAGTGGACAGTATAGTGGTCAGTGTAGTGGACAGTATAGTGGTCAGTGTAGTGGACAGTATAGTGGACAGTATACTGTAGTGGTCAGTATAGTGGACAGTGTAGTGTAGTGGACATTATAGAGGTCAGTGTAGTGGACAGTATAGTGGTCAGTGTAGTGGACAGTATAGTGGTCAGTGTAGCGTAGTGGTCAGTATAGTGGACAGTGTAGTGTAGTGGGCAGTATAGTGGACAGTAGAGTGTAGTGGTCAATATAGTGGTCAGTGTAGTGTAGTGGGCTGTATAGTGGACAGTATAGTGGTCATTGTAGTGTAGTGGACAGTATAGTGGTCATTGTAGTGTAGTGGACAGTATAGTGGTCAGTGTAGTGGACAGTATAGTGGTCAGTGTAGTGAACAGTATAGTGGTCAGTGTAGCGTAGTGGTCAGTATAGTGGACAATGTAGTGTAGTGGGCAGTATAGTGGACAGTAGAGTGTAGTGGTCAATATAGTGGTCAGTGTAGTGTAGTGGGCTGTATAGTGGACATTATAGTGGACAGTATAGTGTAGTGGACAGTATAGAGGTCATTGTAGTGTAGTGGACAGTATAGTGGTCAGTGTAGTGGACAGTATAGTGGTCAGTGTAGTGAACAGTATAGTGGTCAGTGTAGCGTAGTGGTCAGTATAGTGGACAGTGTAGTGTAGTGGGCAGTATAGTGGACAATAGAGTGTAGTGGTCAATATAGTGGTCAGTGTAGTGTAGTGGGCTGTATAGTGGACAGTATAGTGTAGTGGACAGTATAGTGGTCATTGTAGTGTAGTGGACAGTATAGTGGTCAGTGTAGTGAACAGTATAGTGGACAGTGTAGTGTTGTGGCCAGTATAGTGGACAGTAGAGTGTAGTGGTCAATATAGTGGGCAGTGTAGTGTAGTGGACAGTATAGTGGTCAGTGTAGTGGTCAGTATAGTGGTCAGTATAGTGGACAGTATAGTGTAGTGGACAATATAGTGGTCAGTGTAGTGGACAGTATAGTGGTCAGTATAGTGGTTAGTGTAGTGGTCAGTATAATGGACAGTAGAGTGTAGTGGTCAATATAGTGCACAGTATAGTGATCAGTATAGTGGACAGTATAGTGTAGTGGACAGTATAGTGGTTAGTGTAGTGGACAGTATAGTGGTCAGTGTAGTGGACAGTATAGTGGTCAGTGTAGTGGACAGTATAGTGTAGTGGACAGTGTAGTGTAGTGGACAGTAGAGTGTAGTGGACAGTATAGTTGTCAGTGTAGAGGACAGTATAGTGGACAGTATAGTGGTCAGTGTAGTGTAGTGGACAGTATAGTGGTCAGTGTAGTGGACAGTATAGTGTAGTGGTCAGTATAGGAATCAGGTTGGTTAGTACTATTGTAGGAAGGGAAGGGACAGGACTCAGAGAGTACTAAAAGTCCGCAAGTTAGGGGCGCAAATTACTTGCCTTGCCCCGGGCGCTGACAACCCATGCAGGCACAAATAAGCAAAAGCAGTTTTCTAGTATATCTTTGTAATAATGTAAAATGTTGTTAATATTTTGCACTTATTTTCAAAATATTAATGGGAATAAAAAATGTATAAAAAATTTTAAATAATCAAATAACATGTTGGTATGATCAATTTTTGAATATTGTTCAATGAGGATATAGCAATACCACTATGCACATGTTGTGACAAGGTTACAATTTTGGAACCAGAAAATTAAAATAAAACATTATTATCTGGAACGTGTTTTATTAATGTACTCAAGAGGATGGTAGGTGTATTTGAAGAACCACTAGAAAGTATGTCAATCAGAAAGGGAAATAGGTCACTGCACTCTGGGATTCAGCAACTTTTCTTACCTATTAAATAGTGGCAGGGATCACCTCTGACATGTTCCATGCTGAAATGTGTTGGAGGTGACCCCTAATATTATTACAGGTACTTATATTGTACTGCCAATTTACACAGTGCTTTACATACAGTATAAATATATATATATATATATATATATATGTAGCACTAACTCTCGGTGGAGCTGTTGGTTTAAGCGGGCTTGTTACCTTCCCTCTCGACACCCCTGTTTCACCTCCACCGGGTCTAGGGTTCCATTGAGTTTACCTCTGGACGATAAAAGTGCCAACACTTGAGTACGTTTTCAATGCTTTATTGAACCAAGTAACAAAGGAAGTAGCAGGAAAGAGGCAGGAGGGAAGCTGCAGGGAAGCTCAAATACCTTTCTTTAGGATTTTTGAGAACGTCCTTTAAAGTTGAATATTATAATCGGATGCAATCCCCTTGTGGGACACAATCTTTGCTCGCCTGGATAGGCCTCTCTCACTTGCCTAGCAGCCAGTACGTAGCACAAACAAAAGTCTCTGCCACAGACTTGCTTGAAATAAACTCGTACGATCCTCTGCCACAGGATGTATTAAATTTTGCGGTGAATGTCAGACACAGTACTTGGACCTCTAAGCCAACCCGGCAGTACTATGCTGTAGAACTACTTTAGGATACGTCCTCCAACCGAGTCACCAGGCCCCTCTCCAGACCAGCACTCTGCATGATCCTTCCATGACGGGTCCTCTCCTGGGATCTTCTCGGTTGTCCAGCTTCTTCACTGTGGATAGACAGCTCAGGAACATTCCTCGGCTGCTGTGGTAGGCCCCAGACATGCTTCTGGGCCCGCCCACGCTCCGCAGCGACGCGGGCCTCCGGAACGGAGGACCACGAGGTAGCACTCTAACGCATACCTGTCTGCCAGGAGGGCCAGCAGGTGGCTGTAAAACGAACCCTAAAACATGGCGTCTGTCCCATAAATACCCTCTCCCAGAATGCAACTCGGAGGACCACCTCCACCGAGTTGTCTCTGGGACAGAGGAGCACCCATACGCTTCGACACGTTGCCCTTCCAACACCAGCCAATGGTAACAGCGACACCCACCTGCTCAGTGTGGAACCACACGCAACGTCAGCCAAGCTAGAACAGAGGCAAATCTAACTCCCCTAACAAGCAATTCACTAAATTTACCTATCAGATGGTAGATCATAAATCTACCAGCGCTACATATTCCCCCCAGTACAATAGACGTTGTCCCCAACGTCTGTCCAAAAATAATGATAATAACTCCCAAGCCTGGGAGTAGGTATTTGAGCTTAAAACTTGGATAGATAGAGAAGAAGGAAAGACAGTGGAAATACATTATGAGATTAACATCTATAAAACAATATGTTCACGTCCATAAACAAAACCATCCTATGACTGTACACAACAGTCTATCACTATCTATCTAGCTGAAAAGCCTCACAGCTTGATAGGAGATCAAATGGTTCCTGAAAAGGAAAACATATTAAACACACATACAGCGGCTTGCGAAAGTATTCGGCCCCCTTGAACTTTTCAACCTTTTGCCACATTTCAGGCTTCAAACATAAAGATATAAAATTTTAATTTTTTGTGAAGAATCACCAACAAGTGGGACACAATTGTGAAGTGGAACGAAATCTATTGGATATTTTAAACTTTTTTAGCAATTAAAAAACTGAAAAGTGGTGCGTGCAAAATTATTCGGCCCCTTTACTTTCAGTGCAGCAAACTCACTCCAGAAGTTCAGCAAGGATCTCTGAATGATCCAATGTTGTCCCAAATGACTGATGGTGATAAATAGAATCCACCTGTGTGTAATCAAGTCTCTGTATAAATGCACCTGCTCTGTGATAGTCTCAGGGTTCTGTTGAAAGTGCAGAGAGCATCATGAAGACCAAGGAACACACCAGGCAGGTCCGTAATACTGTTGTGGAGAAGTTTAAAGCCGGATTTGGATACAAAAAGATTTCCCAAGCTTTAAACATCCCAAGGAGCACTGTGCAAGCGATCATTTTGAAATGGAAGGAGTATCAGACCACTGCAAATCTACCAAGACCTGGCTGTCCCTCTAAACTTTCAGCTCAGACAAGGAGAAGACTGATCAGAGATGCAGCCAAGAGGCCCATGATCACTCTGGATGAACTGCAGAGAACTACAGGTGAGGTGGCAGAGTCTGTCCATAGGACAACAATCAGTCGTACACTGCACAAATCTGGCCTTTATGGAAGAGTGGCAAGAAGAAAGCCATTTCTCAAAGATATCCATAAAAAGTCTCATCTAAAGTTTGCCACAAGCCACCTGGGAGACACACCAAACATGTGGAAGAAGGTGCTCTGGTCCGATGAAACCAAAATCAAACTTTTTGGCCACAATGCAAAACGATATGTTTGGCGTAAAAGCAACACAGCTCATCACACTCAACACACCATCCCCACTGTCAAACATGGTGGTGGCAGCATCATTGTTTGCGCCTGCTTTTCTTCAGCAGGGACAGGGAAGATGGTTAAAATTGAGGGGAAGATGGATGCAGCCAAATACAGGACCATTCTGGATGAAAACCTGTTGGAGTCTGCAAAAGACCTGAAACTGGGACGGAGATTTATCTTCCAACAAGACAATGATCCCAAACATACAGCAAAATCTACAAAGGAATGGTTCACAAATAAACGTATCCAGGTGTTAGAATGGCCAAGTCAAAGTCCAGACCTGAATCCAATCGAGAATCTGTGGAAAGAGCTGAAAACTGCTGTTCACAAACGCTCTCCATCCAACCTCACTGAGCTCGAGCTGTTTTGCAAGGAAGAATGGGCAAGAATTTCAGTCTCTCGATGTGCAAAACTGATAGAGACATACCCCAAGCAACTTGCAGCTGTAATCGCAGCAAAAGGTGGCTCTACAAAGTATTAACGCAAGGGGGCCGAATAATTTTGCACGCCCCACTTTTCATTTTTTTATTAGTTATAAAAGTTTCAAAAATCCAAAAGATTTCGTTCCACTTCACAATTGTGTCCCACTTGTTGGTGATTCTTCACAAAAAATAAAAATTTTATATCTTTATGTTTGAAGCCTGAAATGTGGCAAAAGGTTGAAAAGTTCAAGGGGGCCGAATACTTTCGCAAGCCACTGTATATCCTGTACAACTTCAGGAGCAAAGCCTCATTTAAAAATGAGACTCTCTTCCCATAATCTATTATCAAAAATAATCTTTAGGAGTCCATCCCTGTATAAATTTTTTTCCACATGAAAAAAATCCGGCTAGCAAAAAGAAGTCCTTGGATTTAAAACACTGAGATGAATATCCAGACCTTGACCATGAAGATCTCTTTATACTGACACTAACTAACTAACTTCAAAGTTCTTTTGTCCATAGTTACCAATAAAACCGGGGATCTGGCAAGGTCAGTGTCTTTCCCAGTTTATCCACTGTGGTAATGAAATATACAGCGTCATCTTTTCCGGGCCTGCAGATGACCACTTTGTCAGCATAGATGTGCCGACCGAAGTTCCAGTGCATAAAACATCCACTAAAACGTTCATCCATTTTAACAGAACATCCAGTCTTTCGGAAAGGCTTAGGCACAGACAAATAGTCCCAAACAGCTTCACTGTACCAAAGTTCCTGGTTAACTTCAATCACTTGCATTACGTCCTGAGGGACATAGGGGAACTCCAAGCCATGCTCCGTAGCTATACGCTTGTTTAATATTCTCTGCAAACGTGCAAGTTTGGGCAAGGATCTGTTCTTTCCCATGCCAGGAGGCACACAGGAATCCAAGGATTTGCTCACCATACACCCAGCCGGTGTCTGCAGTGAACTAACAACTTTTGACAAAGTCTCATTTACAGTGCTGTGTGGCTCCACACAGGGTGACGTCTTCCCAGAACTCAGGGCTGTCCATTCAGGGAAAGTCATAGCAGAGGCGATGTCTTCGCCTTGTGACCATAACAGCTCTTGTGACATAGTTTCAAACAGGTCATCATCACCGGAAAGATCCGACATGGATTCTGCTTCCGAATCTCCCAACTCTTCCGCTGGCAGATACTTATTTACAGTCCCAGATACATTCCCCACCAGCTGCTTACCCGTTCCTGTCGTGCACTTTTCTGGATCCGGTTCGGGTAGCCTCTGGGGTAGGCCTCGGCCACGGCCGCGAGAAGCCTTCACATATCCCACCTTCCTCTGTACAGGCACAACAGAGACAGGCGTGGTGGGCTCAGAATTCAAAGCAATGTCCGCTGATGAGACGGCAACAGCAGTGTCTCTCTCCGGAACATTTTCGACAACAACAGGCAAAGTGACGGCCTGCCGCTCTCTCTCCGTAGTAATAGCAGCTTCTACTGTGGCGATACCTGTTGCCCAATCTATCCGATAAGCACGGGGTGACATGGTAGGTTGCTCCACCACAAACAAATACTCTCCACATTGCGGACATCGACCAAATGGACGGAGATGTACGGCCAGTCCTTCACATCTATGGCAAATCATGCCCAGTCCCTCAATATCTCCTGAGATACAGAACAAACCTCCCCTGTGGCTTCAGACGAACACCAGTATCTGTAAGCAGGGCTCTGGTCAGCAAAGTATTCAACGCGGTGCTTGCAGGGAACATTCTTGGTCCCATAATTGGCTGCATCGCCGAAAAAGACATGGCCACAGTCCGATCTTCTCAGCACGATCACAAGGCCTCTCTTCTTCTCTGGCGCCAAACACATACACGCGTCCCACGCAGTATCAAGTAGGGTAGGCTCCTCCCACTTGTTCTTCTGATCACGTAGCTCCCGGGCTTTCACTGGCGCTCGCCGCCTACGCATTCAGAAATAAAGTCCTTCAACTGTTAACCCCTTCTCTTCCTGAAAAATTTGACAAAGTCCAGGTCTCACCGTAAACTCCCAGTGAAATACCCCTCTGGGTTGCAAGAATCGATGGTCAACAAATCCCGGACGACGCCCCCACATGTAGCACTAACTCTCGGTGGAGCTGCTGGTTTAAGCGGGCTTGTTACCTTCACTCTCGACACCCCTGTTTCACCGGCACCGGGTCTAGGGTTCCGTTGAGTTTACCTCTGGACGATAAAAGCGCAAACACTTGAGTGCGATTTCAATGCTTTATTGAACCAAGTAACGTCCTTTAAAGTTGAATATTATAATCGGATGCAATCCCCTTGTGGGACACAATCTTTGCTCGCCTGGATATGCCCCTCTCACTTGCCTAGCAGCCAGTACGTAGCACGAACAAAAGTCTCTGCCACAGACTTGCTTGAAATAAACCCGTACGATCCTCTGCCACAGGATGTATTAAATTTTGCGGTGAATGTCAGACACAGTACGTGGACCTCTAAGCCAACTCAGCAGTACTATACTGTAGAACTACTTTAGGATACGTCCTCCAACCGAGTCACCAGGCCCCTCTCCAGACCAGCACTCTGCATGATCCTTCCATGACGGGTCTTTCCCTGGGATCTTCTCGGTTGTCCAGCTTTTTCACTGTGGATAGACAGCTCAGGACCATTCCTTGGCTGCTGTGGTAGGCCCCAGACATGCTTCTGGGCCCTCCCACGCGCCACAGCGACGCGGGCTTCCGGAACGGAGGACCACGAGGTAGCACTCTAATGCATACCTATCGGCCAGGAAGGCCAGCAGGTGGCTGTAAAACGAACCCCAAAACATGGCGTCTGTCCCATAAATACCCTCTCCCAGAATGCAACTTGGAGGACCACCTCCACCGAGTTGTCTCCAGGACAGAGGAGCACCCATGCGCTTCGACACGTTGCCCTTCCAACACCAGCCAATGGTAACAGCGACACCCACCGGCTCACGCAACGTCAGCCAAGCTGGAACAGAGGCAAATCTAACTCCCCTAACGAGCAATTCACCTATCAGATGGTAGATCATAAATCTACCAGTGCCACATATATATGTAGTGTACATTCACATCAGTCCCCACCCTCAAGGAGATAGCAATCTAAGGTCCCTAACTCACATTCATATACTGGGGCCAATTTAGACAGGAGACAATAAACCTACCAGCATGTCTTTGGAGTGTGGGAGGAAACTTGAGTACCCAGAGGAAACCCACTCAGGCACAGGGAGAACATGCAAACTCTAGGCAGGTAGTGCCATGGTTGGGATTTGAACCAACGACCCTAGTGCCGCCAGGCTGAAGTGCTAACCACTTAGCCACTGTGCTGCCCTTGCTAGTATTATTTGAATAAGAAAAGTTGCTGTAGCCCGGAGTGCAGTGAGGTATTTCCATGACTAATTTTCTGGAATACAATGAGCCAGAGCAGGGGTCTCCAAACTTTCTAAACAAAGGGCCAGTTTACTGTTGTTCAGACTTTACGGGGACTGGACTGTGGCCAGTGTGGGTAGAAAATGCCCCAACATTTGTGGGAATAGACTATGTCTCAGGTTTGGTGGTCAGTGGGATTAAAAAATTACATAACACCTGTGCTTAGTAGGCGGAGGAATAGTGCCCCATTATTGGTGTCAGTGAGAGGTAAGGATAAGCCAAACACCCCCCCCGATTCGGTTCGCACCAGAACATGCGAACAGGCAAAAAATTTGGACGAACGCGCGAACATCGTTAAAGTCTATGGGACGCGAACATGAAAAATCTAAAGTGCTCATTTTAAAGGCTTATATTCAAGTTATTGTCATAAAAAGTGTTTGGGGACCTGGGTCCTGCCTCAGGGGACATGGATCAATGCAAAAAAAAGTTTTAATAACGTCCGTTTCTTCGGGAGCAGAGATTTGAATAATGAATGAGTGACTTGTATAGCGCTACCTATGCGAACTGAATCGCCTCAGGGCGCTTTTTAACCTACCAGCATGTCTTTGGAGTGTGGGAGGAAACTCACACAGGCACAGGGAGAACATGCAAACTCCAGGCAGGTAGTGCCGTGGTCAGGATTTGAACCAGCGACCCTATGGCTGCTAGGTGAGAGTGCTATCCACTACACCACTGTGCTGCCCATGCTGCTTAAAGTGAAACAATAAAATATCGCGCCTGGAGGGTGTCTATAGTATGCCTGTAAAGTGGTGCAGTTTTCCCGTGTTTAGAACAGTACCACAGCAAAATGACATTTCTAAAGGGAAAAAGTCATTTAAAAATGATTGCGGCTGTAATGAATTGTCGGGTCTCAGCAATATAGATAAAACTCATTGAAAAAAACAACATGGAAACCCCCCCCCCCCCAGTTTATTACCAGGCCCTTTGGGTCTGGTATGAATATTAAGGGGAACCCTGAACTAAAATTTTTTTCAAAAATTGCGTGGACGTCCCCCCAAAATTCATACCAGGCCCTTTAGGTCTGGTATGGAAATTAAGGGAAACCCTGCGTCAAATTTTAAAAAAATGGCGTCATGTGGTGGCAAAGGGGCTGGGGTCTCCCGTTTACGTCACCAGGCAGCCCCACCCTTGCTATATAACAGCTGTCACCGAGAAGAAGTGTCACACAATTCACATAGGGGAAGAGGCCGGGATCTGGGGCTCCCCTTGTTAAAGGGGGCTTTCGGATTCCGATAAGCCCCCCTCCTGCAGATCTCCACAACCACCGGGCAAGGGTTGTGGGGATGAGGCCCTTGTCCCCATCAACATGGGGACAAGGTGCTTTGGGGGCCTTCTCCAAAGCACCCTCCCCATGTTGAGGGCATGTGGCCTGGTACGGTTCAGGAGGAGGGGGGCTCTTGCCCCCCCTCTTTTCCTGCGGCCTGCCAGGTTGCGTGCTCGGATAAGGGTCTGGTATGGATTTTGGGGGGGACCCCTACGCCATTCTTTTTATTTTGGTGCAGGGTTCCCCTTAATATCCATACCAGACCTGAAGGGCCTGGTATGGATTTTGGGAGGACCCCCACGCAATTTTTTTTTAAATTTTTGTTTCGGGGTTCCCCTTAATATTCATACCAGACCCAAAGGGCCTGGCAATGGACTGGGGGGGGACCCATGCCATTTTTTTCAATGAGTTTTATCTATATTGGCGAGACCCGACCATTCATTACAGTTTTAAATTACTTTTTTTCCTTTAGAAATGTAATTTTTCTGTGGTACTGTTCTAAACACGGCAAAACTGTGCCACTTTACAGGCATACTATAGACACCCCCCAGACACGATATTTAAAGGAATATTTCATTTTTATTGTTTCACTTTAAGCATTATTAAAATCACTGCTCCCGAAAAAAACAGCCTTTATTAAAACTTTTTTTTGCATTGATACATGTGTCCTGGGGCAGGACCTGGGTCCCCAAACACTTTTTTATGGCAATAAATTGCATATAGAATGAGCACTTTTGGTTTTTCATGTTAATGTCCCATAGACTTTAACAGTGTTCCGCGGCTTTCGAATTTGCTGCGAACACAGCATATTGTTCACTGTTCGGTGAACAGGCGAACACCTAATGTTCAAGTCTAACGTTTGACTCGAACATCGGGCTCATCCCTAGTGAGAGGAACAGTGCTCCATAATTGGTGTCAGTGGGAAGAATAGTACCCTATCATTGGTGTCAGTGGAAGGAATAGTGCTCCATCATTGGTGTCAGTGGGAGAAATAGTGCCCATCACTGGTGTCACTGAGAGGAATAGTGCTCCATCATTGCTGTCAGTGGGAGAAATAGTGCCCCATCATTGGTGTTAGTGAGAGGAATAGTGCTCCATCATTGGTGTCAGTGGGAGAAATAGTGCCCCATCATTGGTGTTAGTGAGAGGAATAGTGCTCCATCATTGGTGTCAGTGGGAGAAATAGTGCTCCATCATCGGTGTCAGTTAGAGGAATAGTGCCCCATCATTGGTGTCAGTGAGAGGAATAGTGCTCCATCATTGGTGTCAGTGAAAGGAATAGTGCTCCATCATTGATGTCAGTGGAAGGAATAGTGCTCCATCATTGGTGTCAGTGGAAGGAATAGTGATCTATCATTGGTGTCAGTGGGAGGAATAGTACTCTATCTTTGCTGTCAGTGTAAGAAATAGCGCTCTATTTTTTGTGTGATTGGGAAGAATAATGCCCTATTATTGGTGTCAGTGAAAAGAATAGTGCTCCATCATTGGTGTCAGTGAGAGGAATACTGCTCCATCATTGGTGTCAGTTTGAAGAATAGTACTCCGTCATTGGTGTCAGTGGGAGGAATAGTGTTCCATTGTTGGTGTCAGTGGGAGAAATATTACCTAATCGTTTATATCAGTGGCAGGAGTAGTGCCCTATCATTGGTGTCAGTGGAAAGATTGGTGTCTCACCAATGGTGTCAGTGGGAAGAACAGTGCCCCAAGGACCCAAAGCAAGCAAAGGGCCACATTCGGCCCTAGGGCCACAGTTTGTTGATCACTGAGCCAGAGCATTACCCTTGGATTTCATAGTGGAACCTGTGATGAGCAACTCATCTTAAGTGATGCAGATATCTTTTTGTGAAACAAATATGTCAACTAGCAAACCATATTATGAAATTTACATGTAAATGGAATAGTAGAAAATAGGGGAAAAGGAGAAAAGAGAAGAAAGGGGGCTGATCTTGAGTAAATTATGGGTATTTATAGGCTGGTATATTCATTACAACCAGTCCACAATCTGAGCCTTTCCCAGTTTAGGCAGTTGGCTAAAAGTATCTATAATGGTGAGGGTAGGCTACCAAGCACTCAATAGACTACAGGTTTGCTTTAAAATCTTGGCAACTCCACATGGCGTCAAGAAAATCTTCATCTTGCATATGAATGGAATTCCAAACTCAAGGAGATATTTTCCTTTCTTTCAGAGACATGAGGGAAATGAAAAACCTCTTAAGCAAACTCAGGGAGACCATGCCTTTGCCATTAAAAAACCAAGGTAAGATTCGACTTTCCTAATCTGCTCCTGTGCCCAGACTATGGACACTAAATTATTTACATATTTTTAACAAGCAGCAAACGATCCTTAAAACCCATCTATGGGAAAATATTTACCCTCCTTCCTCCCACCCCCTCTAACTGATTGCTGGCTTAAAAAAATACTCTTGTTAGTTCATATATATTTGAACAGATGGCGGTAGCATTAGCATCATTTTTGCCAGCATTGGTGCTGTTGGTTGGAAAATATGAGGGGGGGGGGATTTGAATTATTCCACCTTTTTTCCTTGTTGAGGAATCCACTTTAAGTTGAATGGACAATCTGTCTAAACTTTTCTACACCTGTATATAGATGACAGCAGGTTACTTGCCAAAGTTGGCTTATTCTCAGATATTCCAGCAGTATGAGCTCTATTATTCAATTCCAAGATCTCCCTACATTAGACATTCTAATTGCTATTGAATGCTACAAAATGTCTTGGCACTGATACCCAATCTGGAGAGAATATACATGCCATGGATGGTTTAAAGCAGTAGTATTAAACTCACTTTTCTGACTTGTACCTACAGGGATGCCTGTACTAAAGTTTACCTGTAGGTACAGTGAATATCTCCTAAACTTGCACTGTTTAGGACTGGGGTATTGAATTAAGATTCATGGAGGTCCGATCCATAAAATTTTCTTACAGCCGAGGTTTGAATGAATCGCCTGTTTGTGTGATTATTCACATCACAGCCCCTCCTCTGAAACCTAGTTTTTACATCAGTTTCCTCAGTCCCCCTTTGCATTAAAGTTTTCCTGTGACAGTGGTGTCCTCTCCACTCATCACTTCACCCCCCCCATAGTAGTGTCCCTGTCCCCCCTTCACAATGACCCCCCCCCCCAGTAGTGGCAGTAGAGGCAGAGGCTCTAATAGGCTTCAAAATTGGGTGGGCTTGGGTCGCAGAGAATGTGTTCCGATCCCACCCAGGTGTGTTACAACAGCAAATAAATATTGGCAGTTGAAACACTGATCCTCAATCCAGCCAATTCCCCCCACAGCAAGGTCCTCTGCCCCATTTTACCCCCTCCCTCAGCTCTGTCCCCATTCACATTGCAGCCCCCCTAAGCTCTATCACCATTCACATTGCAGCCCCCCTAAGCTCTATTACCATTCACATTGCAGCCCCCCTCAGCTCTGCCCCCCATTAACATTGCAGCTCCCCTAAGCTCCGCCCTATTCACATTGCAGCCCCCCTCAGCTATGCCACCAATTCACATTGCAGCCCCCTTTATCTGTGCACCCCCCATTTAAATTTCAGTCCCCCTCAGCTCTGCAACCCCCATTCACATTGCAGTCCCCCTAAGCCCTGCCCCTTTCACATTGCAGCCCCCCCTCAACTCTGCCCCCCATTTACATTGCAGCCCCCTCAGCTCTGCACCCCTCACTTACATTGCAGCCCCCATAAGCCCTGTCCCTTTCACATTGCAGCCCCCCTCAACTCTGCCTCCCCATTTACATTGCAGCCCCTCTCACATCTGCACCCCCCATTCACATTGCAGCCCCCCTAAGCTCTGCCCCCTTTCACACTGCAGCTCCCCTCAGCTCTGCCACCATTCACATTGCAGCCCCCCTAAGCTCTGCCCCCATTTACATTGCAGCTCCCCTTCAGCTCTGATCCCCCATTTGCATTGCAGCCCCCTCAGCCCTGCCCCCCATTTACATTGCAGCTCCCCTTCAGCTCTGCTCCCCATTTGCATTGCAGCCCCCCTCAGCTCTGCCCCCCATTTGCATTGCAGCCCCCCTCAGTTCTGCCCCCTAGTAACATTGCAGCCCCCCTAAGCTCCACCCCATTCACATTGCAGCCCCCCTCAGCTATGCCACCCATTCACATTGCAGCCCCCTTCAGCTGTGCTCCCCCCATTTAAATTGCAGCCCCCCCTAAGCTGGGCACCCCATTCGCATTGCAGCCCCCCTAAGCCCTGCTCCTTTCACATTGCAGCCCCCCTCAACTGTGCCCCCCATTTACATTGCAGTCCCCCTCAGCTCTGCACCCCCCATTCACATTGCAAGCCCCCTAAGCTCTGCCCCTTTCACACTGCAGCCCCCCTCAGCTCTGGCCCCATTCACATTGCAGCAACCCTCAGTTCTGCTCCCATTTACATTGCAGCTCCCCTTCAGCTCTGCTCCCCCATTTGCATTGAAACTCCCCTCAGTTTTGCCCCCCATTTACATTGCAGCTCCCCTTCAGCTCTGCTCCCCCATTTGCATTGCAGCCCCCCTCAGCTCTGCACCCCCCATTCACATTGCAGCCCCCCTCAGCTCTGCCACCCCGTTCACAATACAGATCCCCACAGCTCTGTCCCCCTATTCACAATGCAGCCCCACTCAGCCCATATGGCTCTGCCCTCCATTCACATTACAGACCCCCACTAAATCTGTCCCCCCATTCACATTGTAGCCCCCCCAGCTCTGCCCCTTCACTCTCCTACCTTTCTCAGGTACACAGAGTGGAGAACAGGAGGCAGGGCATCTCTAGACAGTGGGAGACACAGCAGCTTTGGATGGAGGGCAGGAGCAGCCGGAGTTAACTTTTCAAGTGATTGATTGCTATGACAGCCCTTCATCCTAACATCCAATCACCTGCTGGGACACTTGAAAGCTCCAGCAGTCCCCGCCCTCCATCTAAAGCTAATTTTTCCTGCGGCTGCCATGCTGTGATGACCGTGGTGGTGGCGACGAAGAACCATCTCCTAATGGGATATGGCCCGCGGTCCGTCATTTAATGATGCCTGGTGTAGGAGATATTCACACTGCATGCAGCTGGTGATGTCACCGGCACATGCGCTCTGAAGGTCCGTCGTAAAGTGTCGGACTTTCAGAGCTCATGCCATAAACGAGGGCTCCCGCGTACATGCATGGGACTGATGTCATCAAAGCTCTAGCCAGTAATGTATTGCATTGCTAGGGTCCTGGATCCAAATACCTCCAGAGACAGAGTTGTCGTGAAGTTTAACTGTGACTTCTACATTTGTTGGGTTTTCTGTGGGTACTCCAGTATTCTCCCACTATGCAAAAATTATTGGTCAGCTTCCACCTAATCAGCCCTGGCATGTATGGATGTGATAAGGATGTTAGACTATAGGCAGGTTCGGTGGCAAGAACTTATGTGAATGGTTCTATGTACTTAGCACTAGTACTTAGTACTTAGCACTATATTATTGAAGGATAAAAATGATATCTTTTTATATCACTTACCTCCTGAAGTTCCAGAATCTTTTAATGGTGAAAAAAACTGCAACATCGTGTAATCAATCACAGTACACAGTGATAGTTCATCATCCCAAACTTCAGGCTAAGTGAATTACTTCTAAGTGGGATTTCATTAAACCTTGTTCTAACAGCACATGGAACAAGTAATAGCTAAACTGTGGTTTCCCTAATGATCTGTGCAATATAAAAATCAATAGAAAAATGCCCTACAAGGGGGTCATTAAGTGGTAGGCCACTATAAAAGGCCAGCAAAGCCAGCTGTCCTCATTCGGCATCATGAAAAGGGTTTTTGTACCAGTGAATAAAAGGCTTTTATTTATGGTATGAGCAGGGTGGCTTTCATTTGCTGGCACCCAACTGCAGAGGAAGTGGTGATTTCCAGCATGTTCTGTCACTCGTAATCCTCAGTCTGTTTTCATATAGTTATACAAGTCATAAGGCAATGGCACTATACATTGGACAGGACTCAGTGCAAGATATTAGCCTTTGACTGCAAGACACAATGTTGTATGTCTTCATAACAGCAGCAGTCTCATTCAGGGGCGGATCCAGAGTCTAGTCTCGGGAGGGGCACTGCCAGAAAATATATTTTTTTGGGGTACATCTATCGGGGAAATGGCTGGTGTTGGCGCTTCAATCATCACGGCACCATGGTTGTTATGGTGTCTGGATGATTGAAGCGCATTATTACTATTATTACATTGTTATAAAAAATTAAATAGTTTAACTCACCATAATGCAGAATCAGTGGGAGCCCCGAGTGTGTCACTTGCCACGTCACCTGTCACCAGATGCAGATTGTCACTTGCCACGTCGCCTGCCACATGTTGTGGATTGTCACTTGCCACGTCGCCTGTCACCAGATGCAGATTGTCACTTGCCACGTCGCCTGCCACGTTGCGGATTGTCACTTGCCACGTCACCTGTCACCAGATGCAGATTGTCGCCTGCCACATGTTGCGGATTGTCACTTGCCACGTCGCCTGTCACCAGATGCAGATTGTCACTTGCCACGTCGCCTGCCACGTTGCGGATTGTCACTTGCCACGTCACCTGTCACCAGATGAAGATTGTCACTTGCCACCTGCTAAGGTGGTCTCTTGTGTCCCAGAGACAGGCAGCAGAGAGATGATGTAATCTCTCTGCTGCCGCAGCTGCCTGCATGATGAGGGGGGAACTGCAGGGATGCAGGGCGGGCGCCGGGCGGTGAGAGATGATGTCATCTCTCTGCTCCCCCGCCCGCCGGCTCCCTGATTGGCCCAGCAGCCCGCCCACAAACACATGGACTGTACAAACCATTGAGAATCAGACCTGAGTGTTTGAAAATCGCGCTGCTTTGTATGGAAGTTACCGCTACGCGACCTCTTTTGGATTCAACACTATGAGGAGCGGCACATGTCAGCGGCGGCTATCTCACTCCCGGAGCCGCCCAGCGGCTCTCCCACTCCCGGAGCCGCCCAGCGGCTCTGTCACTCCCGGAGCCGCCCAGCGGCTCTGTCACTCCCGGAGCCGCACAGCGGCTCTCTCACTTCCGGAGCCGCATAGCGGCTCTGTCACTCCCGGAGCCGCCCAGCGGCTCTCCCACTCCCGGAGCCGCCCAGCGGCTCTGTCACTCCCGGAGCCGCCCAGCGGCTCTGTCACTCCCGGAGCCGCCCAGCGGCTCTGTCACTCCCGGAGCCGCCCAGCGGCTTTCTCACTCCCGGAGCCGCACAGCGGCTCTCTCACTTCCGGAGCCGCATAGCGGCTCTGTCACTCCCGGAGCCGCCCAGCGGCTCTGTCACTCCCGGAGCCGCCCAGCGGCTCTGTCACTCCCGGAGCCGCCCAGCGGCTTACTCACTCCCGGAGCCGCACAGCGGCTCTCTCTCACAGTCACTCACCCGCATTTCTCGGAGGGGGCAATTGCCCCGTTGCCCCCCCCCTGGATCCGCCCCTGGTCTCATTAAGACTGCCTGGAAAGGGAATGTATGGTGTTTTGTGTATGTTTTCTTTATTATGTTCAGGACTAAAAAATATGTTCAGATATGTCTTAGGAGGGGTGTCATGGATTGAGCAAACCAATTAATGGGTTGAAATCTGACCTAGAGAGATTTGTATTTGATATCTCCATATATCGGTTTATATGCCACAACTGATTCACCTTTTGTACTTAGATTTTTTAAAATTAAAATACAAGGGGTGTTCAAGTCAAACCGGGACTTTTGAGTTTATATAATAAAAGGAAAAATTAAGAAGTGGGAACTGTATTTATTTTTCGGCATAATCCCCTGCTACATTTACACACTTATGCTAGCATTTAACTAAAGCCTGGAAAACTTTGGCATAGAAAGATTTGTCAGTACGCCTGAACTATCCTAGGACAGCCTGCGTCACTTCGTCATCAGTGCTGAAATGCTGACCTCCGAGGGATTCCTTTAGGGTTCCAAAGTAACAGGTCCCACTGGGAGCAAGGTCCGGGTTGTAAGGGGGATGTGGCAATATCTCCCAGCCAAGTTGCTGTAATGCACACGTAGTGCGGTGAGCAGTATGAGCTTGTGCGTTGTCCTGGAGAAACAGGGTGTCCTTGTCCTTAGAGATCAAACCAGGCCGTTTTTTTTGCAGACCCATAGGCACAACACTCAGAACACAACAGTAATATTCACTGTTGATAGTGACACCACAGGGAAGAAAATCCACATGAATAACACCACGTTTGTCCCAGAAAACACCTGCCTTCACTTTACCTGCAGATGCAATTGTTTGAAATTTTTTCCGGAGGAGGTGAGTCTGTGGTGGAGCTGTTCCGTGCACACACTGTTGTCTGCCATTTTGATTAATGGGCTCTGGACTGGACTGGCATGTGACATGTGCCCCAGTAATGGGACACACTTGCCACTTACTACTGCGTGTAGTACCACCACACTAGCATTCCTTTTTTATACCTGTAAAATAAGTTCCAGTTTGACTTGAATGCCCCTCATACTAAACGACATGCCACCCCGACCCCCAAGACACCTGCAGCACCATTGATTACAATGTTCTGTTTTTTTTTTTTTTTTTCTTAAATTAAGTATTTTCCTTATCTGTACTCTGGAGTGCCACACAGTTCCCTTCTCTGGTGCTCTGTTGTTGAACCTGCAGTATAGATAATGTTCCCCCAGTTTTAACCCTGTACCAAGCACAGGCAAGACCACTGAGGCTTATTTTTAACCATTTTTTAAATTTTTTTATTTGTCTTTTTTTTTTGCTGCTTTGAATTAATTGGTAACCAGTTAACCAGGGTATACATAGAACAATGTATATAATACCCAAATTCCCCCACATCCACTTGGGATGCCAGTAGAGCCTGGTAACCTTCGGCAAAGTGCTGCTGCTGTGATGGGGGTTGACCATGCTTGGTCCCATTCTCTTAAAGGCTAAGTTCAACTTTGGAATATGTTCCATGTTCCACCTGTATTTAGGGTGGAACAAACATGTAACATGTTCCAGCTCATGCCTCCTCTCCCCCTCTCCCCCGATCCTCGCCTCCCTGTGACAGCAGGTGGAGGATTCTCTCCCTGCACCTGCTGTCATTTTTTGAAAGCAGTATGGCTGTGTAGGGCTCCACCCACACAGCCGCCTCATTCATTCTCAGATTCCTTTGAATGCATAAACTACAAGTACTGTCTTCCACCATGGCAGACTGACTTGTAGTTTAAATGGGCTGCAGGGACGCTGATGACCAGTGGCGGCCCGTTAATTAGGGGTGCCCACGCTCCGCCCCTTCTTTGCCAATTTCTTCCCCCTGTATGTAATGGATAGATTCATGCATAGCATGAATCTATCCACGGCCGTTGCGGCCACCCCTTATTCATGCATCCGGCCCCTTTCAGGGCACTGGGTGCATGAATTGCAGCTGCGTTTTTAAAAAAAAATTTTTAAGCACCTGATTAAAGGCAGTGGCTCTAATAGGCTTCAAAATTGGGTGAGCTTGGGTCGCAGAGGATGTGTTCCGATCCCACCCAGGTGTGTTATAACAGCAAATAAATATTCGCTGTTGAAACACTGATCCTCAATCCAGCCAATCAGAAGTGGGTGTGAGACCCATTTTCCGATTGGCTGAAAAGAGAAGACTTCCGATCGGCCGCCGAGGAGGAGGGAGGAAACAGAAGCTACCATGATGACCCAGAGAAGGAGAGGCAGCAGGGAAATAGCAGAAGAATGGGAGGCCGCCGAGCAGGGGAAGCCGCTGGTGATGGGGTAAGTGCTACCGACCGGGGGCGGGGGGTGTCATACTGTTTGCCACCCCTCCAAAAAAATTTTACACTGGCCGCCACTGCTGATGACAGTGACATGTTCTCTGGAGTTCAGAGAAAGTCAGAGAAAATATCTGCAGGAGCTCACATTGCACCAGTGATCTACTGATTGTGGGTGCAATGCTTTCCAGGCTGCTGCAGGAAACAATAACAACACATTTTTAGCAAAGATATGTGCATTTGTTACAGTATCTCACAAAAGTGAGTACATCCCTCACATTTTTGTAAATATTTTATTATATCTTTTCATGTGACAAAATTACTTAGAACCCCCAAATATTATATCGATTTTTTAGCAGAGACCCTAGAAAATAAAATGGCGGTCGTTGCAATATTTTATGCCACAATGTATTTGCGCAGCAGTCTTTCAAATACAATTTTTTGGGAAAAAAACACTTTAATGAATTAATAAAAAACTAAACAGTAAAGATACCCCAATTTTTTTGTATAATGTGAAGATAATGATACGCCGCGAGAATCATGAGATAATCGTGATCTTAATTCTAAGCAAAAAAATTGTGATTCTCATTTTGGCCAGAATCGTTCAGCTCTAATACACATGCACAGGTTTTGTTGTTTAGATTGTTGTCTGATAGGTTCTTGCATCTACACAAGTGATGTGGATACAGAAATATGCAGGCACCATGTATTCTGACAGCAGGAACACCCCACTGTCAGAATACACTGATTAGTGCTGCTGCTGATTGGCTGCAAGCCGCTGATTGAAAAAGGTGTTCCAGCAGTCCTGTTCGACAGAAGCTGATTTAATGATTGGCTTCTGTCTAAAAGGGGGGAGCTACACACAGACTGAAATTCAGCCGGTCCCTGCTGAACTGGATAAATCTCAATCTGTGTGTACCCAGCTTTACCGTATTCCTTGCTCCTGTAGGCTTCCTCCAGTGCTGTAACTGTCTCCCCTCAGCTTCTGTGTAAGTTACTGACTTTGGTTATACTCCAGCCTCCTCATCATACTATACAGGGTTAATGTCCTTGTATGATATGTGATGATGTCAAGGTGTGGAGGAAGAGAGCACTGGAGCTGGCTGGAACATGGAATAAGGTAAGAGAAAGAGTCTATTTCTTCCCCTCTCCCCACACCTACACCAGGGACATGCAGTCAGGTGATAATAATAATAATAAAAAAATCGAGCTTCGAGGGTTGTAGCTCGACGACCTGGTCATCACAGAAACCCCACAGAAACTGTTTAAAATTTGGAGCTCCTACGACCTATGGTTCCGGAGATACGGGGCTCCTTGTTCAGCCTGTCAGAATCTACATACAGAGCGGCCGGTTTAACTACAAGCTTCAGCTTGCACACTTTGCTTGCAGAAGAGTGAGAGGTTGAGCTCACAGTGCCTCTACTCACTTCTTGTCAGAGGCACTGAGCTCAATGGACAGCTTGGAGTCTTGGACCAATGGTAAAGCCCCATTGGAACAAGCTGTCCAATAAAAATGCTGCAGTGGAGGCACGCCTCTCACTGCAGTGTCATAGAAGGCGGCATTTGTCTAAAAGACAAATGCTCCCTTCCAGCCCGGCCCTCTTAACTACAAGGAAAAAAACCATGGGATTATGAATATAAGATTTACCCACAATCCAATGTTTTTCTCACAGTTAAGAGGGAGAATGAGAATCTGCTGCTGCCGAAAAATTACTGTTTTAATCAAGCTAAATCATATATTATTACGCTATATGTTATAACATAATAATTTATTATTTATCTATTTACTGTGAAATTACTGGCTTGGAGGCGCATGCGCGGTGGCGTCCAAGATGTCCGCGTAGACCAGGAGCTCCGCGACACTCTGGCATAACGGCCACCACAGCAGCAGTCTGAGCCCTCGTTCTGGCCCGGCAAGCACATCTGCCGCCGGGGAAACTTTCCGCAGCTACCCGATGACCTCAGGCTCTGCCTGGAGGAGCCTCATCCCCGTACTGAACGACGTAGCAGTGTGGACCGGCCATCCCAAAATGGCAGCCGTCTCCTCACGAGGCCTGCCCTGCCTGACAGAAGCTATAGCAGATCAGGATGCTCCCCAGCCCTCCCAAACATCTGAGGCCACAGTGAGTACCCCCCTACCCGGGGGCCCCCTTGCCTGCCTCAACTGAATCCCTCATAGGAAGGACACTAGGAGAGGGAGCTCTCACTCCACAGCAGGATATACTACACAGCCCGGATCCGTTGATCACACAAGCCAGAGATCCCTCTATCTCCCCCACAGATTTTCCCTCTATGATGGCTGCCTTCTCCCAAATGCTTTCAAAAGGCCTCTCTCACACAGCAGCACAGATCACAGCCTCCATACACGCAGATCTGCAGCAGATAGGGGCCAGAATTGAGACGATTGAGCAGAAATTTGACCAAGCAATTCTGAGAATTAACCAAAATACTGCTAGGATCCAGGAACTCCAGGACCATCTAGAGACTGCCACCTCCAAAATAGATGACCTTGAGAACAGGTTAAGACGTTAAAACTTCCGAATTAGGGGTCTCCCAGAATCCGTTAAGGACACCCAGATGGCAGTTCAGGACTTTCTTAAAAGTTTAATCCCTAACATTCCGGCAGACCGCATGGAGCTTGACAGAGCTCACAGGGCTTTACAACCTCCTCGCTCTGATGGACTCCGAGGGACATCATAGTGAAACCGCATTTTTATGCGGTCAAGGAAGAAGTGATGAAACTTTCCCGAACGGCAGAAAAGCTGACGATCATGGGACACCAGATTCAAATTTTTGTGGATCTGTCCCCATACTACAGGTCCTGACGGGCAAAGAAATCACCTATAGATGGGCCTTCCCGCTTCGCTTAAACTTCTCCTACTGCAACAAACCATACAGCTTCTCCTCTTTCCAAGATGGGGAACGACTCCTTCTACAACTCGGATTGATCGCTCAGGAATTGCCACCGATGTCCACTTCTAAGGGAGCACCTTCTACCAAACGACCATCACCTCCGAGCCACATGACCCCAGTGTGGCAGAAACAACTTCCCAAACGATCAAGAGAACTCTTCCCACCATGAGCGGGGAAAAGGAACTGTCCATGCCTCATCCATCTACTGACTCCCTTTTGGACTGAGATTGTGGCCTAACTGCAGCCATAGTAATGGCGACTTATTTTTCCTGAACAAACCTCAGGACTGCCACACGGATCCTTAAGGTCTTTTTTTTTTTTTTCTTCTTCCCATTGCTGCACAAAGCAGCACTATTACGGTTTTACAGGTTTCCAGATCTTTGTTCCAGGTTTCATTTTTTTTGTGTGTTTTTCACCTCCAATGCTTTTATGCACAATCCTCCAGGTCGGGTCCTCATACTTTCTCCTCGTTCACCTCTATGTACTGGTTCGTTCAGTGGGCTTCACCTCACATTTATTTGTCTCAATCCCCAGCTCCACACAATAGTTAATTTTCTGTTTCCTGCCCTCATGGCATAGTGGAGCTCAGGGATCAGTCTGATTTATTTTAGGGGATCCCCTCTTCCGCCTGCCCCCCCCCATTAGGTAATTGATTCCCTACTAGGAGAGTTTGCTTTCTTGTTCCGGGTGATGGTCTTGCTCCTGTTCATGGCGGGCAACGGGTGCCAACATCCATATTTTTTTATTCCCGATTGATGTACACTGAGCTGGCACGTGTTGCCCGCTGGGTGGGTGTGGGATGGTCTGAAAGGGATTTGCAAATATCTAATTTATGTGCTAGCAGGGGCTTAGAATGCAAGAATTTGATATTTACATTGATAACCTATGAGGTTTCCTGCCCCTCATGGCATAGTGGAGCTCAGGGATCAGTCTGATTTATTTTAGGGGATCCCCTCTTCCGCCTGCCCCCCCCCCCCCATTAGGTAATTGATTCCCTACTAGGAGAGTTTGCTTTCTTGTTCCGGGTGATGGTCTTGCTCCTGTTCATGGCGGGCAACGGGTGCCAACATCCATATTTTTTTATTCCCGATTGATGTACACTGAGCTGGCACGTGTTGCCCGCTGGGTGGGTGTGGGATGGTCTGAAAGGGATTTGCAAATATCTAATTTATGTGCTAGCAGGGCTTAGAATGCAAGAATTTGATATTTACATTGATAACCTATGAGGTTTCCTGCCCTCATGGCATAGTGGAGCTCAGGGATCAGTCTGATTTATTTTAGGGGATCCCCTCTTCCGCCTGCCCCCCCCCCCCATTAGGTAATTGATTCCCTACTAGGAGAGTTTGCTTTCTTGTTCCGGGTGATGGTCTTGCTCCTGTTCATGGCGGGCAACAGGTGCCAATATCCATATTTTTTTATTCCCGATTGATGTACACTGAGCTGGCACGTGTTGCCCGCTGGGTGGGTGTGGGATGGTCTGAAAGGGATTTGCAAATATCTAATTTATGTGCTAGCAGGGCTTAGAATGCAAGAATTTGATATTTACATTGATAACCTATGAGGTGGACTTGACCGAATGGTCACAGTGCGCCTCCCTTTGGCTTTCAGTTCTTTCTCCTGTCGGACCCAGACTCGATCAACCCCCTTGGGTCGGTGTGAACTTCTTCTGGGTAACGGCCCAGGCAGGGATGGGTCCCTCCCTGGTCCTAGTGGGTTGGGATTGCTACTGTATGATGCACCATCTAACGCTTCTCTTTTTTACTCCTCCATCTCCTTCTACTTTCACTCTTTTCCAACCCCTTCAATTGACCGACTCAAACATCATTTTCCCTTCACGTGGGCAGGAGACACACTCCCCTATCTGGGCATCAAACTGACTAAATGCATTAGCAACCTATACGCTGCCAACTACCCCCCCCCCCCCATGCTCCGCTCCTTAGAGGCGGACCTAATCAAATGGTCAAAGGAAGGCCTATCCTGGCTAGGTAGACTGGAAGCAGTCAAAATGAATCTTTTGCCACGTCTTTTATATTTGTTCCACTCCCTCCCTATACCAATTAAAAAATCTATCCTGTCTAAATTTCAATCCAGGGTGGTTGGATTTGTCTGGGGAGACCGAGGTCATCCATCCGCAAGGAACATACTACTCCGACTTAAGACCCAGGGTGGCTTAGGCCTACCGAATTTATGGCTTTATTACCAGGCAGCACAGCTAGCCCAGTTTTCCACCATATACACAAAGAGTCACAGACCCGACTGGGTTTCCCTTGAGAGGCAGGCAGTCCCTCATTATACACTCGATTTCTTAGCCCGGAGACCTTCTAAACACAGACCTGTCATACTAGCCCCCACGTTATCTCACTCCCTGGCGCTCTGTGATCAGCTACATAAAAATGTGAACTTGATATCCCCCCTAAAACCCCTCACGCACCTATTTCATAACCCCGACTTCCCTCCAGGGATGAATATACATGCGTTTCATTGGTGGCTGAACAAAGGTCTCTTCAGAATAGGCCATTTCTTTACACCTAATGGCCCAATTTCTTTGGGTCATTGCTTGAGTACACTAGATATGCCAGCTTCCGAAAAATTCAGATTTTTACAGATCAGGCACTTCCTCCAAACACTCTGGACTGACAAACTGAACATCCCTAAAGCCTCGATGTACGAGCAATGGTGCTCTAATATAGGACCTCAAATAGGCGGGATCTCCGTTAGCTGCGCTTCCCTGGCAGATAGGACAGACGCCCCAGCATATGCTCGATCCTGGGAGTCGGACCTGGACATCTAGCTGGACCCTGATATGTGGTTCCAAGCCTTCGCAGATCATCTAAAGGTATCTTGAATATTGCTTTGATAGAAGCTAACATTAAGGTTTTCACTAGGTGGTACTATGTCCCTGCCAGGGTCTCCAAGATATATCCGGATGCCTCCCCCCTCTGCTATAGAGGCTGCGGACATATAGGCACGATTCTTCATATATGGTGGATGTGCCCCCGCATACGTAGCTACTGGAACAAATTTCTTCACCTTCTACGAAAGGTCACTGGGATAAATGTGCCTCAAGACCCCACATATGTCCTACTAAACCGTAGAGTGCACAACACGCCTAAGACCACACAACATCTCATTTTCCTTATGTGTGTGGGCGCCAAGATCACATTAGCAAAAGCCTGGAAAACTCCCACAGTGTCAATCCTGGCCGCCAAACGGAAAATTTAGTTGATCATGTCGCAGGAACAAATAGTGGTGAAACTGCGAGACACGGTAGAGCGCTTTGAGGGGATCTGGGAACCATGGGCCACATATATCAAGATCCCACTTTACTTGGGTCGCCTATCAATGTGAAGGAGCTCCAGCGAGACCACAATCCTTTATCCTACTTCCTATCCCACCCCCTTCTCTTTCCTCCCCACCTGTTTCTCTCTTTCTGTCCTACCACTCCTTCCTCTCTCACTAGCTATCAATAGATAATGGATTGACAGCGTGTAAACCATTCCGTAGGCTCCACACAGATTGATCTCAGATGTATGTCAGATAACCTAGCACAGGGAACAGTCAATCACTTTTGGTCAACCACTTTTGGAAAGGGTCCCATTTGGTCCATCCCGGGGGATGCGATGCCCGGGGAGCTTCCCGGCTGGTGCGGGTCCCGGAAGAGCCGATGGGCGATAGGCGGGTGGCCCTGCCGGGCGAGGTCCTGGAGCTTTCTCACTCCACAGTGAGCACCCATAGGGGTGGGGTGGTGATCTTGGGGGCTTGCCTGGGGGGGGGCGTCCCTGCCGAAATTTCTCTCATGCTGATCATTGCCTGTAGTAGAACACTTGGGTAACACTTCAATCTTAGCAATGGACGTGGGGGACAGAATGCCTTGTCTTCCCCCTGTCTGATGACTCAACGACATCAGCAGGAGCCAACTTTAAGTTACTCAACACGTTTTTACATTACAAGGCATGTTTTCGGGAGCCATTATATTCTGAGATATAATAGTTTCTCTAGTCCTGGTTATGTTATCTCTCTGATTAATGTTCCCTCCTTACAAGTTATAATTCCTCAGTTACAAACCGGGTGGGTACTATATTGGGGACTATAGTACTTTATCTGTAGACATGTCAGTGTATTAATGTTGTACTATCCTTGTTAGAGATAACTCTCTTATTTTAATGTATTCTCCTCTTCTGGCTTTCCTGACCAGCGAAGAGTATTTTTTTTATGTTTGGAATGTCATTGTTGATATTGTAATGCAAAAAGCTTCAATAAAAATATTGAACAGAAATTACTGGCTTCATGTTATAACTTCAAACTTCAGTAATTTGTCCTTTAAGCCACCTGCTTGAGTACAGTTTTTGAAAATATAGTAAATTACCTTAAAAAATATATAATAATTATTTATATATTACTTATGGTAATTAACCCCTTGCCACCCAGGTCAAGTTTGACACTTCTCTCCTACATGTACAGTACATGTAAATCATCATTTTTTTGCTAGAAAATTACTCAGAACCCGCAAACATTATGTATGTATATTTTTTTAGGAGACACCCTAGAGAATAAAATGGTGGTCGCAACTTTTTATGTCACACGGTATTTGCGCAGCAATTTTTCAAACGTGTTTTTTTTTTTTAAAGAAACTGTTTAATGAATAAAAAAAAAACCAAAAAAAACTAAAGTTAGCCCGATTCTTTGGTATAATGTGAAAGATGATGTTACGCTGAGTAAATATATACCTAACATATCACGCTTTAAAATTGCGCACACTTGTGGAATGCCGCCATACTTCATACTTGTATATTTCCATAGGCGACGCTGTAAAATTTTACAGGTTACATGTTTACAATTACAGAGGAGGCTCTAACAATCGCGGTGTAGGTAACCTGTGTGTATCTGGCTCTGCTATTAGCCAGTGCCTCACCAGTCGCTGATCTCACCGCACGTCCCTGACAAACACTGCAAGGGAGGACTTTTTTTACTTTTCTGGAGTTGGCGTTATTATGCAATCACATTTATTGCTGTTTATACTTAGATTTTTTTGATAAGTTAGGAATTACTGGGACTTCTGAGGTGCTACATAGATGTATTCCATATACACATTATATCTTATTAAAAACGATGTGTATGTGGAATGTAGCACCTCAGATGTCCCAGTATATTCCTAAAATATTCAACAAAGTTACTTTCTCCTAGTAAGCCTGCACTGCAAGGTGCAGGGTAGGTTTATAGACAGCATAGTACCGGGTGGAAGGCAGGGAAGGTCGGGACTCATGGGGAGAAGATGCAGTCTGCCATCTGTCTCAGATCTTCACTCCGGGAGAGCTCTGGTGTGTGCTGGGCAGAAAGCAGTGATCGAGTCTGCAGTCTAAACTTCTCTTCTTGCTCTGCCCACCAGTACTGGAGCTCTTGCTGTGAAAGCCCTGACTCAGCCAGACACACTAACAAGAGCTTGAGGAGAGGGAGTTTTCCCCCTCTAAAAAGGGATGTGAGGGATGTGACTGCTGCCTTAGAGAGGAGTTTGGCAATCAGGAAGGGGCGCATCTTCTGCTCTCTTTTGATGCAGGCTGTAGCGGCAGCACGGAGCATAGGATAGTGATACTCTTCTTCATTCTAACAACCTGCCGTCCCCCTCTTGTACTGGCCCTGGGGGAGACACCTTGAAGGGTTTAAAAAGGAAAATGTGGCTCATGACCCACCAGACACACTGAGACATGCCCAATAACATTGGTGAGGTTTCAAACTGTATGGCTTATATTGTCCTTCTTGTCCCCTTATGCTTTGCTATGTGTTAATCAAAACCAGGCCTGGAGGGAAACAGAAGAAAAAGTGAAAGTAAAACTAGTCTAATCATAGCTGTTATTGTGAGTAAAATAGGACCCATTGTTGGTGTCAGTGAGAGTAAAATTAAACCCCATCCTTGGGGTCAGTGGTGATAAAAATAAGCCCCATCATTGGTGTCAGTTTGCTAAAATAAGCACCATTGTTGGTATCAGTGGCATAAAATAAGCCTCTTGTTTGGTGCCAGTGAGATGAAAATGAACCCCATCATTGATGTCATTATAAAAGAAAATATGCCAATCATAGATAGAGGAGCCCATCCATATGGGTGAAAATAAGCCAATCATTGGTGTCAGTGGGAGGAAAATAAGCCCATCAGTGTCATTAGGATAAAATAAGCTTTGTATTGTTGGTGCCAGGTGGAGTAAACTAAGCCTCATATTGTTGGTGTCAGTGGAAGCAAGAATAAGCCTTGGTGTTCAGTTTTTACTTACCAGTCACATGCTCTTGCCATGCTGCCTCTTTGCAAAAGCTGGCATTGTACTTTGACTATGGAGTGATCTCCTGCCCAAAAGTCTGGCATAATTACAGTGCAGAGAGAGTATTTCAGCACCCCACTGCCACTCTGCAGTGTCCTAGGTCCAAAATCCCAGGATTGTCCTGCGAGATAAAGAACATTTGGCAACCATAGACCGATTATGTGACTATAGCAGGAAGATGTTCCTACTCTGCACATGAGTTTTAATAGAAACGTCAGCCGGTGGGATTCTGCAATGTTTGCTAGAATATTTCAAATATATGGAACAGAACAGGGGTAAGATTGTTTTTATTTTTAAAGTAAAGTTACTGCTAAAGTTTTATTTTTAGGAATTATACTCCAACATTATCGAGTGTGTTTACTGTGATGATTAATACTTATATTGATGTTTAATTGCAGACGACAGTAGCCTCCTCAACTTAACACCATACCCACTTGTCAGAAGAAGAAAGAGAAAATTCTTTGGATTGTGTTGCCTCATCACCAGTTAAAAATAATAAAGAAAAGCCATTCTTTCCACAGATACGTTATAATTTGACCTTTGCTGTCATATATCGTATTGAGGTTGGTTGACCCATTATGTATTCAGTGTTGCCTAAACTGCCTTTTTCAGAACTTCTGTTATGGTCCTGGAAGCAAATGACATTGTTTGACCTATGAACTGGTCCAAAAACTGTCAGTGACTGGATGGAACATTTCCAAACAGACTTTATGAACACTAAAAGTTCTCAAGCATAAAATATGCAAACTGCTTTGATGTCCTAGTATTGTGCTATAGGGAAACCATCCCATCAGCATCACAATGAAGATTCAGTATGGAGATGGTGACAGCAATTATTATTATTGATGTTATCAAAGGCCAATAACTGTACCTTGATTTGTATTTTTTATTTTTTTTTGTCTTAATCATAATTAGTCTTCCACAATGCACCAGGATTAGGTCCAAGACTTCAGCCAAGTTTCTAACCTGTTATAGCGAGGATAAAAACTAGGTATCTGGCTTGTAAATATTACTGTAAGCTTGATGATGATCATCAGTATTTTCCTTCCATTTGAATGGTGTGATTTTCACAATTTTGAAAATGTTACACATATATATGAAGGTAGTGTATTCAGTCCCCTCCTTCCTTCCTGCAATATATCCTCATATCCTAGTAAGAACAACTTATCATATATTGTTACAATAGAACGTTAAAGCATGGTGTCTGCACATAGTGTTATAACTGATAGGGCATGCCAAACTTAGCTCTGATTGTAAAATACCCTACATTTTACATTGTTAATAAATTTTTTTTTAGTTAAACCGTGTGAGTATTGCTTTTCTCTAACATTCTTTTTTAGGTCACTAATATAAAGAAGAAAATTGGCTTTTTTGGTATACCACATCCATTATTATTTTCACCACAAAAGACCATGTATGTAGGACTGTATTGGTACCAGAGAGGACAGACACATAAATATATAAAGAATATAAAGAATTTTATTAGAAAGCTTAAAAATGTGTTTAAAACAATACAGGATTAGAATCCCTTTAGAGCAATATAGACCATATATAACATCAATTCACAATCATCTTTGCTAAAATATGCCTAGAGGTCGATGTGTTTCACATCCATAAGCTTCTTCAGGACCTCATATATCCTAGTAGGAAAGAAAACTGGCCTAACTGCAAAAAACACATTAAAAATTAACATATGACTCTAATATAATATAATATAATATAACAACATATTTGACATCATAGACTATCATCTGTGCCACTTGAGCATTGCTTTTAAAGAACCCGGTATAGAGACAGTGACCCAATGGCAGATGTCAGCATAACGTCTATGTGGTCAGCAGGGCAGCCATACAAGATATTATTGGTGGTACTTAATCATAAAGAAAGTAGGTATCTAAATATATTAAAAGCAAAAACAAGTAAAAGGGTTGTGTGTAAGGACAATGGTAAAGGTACGCATGAATAAAAACCAACGCCCAACTTAAGTATACTTAATCCAAACAGTCTCTGGTTAACTCCAGCTGATGTAAGGGGGGTAAGCCATATACAATAGAGGAGAGCGCTTCACTTTCATCTAGACTGTTACATGGACTGTTACACATCTGAAATAGCAGCCTAATGGTAAAATCCACACCATATGAGTAACAGAATCACCATAACTAAACAATCACAGCAGAATTACCTGCAAATGATAATAGTCTTACAAGCCAGTCCAAATTATGGATATTAGCTGCAACAACATAATAGGCCCGGACATGACCAGGACATTTTGATGATAGGCAACTCCTATCCTCATATTGATTAGTGGTTCCAAATTAATAATAACTACTGCAGTAGGGAACAGACACAAAAGATACGCTCAGCATCTTTCCAAATAACTGTTCTGCTTTATTATGACGCAATTGAAGGTTTTTATACACATGATTATGTAGGTATCACACTAATATTACAATTGTACGTTTATGGTAACAAGGGGCGTTACATAGGCAGACTAATTCTAATCAGGACTCGAAAGAATGCAAACATGTACTGAAAACATTATTAGTGCTGTGTGCACAATGAGGGCAGTTTACAATACATACACAATAGAATACAATTATATAGAGAACTTACAAATTTCCATTACAGTCTCCCCTCTTTTGCTCAATATTTTGATCATTAACCACACCTGCTATCACCTTTAACCTGGAACCTCCACATGCTTAGGTGAAGGTAGTCCTGGCCAAAGAGGCAAAAACTCCATTGTGGAGAAAATAATAGATGAGCAGTTTTTTCATTACAAAATGACTTTTCATTGTGAAAAACAAATGATTGATAAGACATATTTACAGAGTACTGGCTGTACAGCCCTGTGGCCAGAATTGCCTTCTAGCTGAATTGTTGGCATGCTGACTTATCAGCATATGTAAACACAGACAATTCTACATAAAATGGAAGACGTACAAAGGACAAATATATCTTCAACATGGCTAAACTACTTTTCAAATATATATATATATATATATATATATATATATATATATATATATATATATATATATATATATCCCTTACAATTAAAGTAATTGGATCAAAAAGTACCCTAGACTGTGATCGCAAGAGGGAAACAAATCAAACACAGGGATTTCTTTAATTTTGTCATTTTTGCAGTGTCTGGTGTGGATCAAGGTGAGTTTTCCTTCAGGTTTTGCACAACTTGTACATGAAACAGATGCTGTATTGAGTCTCCAAACATTTCCTTATATATAAATGTCTTTTAACAATCCACAAGTCACCTGGCTTTAGTTTTAGATCCTTCCAAACTTTTAGGATCTGGAATTGGGGAGAAAACACATAAATGAGTGTCAAAAACCTTAAAAGATCAGCAACATTCTCTGTGAGATCCGAATGGAGGTCTTCAGCTGCTGAGACAAAATATAAGCAAGTGAATAACACACTCCCAAACCAAATCCCATAGGGAGAGAGTCCAACATCCCCTTAGGGGCTTGATAAAATATAAGAAAACATTCAGGCAAAAGTTTTCTAGTTTCTTACTCTACTTTGTCCGCTACATTGTAGACAGGAAGTATAAAAATAAAACCTCTAAACCTCCAGTAAGGACTCTCCTATAAAAATGATTTCCTCTGTTACTCTCAGTACTTTCTGTCACTCTGTACTTACAAACTACTTCTGATAACACTTTTCACTGTGGCCTTTGCAGTACCATTTGCCACTGGACATCCAGAAAACATGTCTATACAGACAAAATGCATACTCGTAAGATCCTGACTTGGGCATCTGGATATATCTTTTTGTAATCTCTGGAAGGGATGTTCAGCTTTTGGTAACACCTTTGGTAATAGGTAAAACAAGAAGTGGTATGTTATAAAAACAACTGTGGTGAACCCTGGCTCTATCCCACACTCATTTACTAAGGCAGCCATAACTGCTTGTGACGGATGACACCACGGTCCATGTGTCAAGCTGGAGGGAAAAGAGTGGCTGGCAGACATAAATGATTACCTTTTCTAAGTTCCTATTTCATAAGAAGTTGCCCCCTGTGGACCACTTGTTCTTCTCGTTCTGGAGTCCTTAAAGTTGAATTATTAATCCCAGCTATACTGGGCCAGAACTAGGGTGGAATCTGTGAGTTGCACAGACCCATCAAGTGTCCGGGGCTGTAAATGCAGCATGCTTAGTCACCTGGTCTGCTTCCATGTGTGAGTTTTAATGTTAGTATGGCTACCTCAGCAAGAAGCTGGAAGGCTGAAAACAGCCGATCAAATTAACTTAGCATGCTTGATTGGTTTACCTGCCGAAGTAAAAACAAACTTCTGGCCCTTCAAATGGAACCAAAAACTCTCTATATCTCGACTATATAAATATACACTCTTTTTATAGCTCACAGGCTTTGCTAAAACATGGAGCTCTGCTTCTTGAGCTGGGGGAAAGGATCCAATGACTCTGAATCCAGAGTATCCTTCTGGGTGATAAACTGCATCCTCAGTATAAAACCGGGAATAACTCTACAAAACATGAAATATCTGGGTCTTCATGGAGTGTGTCCTGCACTGGGCTCACAGCAGCTGATTCCTACGTCATCAATTTAACACGTGGTTTTTCCTTTGTCCCCAGCCTCCTCCAATAGAGGCAATAAGGTTTGTACATAAACAAACTCATATTTTAAACATTTAATTAGACAAACATTTAGTTAGCTGTATATTTGCCTTCGCAGAATGTGGGACCATTAAAAATTAAATATTTGACCAAAATAATGTCTGTAACTTTGTCTAACACCTTTGCATAAAGCTACAGCTCTGATATATCGGGATGAACCCTTCATTACTGGGTTCAGCTTGCATAAATATATTACAATTGCTTTTTTTCTATCATGCTGTTTGTGTAAGAACTCCCGTTTCATGTTTCAAAAAGACAACTTTTCCTGGCAATATTATAATAAATGATAACAATACCCTGCGGTCATGCAGAGATGTCCATAAATCCAAACTATTCTTCTGCTTATACCACTGCACTTACAAGGAAAAGGGCCACATCATTTCACAATCCACACATTCTTCTTTGGATTTCAAAAATAAAAATAAATAAAAACAAAAAGGACCAAAAATCTGTATGATGGACCAGAAAGCACTCTGCCACATCAAAAACTATAAAACAAATGGCTGCAGGTAGCATCTATCCTAGCAGGGTGTGTGGACTTGATGTGATGGGTCTGTTATATTTCAATTTTATTTATTATTACTCTCACATCATGGACCGCACATCCAGTTATTATCAGACCTTAAGATTTCATTTTTGTAGAAAAACTTCTTATGTATCCCATCCATCTTGGCTTTGTTAAATATTATGGCAACTGTATTCCAAATAACAACCTCATCTTAATCTTTTTTTTTTTCCACTCAATAAATGTAAAATGACAAAATTGTGATCTTGATCTAAACTAATCTCATTCATTACAAATTTCCCCATTAACCTGGATTTCATTTCCAACCAAAGGTTGTCTAAACCAGTTTCAATATATCTATATTATTAATAAAATTGTTAAACTCATATTAGAAATTAATACTCATTATTACTTAATTTTACTTAATTTCCCTTTTTTAAATGCACTGTTTCCACTATCAAAGGATATTCAATTTGTGTAATACACTGTTAAATGTAACCTTCATTTTACCATGTTTGGAAAACAGATTCAAAATAATTGTGATCACATTGTTTATCATTAGATTCGTTAATCCGGCACATTTTGTTATAAATGTTTTGTCTGAAAAACTGAAATTGGCATGGTGTCCTTCCAGCTTATCACTGATCTCTTATCCCAGCCACATTCTTTCATGAGAGCGCAAAGGAGGGGGTCACATCTGCATACATGACACACACAAGCGATAGAACTAAAGGTTCCAGCATTCACACACATACACAAATATCTCTCTAAAATTGCTTACATTTTTCCCATTCGTACACAACACGTGCATATCATTCTCTCACTTTCTTTTAACTCTTTTAATATTTCCTTGCTTAACTTCTGCTTTCCTTATTTTGTTCTGATATCCTTTGCATCCAATGTATTGTAATACCATACTTCACATACTCTAGCTTCTATGATTCTATGATCAGACAGGTAGCCATAGTGCTCATCACATCTTCCCTCTCTGTCAACATATAAAGTATTATGTTTTAACTCTTATTTGTCTGTTTCTGACTTTACTAGTTGTAGTGCCTGACCACAAATTCATCCCACAACTTAACATGAAAATGTCCCCTTCTGTCTAGTGCTAATTGTCACCCTTGAACCATCCTGATCACATAGATAACTGTTTCTCTAGCTGTTTACTCTGCATGATTCTTAGTCCAGGGGGACTTTGGTAACCCAGTTACCCATTGTGAATCCCTGTCCATTTTAACCATTAATCTAGAGGCTCAGTATAGGCGGAACCGCACCTTCGGTTCATATATAGCGCTCCTCTTGCACTGGGCATTTTTGAGGGTCTCTTACCCTTCATTTCCTTACTTAATTTAATGCCCATAATGACTGGCCAGTCTTCTCTTTGCGTGCCTATACCCTCTTGCCTCTAAACTACTTTATCTAGCCGATGTACTACATATACCTGTGAACAGCACTATTCTTCCCTTTCTTATCTATAACACTCCGATGGATAGTAGACAGTGACAACATAACATATAACCACCAATCGACACAGTTTGATTAAGGGGAGTAAAATAGGTACCCTTTGTCCCGAAATTGCCTTACCGATCAAGGAAGTCTGATAACTCAAATGTAAGCAAAAGTCTTACCTCAGCTGGATGATTATCAGAAATTCCCGGATCGTCTCAAGCTCCTTGTTTTGGATACTCAGAGTCACCTGTAAAGCCCCTCCTAGGCAAAGCTCGCCACTTGACCAGGACATTTTGTTGATAGGCAACTCCTATCCTCATATTGATTAGTGGTTCCAAATTAATAATAACTACTGCAGTAGGGAACAGACACAAAAGATACGCTCAGCATCTTTCCAAATAACTGTTCTGCTTTATTATGACGCAATTGAAGGTTTTTATACACATGATTACGTAGATATCACATTAAAATTGCAATTGTACATTTATGGTAACAAGGGGCGTTACATAGGCAGACTAATTCTAATCAGGACTCGAAAGAATGCAAACATGTACTGAAAACATTATTAGTGCTGTGTGCACAGTGAAGGCAGTGTACAATACATACAAAATAGAATACAATTATATACAGAACATACAAATTTCCATTACAGATGTATAAAAAACTATTTCAAGTGATATATAATAAGGCCTCATTAAAGACTCCCATTCTTTTTTACAGTGCCTTGATAAAGGATTTATACTCCTTAAAATTTTCCACATTTTGTCATGTTACAACCAAAAACGTAAATGTATTTTATTGGGATTTTTTTGTGATAAACCAAAACAAAGTGGCACATAATTGTGAAGAGGAAGAAAATACAAGAACAAATAAATATCTGAAAACTGTGGCTTGAATTTGTATTCAACTCCCCTGAGTCAATACTTTGTAGAACCACCTTTTGCTGCAATTACAGCTACAAGTCTTTTTGGGGATGTCTCTACCAGCTTTGCACATCTGGAGAGTGACATTTTTGCCCATTCTTCTTTGCAAAATAGCTCAAGCTCTGTCAGATTGGATGGAGAACGTCTGTGAACAGTCTTGCCACAAATTCTCAACTGATACAAACCATTCCATTGTAGCTCTGGCTGTATGTTTAGGGTCATTGTCCTGATGGAATGTAAACCTCCGCCCCAGTCTCAAGTCTTTTGCAGACTAACAAGTTTTCTTCTAAGATTGCCTTGTATTTGGCTCCATCCATCTTCCCATCTACTCTGACCAGCTTCTCTGTCCCTGCTGAAGAAAAGCATCCCCACAACATGATGCTGCCACCACCATGTTTCACGGTGGGGATGGTGTGTTCAGGGTGATGTGCAGTGTTCCTTTTTCTCCACACATAGCGTTTTGCTTTTAGGCCAAAAAGTTACATTTTGGTCTCATCTGACCAGAGCACCTTCTTCCACATGTTTGCTGTGTCCCCCACATGGTTTCTTGCAAACTGCAAACAGGACTTCTTATGGTTTTCTTTCAACAATGGCTTTCTTTTTGGCACTCTTCCATAAAGGCAAGATTTGTGAAGTGCAGGACTAATAGTTGTCCTGTGGACAGATTCTCCCACCTGAGCTGTGGATTTCTGCAGCTCCTCCAGAGTTACCATGGGCCTCTTGCCTGCTTCTCTGATTAATGCTCTCCTTGCCTGGCCTGTCAGTTTAGGTTGATGGCCATGTCTTGGTAGGTTTGCAGTTGTGCCATACTCTTTCCATTTTCAGATGATGGATTAAACGGTACTCCGTGAGATGTTCAAAGATTGGGATATTTTTTTATAACCTAACCCTGCTTTAAACTTCTCCACAGCTTTATCCCTGACCTTTCTGATGTGTTCCCTGGCCTTCATGATGCTGTTTGTTCACTAAGGTTTTCTAACAAACCTCTGAAGGCTTCACAGAACATCTATACTTTTACTGAGATTAAATTACACACAGGTGGAATCTATTTACTAATTAGATGACTTCTGAAGGCAATTGGTTCCACTAGATTTTAGTTAGAGGGGTATCAGAGTAAAGGAGGCTGAATACAAATGCGCGTCACACTTTTCCGATATTTATTTGTAAAACATTTTGAAAACTATTTATCATTTTCATTCCACTTCACAATTACCAGTATGTGCCACTTTGTTTTGGTCTATCACATAAAATCCTAATAAAATACATTTACGTTTTTGGTTGTAACATGACAAAATATGGAAAATTTCAAAGGGTATGACTACTTTTTCAAGTCACTGTAGGTGTTTTGGTTATGGAGGAAAGAGAGAAAAATAAATGTTTACAATAATGCAAGGGGTCAAGGTAGATTAATCGTAGAACCAAGGGGCAGTTTTCAGAATTATGAATCACGGAATTTCCTCATCTATGATAGTACAGTAGACCCCCTTTAGAATAACAGTAGGCATTTAATATCATCACATTTTCCAAAATTAAGAGGATCTTTCCTCATTTCAGGAAAATGGGTAGAGCTATGACAATCGTTCCCTCATAATTGAATGGCCAAATGCATATCTAGAACCACTGATGTATAGTGCAAACACAGCCTTATATTTAGAGCCATTCATTTCAAATTACTCCTGTTTCAGTTCTTTTGCCCACCGTTAGTTCTGTATATGACAACCATGACTTCTACTGAGTAGGGCTTGGAACCCAACGAAAAACTATAACCCTTAAGGGTATAATGAGGGAGGACTACAGGGATCAAAAGCAGTGTGTAGCCTTATTAGAAGCTAAGGTATTAACATGTCTCATCCCATTTCTAATACTGCTCTAGTGATAATTCAATATTTTGGATTTATCCATTGTTCATTGAGGGACAGTTATACAGCCATCTACAGGAGGTTAGTGTAAAATAGTGTAATGCTAGCCTTCTAACTTTGTGGCATTTTTTTTTTGCTTTGTGACTTCAATCAAGATTCTTGTCACACCGCTGGTGTTTTGTACCTGATGACCTCAATCAAAACTCCTTGCTACACCGCTGCTTGAATTTGTTTCTATAGCTATATGGACCAGCAGCTCCTTATCATAAGCTTTGTTGGTCGTACCTGGACCTCACTGGACTTGACGTGTGGGGCTAGCCTGGAATGTGACCTAAGGGCACTAAGCTTCATATTCAGTAACATTCCAGAACTTGGTGTACTGTGTTAGCTAGCCATGGAGTGTTCCCTGGGTGCAGAGCCATACATGTGCATTGTGGCCCTCTGATTCCTACTGTATCAAATTGTATTGTATTTGTACTGTCTACCCTCAAGTTGTAAAGCGCTACGTAAACTGTTGGCGCTATATAAATATTGAATAATAATAATAATAATTGTGGCGCTTTACAGAGCTTTGTGTACTGTTAGCCACTGAGCGTGTTCCAGGTCCAAAGCCATGGCACCCAAATGTAAAACTCACTTATATAACAAGACCGGTTGGGCTGAGGCAGCACCTCCAGTTTACTGCGGTGCAGGCTAGGGCTGAGGGATCAAGAGCTGATGTCAGTGGCTTCCACAAGCACAGGGCTGTTTTCACAGGGGGCTGTTTCCAGATGGGTCCTTGATTTGTCTTTGGTCTTTAAGTGCCCTGGTTACCCATGAAAATCAAGGTCTAAGACATTCCAGAGAACTAAGTTTCCAGTGTAGGAAACTGTCTGGAGTGATATGGACCTCAATCTGGTTCCTCAGAACAGACAGTTATTGCCTTGTTGGACGATCTGTGACAAGGTACTTTGATCTGGTCTTCGCTGGACCTACATCTCCGGGAACGTCTGGGAACTTTTCCTGTGATAGGACAAGTGATCTGGTCTCTACGCTGGACAATGCCTCCTAAAAGACAAGTAATTGCCATCTGGCTGTTCTTCCAGGGCCGGTGCTACCACTAGGCGGCCGCCTAGGGTGCACTTCTGCCTAGGGCGCCTGCCTAGGGGGCCCAGCCACTGGTGACCCTCTTCCCTCTCTCTGCAGCCAGCAAATATGTCGGTCTCAACACAACAGGCAGCCGCTCCTGAGGCCCTCCAGAAGCACAGTGGCGGCGGGTGGAGGACTGTGCCATCTGTGACAGTTTCCTGACTAAATCAAATGGAGGAACATAAGGAGACATCCCCTGTACTGCGCCGCTGCGCGCCTCTGATCATCAGTGCCATTCTGCCAGACCGCCAGTGATCTGTCTGTGTTTCCCATCAAGCTCGGTCACCGCCATGTTGTCTGTCACCGCCAGTCTCTTATGTCCTGCTACAGACAGCTCTGCCTCTCTGCCCACTGCCGCACGGTCCGTTTCTCCCCCAAACCCCCCCCACGAGGGAGGTCGCACTCCCTCCTGGCCTTGCCTGTCCTCCTGAACAATGGCAGGCAGGGCCGCTGATAGAAATCATGGGGCCCCGTACAGCCTACATGACTGGGCCAACTTCAGCCCCACCCTGGCCCCGCCCCTGGCCCTGGTCCCTCCTCCAGCCCCACCCTGGCCCCGCCCCGGGTCATGCCCATGGTCCCTCCTTCAGCCCCACTCCTGGCCCCTCCCCAGAAGTTCAGAGACTGCAGACATAGTACAGGAGATGATCAGAGACTGCAGACATACAGTATCTCACAAAAGTGAGTACACCCCTCACATTTTTGTAAATATTTTATTCTATCTTTTCATGTGACAACCCTGAAGAAATTACACTTTGCTACAATGTAAAGTAGTGAGTGTACAGCTTGTATAACAGTGTCAATTTGCTTTTCCCTCAAAATAACTCAGCACACAGCCATTAATGTCAAAACCACTGGCAACAAAAGTGAGTACACCCCTAAGTGAAAATGTCCAAATAGGGCCCAAAGTGTCAATATTTTATGTGGCCACCATTATTTTCCAGCACTGCCTTAACCCTCTTGGGCATGGAGTTCACCAGAGCTTCACAGGGTGCCACTGGAGTCCTCTTCCACTCCTCCATGATGACATCATGGAGCTGGTGGATATTAGAGACCTTGTGCTCCTCCACCTTCTGTTTGAGGATGCCCCACAGATGCTTAATAGGGTTTAGGTCAGGAGACATACTTGGCCAGTCCATCACCTTTACCCCTCAGTTTCTTTAGCAAGGCAGTGGTTGCTTGGAGGTGTTTGGGGTCGTTATCATGTTGGAATACTGTCCTGCGGCCCAGTCTCCAAAGGGAGGAGATCATGCTCAGCTTCAGTATGTCACAGTACATATTGTCATTCATGGCTCCCACAATGAACTGTAGCTTCCCAGTGCTGGCAGCACTCATGCAGCACCCAACCATGATACTCCCACCACCATGCTTGACTGTATGCAAGACACACTTGTCTTTGTACTCCTCACCTGGTTGCTGCCACACATGCTTGACACCATCTGAACCAAATAAGTTTATCTTGGTCTCATCAGACCACAGGACATGGTTCCAGTAATCCATGTCCTTAGTCTGCTTGCCTTCAGCAAGCTGTTTGCAGGCTTTCTTGTGCATCATCTTTAGAAGAGGCTTCCTTCTGGGACGACAGTCATGCAGACCAATTTGATGCAGTGTGCCGCGTATAGTCTGAGCACTGACAGGCTGACCCCCCACCCCTTCAACCTCTGCAGCAATGCTGTCAGCACTCATACATCTATTTCCCAAAGACAACCTCTGGATATGACGCAGAGCATGTTCACTCAACTTCTTTGTGCGACCATGGTGAGGCCTGTTCTGAGTGGAACCTGTCCTGTTCAACTGCTGTATGGTCTTGACCACCGTGCTGTAGCTCAGTTTCAGAGTCTTGGCAATCTTCTTATAGCCTAGGCCATCTTTATGTAGAGCAACAATTCTTTTTTTCAGATCCTCAGAGAGTTCTTTGCCATGAGGTGCCATGTTGAACTTCCAGTAACCACTATGAGAGAGTGAAAGCGATAACACCAAAATTTAACACACCTGCTGCCCATTCACACCAATGAGTCACATGACATCAGGGAGGGAAAATGGCTAATTGGGCCCAATTTGGACATTTTCACTTAGGGGTGTACTCACTTTTGTTGCCAGCGGTTTAGAAATTAATGGCTGTGTGTTGAGTTATTTTGAGGGGACAGCAAATTTACACTGTTATACAAGCTGTACACTCACTACTTTACATTGTAGAAAAATGTAATTTCTTCAGTGTTGTCACATGAAAAGATATAATTAAATATTTACAAAATTGTGAGGGGTGTACTCACTTTTGTGAGATACTGTAGTACAAGAGAAGGTCAGAGACTGCAGACATAGAACAGGGATGGTCAGAGACTGCAGACATTGTACAGGAGATGATTAGAGACTGCAGACATAGTACAGGAGACAGTCAGAGACTGCAGACATGGTACAGGAGATGGTCAGAGACTGCAGACATAGTACAAGAGACGGTCAGAGACTGCAGACATGGTACAAGAGATGATCAGAGACTGCAGCCATATTACAGGAGATGATCAGAGTCTGCAGAGATATTACAGGAGATGATCAGAGACTGCAGACATGGTACAGGAGATGATCAGAGACTGCAGATATAGTACAGGAGATAATCAGAGACTGCAGACATGGTACAGGAGATGATCAGAGATTGCAAACATATTACAGGAGATGATCAGAGAATGCAGACATAGTACAGGAGATGGTCAGAGACTACAGACATGGTACAGGAGATTGTCAGAGACTGCAGACATAGTATAGGAGATGATCAGAGACTGCAGACATGGTACAGGAGATGGTCAGAAACTACAGACATGGTACAGGAGATGGTCAGAGATTGCAGACATAGTACAGGAGATGGTCAGAGACTGCAGATTTAGTACAAGAGATGGTCAGAGACTGCAGGCATAGCACAGGAGATGGTCAGAGACTGCAGACATAGTACAGCAGATGATCAGAGACTGCAGACATGGTACAGGAGATGGTCAGAGACTGCAGACATAGTACAGGAGATGATAAGAGACTGCAGACATGGTACAGGAGATGATCAGAGAATGCAGACATAGTACAGGACATGGTCAGAGACTGCAGACATGGTACAGGAGATGGTCAGAGACTGCAGACATAGTACAGGAGATGATCAGAGACTGCAGACATGGTACAGGAGATATTCAGAAACTACAGACATGGTGCGGGAGATGGTCAGAGATTGCAGACATAGTACAGGAGATGGTCAGAGACTGCAGAGATGGTACAGGAGATGGTCAGAGACTGCAGACATGGTACAGGAGATGGTCAGAGACTGCAGACGTAGTACAGGAGATGGTCAGAGACTGCAGACGTAGTACAGGAGATGGTCAGAGACTGCAGACATAGTACAGCAGATGATCAGAGACTGCAGACATGGTACAGGAGGTGATAAGAGACTGCAGACATGGTACAGGAGATGATCAGAGACTGCAAACATATTACAGGAGATGATCAGAGAATGCAGACATAGTACAGGACATGGTCAGAGACTGCAGACATGATACAGGAGATGGTCAGAGACTGCAGACATAGTACAGGAGATGGCCAGAGACTGCAGACATAGTACAGGAGATGGTTAGAGACTGCAGACATGTTACAGGAGATGGTCAGAGACTGTAGACACGGTACAGGAGATGCTCAGAGACTGCAGACACGGTACAGGAGATGGTCAGAGACTGCAGAGATGGTACAGGAGATGGTCAGAGACTGCAGACATGGTACAGGAGATGGTCAGAGACTGCAGACGTAGTACAGGAGATGGTCAGAGACTGCAGACGTAGTACAGGAGATGGTCAGAGACTGCAGACATAGTACAGCAGATGATCAGAGACTGCAGACATGGTACAGGAGGTGATAAGAGACTGCAGACATGGTACAGGAGATGATCAGAGACTGCAAACATATTACAGGAGATGATCAGAGAATGCAGACATAGTACAGGACATGGTCAGAGACTGCAGACATGATACAGGAGATGGTCAGAGACTGCAGACATAGTACAGGAGATGGTCAGAGACTGCAGACATAGTACAGGAGATGGTCAGAGACTGCAGACATGTTACAGGAGATGGTCAGAGACTGTAGACACGGTACAGGAGATGGTCAGAGACTGCAGACACGGTACAGGAGATGGTCAGAGGCTGCAGACATGGTTCAGGAGATGGTCAGAGACTGCAGACATGGTACAGGAGATGGTCAGAGACTGCAGACATGGTACAGGAGATGGTCAGAGACTGCAGACATAACACAGGAGATGGTCAGAGACTGCAGACATGTTACAGGAGATGGTCAGAGACTGTAGACACGGTACAGGAGATGGCCAGAGACTGCAGACACGGTACAGGAGATGGTCAGAGGCTGCAGACATGGTACAGGAGATGGTCAGAGACTGCAGACATGGTACAGGAGATGGTCAGAGACTGCAGACATGGTACAGGAGATGGTCAGAGACTGCAGACATGGTACAGGAGGTGATAAGAGACTGCAGACATGGTACAGGAGATGATCAGAGACTTCAGACATGGTACAGGAGATGATCAGAGACTGCAAACATATTACAGGAGATGATCAGAGAATGCAGACATAGTACAGGACATGGTCAGAGACTGCAGACATGGTACAGGAGATGGTCAGAGACTGCAGACATAGTACAGGAGATGATCAGAGACTGCAGACATGGTACATATTCAGAAACTACAGACATGGTGCAGGAGATGGTCAGAGATTGCAGACATGGTACAGGAGATGGTCAAAGACTGCAGAGATGGTACATGAGATGGTCAGAGACTGCAGACATGGTACAGGAGATGGTCAGAGACTGCAGACGTAGTACAGGAGATGGTCAGAGACTGCAGACGTAGTAAAGGAGATGGTCAGAGACTGCAGACATAGTACAGCAGATGATCAGAGACTGCAGACATGGTACAGGAGATGGTCAGAGACTGCAGACATGGTACAGGAGATGGTCAGAGACTGCAGACATGGTACAGGAGATGGTCAGAGACTGCAGACATGTTACAGGAGATGGTCAGAGACTGTAGACACGGTACAGGAGATGGTCAGAGACTGCAGACACGGTACAGGAGATGGTCAGAGGCTGCAAACATGGTACAGGAGATGGTCAGAGACTGCAGACATGGTACAGGAGATGGTCAGAGACTGCAGACATGGTACAGGAGATGGTCAGAGACTGCAGGAGATGGTCAGAGACTGCAGACATAGCACAGGAGATGGTCAGAGACTGCACACATAGCACAGGAGATGGTCAGAGACTGCAGACATAGTACAAGAAACGGTCAGAGACTGCAGACATAGTACAGGAGACGGTCAGAGACTGCAGACATGGTACAGGAGATGGTCAGAGACTGCAGACACGGTACAGGAGATGGTCAGAGGCTGTAGACACGGTACAGGAGATGGTCAGAGACTGCAGACACGGTACAGGAGATGGTCAGAGGCTGCAGACATGGTTCAGGAGATGGTCAGAGACTGCAGACATGGTACAGGAGATGGTCAGAGACTGCAGACATGGTACAGGAGATGGTCAGAGACTGCAGACATAACACAGGAGATGGTCAGAGACTGCAGACATGTTACAGGAGATGGTCAGAGACTGTAGACACGGTACAGGAGATGGCCAGAGACTGCAGACACGGTACAGGAGATGGTCAGAGGCTGCAGACATGGTACAGGAGATGGTCAGAGACTGCAGACATGGTACAGGAGATGGTCAGAGACTGCAGACATGGTACAGGAGATGGTCAGAGACTGCAGACATTGTACAGGAGGTGATAAGAGACTGCAGACATGGTACAGGAGATGATCAGAGACTTCAGACATGGTACAGGAGATGATCAGAGACTGCAAACATATTACAGGAGATGATCAGAGAATGCAGACATAGTACAGGACATGGTCAGAGACTGCAGACATGGTACAGGAGATGGTCAGAGACTGCAGACATAGTACAGGAGATGATCAGAGACTGCAAACATGGTACATATTCAGAAACTACAGACATGGTGCAGGAGATGGTCAGAGATTGCAGACATGGTACAGGAGATGGTCAAAGACTGCAGAGATGGTACATGAGATGGTCAGAGACTGCAGACATGGTACAGGAGATGGTCAGAGACTGCAGACGTAGTACAGGAGATGGTCAGAGACTGCAGACGTAGTAAAGGAGATGGTCAGAGACTGCAGACATAGTACAGCAGATGATCAGAGACTGCAGACATGGTACAGGAGATGGTCAGAGACTGCAGACATGGTACAGGAGATGGTCAGAGACTGCAGACATGGTACAGGAGATGGTCAGAGACTGCAGACATGTTACAGGAGATGGTCAGAGACTGTAGACACGGTACAGGAGATGGTCAGAGACTGCAGACACGGTACAGGAGATGGTCAGAGGCTGCAAACATGGTACAGGAGATGGTCAGAGACTGCAGACATGGTACAGGAGATGGTCAGAGACTGCAGACATGGTACAGGAGATGGTCAGAGACTGCAGGAGATGGTCAGAGACTGCAGACATAGCACAGGAGATGGTCAGAGACTGCACACATAGCACAGGAGATGGTCAGAGACTGCAGACATAGTACAAGAAACGGTCAGAGACTGCAGACATAGTACAGGAGACGGTCAGAGACTGCAGACATGGTACAGGAGACGGTTAGGGATCGCAGACATGATTGATTCAGGAGATGGTCAGAGACTGCGTTTATGGCTGAACCCAGTGTACAAGTATATAGTATCACAGGGCTGAACCACTCTTTAAACCAGCTCTGCAAAATCAAGTCAGTGATTTTCCTTTGAAAGTACAACCAAGTGACAGAAGACAGCATCACATCCAATTTCCAAAATACTAATTTTTTTACAAACAGTGAACTGGTCAGGATTAGTGGAGGACTGTAACCAGTTAGCCTGATCCAGCAGTAAATCCTCAAAAAAAAAAAAAAACAACAACATCAAACAATCTGTGCAGCACACACAGAGCTCTGGCTAAATAGCTGATTATAGTGGTTAACAGCTGATGCAGAGTCTTCCAAAAATGGTATCAGTGTGATCAAGCAATGTGCAGGTCAGGTTAGGCAGATAAAAAAAAAAAAAGTAACCAGCAAGACAGGGAGGGAGGGGAGGCTGATCGGTAACCTGTACACTGCCTGATCACATAGATATCGGGAAGACACTGCAGCTGGCCAGCAACTGTGCTCCCGACGATCCTGTTGTTTCCATTCAGACACAGCTGTGTGTCCTGCAGAACTTGTATTGCTGTAGTCATACCTCTGTGTGTCTCCCTCCTTGCTCCCCCATTCAGCCCCACTCCAGCACTGTTTACAGTCGAATGTGAGTGGGCTGGAGAAGAGGAGGGAAACACTTTTTTTTTTTTTTTACTTTGCATTCTTTTATTCACTGTTTATATTGCCCGGGCCCCCCCTGCTGGCCAGGCCTAGAACAACAGGGCCAGTTGTACTGGCTTATCAGCGGCCCTGATGGCAGGCATCTGTGCAGTCACTGGTGGTGCTCTGGGTGACAGATGGAGCCTGCCTGGACTCGAGGCGGGCAGCATTTAAAATTTTGTTCCTCGCATTGGCAGCGTTTACGTCACCGGATGCAGAAAGACTAGCATACAGCTGCAGAGGTGAGCTCCAGTCACCTTGTAAGTAAACATTTTCACTGTTTCTGAAATTGCATAATGTTTGTAAAATGTATATACAGATACAGTGTATAATTATCTGGCAATCACTGATCTGTGTGTACCGAGCCCCCCCAGTGAGGTTGCAGCATTTGATTGGTGCTGGTGAGGTTGCATTTAATCGGTGCTGGTGAGGCTGCATTTGATCGGTGCTGGTGAGGCTGCATTTGATCGGTGCTGGTGAGGTTGCATTGGATCAGTGCTGGTTGCATTTGATGGGCACTGGTAGGCTGCATTAGATGGGCACTGTTACTAGGAGTCAGGGGTGAAGCCGGGGGGGGCGTCAAAATAAGGTTTCGCCTAGGGTGTCAAAAATCCTTACACCAGCCCTGTGCTCTTAACTGATGGTCTCCACACAACAGAGGTAGGATATTGCATCTGGGCACTCCTCATCCACTGCCTGGCAGGAATGATATATCCATCACTGTATGGCCCTGTGCTCCCGTGGATTATCAAGAGGCAGAACATACTGGGTCGTCTATTGGTAGGTAACGTGCAGTCTATAGAGGAAGTTCCTCCACATTCTTCGCTTGCTATTGCCTGTAATCAGGTAGCAATTCTTGGCATTCGATTCCTGTCCCCCAATCCTCAGTTGAGGATGCTTCGCTGGATTGAGGTTGGCCTGATGCTTCTTAGAACCTTGTTTATTTCTTAATCAAGGTTAAGCAGGTTTGCAGTTTCCTCTGTCAGTCCCAGAAGACACCTACAGGTGTTAAGTGTCCCTGCTTATCCTTATGCTTTTCTGATATCTTGTGCATATGTCTTGGTGGTGGCATGCCCAAATCCCTGCCCACTCTTGTGCTGGTATCTTTTGTCCAGCCTTCCGTCTTAAGATTTTTGCCAGTATCCCAACACGTACCTGGCCTTATAACCCGACTGTTTCTGATTATCTGAATCCCTCAATAGACCCAAAGAAAATGTTTTTACAGTAATTAGGGCATACTTATTTTTCCCATCACTTTCATTTCCATTGATTGTGGTCACCAGGATACAGAATTAGAGAGTGTGAATCTTCCTAATGGGAACAAAGACAGCATTAATAAACCTAACAAAGGTTCTATCACTCTTAATACACTCCTAAAATGGCTTTAGATACACTTTAATATATTCGGTGTATTGTTTATCTGGGTTCTAGTACTTGTCCAGTTAAACTTTGTACACAAAGCAGTTTGTACAGCAGTGGGTTCTTTGTTCTGCCTTGACTCTGTAAACCGCTCCATCTCCTCTGACACACCTAGGTATAGAAAATTTGAAGGCTGCACACACCAGTATGACTCAAGAGTTAGTATACTACCTACTATATTAGCATCCAGGAAGAAGGCTGCAGGCAACTAGATGGTAGATAAAAAGGAGAAAAACAGGGTGCCAGGTCAGTGTAAGTAAAACCAACAATACTTTATTCCAATATCCACTTACATCAAAAAAGCTTGCAAACTGCATGTAGAGGTGCTGTGGTATCATGTGTGATGATCCAGGACGGTAGACAGGGTGGACTGGAGGGCTGCTGTGAGTATCCAGACTCGCTGGTAAAGACAGTTGAGGCTGACAGTGTCAGCAAACTCCAAAAGACCTCCCATTAGATGGTATATAAAGTAAGTATGTATATATATATCAATGTGATATATACATTTATGGTAGATGTGGGAACACATAGGTATAGCAGCCGCCTACGTTATTTTCACCACTAGGTGGCAGCGCTCAATCAATCTGATTGATTTTTTTACTGATAAAATAAGTATATTATTGCAATGTGGGATAAACACAATACACAAACCAATAAACAAGTCAGAGAATATGTTAGAATGCATTAGACTTAGGCTCGATTCACACAGGGGCAACACGACTTTAACGCGACTTTGCACGGCGACTTCAACGCGGCTTCAATGCGACTTCGGCGCGACTTCAGCGCGACTTTAGCAAATTACAACGCGACTTCAAGTCGCCTCCAGGACAGGCGACTTCGGCTGTGGCCAATCACAGGACAATCAGCTCTCTGGGAGGGAGGGGTTTTCCCTGCAAAGTCGCTTGACTTTGAGAGAGAGATCTGACTTGGAGGCGACTTCCATTGATTTCTATGGTACAGGTCGCCTACCAAGTCGGATCCAAGTAGTACAGGGAGTACGCTCTGAAGTCGGAGCGACTTCAGTAGTGTCTATTAAGACGCTCCCATTCACTTAAATGTGAATCTCTTTCTGGGGCGACTTGGGGCGACTTGAGGGCGTACAAGTCGGATCCCAAGTCGTCCCAGTGTGAACCGACCCTAACTGACGGGAATACTAATCTCAAATATGGCAATTAACTTAAACTGCAATAAGGCTAAATCAAATTAAACTGGTTTACACTGCATTGCTAAGAACAGCATAAACTGTGAAGAGCATAAATGATACAAAGGAAAGTCTCACTGTAACCCTCTGTAATAACTAGTCAAAAGTGTCCCAGAGTGCACTCTCTGAGTATAAACCCCTAAGAGTGGGTAGGTGTACACAATCCTGAGAGGGGTACATCTGGGGATGGCTGTAAAGTATCTGGTCCCTGATTAGCAAATTTAAGCCGGGCAATATTGAGGCCCATCTGTACAGTGGTACATGTGCTACTGTCTCTTTAAAACTGTATGCAGTGAATGATTGTAAGGCTACTAAGTAATAAGCAGTCTCTACTGGCATTAAACTGATGGTGATGGGATAAACACAGTTGATTGCGCTCAACAATCCTAGTACACAATGATTCTGGTCTAGAACACTTAGCGATCTGTTGGCCCCAGGAATCCAGTACCCAGTGGTTCAACCTTAATGATCAGGTCCTCACAAGCCTCAGTCCCAGGCTCAGAACCTCATCATTACTCCTTTGCTGTAGGCACACACAGCAACGGGTCCCTTCAGCTCTGGGCCCTGCACAGGAAACAAATTTTCAGTAGCTCAGTCCTTCAGCGCTTTGGGGACGCAAAACAAAACAGTGGCACTCTGGTCTCCACACAGGCTCAGTCTGTCTGGTGCTACAGTGCCTTGCAAAAGTATTCACCCCCTTGGCATTTTTCGTGTTTTGTTGCCTCACAACCCGGAATTAACATGGATCGTTTGAGGATTTGCAATATTTAATTTACAGAACATGCCCTCAACTGAAGATTTTTTTTTTTTCTATTGTGAAGCAAACAACAAATAAGACAAAATAACAGAAAAAGTCAATGTGCATAACTATTCACCCCCCTAAAGTCAATACTTTGTAGAGCCACCTTTTGCTCCAAGTCGCTTTGGATAAGTCTCTGAGCTTGCCACATCTTACCACTGGGATTTTTCCCCATTCCTCCTTGCAGAACTGCTCCAGCTCCTTCAAGTTGAATGGCTTGCGCTTGTGAACAGCAAACTTTAAGTCTGACCACAGATTTTCTATTGCATTGAGGTCTGGGCTTTGACTAGGCCAATCCAACACATTTACATGTTTCCCCTTAAACCACTCAAGTGTTGCTTTAGCAGTGTGTTTGGGGTCATTGTCCTGCTGGAAGGTGAACCTCCGTCCCAGCTTCAAATCACACACAAAGTGGTACAGGTTTTGCTGAAGAATATCCCTGTATTTAGCACCATCCATCTTTCCCTCAACTCCGACCAGTTTCCCCGTCCCGACTGCTGAAATACATCCCCACAGCATGATGCTGCCACCACCATGTTTCACTGTGGGGATGGTGTACTTTGGGTGATGTGATGTGTTGGGTTTGCGCCAGACATAGCGCTTTCTTTGATGGCCAAAAAGTTCAATTTTAGTCTCATCAGACCAGAGCACCTTCCTCCATACATTTTGGGAGTCTCCCACATGCTTTTTCGCAAACTCAAAACGTGCCATTTTGTTTTTTGCTTAAAGTAATGGCTTTGTTCTGGCCACTCTGCCATAAAGCCTAACTCTATGGCGCGTGCGGCTTATTGTCGTCCTATGTACAGATACTCCAGTCTCTGCTATGGAACTCTGCAGCTCCTCCATGGTTACCTTAGGTCTCTGTGCTGCCTCTCTGATTAATATCCTCCTTGCCTGGTCCGTGGGTTTTTGTGTGCAGCCGTCTCTTGGCAGGTTTGCTGTTGTGCCATGTTCTTTCCATTTGGTTATGATAGATTTGATGGTGCTCCTAGGGATCATCAAAGATTTGGATATTTTTTTATAACCTGACCCTGACTTGTACTTCTCAACAACATTGTCCCTTACTTGTTTGGTCTTCATGGCAGTGTTTGGTTAGTGGTGCCTCTTGCTTAGGTGTTGCAGCCTCTGGGGCCTTTCAAAAAGGTATTTCTATTGTGTTCTGATCCATCACATATAATTCAAATTAAAAAACATTGAACTAAAGGTTGTAATGTAACAAAATAGGTAAAAAGCCAAGGGGGGTGAATACTTTTGCAAGGCACTGTATGTACAGACACCACAGCAACAGGTCTGCATTCCTCGATTCCCCACACTACAGTACCCAGACCTCTGCTTAATTGCCTGGGGAAATACTCACTCTCCCCTCCCCTCCCCTAAAAAAACAGACAGCTGCTCCAATCCCCAGAACAGAAGCAAGAAGGGGAAAAGAGCTGGCACAGAAGCCCACAGCCCACTCTATCTGTGCCAGCAACATAGTGGTGGGGGATGAAGTAGAGTGGCACACAGCTGGTGGAGTACCTGGCTACAGTGTGTGTGACGGAACCACTTGGCACCCCAATTAGGTGCTTCCTTCCACCATCCAGTGCATTCTGCCCTCCAAAGCGTTCAGAGGAGACCGAGAGCTAATACCAGCCCTTTGTACCCCAATCATCGTACACAGACAAGATGTGAGGTAAAAACCAAATGATTGACTTTTTATTGAAACTCAGAAACATACTTTATACTCCACAAAAGGACAGTCCCCTCTCGATCATATTACCGTAAAAATACAAACTGTAACCAGGAACACAATCAACATAACTAAGGAACAGCCAGCATATACTATAAACATTAAGATAATTAAACAACTGGCCACCTACACGATGTTGTGATTAATCAGAGATCTCACTCCAGGTCAGACTGCTGGTCCCAAGTTTAGGAGAAGTTTGAGACTGCATCGATGGTAAATTTTGCCTTTTTTCCAGCACAAATATACATCAGGGTTCTAACTTTTATTACATTTTGCTTCATTTAGTAGGTAATGAAGGATGCCTTAGTCTACTATGGCTGATGAGAACTAGCTATGTCTAGCTCCAGCAATCACCCTACAGGAACATTCTCCACTTTGTTATCCTTGCTACCTGCTTTCTGTCATTAGAGCACATAACATGGCCCAGTTTGTATGGGAAAATATTTGCATAAATACACATAACTTTACATTATATTGCTGTATGGGAAAACCGCCATAAGTCAGGTGCAAAGTTATGTGATTTTTTTTTTAAACACATGAACTTGTGGACTTCTCATTTTAGTGAATTAGGCCCATGGCATTTTACATGTTATAACGTTTTTCACTGTATATATCAATCTACATCACCTTTAATCATGCACTGCCATGTGATACATTAGCTTTCAAGACTGGGAGAATGGGGCTGGCAGTTTTTGGAGAAGAGCTGTCTGCACTGGAAACAGTGGCGGCCTGTCAATTGGGGGTGCAGGGGCGCCGCCCCCCCAAAGCTAGTCATCATAAAAAAAAATAAAACATTTTGTTCCTTTAAGTGTGTGCAGGGGCCAGACACACAGGTGTCTATGGGAAGCATGACATTTTTTGACATCAGCTTCCTTTAGAGTGTCCTTGGGGCACAGAGCGATGAGCCCCGAACACTCCCACTGTAGAATTCTACTGTGTGTGGTGGTTTATGATTGGAGGAGCCGCGGAGGACGTAGGGCGGTGCTTTTAGCGGAACTGAGTCACTTCTGGTTTCGTGAGTCGACTCATCTCAGTCCCATGGTGGTTGTGGAGTCGGCTGGCGCAGTAGTGGACAGTTACGCTGTCCCTGTCTCCCAGACTGTTCCTGTGTGTTGCTGTTGCTGGTTGCGCTGAATCTTGCCAGTGTATGTTTTCTGGTAAGCGCCATTGAGAACAAACAGTCTAGGGTGGGATGGATGGAGAAATTGAGCTCAAATGTTCACCTGGAGAAAACGCTGCTTAAGACATCTGGTCACCTGATATTTTCTGACGGAAACAGACCCGGGAACTCAGCACAGGGACTGTGGGAACCCCTCATAATGGGCACTGCTGGTGTACAGACCTGGGAACTCAGCACAGGGATGGTGGAAATGGGCACAGCAGCCAGCAGGTATGCAGACCAAGGAACTCAGCAGAGAGATGGTGGGAACCCCTCATAATGGGCACAGCAGGTGTACAGACCTAGGAACCTGCCACAGGGATGGTGGGAACCCCTTATGGGCACAGCAGGTGTACATACCCAGGAATTCAGCACAGGGATGGTGGAAACCCCTCATAATGGGCACAGCAGCCAGCAGGTGTACAAACCTGGGAACTCAGCACAGGGATGGTAGGAACCCTCATAATGGGCACAGCAGATTGTAGATCTGGGAAATCCAAGATAGAACTAGTAGCACCCCTGAGACAAAAAGAAACTGGCAGGTGATTTATCTCTCCAGCATCCACCAAACACTGTAATACCAGTTCTGGGTGGACTGAAAGCTGAGCTGCAGCATTTTCTGAATGTACTGATTCTGCGCAGCCTCAGAATATTATATTTGTTTGCACTGGGCAACACGGGTACGGGGACAGATCCTAACTTTTGTCCTTGTGGACAGCTTCCTCCATCGCCAACATTCTGTCATAATCTGTCTTGTTTTGTTTCCCCCGTGGCCTATTTTTAGAACTTGTGCGCACATTTATTTAATATTGTGCGCCCCCTCAAAAATTTTGAGCACCAGCCACCACTGACTGGAAGCAATGCCCATCCCAAAAGGCCCCCATCACATTACCTATTATTAATATTATTATTATTATACAGGATTTATATAGCGCCAACAGTTTACGCAGTGCTTTACAATATAAAAGGGAGACAATACAGTTATAATACAATAAAATACAAGAGGATTAAGAGGGCCCTGCTCAGAAGAGCTTACTATTTAATAGGGTGGGGCAGGTGGTACAAAAGGTTGTAACTGTGGGGAATAAGTTGTTGGAAGTGGTAGGAGATTAGTTGGAGACAATAGACTTTCCTGAAGAGATGAGTTTTCAGAGATTGCCTGAAGGTAGCAAGAGTAGGGGATAGCCGGATAGATGGAGGTAGCGAGTTCCAGAGGATGGGAGAGGCTCTGGAGAAATCCTTGAGACGAGCATGGGAGGAGGAGATGAGAGAGCTTGAAAGCAGGAGGTCTTGAGAAGAGCGGAGAGATCAATTTGGGTGGTATTTGGAGACAAGATTGGTGATGTAGCTCGAGGCAGAGTTGTGAATGGCTTTGTATGTTGTGGTTAGTATTTTAAATTTAATTCACTGGGTGATTGGGAGCCAGTGTAGGGATTGGAGTAGAAGGTTGGCAGACACTGAGCGGTTGGTAAGGTGGATAAGTCTGGCAGCAGCATTAATGATAGACTGAAGAGGGGATAGCCTATGGAGAGGTAGGCCAGTGAGAAGGGAGTTGCAATAGTCAAGGCGAGAGATAACAAGGGAGTGAATGAGGAGCTTGGTGGTTTCATTTGTTAAAAAGGGGCGAATTTTAGAGATGTTACGGAGGTGAATTCTACAAACTTTTGACAACAATTGGATTTGAGGCTGAAATGACAAGTCAGAGTCTAGGATTACACCTAGTACCCTGGCGTGAGGGGAGGGACTGATGGTTGCATTGTTGATTTTGATGGAAAAGTCATGGAGGGGGGCACGGGCGGGGGGGGAATATTAATAGCTCAGTTTTAGAGAGATTTAGTTTAAGGAAGTGGTGCGACATCCATGCTGATACTTCAGTTAGTAAGTTAGTATTGCGAGAGGAGACTGAAGGAGTGAGGTGAGGAGTAGACAGATAGATTTGGGTGTCATCAGCGTATAAGTGGTATTGGAAGCCGTGGGCAGTTATTAAGTGACCAAAGGAGGAGGTATAGATAGAGAAGAGAAGGGGTCCAAGAACAGAGCCTTGGGGGACCCCCACAGAAAGGGGCAATGGAGAGGAGGAGACAGAGTTGTAGGTGACACTGAAGGAGCGCTGTGATAAATAGGCCTGTGATATTCACACTAATCTTTTCAGTGTCTAAACACTACCACCTCTGTAATCTTAAGACTATTTACCTTGTTACCCTTAAACAAACCCACTCTGTAACTGTAACACTTACAGTGGGGATGGAAAGTATTCAGACCCCCTTACATTTTTGACTCTGTTATATTGCAGCCATTTGCTGAAATCATTTAAAGCGGAGTTCCACCCAAAAGTGGAACTTCCGCTCATTTGATACCTCCCCCCCTCCAGTGCCACAATTGGCACCTTTCAGGGGGGTGCAGATACCTGTATTAGACAGGTATCTGCACCCACTTCCGGGAATAAACTCCCGCGGGAGTCATGCCCCCTCCCGCACCCCCTCGCTGTCTCCTGGGAAACACACAGGTCCCTGGAGATATTGGGGACCACTAAGGACGTGCAGCGCGACTCACGCATGCGCAGTAGGGAACCGGGAAGTGAAGCCGCAACGCTTCACTTCCTTATTCCCTCACCGAGAATGGCAGCAGCAGCCGGGAGCCAAGCTATTGCTCGGCTTCGGCTGCCGACATCGCTGGACTCCTGGACAGGTAAGTGTCCGTTTATTAAAAGTCAGCAGCTGCAGTATTTGTAGCTGCTGGCTTTTAATATTTTTTTCAGGTGGACTCCCTCTTTAAGTTCATTTTTTTTCCTCATTAATGTACACACAGCACCCCATATTGACAGAAAAACACAGAATTGTTGACATTTTTGCTGGTTTATTAAAAAAGAAAAACAGAAATATCACATGGTCCTAAGTATTCAGACCCTTTGCTCAGTATTTAGTAGAAGCACCCTTTTGATCTAATACAGCCATGAGTCTTTTTGGGAAAGATGCAACAAGTTTTTCACACCTGGATTTGGGGATCCTCTGCCATTCCTCCTTCCAAATCCTCTCCAGTTCTGTCAGGTTGGATGGTAAATGTTGGTGGACAGCCATTTTTAGGTCTCTCCAGAGATGCTCAATTGGGTTTAAGTCAGGATTCTGGCTGGGCCATTCAAGAACAGTCACAGAGTTGTTGTGAAGCCACTCCTTCGTTATTTTAGCTGTGTGCTTACGGTCATTGTCTTGTTGGAAGGTAAAACTTCAGCCCAGTCTGAGGTCCTGAGCATTCTGGAGAGGGTTTTCATCCAGGATATGCCTGTATTTGGCTGCATTCATCTTTCCCTCGATTGCAACCAGTCGCCCTGTCCCTGTAGCTGAAAAACACCCCCACAGCATAATGCTGCCACCACCATGCTTCACTGTTGGGACTGTATTGGACAGGTGATGAGCAGTGCCTGGTTTTCTCCACACATACCACTTAGAATTAAGGCCAAAAAGTTCTATCTTGGTCTCATCAGACCAGAGAATCTTATTTATCACCATCTTGGAGTCCTTTAGGTGTTTTTTAGAAAACTCCATGCGGGCTTTCATGTGTCTTGCACTGAGGAGAGGCTTCCGTCAGGCCACTCTGCCATAAAGCCCTGACTGGTGGAGGGCTGCAGTGATGGTTGACTTTCTACAACTTCCTCCCATCTCCCGACTGCATCTCTGGAGCTCAGCCACAGTGATCTTTGGGTTCTTCTTTACCTCTCTCACCAAGGCTCTTCTCCCCCGATAGCTCAGTTTGGCCAGACGGCCAGCTCTAGGAAGGGTTCTGGTCGTCCCAAACGTCTTCCATTTAAGGATTATAGAGGCCACTGTGCCCTTAGGAACCTTAACCACTTGACGACCGCCTCACGCCGATGTACGTCAGCAAGGTGGCACGGACAGGCAAAATCACGTGATTTGACATGTACGTGATTTGCCTTCCGCGGGTGGGGGGTCCGATCGGACCCCCCCCCCGGTGCCCGAGGCGGTTGTCTTTTGTCCCACGAAACGATCGGAGGTGAGGGGGAGGCCATCCGTTCGTGTCCCCCCTCTCGCGATCGCCGCCGGCCAATCGAATCATTCCTTTGCTGCTGTATGCTAAACAGCAGCAAAGGAAATGATGTCATCTCTCCTCGGCTCGGTAATTTCCGTTCCGGCCCGAGGAGAGAAGACAGGTATGTGAGTGCACAACACACACACACACAGTAGAACATGCCAGGCACACAAAACACCCCGATCCCCCCCCCCCGATCGCCCCCCAATCACCCCCCCCCCCTGTCACAAACTGACACCAAGCAGTTTTTTTTTTTTTTTTTCTGATTACTGCATTGGTGTCAGTTTGTGACAGTTACAGTGTTGGGACAGTTAGTATTAGCCCCCTGTAGGTCTAGGATATCCCCCTAACCCCCCCTAATAAAGTTTTAACCCCTTGATCACCCCCTGTCACCAGTGTCGCTAAGCAATCATTTTTCTGATCGCTGTATTAGTGTCGCTGGTGACGCTAGTTAGGGACCTAAATATTTAGGTTCGCCGTCAGCGTTTTATAGTGACAGGGACCCCCATATACTACCGAATAAATGTTTTAACCCCTTGATGGCCCCCTAGTTAACCCTTTCACCACTGATCACCGTATAACTGTTACGGGTGACGCTGGTTAGTTTGTTTATTTTTTATAGTGTCAGGGCACCCGCCGTTTATTACCGAATAAAGGTTTAGCCCCCTGATCGCCCAGCGGTGATATGCGTCGCCCCAGACAGCATCAGATTAGCGCCAGTACCGCTAACACCCATGCACGCAGCATACGCCTCCCTTAGTGGTATAGTATCTGATCGGATCAATATCTGTTCCGATCAGATCTATACTAGCGTCCCCAGCAGTTTAGGGTTCCCAAAAACGCAGTGTTAGCGGGATCAGCCCAGATACCTGCTAGCACCTGCGTTTTGCCCCTCCACCCAGCCCACCCAAGTGCAGTATCGATCAATCACTGTCACTTACAAAACACTAAACGCATAACTGCAGCGTTCGCAGAGTCAGGCCTGATCCCTGCGATCGCTAACAGTTTTTTTGGTAGCATTTTGGTGAACTGGCAAGCACCAGCCCCAGGCAGCGTCAGGTTAGCGCCAGTAGCGCTAACACCCACGCACGCACCGTACACCTCCCTTAGTGGTATAGTATCTGAACGGATCAATATCTGGTCCGATCAGATCTATACTAGCGTCCCCAGCAGTTTAGGGTTCCCAAAAACGCAGTGTTAGCGGGATCAGCCCAGATACCTGCTAGCACCTGCGTTTTGCCCCTCCACCCAGCCCACCCAAGTGCAGTATCGATTGATCACTGACACTTACAAAACACTAAACACATAACTGCAGCGTTCACAGAGTCAGGCCTGATCCCTGCGATCGCTAACAGTTTTTTTTGGTAGTATTTTGGTGAACTGGCAAGCACCAGCCCCAAGCAGCGTCAGATTAGCGCCAGTACCGCTAACACCCACGCACGCAGCATACGCCTCCCTTAGTGGTATAGTATCTGAACGGATCAATATCTGATCCGATCAGATCTATACTGGCGTCCCCAGCAGTTTAGGGTTCCCAAAAACGCAGTGTTAGCGGGATCAGCCCAGATACCTGCTAGCACCTGCATTTTGCCCCTCCGCCCGGCCCAGCCCAGCCCACCCAAGTGCAGTATCGATCGATCACTGTCACTTACAAAACACTTAACGCATAACTGCAGCGTTCGCAGAGTCAGGCCTGATCCCTGCGATCGCTAACAGTTTTTTTGGTAGCTTTTTATTGAACTGGCAAGCGCCAGCGGCCTAGTACACCCCGGTCGTAGTCAAACCAGCACTGCAGTAACACTTGGTGAGGTGGCGAGTCCCATAAGTGCAGTTCAAGCTGGTGAGGTGGCAAGCACAAGTAGTGTCGCGCTGCCACCAAGAAGACAAACACAGGCCCGTCATGCCCATAATGCCCTTCCTGCTGCATTCGCCAATCCTAATTGGGAACCCACCACTTCTGCAGCGCCCGTACTTCCCCCATTCACATCCCCAACCAAATGCAGTCGGCTGCATGAGAGGCATTTTCTTTATGTCCTCCCGAGTACCCCTACCCAACGAACCCCCCCAAAAAAGATGTCGTGTCTGCAGCAAACGCGGATATAGGCGTGACACCCGCTATTATTGTCCCTCCTGTTCTGACAATCCTGGTCTTTGCATTGGTGAATGTTTTGAACGCTACCATTCACTAGTTGAGTATTAGCATAGGGTACAGCATTGCACAGACTAGGCACACTTTCACAGGGTCTCCCAAGATGCCATCGCATTTTGAGAGACCCGAACCTGGAACTGGTTACCGTTATAAAAGTTAGTTACAAAAAAAAGTGTAAAAAAAAAAAAAAAAAAAATATATAAAATAAAAAAAAATAGTTGTCGTTTTATTGTTCTCTCTCTCTATTCTCTCTGTCTATTGTTCTGCTCTTTTTTACTGTATTCTATTCTGCAATGTTTTATTGTTATTATGTTTTATCATGTTTGCTTTTCAGGTATGCAATTTTTTATACTTTACCGTTTACTGTGCTTTATTGTTAACCATTTTTTTGTCTTCAGGTACGCCATTCACGACTTTGAATGGTTATACCAGAATGATGCCTGCAGGTTTAGGTATCATCTTGGTATCATTCTTTTCAGCCAGCGGTCGGCTTTCATGTAAAAGCAATCCTAGCAGCTAATTAGCCTCTAGACTGCTTTTACAAGCCGTGGGATGGAATGCCCCCCCCCCACCGTCTTCCGTGTTTTTCTCTGGCTCTCCTGTCTCAACAGGGAACCTGAGAATGCAGCCGGTGATTCAGCCAGCTGACCATAGAGCTGATCAGAGACCAGAGTGGCTCCAAACATCTCTATGGCCTAAGAAACCGGAAGCTATGAGCATTTTATGACTTAGATTTCGCCGGATGTAAATAGCGCCATTGGGAAATTGGGGAAGCATTTTATCACACCGATCTTGGTGTCGTCAGATGCTTTGAGGGCAGAGGAGAGATCTAGGGTCTAATAGACCCCAATTTTTTCAAAAAAGAGTACCTGTCACTACCTATTGCTATCATAGGGGATATTTACATTCCCCGAGATAACAATAAAAATGATTTAAAAAAAAAAATGAAAGGAACAGTTTAGAAATAAGATAAAAAAGCAAAAAAATAATAAAGAAAAAAAAAAAAAAAAAAAAGCACCCCTGTCGCTCCCTGCTCTCGCGCTAAGGCGAACGCAAGCAGCGGTCTGTCGTCAAACGTAAACAGCAATTGCACCATGCATGTGAGGTATCGCCGCGAAGGTCAGATCGAGTGCAGTAATTTTTGCAGTAGACCTCCTCTGTAAATCTAAAGTGGTAACCTGTAAAGGCTTTTAAAGGCTTTTAAAAATGTATTTATTTTGTTGCCACTGCATGTTTGTGCGTAATTTTAAAGCATGTCATGTTTGGTATCCATGTACTCGGCCTAAGATCATCTTTTTTATTTCATCAAACATTTGGGCAATATAGTGTGTTTTAGTGCATTAAAATTTTAAAAAGTGTGTTTTTTCCCCAAAAAATGCGTTTGAAAAATCGTTGCGCAAATACTGTGTGAAAAAAAAAAATGAAACACCCACCATTTTAATCTGTAGGGCATTTGCTTTAAAAAAATATATAATGTTTGGGGGTTCAAAGTAATTTTTTTGCAAAAAAAAATAACTTTTTCATGTAAACAATGAGTGTCAGAAAGGGCTTTGTCTTCAAGTGGTTAGAAGAGTGAGTGATGTGTGACATAAGCTTCTAAATGTTGTGCATAAAATGCTAGGACAGTTCAAAACCCCCCCAAATGACCCCATTTTGGAAAGTAGACACCCCAAGCTATTTGCTGAGAGGCATGTCGAGTCCATGGAATATTTTATATTGCGACACAAGTTGCGGGAAAGAGACAAATTTTTTTTTTTTTTTTTTTTTTTTTTTGCACAAAGTTGTCACTAAATGATATATTGCTCAAACATGCCATGGGAATATGTGAAATTACACCCCAAAATACATTCTGCTGCTTCTCCTGAGTACAGGGATACCACATGTGTGAGACTTTTTGGGAGCCTAGCCGCGTACGGGACCCCGAAAACCAAGCACCGCCTTCAGGCTTTCTAAGGGCGTGAATTTTTGATTTCACTCTTCACTGCCTATCACAGTTTCGGAGGCCATGGAAAGCCCAGGTGGCACAAAACCCCCCCAAATGACCCCATTTTGGAAAGTAGACACCCAAAGCTATTTGCTGAGAGGTATAGGGAGTAATTTGCAGACCTCACTTTTTGTCACAAAGTTTTGAAAATTGAAAAAAGAAAAAGTTTTTTCTTGTCTTTTTTCATTTTCAAAAACAAATGAGAGCTGCAAAATACTCACCATGCCTCAAATGAAATCAAAAATTTTCACCCTTAGAAATCCTGAAGGCGGTGATTGGATTTCGGGGCCCCGTACGCGGCTAGGCTCCCAAAAAGTCCCACACATGTGGTATCCCCATACTCAGGAGAAGCAGCTAAATGTATTTTGGGGTGCAATTCCACATATGCCCATGGCCTGTGTGAGCAATATATCATTTAGTGACAACTTTGTGCAAAAAAAAAAAAAAAAAAGTGTCACTTTCCCGCAACTTGTGTCAAAATATAAAATATTCCATGGACTCAATATGCCTCTCAGCAAATAGCTTGGGGTGTCTACTTTCCAAAATGGGGTCATTTGGGGGGGTTTTGTGCCACCTGGGCATTCCATGGCCTCCGAAACTGTGATAGGCAATGAAGAGTGAAATCAAAAATTTACACCCTTAGAAATCCTGAAGGCGGTGATTGGATTTCGGGGCCCCGTACGCGGCTAAGCTCCCAAAAAGTCCCACACATGTGGTATCCCCATACTCAGGAGAAGCAGCTGAATGTATTTTGGGGTGCAATTCCACATAGGCCCATGGCCTGTGTGAGCAATATATCATTTAGTGACAACTTTTTGTAAATATTTTTTTTTTTTGTTGTCATTATTCAATCACTTGGGACAAAAAAAATAAATATTCAATGGGTTCAACATGCCTCTCAGCAATTTCCTTGGGGTGTCTACTTTCCAAAATGGGGTCATTTGGGGGGGTTTTGTACTGCCCTGCCATTTTAGCACCTCAAGAAATGACATAGGCAGTCATAAACTAAAAGCTGTGTAAATTACAGAAAATGTACCCTAGTTTGTAGACGCTATAACTTTTGCGCAAACCAATAAATATACGCTTATTGACATTTTTTTTACCAAAGACATGTGGCCGAATACATTTTGGCCTAAATGTATGACTAAAATTTAGTTTATTGGATTTTTTTTATAACAAAAAGTAGAAAATATCATTTTTTTTCAAAATTTTCGGTCTTTTTCCGTTTATTGCGCAAAAAATAAAAACTGCAGAGGTGATCAAATACCATCAAAAGAAAGCTCTATTTATGGGAAGAAAAGGACGCAAATTTCGTTTGGGTACAGCATTGCATGACCGCGCAATTAGCAGTTAAAGCGACACAGTGCCAAATTGGAAAAAGACCTCTGGTCCTTTGGCAGCATAATGGTCCGGGGCTCAAGTGGTTAAGTGCAGCAGATTTTTTTTGTAACCTTGGCCAGATCTGTGCCTTGCCACAATTCTGTCGCTGAGCTCTTCAGGCAGTTCCTTTGACCTCATGATTCTCATTTGCTCTGACATGCACTGTGAGCTGTTATATAGACAGGCTAGTGGCTTTCCTAATCAAGTCCAATCAGTATAATCTGGAAAGCTGGACTCAAATGAAGGTGTAGAACCATCTCAAGGATGATCAGAAGAAATGGACAGCACCTGAGTTAAATATATGAGTGTCACAGCAAAGGGTCTGAATACTTAGGACCATGTGATATTTCAGTTTTTCTTTTTTAATAAATATGCAAAAATGTCAACAATTCTGTGTTTTTCTGTCAATATGGGGTGCTGTTTGTACATTAATGAGGAAAAAAATTAACTGAAATGATTTTAGCAAATGGCTGCAATATAACAAAGAGTGAAAAATTTAAGGGGGTCTGAATACTTTCCGTCCCCACTGTACCTTACTTATAACCCTCACACTAACCTTCCCTGCAACCTCCACACACCTGCCTTATTTGTAACCCTCAAACTTTCCCATAACCTTCACACTTATCTTACTTGTAAGCTTCACACTAAGGCATCAAAAGTCTTCTTGGCCTTTTGGCTAAGATCAAGTGTAGTTTCTGCCTTGTTCTTGTCATTAGGTAATGACTGGTGCCAGTCCCTCTTGGCCTTGGGGTGTTTCCTTCGGGTGCATCCCATGCTGCTATTGGGGGGGACGCCATCGTGAGTGCACAAGAGTGATCGCCTTTCCCTACCATCCATGAGTTGGCTGTGGGATTGGTGGGCGTAGGTATGGTGGGGCCGCCGAGCGCACCAAACACTTTGAGGCTGGTCGTGGCCAAGCCTAGACAGAGCGAGATCGGATTGCACTTCATTCAAAAGCAGTTGATTGAAGACCTTTTTGGGATGCCGAGAGAAGCCATTTTTTTGCATGCAGTGTGTTCCTACCACTGGAATGTATGATGTTACTTTCTAGAAAAAGGAAGATCTGGGGGCAGGAGGCGGAGCCTAGTGGAGCAGACATGCATTGTTAGAGCTCCACACCGCTGAGGAGAGAAGAGAAGGACAAAGCGGAGCCTGCAGACTCAAAAGGTATCCATCTGAACCTTTTTGCCCCTGGGAACAAACTGTGAAAGTTTGGGCAGGAAATATGGTACTGGGAGGAAACCGTGGCAGAAATAAAAATCACCTCACAAAGAGCTCACAGGCACTCACTGCAGCTGAAGCAGCTCCAGTCACCTCACAAGATACAGCATCAGGGCGCTCTCACAGACAGAAAATGTCACAGCAAGACTCTCCATTTGAGTCAGATACAGAACAAATCCTCTCACAAACTTCTCCACAAGCCTCCTCAGTATCCCCAGTAATATTATTACAATTTGAAAAGATGCTTCATAAGGCTTTAAAACAAACCTCAGACCAAATAACAAAAAGCCTAACCAAAGAAATAAGAGAGCTGGGAAACCGCACCGCAGCCTTAGAAATAAAAATGGATGAAATTGAAATTACAACCCAAGAAAATATAACAGAATTGGAACAATTAAAAAAAGAGAATTTAATACTTCAAACTAAGCTCGAAGATTACGAAAATAGAGCCAGACGTTCAAACTTGCTCATAAGGGGAATACCTGAAACTGTGACAGACCTGCAATCTACTATTACTGCTCTATTACAAGAACTAAAGCCAGATATCCCTATTGAACGTTTAGAACTGGACAGAGTACACAGAGCCCTCACAGCCAAAAAGAAAGATGGACCCCCACGTGATATAATCACAAAATTTCATTATTACAGAACGAAAGAACAAATACTAATTGCTGCAAGAGAAAAAAAAGAACTTAATTTTCATGGACACAATTATCAAATTTTTGCTGACCTATCCCAACTTACTATTACTAAAAGACGATCCATGAAACCCCAACTAATGGAACTGCAACGCCACAACATTATGTATCAATGGGGCTTCCCCTTTTCAGTCAGATTTAACTACCAAGGTACAATTTACAGAAGCAGATCAGCAGATGAACTACAACAAACCCTTTTAAAATTAAATCTGACAGAACCCACAAGCAGCAACACTCCCACACGCAGAAAAATGGCATCATCTTCACCTTCAGGCAGCACTCAGAAAATTTCAGAACAAAATGGGAATCATCATTCTCACAAAAGAGGCCGTTATGCCACATCATCCATGGACCAAGAAGATTCAATGGACTGACATCCTAATTCCTGATATCTCTTCATTTATTATACTAAGAGATGGTTCTCTATAAAAAACCTGTATTTATAACTGAATGTAACTGCATTCTGATAGTCACACACTGTGTGGGATCATGTTACATTCCAGTTATATTTCTTATTACTTCTGATTCATATAGCCTTAGAATATATAAGTGAAATAAGGAAATTCTTGTTCAGTTATATATTATCAGGTAATAACAATAGATTTATTACTTTTTAGGACAAATATGTTCAATAATCCAGAAGTAATGGAAGCTTTTTTTTTTTTTTTTCTTTCTTTTCTTAAAACAATTATATTTTACCTAACTAGTTCCTAGAATTATGTTTTTGTTCTAATCTGAAGCAATACAACCTCAATTTCATGAGTTAACATATCTAAACAGTTACATATGAATAAAATATGTAATTATTTACTCTAAAAGGGTTAAAATCCCAAAATAATTCAAACTATCTTCATCAATACCAAAGTTATTAACAGTACCTTTCTAACTGAATTATTTAGCCTAGGGCAAGACTAACTATATACAACCACCCTGGAATAAATAATTTCAACAAAAACTATATTCTGCACTCCAATTAATGAAACATCATTTTGATGTCTTTTGACATAGCACTTCTCTCCTGTAAGCGGAAGATCCGTGTACCCCCATTAGCCCTCCTCATTCTCCCAACCATATTATGTGGGAATGTGACGAAGGCACTTATTCCCCTGAGAGAGATATTTATTCTCTTTCACGGGTAAATTGTGATTACTTGCAAAAAATAATTTATACAATGTATCATCTAATCTCATATGTTTTTTGTTTACTCTTTACTCCAGAATTCACTGGTTTCTTTTCTATCTATTCATCTCTTCAGTCCACACAGGTTGATCTGCGCAGTCAGCTCTGCATAACAAAAAGTAAGTCAAAACTATTTGATCTATTGCCATGGCACCACTGAATATACTTTCCCTGAATGTTCAGGGAATAAATGTCCCTCAAAAAAGGACCAAAGCCTTCCGTACTTTCCATAACAAGAAGGCTCACATAGTATGCCTCCAAGAAACACACTTCACCAAAGATTCTACTCCAAAATATATTTCTCCTTTTTATCAACAAATTTACACGGCTTCTGCCTGTACCAAGCAAAGGGGAACTCTAATTGCATTTCACCGATCCACACCATTCACCTTATCATCAGAAATTAAAGACCCAGAAGGTAGATACCTGATACTCATGGGTTATATAATGGATACAGCAATCACGGTGATTTCCTACTACGCTCCTAACAAACAACCTACACCATTCCTCTCACATATATTACAAGTGATTAATACACACAAAATAGGAACAGTGATAATGTGTGGGGATTCGAACCAGGTCCTCCTCCCATTTCTAGATAAATCACCTTTTACACCATCCAAAATAACCTCTAGATTACCTTTTTCTCAACTTCTTTCCAAATACAATCTGGTAGATTCATGGAGAGAAAGTAACCCAATGAAAAAGAAATTCACTTATTTCTCGCACCCTCATCAAACCTTCACCAGAATAGATCATATTTTTCTAACAATAGGAATGATACAAGAAATTATTGCATCAGATATAATTCCGATTCCGTGGTCTGACCATAATGCAGTATACACTACTATAGCCTCAGCCATACCAAAAGCGCATGACCCAACGTGGTACTTACCGGACATAATGCTCAAACACCCACTACATCAGATGGCCATTGAACAAGCTTTAAAGGAATACATGTCAATTAATAATACAACAGACATCTCCCCAATAACACTGTGGGAAGCTCATAAGCCTGTCTTGCGTGGTACAATACAAAGACAAATGGCACTATTTAAACGGGAACGCAAAAATCTAGCAAAAAAACTAGAACTCAATTTTAATGCAGCCTACATATCATTTCAAGATAATCCATCTCAGAGTACAAAATCTCATCTGGAAAAATCTAGATTGGAATACGATCTATTTCTCACTGAGTCAGTTGATAAATCCCTCAAACGCTCCAAACACAATTTCTACATGAATACAAACAAACCAGGTACATATTTGGCTCGGGCATTAAATTCAACTAACAAATCTTTCAAACCAATACGTTTGAAATTATCAAAAAATGTTTACACTTGTAATCCAGTTAAAATAGTCCATAAATTTCACTCACATCTCGCAACTTTATACAAGACAAACAATGAATTTAATCCTACAGAGGCTGAATCCTTCTTCTCAAAAATAACCTTACCTGAGTTATCTCAGAATCAAAAAAGCAGTTTGGATGAGCCTATAACTATAGATGAAGTTGCTAACGCCATAAAAGACCTAAAACTTAACAAAAGACCAGGCCCAGACGGCTACTCGGCTTTATACTATAAAACATTCTCAGAAATACTCTCTCCCATTCTCACTAAAACTTTTAACAAACTTCTAGATGGACATTCTTTTCGGCAAGAAACACTAATGGCAATTGTTTGTATGATCCCAAAACCCCTTTCTGATGATACTTCCTGTGTGAATTATCGGCCTATCTCTCTGTTAAACCTCGATATTAAATTATTAGCAAAAATAATAGCAAAACGCCTCAATAGCATTATAGGAAAATTAATACATAGAGATCAAGTAGGCTTCATGCCAAATAGACAGGCAGGTGATAATATACGCAGGGCAGTGTTATTGGCACATATTGCTAAAAAACGGAAAATCCCTTTATGTTTTCTATCTCTCGATATTAAGAGGGCATTTGACACAGTATCCTGGCAATATATGCAATATTCATTACAAAAATGGGGTTTTGGACCCCACTTTTTAACATGGATCAAAGCATTATATAATAAACCCAAAGCCTATATAAAATATGCTGGATACAAATCTGAAGCCTTTAATATCGAAAGAGGTACCCGACAGGGTTGCCCATTATCTCCCTTATTATTTGCCCTTATACTCGAACCCATGGCCCAATACATCAGAACAAACCAAACTATAACTGGCATTGAAGTAGGAGGTATTACACACAAATTATGTATATTTGCAGACGATATATTACTTTTTCTATCATCACCACAGGTCTCTGGTCCTAACTTAATACCAGCTCTTGATGGATTTGCAGCCCTATCCGGCCTTATGATTAATCCTAAGAAATGCCTAGTGCTTAATATTTCACTCACAAACATGGAATTGATCCCGGCTAGGGCTGCACTCCCATTCACATGGGCAGAAAAATCAATCCCATATCTTGGAATTCATTTAACAGCATCTCATTCTGACTTATTCTCAACCAATTATCCTCCTGTATTAAGACAGATCACAAATCTAATAAAACAATGGTCGCAACTTCCTTTATCCTGGATGGGGAAGATTAATGCAATCAAAATGACTATTCTACCCAAATTGCTTTATCTATTCAGAGTCCTCCCTATTCCAATTCCTTCCTATTTTTTGAGAATAGTACAAAAAAGAGCAACTTCGTTTATATGGGGCTCTTCTAAACCACGTATACCTATACACACACTACATCTTCCCAAAAATAAAGGAGGCCTGGGATACCCTAATTTTACTAACTACTACAGAGCAGCACATTTGGCCAGTCTGTCCAAATACCATGCAAAACAGGAAATCCCATTATGGGTATTTATAGAGGCTTCAGAAAATGACCCTCTATTAATATCAAATTTATTATGGCTTGATCCTAAAGACCGCTTTAAAATTCATAATCCCATAACTAAACACTTCTTATCTCTCTGGGATAAACTAAAAACCAAATATCAGTTACAATCTCCACACAATCCTCTCCTTTCTTTTATCAGAAATCCGGCCTTTTATCCGGCATGGATCTACCCAAATTCTTTTAAAGCTTGGACAACATCAGGCATTCAGACACTAAATGACTTCATAGCATCTAAATCATTCCTTTCATTCCCATCGCTTAGAGAAAAATATGATCTACCAAACTCTGAGATATTTAGATATCTCCAAATCAAAAATTTCTATACACCATTCCTAAAGGGGGATACACCATTATCCCAATTATCCATTTTTGAATCAATCTGTACAAAAGATCCATTTGCTAAAGGTACAATTTCATCACTTTATAATCAATTATATGGAGTAGCAAATCTTAATAGACCCTCTTACGTTCAGAGGTGGGAGGAGGACCTGGGACGAACTTTAGAAGACACGGACTGGTCTAACATATGGCTCACATCTAAGTCATCTTCACCCAACATCTTAGCACTGGAGACAAATTATAAAGTCCTAACTCGCTGGTACCTTGTACCCGCTAGAGTGGCAAAATATTCACCTAATACCTCAGCTCTTTGTTTTCGAGGATGCCCAGAAATAGGCACATATTTACACATATGGTGGACGTGCCCAGTAATCCAAACCTTCTGGAAGGAAGTCTTCGTGATTGCATCTAAAATATTTCAAAAAATAATACAACCAGATCCATATTTAACTTTACTTAATCTAAAACCGGAATGGTTAACACTCTCTCAATTCAAACTAATGATCCAACTAATAACGGCTGCAAAACAAACAGTGGCCAAGGCATGGAAATCTCCTACATTGGTACTAGCAGAAACAATTCACAGAATGAATAATACAATGTCCCATGCTAAGATGGTAGCCATCGATCAAAATCAAATTCCAAAATTTGAAAAACTTTGGCATCCTTGGATAAAACAACAGTTCCTGTCAAACTTCAATGACTCTGTCCTGTTGCCATGGTAACAGATTAAATGACTTACAGAGACACCCATTCTAAGGCTTCAAAGAGAACTAAAAAGAATAATAAACTGACGAGCGGGACAACCTTGTGGACCATACCTCTACCTTTCAACCCTTTTTCTTCTTTCTCTTTCCTTTTCTCCACCTTACGATTAAAGCTCATTATCAGAATTTATTTGACCTATATACACTCTACTTGTAAACAATATGTATAGTAGGTATAAATCATTTAAATACCTACAAAAGTAACTAAGGAAATTATATATATCTTTAATTTAGGTTTACGTGAACCCAATGTTTAATATTTGAAATTTCATGATATTTACCTATATAAACCCTACTGTAAAACAATGAGCTTACTTTATAGATCCTTGTAAACTTACTTTATGTATCTTTATAACATTGTATACTCAATAAACTTCTTTTGACAAGGAAAAAGGAAGATCTGCAGACATGTATGCTACGGAAGGGCGAAAAAGAGGGCGTTGAGATGCTGGAAGGGATCACATTCCTGTCGAGTGAGACGAAAGTGCGGGTCCCCATCACTGTGCATATGTACAATCCTTTTGTACAGGATGGGGAAATCGCTGCCTTTTTATTCAGGTACTGCGAGTCAGTTTCAGCAGGTGTGAAACTGACAAATGTGCTAGGCACTTTTAATGGGCAGCGGAAATTTTGGGTGATCTTTAGGGCGGATCAGGAGGGTATAGGTGGCGTCAGGCACCCCCCTCAGTCCTTCTCCATTGGGAGGAATCATGGCTACCTGTGGTACCCTGGTCAGCCCCTCTTTTGCAGGCAGTGCGAGGCCAGGTTGACATGCCGCAATTGCTTCAAGCAGGGTCACGGAGTCGGTCAGTGTCCGGAGAAGAAGAGCTGCCACATCTGCGGTAGTAGGATGCACCTTGCAAGACAGTGCCCGAAGGCTGAGCCCACTCCAGTGGCTGTGGTGGGAAAAGCTGTGGAGGATGAGGCGGTCGGGGGCAAGCAGGTGTTGTCCTATGCAGATGTGGCCAGACTGGATTCCGTTCCAACCACCTCGGTGAACTCCGTTGAGCAGGCCATAGTGCTGCCCGAGGACGTGGTGGTGCGGGCTGATGTCTGCCCACCTATGGAGGGTGAGCCAGGTCCCTCCCCTGTTGACGCCGTAAGAGAGGAGGGGGCCTCTCCTGTATCTGAGGAGAGTGTCCCTGGGCACCTCCTGGCCGAGGGGGAGTCGGAGGGGAGCGGTGAGGAATCGGAGGGCTCAGAGGAGGAGGAGAAGATGGAGGTGGGGCAACTCTCCCTAAAAAGAAAGATGGCTGAGTCCTCCCAGGTCATAGGCTCCTTCCCGGACTCTCCAGACCCTGAAGCATCGGATGTGGTGATCGACTCGGACTCCTCGCAGGCACCATCCTATGTGAGCACTGGTCAGGTGTCCGAACTGCAGGAGGTGATAGGGTACTGCAGGGTGCCAAAGGGGAAGGCAAAGAAAAAATCTGGGGGGGTGAGCCTTGGGTCAGGGGTGGGACCGAGGACTAGGGCCAGGGATAAAAGTGGGAAAAAGAAAAAATCCTGACAGGAATGTGATCCCTTCTTAATTTTCTATGCTCTTACGGGTATCTTCCCTCAATTGCAGAGGTATTGGGACGGCATGTAGGTGGGCAGCTGTTTTTAAAATCTTGGCTGGATATGCTGACAATATCTTTTGTTTGCAGGACTGCAACATGAGGGAGGAGCCACATACTGCAAGATGGACCCAGGGGGAAGCAGTGTGGTCTTTGGGTCGAAGCAGGAATAGTGGCGTGGGGATTCTTATTAAAAATAAAAAAATTAAAGTTTTAAGGAAGGTGGAGGTGGAAGTGGGACGATGTTTATTTATTACTTTGGAATATGGGGGTGTTTGTTTTAAGTTATTTTGTGTGTATGCACCTGTGGATAAAAAGGGGAGATTGGATCTATTTGAGAAGATGAAGTTATTTTTGGGGGGGAGGGATCCTGTTATTGTGTTGGGGGATTTTAATTGTATTTTGCGTAATGGGGATAGGTGTGGGGGTGAAGGTGGTGGTGGGGAAGTTGATAAATCTGGGAAGGAGTTGGGTGAGATTTTGCAGTTGTTTGGTTTAAGGGATGTGGGTGAGGGTGGTGGTTTTTCTTATTTTAGTGATAGGGGTACTGTGCAATCTAGGATTGATTTTTGTTTTCTTTCAAAAAATTTACAGTCAGAATCTTTTACCGTTCAACAGGAGCCTTTCCCGGACCATGGTTGGAGCGAGTGTATTGTGAGTATGGAATCGGAGGTAATGTATGGTAAAGGTGTGTGGAAGTTGAATGTGGAATTGTTGGAAGATGAGGGTGTGAAAAGAGAGTATGTTGAGTTTTTTGGGAAACTGAAAAGGAGAAGGAATGATTTTTTAAGTGTGATTGAGTGGTGGGAGTGGGTGAAAGGTCAGACTAAGAGGTTTTTTGTAAGGAAGGGTTGTGAGATTGCGAAAAAGGAACGTGAGGCGTATGAGTGGTGGTTGAAAAGATTGGAATATTTAGAAGAACTAAGGGAATGGGGAGAGAACGTGGGGTGTGAGTTGGTGGAAGCAAGAGGAAAATTGAGAATTTTTATGGAGCGGAGGGGGAGAGAGATTATGTCGCAAGCAAGGATGGTGGTGAAGGAGAAGGATGAGAAGTGTACACGGTTTTTCTTTAAAAAGGTATATGGTGGGAAGGTGGATTTGTCAAGTGTGTTGGATGAGAATGGACAGGTGGTAAGTGGAAAAAAGAGGTTGGGAGATGAAATCTGGAAGTTTTATTCCGATTTATATATGGAAAAGAAGAGGGATGAGAAGGTTGAGAAGGAAGTGTTGGAGCAGGTGGAGATGTGTCTGGATATGGAGGATGAAAGTATGTTAGGGGAGAAAGTGTGTAAAGGTGAAGTTGATGAATGTCTGGGGAGTATGAAGAAAGGTAAGACGCCTGGGAGTGATGGTTTGCCAGTTGAGTTTTATTGTACGTTTTGGGAGGTGATTGGTGATTGCGTGTATGAGATGGTGATGAAAGTTTTGGAGGAGGGGAGGATGCCTTAATCTATGTTAAAAAGCGTGATTGTTTTGCTGTATAAAAAAGGTGACAAGCGAGAGTTGAAAAATTGGAGGCCTATATCATTGTTGAATGTAGATTATAAGGTGGTGGCGAAGGTATTGGCGAATAGGCTGCGTGCGGTGGTGGAGAAATTGGTGGGGGAGGAGCAAGCGTGTGCGGTGCCTGGGAGGTCTATTGCAGAAAGTTTGGTGAGCTTGAGGGATGTGTTATGGTTTTGTAAGGAGAGGAAGCAGGAAGTAGCGGTGTTGGCTGTGGATTTTGAAAAGGCGTATGACAGAGTGTCGCATGAATTTATGTTTAAAGTATTGAGGAGAATGGGGTTACCTGAGGTGCTGATTGGGTGGATTAAGTGTTTGTATAGAGGTATGGTGAGTAAGGTATTGGTGAATGGGTGGATGACGAATGATATAAGCATTAAGTCGGGTGTGAGATAGGGTTGCCCGTTATCACCCGTGTTGTTTATTTGTGTGATTGAACCTTTGTTGAGGATGTTGATGAAAGATAAGTGTGTGAGAGGGGTGGAGGTACCAGGGAGTGGTGGCAGGGTTTTGAAAGTAATAGGATATATGGATGATGTTACAGTGATTTGTAGGGATATGGCAGGGCTAAAAAGAGTGAAATTTTTGATTGAGATTTTTTGTATGGCAAGTGGTTTTTGTGTGAATATAGGGAAAAGTGAGTGTAAATTGTTTGTTGTATGGAGGGGGACTGAACAGTGTGTTTGGAAGTTTTGTGAGGGAGGAGTGAGGATTTTAGGTGTCAAGTTTGATTCTGATTTGTATGGGGGAGCGAGTTGGCAGGATGCTTTGGTGAAAGTTAAAAAGAAAATTGATTTTTGGTCTTTAAGGACTTTGTCGTTGGAAGGGAAGGTGTTGATTGTGAAGGCTGTTGTGATTCCGATTTTGTTATTTTTGTATTATGTGTTTCCAGCTCCAGATAGAGTGATGAAACAAATTGTGAGAGTGTGTTTTTCCTTTTTTTGGTCGTCTAAGATGGAGAAGTTGAAAAGAGAGAAAGTAATGAAGGAGTAATGAATGGCGGGAAAGGTATGGTGAGTATTGAGAAATTTCTGGTGGTGAAGTATGTAAGTATGTGTGTGAGATTAAGTGAGAAAGAGAACGTTGCAGGGTGTATGGTAAAATATGCGTGTGGGAGTGTGTTACGGAAATATAAGTTGTGTGAAGTTGATTTGAGGAAACCTGTATGTTTTGTTGCGCCTTGGTTTTATGTGAGGATTAAGCCTGGTTTCACACATGTGCGGTGCGAATTGAAGCTGCGGTTTCACTGCGCATAGAAAAATCAGTTGTTCAGCGGTTCGTCAGCGTTTTAGGTGCGGATCAGCTGCGAATTCGGAAGTAACCAGTGAGTGTCTAATGATAGATGCGAATTTAGAGCAGGCCAATCACTTGTTATCTATTTGTGAGGCTGCTTCTAAAAAGCTTGATTTTTCCGGACACTTCCTGGTTGTCCAGGAGTCTGTATTGTGTGGGTTATTTTTGTTCCCAAAATGTGTGCTGCTCTGCCTATGATAATGCCAACAGTTGTTGCTGTAACAGCAGCAATCTTGCTTGAAGTAGAGAAGAGGAGAAGGAGGAGGAGAAGAAGATACTGGGTGCATCCCATACTAGCAAATAGGGATGAGAGAGGCCAGTTCATGATCCTGTATGAAGACCTCCGTGGGCATGAAGAAAAATTTTTTGATTACACGCGCATGTCAATAACTAGGTGAGTAATTTTTTGGACAAACAATAATTTTAAAAACATATTTCCATAGTAGGGGAGTTTTGAAAAAGACACTGGTCCATCAAGTCTAACCTATGTGTGTGACTTTATGTCAGTGTTATAATTTAAAAAAATCGTGGTGTTCCCGCCCCCCCCCCCCAAATCCATACCAGAATATTATCAGAGCATGCAGCCTAAAAGGCCATGAAAAGGGGGGGAGTGAGCACCCCCTTCCTGGACCAAACCAGGCCATATGCCCTTAACATGTGTAGTGTGTTTTGTGCCCCCCCCACCCCCCAAAAAACACCTTGCCCCCAAGTTGATGAGGACAAGGTGCTTTGTGTGGGGGGATTCCCAAACATTTTGTTGTCCAGTTTGTGACCAGACAATTGTTATTGTTAAATTCAGCTGCCAGTGGCTAAACATTTGTCCAAATGATGACACAACTGCAAATGACGTTAGATCTTCTTTGTTATGCCACTTCTTTAACATGCATTTTTATTTTGATAAAGGATACAGGCCTTCTTACAAATAAGAATGTTCTTAAACACTTATCTTATTATTTAGAAAAGTGTATGTAAAAATTGGTTTCATACACTAATCTAATAAAAGACTCATTTTGGAATTAGTTATGACGAATTACTTGGATTAATCTCCCCTCGCTTGGAGCGTCAGAACACGTGCTACAGACCAAGTATCCAGCCTGCTGAAAGATTACTGATCACATTAAGGTACTTTTCACCACTGATGTCCTTTGTCATGTGAATGTAGGAGAATGCAATATTTTTTAGTTATAAATTTTCAAACATGTGTCATTCTAAATATATAACCCGACAAAAGTTGGCGTAGTAATTATTTATTCAAGTATACTTAAAAAAATAAAATAAAAATTTGGCACATGTAGCCAACATAAATTAACAAAAACAAAAAATATACATGTCTCTCAAGTAGGCCTGTTAAACATATTTTTACAAACATGTGTCCTCTTGGTCCTCAACCTTGGACAGACCTCAGAAATCACAGATTGTGATATGTTTTTTTAAAAGGGGCCTCAGTGGAGTAGTGACTGGCGGAAGCCTGGTCATCACAGGCAGTGCTGGGATCTGGTGTAGCCTCGCCATGTTGACTTGGCACATACATACCAGGATTTGTGGGAGGGGGGGGGCCTGATTGATGGAATTGGGGATGGGATGGGATAGGGAATGTTACTGTGTCTAACTTCATATATGGAGGTTGGCTTTTCAAAGCTAGAAGGATAGGATGGGGGATTATAGGGGTAAGGTTGGTGTTGTTCTGGGTAGTGGACGTATCGGGGGTAGTTCAGGGGAGGTCTTGGTGGTGGCACATATGGCACTTGAAATGAAGCTTCCTCACGTGGCTCTGAGAAGGAGTGCAGCACTTGTTCGATAGTGCTTCGCATTTCAAAGTAGCGCTCAGGTTTGACTTTCTTTATTAGAGGGACAAAACTGAGCGCCAGGATAGTATCCGGACATAAAAAAGCATCCACCTTTTCAGACATGTTTTTCAACATTTCAAGTAGGCGCTCACTTATGTCAGGTTGCGATAGAGGTGGTCGCCTCCGTGGCACTTTGGCTGGCAGAGCAATGTGTGCAGGAGCAGAGGAGGGCCCAGGGATAGCCTCTGCAGATTGCTCATCTGGGTTGGTTTCCCACAGATTCGAGGAGCTTTGGATTTGTGACAAATCCTCTGGGCCTTCTTCCAAACTAATCTGGGCTTGGTCCTCCGGTTGTGCCTCCAGTTGGTCATCCATCACATCTTGTTCCTCCCAACTAGCTTCTGTCCTGTTAAGAAAATAAAGAGTGTAACTTAACTAGGCATAATCAAAGTTAAGAGGTTTGCAGATACATAGATGATATAGATGAAAACTTACTCCCTCATCTCCACAATGGGTTGCAGAAAATCTAAGTCCTTGGCAAACATATAGGGTACCCTAGGCGCTGCCCCCGAGCCACTCCTTGCTTCTTTGAGATGGCGTATATATTTGCGGTAAGAATCACGCATGCTGCGCCACCTTGTCTGTAAGTAATGCACTGAAAAAAATAAAAATAAAATTAATTTTATTTATGTCTGCTTTTAGGTACCTAGCAACAGGAAATTCGTTTGGAAGTTTGCACTTTGAATTTAAGGTTGGAAAATCAACTATTAGTGGCATTGTTCATGAAACCTGCCTAGTCATATGGGAAGAACTGAAGGATTTGGTTATGAAGAAGCCAAACAAACAAGAATGGTTGCAGGTAGCAGAGCTATTCTGGCAGCGTTGCAACTTCCCCAACTGTCTGGGAGCCATTGATGGGAAGCACATCCGCATCCTCAAGCCTCCAGCTAGTGGTAGCCAATATTTTAATTATAAGAAATATTTTTCGTTGGTATTATTGGCAGTGGCAGACGCAAATTATAAATTTCTTTATATTGATGTGGGTTCTTATGGCAGCAGCTCGGATTCTAGTGTATTTTCACATTCCTCATTTGGCCGCATGCTGCGTGAGAATACACTAGACTTGCCCAGTCATTCTCCCCTGCCCGGAACAACAGATCCTTCCCTCCCACATGTATTTGTAGGAGATGAAGCGTTTGCACTTGCACAGCACATGCTCAGGCCTTTTTCTAGTCGCTCTTTGACAACAGAAAAAAGAGTGTTCAATTATAGGCTCACTAGGGCACGACAAGTAGTTGAATGTGCATTTGGGATACTATGCAATAAGTGGAGATTCATGCATACTTCAATAAATCTGAGTATTGACCATGCTATCAGTGCTGTTAAAGCAGCCTGTGCACTGCACAACTATGTGCGTGAACGTGACGGATATCTATTTGAGGATTCCCTGAGCCATAACATGGAGGCGGCACAGTGGAATGTTACTAGGGGCACCACTAGTGGTACACATATTCGTGGTGAATTTCAAAGCTTCTTTATGTCGCCAGCTGGGGAGGTGCCTTGGCAGATGAATTCTATCTAATCAGAAAAAGTGTGTATTGGTTTGCATTATATTATCAGGGCCTTGACAAAGTTAAGTGTGCTGTAACAAATAATGCTTTTTTCATAATTTTGGTTTAGTTAAATAAAAATAATGTTGTTAACATTTGCATTGTATATTCTTTTGCTAGCCTAAGCGAATCTTAGCTTAGTAGTTAATTTAGGTACCCCTCCGTCGCTGTCTGACGCCGTTATGTGCACAGTGTTGAGGGCATGTGGCCTGGTATGGATTTGTGGGCAAACACACGCTGTTGTTTATTATAATATTAGAATAAAAATGGCCAACATAACTAAACAATAGGACAGCATCTACAGGTAGTGAAAGGGAATAAAAAACTTACATTTGGCAGCCTGAACTTGGGATGAGCACATGCTCCACTCTGGCAAGATGATTCTGGCAATTTCCAGCCATGCATGTTTTTTCACAACGTTGTCCTTATATTTAGGATGCCGGGTGTCATAAATCATCGGTTTATCCCTCACAAGTCTGATCAGCTCCTCACAATCCACGGATTCCTTCGCCTTTGCTGAAACTTTTCTACCCCTTTTGGCCATGCTTGCTCCGGTCACCACACCAAAACAGACAGGGGAGGAACTGGAAGAGGGGGAGGTGTAGGAGGAGGGGAGATCATTTCTGTTCACAACGCAACACAGCTGCGAATCAGGTGCGTGCCCATAGAAGATAATGGCCTTCTAATTCGCACCGCAATGACCAGAAAACGCACATGTTTTTTGTGTAATGCGCAGTGCGAATGCATCGCACATATGTGAACCAGCCTCATTCAAATGAACCTAGTTTAAAATGTCCTGCGAATTGGATGCGTTGTAAGCCGCATCTAATTCGCATAGGTGTGAACCCGGGCTGAAAGGTGTATGAGGAGGTATGGGTTGCAAGATGTGACACGAGATAAATGGTGTGAGAGTAAGAAGGTTATGCAGATACTGAAAGAAAGGGAGGAGATGGAAGGAATAGGTGGTTTAAGAGTAGCCGAATGTAAGAAAGTCTGGAAGAATGTGTGTTGTAAGGGAGTGGATAACAGACAGAAGGATATTGCATGGATGGGGGTGCATGGGTGTTTGCCTACAAGAGAGTTTCAGAGAAGGAGAAGGTTTGTGGACAGTGAGGTGTGTCCAAGGCTGGGGTGTGGGGGGATTGAGAGGGTGGTACATGTGTTCTGGGAATGTCGCTATGCGAAGAAAATATGGAAAAGGATGGAAAAGATGATTGAGGGGTTGACTGGTGTGAATAGTGTAACGTATGAGATGGTGTTATATGGTTTGTGTGATCTGGGGAGGAATGAGGAGAGGTTGTTATGGATTGTTGTGAATTGTATTAAAGAGTGTTTGTGGGATGTCCGGAATATTCTGATTTTTAAGCAGGAAGTGGTTAAAGTGAAAGAATGCATGGCCATGGCCCAAGGAAAGATTTACAATTATGCGTATTATGATTATAAGAAGTTAGGAGAGAAGGATGCAAGGAAATTATGGAAATTGGAGGAGTGGAAACAATGGTGTATATAATGTAAATATGTGAATCATGTTATTGATGTTTATTCGTGAACGATTAACCTTTTTTACTTTTGTTTTTCAGGATGAGTACAGATGGTGATAAAGGGACAGTGTGGAGAAAGAATATAGGAGTGTTTTTTGTTTGTGTAGGGATAGGGTGGAGGGATAGTATATAATAGGGATAGTTTGTCATTTTTTCGCTATGAGGGATGGGAGTGGGTTGTTTTGTTAATGTTCTTGTTATCTTTATTGTTTTTGATATATATTGTCGTGAGATGTCTTTATTTTCTTTACTGTTGTTATGTACATTTTGGGTTTTGTGGGTGGGTGTGGGAGGGAAGTGGGTGGGTTTTGGGAGGGAGGTGGGAGGGTTATGTAAATATTGTAAATACTTGTCTGAAAATGTACTTCAATGTTATTTTATTGTTCAAACATATTCTTTTTGATTTATGTTATCTATGTATTTTACTTGTGAAATTTTAAATAAAAGAATTAAAAAAAAAAATCTGTTCTTATCAGTTTCCAGAGGAGGAGCTGTGCTACTCCTCTAGGGCCAGCAATTCCAATGGTGTTATAGTGCCTGGAAGGGCGGTTTCCAGCAGGGACTATGCCGAGTTGCCCGATAGATACTGGGGACTGGTCAATGGTTGAGTCTGAGCCATCTGGAAGGGTGCTCCTGGTGAGGATGGGTGCTGCATCTGGGTCTGGCTGGAGGGTCGGGTCCCTGGCCTTCTGGCCTAGATTGTGGTAGCTCTAGCTATGGACACTTTTTCAGAACAGAACACTGGCTCCTCTCTAGCATAGGGGGAGGAGCGGTTAGTAATTCCGAATGTAATTAGAAAAGAGTGATGGAAGCGACGGTGGAGCCTGATGGTAAAGGGTTCTCACCAAGCTCCCTGAACTTCATGCCTTTCTGCCTGGAGTGGGGGCGGCTGTGGTCTGAGTCGTTGGTCAGGGTTGGTCCTGAAAGCCTATGGAGTATGTGCTCCTGGAGTGGCAGTCCAGGGGTGCCAAAAAATCACTGTGAGTGGCAGTCACTTTGATTTGAGGCACCACAGTCACTGCACCATAGAACATGCTTTTTTAGCACCTGCCTCTTGGGCCGGCCTTTTGGCTGGGACCAGAAGAATTTTTTATTCCTGGCCAGAGGGTCTGGTCATTGTTTCACACAATGCCTGCCTTTTCACTCTCCTCTTCACTTATTCCTTCCCCACTTTATTTTATTTATTAAGCCTATGTTTGTCACTTTTTGTATTTTTATGTTTGTACATGGTTTGTTGCACTGTGTGATGTGTAGGGTTGCGGGTCCTCGGCCAGCCTTAAAAGTCTTGGGAAGGGGTGGACATGGCCTTTTGGCTTAGTTTGCCCTCTCTCATGGGGTCTCCCTTCGGGGGAGCCTCACCTAGTACTTGGGTGGGTCTGTTTTGGCAGGCCCTCCAGAGAACAGGGTCCGTCTGGTTTCGGCCAGATGGACCATTGTAAGTACCCTTGTCCCCATCTGGAGCCTAATGCCCCGGGGGATTCAGGGAAAGGCACTCTTGTGTACCCGTTTGCTCTTTTTTGTGTTTCACTCTGTATGTGTGTGCACTTTTTTTTGGCACTGGGTGAAGTTTTTGGGTGTGTTATGCAGGCTTTCAAAATCACAAACAAACTAAGGAATCCCCCCCCCCACCGGGGCATTGTATTCTGACAGCATGGACTCTCCGCTGTCAGAAAACACTGATTAGCACTGAAGCCAATTGGCAGCAAGCCCCTAATCAATGGAGGTTCTGTCCAACAGGGAGCACTTAACACAGATTGAAATTTGGCAGACCCCTGATGAACTGGCAGAAGATTGATCCATGTGTAACCCCTTGTTTGCATACAAAACTCTTCTGCTTCAGAATCCTCTATGCTAATATATACAGTACCACTGAGTACATTCTTTAACTTTCTCTTCTATGTTCACTCCTAACCAGCACATTACAGAAACTCCAGATTTCTAAAAGATACAATATGTTTGTTTAGCTTTAACCTTAGTTTAGGATTGATACCAGTAACATCTGATTTTAATAGATGACTTTTCTCACCATATTTACCATCAGAGAGTTTTCAGAAGTAAAGGTAAACCCATTTTTTTCGTTTCCTTCAGCGCAATAGCTCCTCCATTGGACATGCAAGTACCTTATATACTCTAAAAACCACAGACATTTCTATAGCTGTTACCTTTGAAAAACAGAATCTTCAAATGTATATCCCTAAAAAGTAACCATGTACTTTTAACAAAATGAGGTTGGCAACTATTGAAACAGGACAGAGTTGACTGGCACTCTGCAGTGCTTCAAAGATTTGAAACTGAAAGGGTGCTTGCATGATTTTCAACCTAAAGCCTGTGTGGGAGCTCATCACACCACTCATTATACCACTCACCATACAGGCACAAACTTAACCAAAGTCATTCCTTCTGCCGACCACCATGTCACTATTGTGGCCTTGTGTAATTGGCTGAGCTGATAAATATTCACAACTAAGATTATGAACCCTCTTAATACAGACTACTAGAGCTTTCTTGTCAGCAGCAGCTAACAGAATTAAATTAATTAATAAATGCAGCACTTAAACTGGCAATAACTGTAAAAACAGAACCATAACTGGACACTGTGGCCTAGGGCAGGGCCCTTTAAATGTGTGGCTTATCCAGCAACTGACACCAAATTTTAATCTCTACATAAAACTTCAAAAAAGCCACAGGCTCAGAGACATTGTCACTTTGCCTAATCTTAAGCAGTGACTGCACATAGCCCTCCACATCCAGTTGCAGGCAGGGCCTAACCAATGTACCCAGGAGTTAGGAGGCATGTGGATACTTAAACATTGCTTGTTTATATTGGATTTATTGATCGATCACAGAAATTGTGCAGTTTATCACATATGTTGCAGGTCATACACTTATTCAGGCAGAATAGGCTGGTCAACAGGTAAGTTTTAAGTATATAACATAAAACAAACAGGATGAAAATTCAAATTCAAGTAGTTTTATCAATCGTATCGGTAAATCAATTGCAGTTGGTATAGTGGCTACATACGCATTGTTAGACATCTAGTATCTGAGATTGACATAATAGGAATAGGCATATTCATACTCAATGTATCAGTGCCTGCCAAATGCAATGCTTCAGGGAAAAAAGGGGATTATCTGTACTGCGTACTTGGTGAAGGCCAGATAGAAAAGAAAAAAACACGCAAAATATACAATAAACATATTAATAAAGAAAAAAATGAACATCCAGATGATGCCAGATGTCAGTCGCAAAAATACTAATGTTATGTCTTGCAGCCATTGTACAGAAATGAGTACCTCGAGATTGTATGTAACGATAAACCATAATGCAAGAATAGGAAGTGTGTTTGCAGTTATCAATATGGCAGGCCTATTAACAGAAATGGGATTAACTGTCCTGTCCAGTGATCTTGTATGAGAAATACATCCAACCTGCCCAAATATCCCAGAATTGTTCCTCCTTATTCTTGGACATAAAAATGCACTTCTCCACCTCCATTACCTTTTCTGCTTCTTTCTGCCAATCTACATTATAGTTGGACAGGCAGTTAGCTTTCAAAATTTGTATATTAGGCATTTGGCGGCATTTAGTAGTTGCAGATTAACACTGTTTTTATAGAATTTGATGGAGTAAGGATTATCATGAAACAGAAATTGAAGATGTTTTTTTTTTATTGGTTTGAAGGAAGTATTCTGTTCCAGAACTGGGTAATCTTGGGGCGCGTCCACCAAATATGCAGGAACATCCCCTTGTGCCCACAACCTCTCCAGCATCTCTGATTCATTCCAGGAAAAATCTTTGCTGAGCGAGAGGGGGTCTTGTATCATCTTGACAGAATTATATAGTACAACTCCTTGGTTTTGGAGTCATGATATTCTAATCTCACACAGCAAGCGGTGATCTATCAGCTTCCCCCTTATAACTGCCTTATGGTTTTCCCATAGATCCTATGGGGATACCTTCTCAGAAGTATTTATTTCAAAATAATGTTTAAAAAGAAGAAATAGAATTGTAAGTAACTCTAAAGGTGCAGTTGGATAAGTAGAAAGAGAAACAAGGGAAGAGAACAGTCATGGAGACCAAAGACATGGAGTTTATTGAGGAGGAGGGGGTGGTCAACCGTATCAAAGGCAGCAGATCGGTCCAGGAGTAGGAGTACAGAATAGTGTCTATTAGTCTTGGCCGTTAGTAGATCAATTGTTAGTTTGAGGAGGGCAGTTTCTATGGAGTGTAGAGAGCGAAATCCAGACTGAAGGCGATCAAGAAGGTTATTCTCGGCGAGGTGGTCGCTCAGTCAGTTGTAGACCAGACATTCAAGGAGTTTGGATAAAAAGGGGAGCAGAGAGATGGAGCGTAGCTTGTTAAGATTGGTGGGATCCAGTGAGGGCTTTTTAAGTATGGGGGTGACTAGAGCATGTTTTAGAGAGTTGGGGAAGATGCCAGAAGAGAGGGAGAGATTGAAGATAGAGATAGATAGAGTTAGAGAGTGTAGAATAGAGCCGGAGGGTGACCATAGCATTTGCAAGGGAACAGGGTCCAGGGGACAGGTGGTTTTTTGGACAATAGCAAGAAGTTTAGCAACCTCGTCTATAGTGGTGGGGTTGAATGAGGGAAGTAATGATTGTACCTTTGGGCATGGAGTGTTAAGTGGAGAAGGTATCTGTACAGAAGAGATCTCCTCACAAATTGTATCAATCTTATGTTTGAAGCGATTGGCGATCTCCTGGGCAGTTAGTGAATTAGTGGGTGGAGGCAGAGGAGTACAAAGTAGAGAGTTGAAGGTCAAGAAGAGTTGATGGAGATGGGATAAGTTGTTAATGAGAGTGATAAAGTAGGTCTGCTTGGCAGTGGGGAGGCAGAAATTGTATTTTTGGAGGGCAGATTTATATTGGATGAAATCTTTCTGAGACTTGGTCTCATGCCACAGGCGCTCAAGAGCACGACTATGTTTTTTCTGACTTCTGGTGTCATCTGTCTGCCAAGCTTGTAGGGGTCGGGCCTGATTCTGTGTGTGTCGAAACATTGCGACCCACCCCCCAGTTTTAGAGATGTGAGAGTTACATAAAAAACACTTGTCATACACAATTAGGTTAGGGGCAGATGTAGCCATTAAATTAGTCTTCTGAATCATGACTGTGTCGAGTTTTAGATGATTAAGTTCTTGCCATAGCCTGCTTCGTTTTGAAGGTGAATAGAGGCCTCGTACATTTAAAAAAATATGATTTTCAGCTTTGAAGCGATAATGTAGGGGATTGGAATTAGGAGTGCTTCAGAGGTTGAGGACTTATAAGCATGGCTACAGCCAGTGTAACAAGGCACTTTTTTATTAGTAATGTAACATGAGCTTACAGACCACAGAATGCCTGGGAGCACTTACCTAGGAGGAGGCATACGATTATTGGGTTACCCTACAGTCCTGATGGTGGGAGATCGTTTCAGGAGGCTGGTAGAAGAGAAACCCTGAAAGGAGGAACCTACTCTTTTCCCCCTCATCTGGTACCTGTCTCTATCACTTCTCCTACTCTCTCCATAACCACCAGGATTCTGTCCCTGACCTACTCCCACACTACAGGTATGCTGAATGATGCAGAATCTGCTATTTAAGCACTTCTGTGTTGACATGGCCACCCAAATCTTGCAAGATTTCAGTATAAAAAAAGAGATGCTAGTATCCCCAAGATGGCCACCTGGAGCCCATAATAGTGAACATATTAGTCTTCAATGTCCTGCCAGCCTGAAGAAATGGCACTGTGTCACCTTCAGGTCTGTGGATATACTGCAGCCCAGCACCCACTTACACAGGCATGTATACCTGCCCAATCACACACCCTCACCACCTCCCCACACAATCAAAGCCCTGGCTAAAGGAGCAGGGGTTAATGATATGTTGGATCATGCAACCTCCTCTGTGTAATAGAGTTTGGGCATGAGTGGCTAATTAATATTCCCACACACTGTCACATTGGTGTGGAGAGTTGTGCCATGATGACTCCCCTCTAACTAAGCTCTGACATCACTTGACACCAAGTTTAGATGGGGCGGTGACAATGAAGTGTGGCTTGGTATGTATACAAGACTGGAGTGTGGGCTGTTTGAAGATACTGGTCACTTTGCCCATTCAGGTCGAAGTAGCATTGTCATTTTAAAACCCAACTCCAGGAGCACCTTTTTATTTTTATATTAGCAGGGCCTCTTTCAGGTATTCGTTGCATGATTCTCTATAGACAAACAGATCTATATTCAAATATTCAAGCAAATCAAAAAGTACAAATTACAGTTTCTACTGATACTTTTGTAAGTAGTGGCAACACCTAAGATGTTAAGGCCTTCAACATTTTATACAACACTGAGCATGACCAGTGTAGATAAGATGCACACCTCCCCTTTTAATCACTGCCGCCATTTATTATGCTCCAACCTTAACTCCCACTTAACCTTACCTATAATGACGAAAACCACACTTTGTTGGAGTAAAACTTGCCATAGCAGCATTTTTATTAACGAATATAAAATATATATAAAAAAAAATATATATAACATTATAACCATAACAAAAACTCAAATATCAGTTTCTCCCCCCGGTGGTCTTTGACGGCACTTACCAACATAACTCTGTTTCACTTCTACACTGCGAGCCTTTTACCATACTAGGCCTATGGCTGTGATAACACCAGCCCGAAGACAACTCGTTACCCCCAGTGTCACCATTACCATCTTCAGCTAACCCGTGTTAACTGTACACACCAAGGGGGCCCATACCACCACTGAGTCCCCCACACTTCCATCTCATGGGTTCGTTACCACCATCAAAGACCACCACCACCGCCAGTTGTCCCCTGCCATGACATGTCCTGCTACACCACACCTGTAAATAAACAGTAAAGAAACAAAAAACACAGGGAGGGCAGGTGGGAAAATTCTCCTCCCAAAACTCTCCCTGCAATGTTGCCTGGGACACCCCTCCTGCCCCTTAAATAAACTAAACCCCTCCCCTCTCCACACTTTCTATCCAAACCCCCGCTCACCACCTTTCTTAACAACTTTCCTTTAACCCTTGCTATACCCTTATCACCCCTGTCATGCCGGCCCTCTGCTAGCTCCCCTGCACTCCTCTCGCTCCGGGCCTCTCTTGACCAGTGTAGATAAGATGCACACCTCCCCTTTAAATGACTGCCGCCATTTATTATGCTCCAACCTTAACTCAAACTTAACCTTACCTATAATGACGAAAACCACACTTTGTTGGAGTAAAACTGGCCATAGCAGCCTTTTTATTAACAAATATAAAATATATATAAAAATATATATATAACATTTTAACCATAACAAAAACTCAAATATCAGTTTCTCCCCCGGAGGTCTTTGACGGCACTTCCCAACATAACTCTGTTCCACTTCTACACTGCGGGCCTTTTACCGTACTAGGCCTACGATAACACCAGCCCGAAGACAACTCGTTACCCGCGGTGTCATCATTACCATCTTCAGCTAACCCGTGTTAACTTTACACACCAAGGGGGGCCCATACCACCACTGATTCCCCCACACTTCCATCTCATGGGTTAGTTACCACCATCAAAGACCACCACCACCGCCACCGCTAACAAGGGTGACCCCCTCCACCCTTGGGAGCCCCTCCACACTCTCAGTGCTCTCTGAATCCCCTCCTCCAACCCCAGGGACCAGAGATCAATTCCTACCTTGGACAGATGAACCCCGTCCCCTCGAAGGTAAAGCCCAACATCCTTCTCCAACTCCCAGTGGTGGACCACAAAACCTCAGTTCCGGATCACGAATTGGCCCACCCTTTTGTTTACCTTAATACGGGCCTTGCCAACCTCCAAGTTGTCCTGGCCATAATATCGGACCAAATGATCAACATCTTAGGGAAAGAAGTTCTCAAGCGTAAGACGTCAATCTTAACATCCTTGATGAGCTCCCGTATGGGACGACCCCCCAGGTCGTTACCACCGACGTAAAGCACCAACACATCAGGCGGTCTGTCCAGGCACGCAAAATGCTGCACCTCAGGCAATACCCTAGCCCACTGCATTCCTGGCCTTCCTATCCAGCGGATACATGCCTCATCCCTGGAAATCCCCAATTGCCTCCCATTAAGTCTCATGTCTGCCCGCCTTGCCCCCCAAAACACATAAGAGTCAGACAAGACCCCTCTGGATTCCATCTGAAAGAGAGGAAGAAAAAAACACAGATAACCAAGGTAACATAACCGCTAACCACCCCATCCCGTAACCTTTGAGCAATCCCCTTAATCACCAATCCTCCCCTTCAAGTTCCAAATCAGTGGGCCGCTCTCTACTCAACCACCAAGTGCGGCCGAACGTAGGCACGAAATCTCCATGACTCCCAACGGCCGATCTGCTTAACAACATCTTCATCCAACCCACATCGAGCAGCCTCTGTGGCCTCTCCAATGCGGAAGGAGTGCGAAGCATACTGCGTGCAATCCAGACCCGCAGCCTTCAAGCATTTTCTGAAAACTGCTACGAACTGAAATTTCGACAAAGGTGACCCATCATTGTGGATTAACAACACCCCATCCATTACCGGGCGAACTACCTGGAAGTCCCTCACCGGGCACACCGGAGAGTCCGGCAACTGGTATAGCCGCACCTTCACCCCCTTGCCACCCTGATCCGCCTTGGACCGTCTCAGCATTACCTCAACACTAACCCCTTTGAACTCCACGTCCTGTGCCCTCAAACCCCTCGGAACCCTCCTAGAAGGGCTAACCATCTCGCTTATCCGGAAAGCACCAAAAAAAAGGGCAGCAAAAACGCTGCCCGAAATAAGGACACCTCGTATGCCGACGTGTATACCGTACCCAACTGATCCGATAACACTCGCAGGTTGCCAAAATTCACTGGCCTCCCGACATCCCTACATTTTCGTGACCGATGGTAGCCTTTCATTGCTTGTTGAACACAAAAATCCTTTGTATACTCTGTAACTTGAACAAAAATGCCAGACCTGCGAGCTTGCGTTCCATCGCTAAAACACCCCGACACCCCTTGCTCCAGATTCCTGGAAACAAAATAGATGACTAGCAACCTTACCTCTGCAGCCACTGGATCCACTCCGACCTGCCTGACCAGCGCCCACCATTTGTTCCAGACCTTCTTGTAAGCCCCCCACGTAGACCCACTCACCGATCCCCTTATCCATCTTGCGAGGGCTCCAAGGCGATCGACCACAGCCATCGGGGACACGGAACACCCTGCCGTTCTGCTGTCGGAGCCAAATCCTGAAATTTGTCCCACTGGAAACGAGACAAGGCGTCAGCAAACGTATTATCCACCCCCGGGAGATGCACCGCATATAAAAGGATATTCAGCTGTAAGCAACGCAGCACCAAGTGCCGCAGCAGCCGAACGACAGGTTGTGACAACGCTGAGATGCGGTTAATGACTTGCACCACTCCCAGATTGTCACAATTCAATCTGACCTTCGGATCTCTGAACGACTCACCCCATATCTTGACTGCCAGCACCACTGGAAACAGCTCCAGCAGCACCAGGTTTTTACAGCAGCCAGCCTCCCCCCACTCTCTGGGCCAAGGCTCCGCACTCCATTGCCCTTGATAGAACGCCCCGTACCCTGTAGACCCGGCTGGAGAGCACATTCAATATCATATTTGTATTATCACTGTTCTGATCTAGTATCAATTTTGTATGGAATGCATTTTCTTTCTTTGTATGTTATAGACGTCTTTACGTCCGTTTTTGAGTACGTTAATAAAATATATATCTTTTATCTCAGGAGTTGGTGGTCTATTATAGTCCCAATTTAAGGGGGTTACATTTAAAAAATGGTGCGTTTTTGCCGTTTTTTTATTTTTTTTTTTTTTTGTAATTTTTTATTAAGACTGTAAAAAAAAATGGAAAAAAAAAAAAACCGCAAAACGCAAATCGCGGCAAAAACGCCGCAAAAATGCTACAAAAACGCTGCTCAAAAACGTGGCAAGCATGAAAAAAAACCCTCCAAAAACGCTCAAAAGCAACATGCATAGGTGTGAATCAAGCCTCAGAGATTGAACACTACAAAATACTCCAAAAAGAACTTGTTTTTTTCATAAACGGAACTTTTCCTATCCAACCAATACTGGTCACAGCACAAGAGTCACTATTTATGATGGATATTTTGCACAATGTTGTATGGATTTGTATGATTTAACACTGGTCACTTTAGTGATGCTGCACTATGCACTTTTGTTGAATAATTGAAGCACCTTATGTTGCAATTGTACCTTTAACAGTAAGGACTTGGCACCAGTCACATATTTATTCATTTTTGGCACACACACACTTTAAGAATTATAAAGTCATTTTAAAGAGAGGGTTTTTTTTTTTTTTTTTTTTTTTTGTCTCCATAAGGGCAGCACCATACTATTCCTGTTTTCCTTTTTTTTTTTTTTTAACACTTTCCACCTAGATGATATTACATCTATATCCACAACTACTTTATTACTTAACTTAAAGGGCACAATGCACCTTTGTTGAACAATTGGAGCACCAGTTGTTGTATTTTCATTTTGAATAGAAATATTCACCACCAGTCAGTTTTATTTAATTTTTGAACATATACAGGTTTTAGAAGCAATTCTATAAGGATACTAGGCAATTCACTACAAAGAAAGAAAAAAAATAAAAAAATAAATTTTGTCTCCATAAGGGCAGCGCCATACTACTCCTGCTTTTTTACCATTTTTAATACTTTCCACTTAGGTGGTATTGTATGTGTAGAGGCAGCAGCCATATCCATAACTAAAACATTCAATTCATTGCGCGGATTTACCCCATACACCTACTATACATGGGAATGATGCGACATGCAAAATTCAGCTTTCCCAATAATGACTGCAGCTTCCTAAGCTGAATCTTGCACAGTCCCAGGATCGCCCGAATCTCCCCCTTAAGAGCCACCAACTTACCCTCTGGTAATCGACACTCCATAGCTTCTAAATCGATGACTATACCCAAGAAGCTAAGAGCGGTAGTCGGGCCTCCAGTCTTATCGCCTGCTAGCGGGATACCAAATGTACCCGCCATATGCTGCAAGGTGGATAACAGTACCATACACACATTCGACGATGGGGGTCCTATGCAGAGGAAGTCGTCCAGGTAATGAATTATATAATTCAATCCCGAAACGTCCCGGACCACCCACTCAACAAAGGAGCTGAAGGTTTCAAACAATGCACATGAGATTGAGCAGCCCATAGGCAAGCAACAATCGACGTAGAACTCACCCTGCCAGCAACACCCCAACAACCAAAAACTGTCAGGATGGACAGGGAGCAGGCGGAAGGCCGATTCGATGTCTGCTTTCGCCATCAGCGAGTCCTTACCACAGCGGCGCACCCATCCCGCAGCCGCAAAAAAAGGACATCTATGACACTGTGCAGGCATCTGGGTTGATTGCGTCATTAACCGATCCCCCTTTGGGAATGATAAATGGTATATCAGCCGAAACGTATTCGGCTCCTTTTTGGGAACCACTCCTAGAGGGGAAACCACCAAATTCGGCATAGGCCGCGCCTGAAACGGCCCGGCCATGCGACCCAATGTCACTTTCTTCCCCAATTTCTCCTCCACCACCCCGGGGTGAAGCAATGCCGATCGCAAATTCTTCGCAACCAGTGGGATGACAGCCAATGAACTAGGGATTCTGAAACCCTCCAAGAATCCCTCCCGCAAAAGCCGAGCGGCCGCCCGGTCCAGATACCTATTTAGGAAAGGCTGCATCCTTTCCACCCTCACTGGTGTCCTCCCTTTTGTTACCAAGCTCTCCAGGGCGACCCTTCCCCTTTTTAAAACAGCGGGATCCGGAATGAGATCCACCGCAACCTGAGCACTCATGTTTGAAGCGACAGGCGCCTCCAAACTTACATGTTCCGTCATTATATTGCCAGCAGACGCCCCATTTTTTGGCAGCTGGCTGTCCGGGAAAAGATGGACCACCGCCCCCCCCCCCCCCCCCCCCCCGGAAAAAACTGGTTTGAGGCCCGCGCCGAGGACATTACCTTCATCTAGAGGCTAATATCCTTATGTTCCCAGCGCAGGGAGGGACGTACCGCCCTGCGTTGCCGGAACTGCTCATCGTACCTGAGCCACGCCGTACCCCCGTACATTCTGTAGGCCTCCCCTACATTCTGTAGGCCTCCCCTATCGCATCCATGCAGCAAAAGAGCGCCAAACAATGTTCGGGGTTCCTCCCGCCTATCACGCTCGCCATAATGGCAGCCGCTTGCAGCCAGTTGGAAAACGTGCGCGGGATCAGCCTGTAACGCCGTTTCTCCTCATCTTCCTTTTTGCTATCATCTCCAGGTTAAACTTCTCCAAAGGCAATAGGGAAAAAATCTCCACATACTCACGATCTTCTCCCTGACCTCCGACTTCAGGTGTGACCCCAGCGGCCCCTCAAAGCAGATGTATACCTCGCATTTCGCCGCATCCGCAATTTGAACCACGTCCGTCTTGCCTCCACTTTCTTGTGCTGCACCTGCTTTTTCCCCCGCCACTGTCGCCACTGTAGGAGATGTAGAAGACCCTTGCAGGGGCACCGTCCCAGTGGGCCCTGTAGCCACCGTAACAACCGGGGAGCAACCCCGCCGCCCCAACCCCCCCGCCCAAGGGCGATACATCACCTGGCGGCACCCGCGCTGACACTTGCGGGGCTTGCCGCTCGAGCCCGGTGCAAACCGCTGTACCAGGTCCCGCAAGCCCTCCAACAACTCCTGCAATTATGCGTCGGGCCCCCCAGAGGCGGGCACCGGGCCCGCCGGCCGGGAGTCACCTACTGTGGCCAATAGAGACTGCGACCCACCCATTGCAGTCCCTGACCCCCCCACAGCAGCTACCCCCAATAACCCCTGCAATGCATTTGTGAGAAATAAAGATGACCCAGAAGGTGACTTACTGGGCCGACCAGGGGTTGTCCCCGCCGCCGCTCCCCCCGAATCCGCTGGCGCCGGACGCTCCTGCATCTTGTCTGCCTCCGATCCACTCAGCTCTCCTTCAGAACGATCACCGGGCGACTGCAGGGGCTCCATGTCATCCATCCCCGGGGATGAGGGCCTGGACACTGCCGTCTCCTGACCGCGCTGGCCATGACTACCATCAGTGGCTCCGCCCGCCGTTTTCACCATGTTCTGAACTGGCGCTCCGGACACATGGCTGCTGGGCTGCCCACTCCTCCTGGAAGGGGTGCATCTCCAGGCCTCCGAGCCACTGGCCGAGGATGGGGTAAGCCCGGCAGATGTTACTGTCAATCTCCCGCGCTGAGACCTCCCCCTGGCTGCAGAAGCAACCGAGGGAGTGTCCGTGGAAGCACGCTGACCTCGCCGTGTGGGTGGGGGGAGACGCTGGCTCACGCCGAGGCCCCGCCCACTGAGCTCCGCTGATGACGGTCCTACTGCGGCAGAAACCGGGTGCCATTTCGGCGGTGGGCCTGACGGGTCACGCTCGGGGGGGCTCCTGACATGGCGTGATGCTCTGGGGTAGGCTCCCGGTGAAAAACGCTCCGGAGGCTGAGACCTCCAGGCATGTGGGAGGTCCTGTCCCCTTACCTCCACTCCTGCCTGGTCTCCGAGGAGCTCAGCCACCTGGCTGTGGAGCCATTCAGGGCCATGATTGGCAGCGGCCGCCCGTAGCTGGGCTATCAAGCTCTTGATGTCGGCCATTACACGCTGCTCGGGGCTGTAAACTTCTCTTCCCAAAACTCTCCCTGCAGTGTTGCCCGGGACACCCCTCCTGCCCCTTAAACTAAACCCCTCCCCTCTCCACACTTTCTATCCAATCCCCCGCTCACCACCTTTCTTAACAACTTTCCTTTAACCCTTGCTATACCCTTATCACCCCTGTCATGCCGGCCCTCTGCTAGCTCCCTTGCACTCCTCTCACTCCAGGCTTCTCTTTAGTAATGCAGAACCCACCACCTAGCACCTATTTGGAAATATTTTAGCAGCTATACTGCCATGTCAAATATTTAAAGTGGTTCTAAAGCCTCAAGGTTTTTTACCTTAATGCATTCTATGCATTAAGGTAAAAAACCTTTTGTGCTCTATGAGCTCCCCAGCCCCCCTCCCCCCTCTTTTCTTACCTGAGCCCGATCTGATCCAGTGATGTGCACTAGAGCAGCGGCTCTCGTCGCTGTCTCCCTCCTCATTGGGCAGATTGATAGCGGCAGCCATTGGCTCCTGCTGCTGTTGATAAAATATTTATTTGGATAAAGCTGGAGGTTTACTTATACATGTATAGACCTACCAAACTAACCTTAGTGTGCATTTTTCTCAATTAATTCACTAGCAGCTGTGTTGCTTTTGACAGCTCCAGGTTCTAAGGAAATATGAGAAATTAGTCAATTCAGATAATCACAGAGTGCCAGGGAATGATGGTTTCTAAGCAATCTTTAAATCCATGTGACGACATTCATCTTAGTGATTGCAGCTCAGTTTATATTACTGTCTTTAATAAATCCATTATCTCACATTAGTAGAGCTCACATTTGTCTATTCATTTGTGACAGTCACAATTATTTTCCAACACACATTCCTTAATTTCACATTGTTGGCTAATAGTGTGGGCCATTGTGCCTGCGAAATCAATGGATTATATTGTATTTTACTTCACATTTTACAAACTATTATGTTGAGTTTATGGTGGACAGTTTACAAATAACCTTCCGGTAAAGTTCCCTTTGAAGCCTGTTGTTGTTGCTCCACAAATGTCTTCTTGCCATATGTCATCCCCGGGCCCCAATCTCACTCTTTACCACCTCAATAACGGGCACTTTCACCCCTTTCCTGCCCAAGCCATTTTTCAGCTTTCAGCGCTGTCGCACTTTGAATGGCAATTGCGTGGTCATGCAACACTGTACCCAAATAATTTTTTTTAGCTTTTTTCTTCACACAAATAGAGCTTTCTTTTGGTGGCATTTAATCACTGCTGGGATTTTTATTTTTTAATTAAAAAAAAGAAAAAAAGACCCAAAATTTGGAAAAAAATAAAAGTTTTTTTTATTTTCTGTCAGTAAATTTTGTAAATAAGTAATTTTTCTCCTTCACTTATGTGCGCTGATGAGGCTGCACTGATGTGCACTGATGAGGCTGCATTGATGGGCACTGATAGGCTGCACTGATGAGGCGGCACTTATGGGGACTGATGAAGCAGCACTTATGGTCACTGATTAGGTGGCACTGATGAGAAGGCACTAATATGCTGCACTGATGGGCACTGATAGGTGCCACTGGTATGCAGCACTGATGGGCATTGATAGGTGGCACTGGTGGACACTGATAGGCAGCAGTGGTGGGCACTGAGGGGCAGCACTGGGGGCACTGATAGTCGGCACAGATAGGCAGCACTCATGGGCGGTGCTGATGCGCATTGATGGGTGGCACTGATGGGCATTGATGGGCACTGAAAGACTTGTAGGCACTGATTGGTGGCACTTATGTGCCCTGATTGGTAGCACAGATGGGCACTTATTGGTGGCACTAAAAGGCACAGATTGGTGGCACTGATGGGGCTTTCCTGTAATCAGGGCACTAATTATCAGTGCCCTGATTACCCGCCCATGTCTCCCCTGCGAGGAGATGCCACTGATCACCACTCCTCATCACACACTCTGTCAGTGTGAGGCGAGGAAAGCCGATTCATGGCACTTCCGTATTTACATGTGACCGGCTGTGATTGGACACATTAAAGATTAAAGAGCTTCGGCTCTTTACAGAAATCAGGGTCACGCTATGTCCTAGCAACACAGCACGGCCATGGTCACCACGCTGCACTCCCCTGTGAGCACACAACAGCGGAACGAGAGCCGCATTGTCCCTCCATCATTTGACAGTGGGCAGGCAGCAAATGGTTAAGGTGAACTGCAGACACAAAAACTCATTATTTATTACAGGTACTTATATAGCACTGTCAATTTACACAACATCTAACTCACATTTATACTCACACTAGGGACAAATTAGACAGGAGTCAAATAACCTACCAGCATGTCTTTGGAATGTGGGAGAAAACTCACGCAGGCACAGGGAGAATATGCAAACTCCATGCAGGTAGTGCTGTGGTTGGGATTCAAACCAACAACCCCAGTGCTGCTAGGCTAAAGGGCTAACCACTTAGCCACTATCCCCCTATAGCCCCAAAGGATTTACATTTACTTTGTTTGCATCAAATGCCTTTACAAACCCATATATTAGCTATACAGCCATTACAGGCTGCCTACAGAAAGCTACAGGAGGATGCAGATACAAGACCAGTCACCAGGACTACCTCTACTCTCCTTCATAATGTGAGGGGAGGTTTTCTGCAGTTCACAGAGTGAGCTGGAAGCACTGTTAATCTGATAAGAGTGCAGCACAAGCACAGGAAGTTATCAGCTCCCAAAAGTTCTGCCAGGATTAACAGATATTTTTGCACCCACTAAATAGATATAACAAAACATTTCCAATGTTATATTTAACAGATCAGCAAATTTTACTGTTAGGGTTAACATACACTTTAAAGCTGAAGTTTAATTATCTGCATATATATATGCCTTCCCCAGTTACTCCCATCCCTTTCATCAACATGCTAATTACATTTTAACACTTTAGACCTAGCAATCTAATCACTGGGCCTTTGTGCTCCTCTTTGCAATGCAGGCGAATCTTGGCTGGTGGCATGGGTCATTGGGGCATTGTACAAATCTTCCTGAAAACATCACAACACCCTCCCTTGGTACTCCTCTCTCTCAGCCCTAAATCTAGTAATGGGCTGGCTATTGGGAGGGGTTTTGCAAATATAAAAAATGCCTTTATTGGTGGAAGTCAGCCTGAAGCAGTAAGTGTTCCTAGGCACTGTATCTGCACACAGACTGCCCCAGGTAACACACACATATGATGATGAGCCTCCATAAATGAAAGTACTGGAATCCAATGAATGAAAGGGATGGGCCAGGGACAGTAAGGTTGCAGAGGAAATGGCTGAATGATGCTGGACGTCCTCTCACCAGGAAATGAGATCTGGCTTGCTTCAGCTTATAATACACACTGTAAGAAGCTTACAGTGTGCAGTAAAATCAGGGTAGGCAAATTCAGTGTAGAAGATGACCCTAAACAATTATGAAGCTAAGGCTAAAGTTCATCTTTAAGGAATTCATGGAACCAATCTTCAATATCTTGTGATTTTCCCGGGCTATCAAAAGTATGCATTTTTGTGACTGATCAAACACAAACACTAAGGCTTGAAATGTAAATGAGAAATGTTTGGTTGCCATGTGCTCAGCACAGATAGTTCTAGTGCTGCTCACCCAGTCAGAATACAGAAGACAGGAGGTAAGCTAGTATCAGATATAGAAGCACGCTCTTCGCTTTATTTCCAAAAACATACCCATTTCTCCAAATAAATCTTCTCTGATTGTTAATGTCATGACCCAGTCATCCTTCCAGAGTTCACACTCTTTCATTTATTTCTAAAACATACCCCTTTCTCCAAATTAATCTTCTCAATTTGTTGACTTCATGACTGAGTCATCTTACCAGAAGTTACACTCTTTCCTTTATTTCCAAAAACATGCACATTTCTCCAAATTAATCTTGTCCGATTGTTAACTTCATATCATCCCCCAGAAGTCACACTCATCCCTTTATTTCAAAAAGCATACCCATTTCTGCAAATTAATCTTTTTGGATTGTTGACTTAATGGCTCAGTTATTTTCTCAGAACTCAACATAAACTACCCACGAGCCCTTGTGAGCTGGTTGGGTTGCCTTGCTTGCCTTTTCAGACTCCCCAGAGGTGATGCTACTGGACCATCTTCTACATTTGGCAATGGAAACAAGCAGTGGGTGCCATAAGAAGGTCTGATTTTAGGTAATTTACAGTGTATGATGGTGGTGAGGGGAAAAGAAATCTGACAGCGCAGTCATCTACCTCAGTGGAACAAGAAGGATGATGTCAAAACAGGGGAGGAGAATAAAAGTTGGCTCTGCAACACGCAGTGAGATGAAAGAGGGGATGTACGTTTTTTACAGTGGAAATGTAGAAGTCTAGAAGGTCCAAGACAACTACAGCATTTACCAAAAAGCTCTCAGCAGTGATTTAGCTAAAGGAAAATCACCTCTTTTCTCTATATCTCAAAAAACTCAAAGAACATTCACTGAAAACTAAAAGTAGTTTAAGGTCAGCAAAGAATCAGAGGAGCAGATTATCTTGGCAAGTTATCCTTAGCAGAACAAATCCTCACACTTATTCTGAGCATGGTACACTGACAATGAGCAAATTCTGACTTAAACTTGCATCCCTTTAGTAAGGTTCATGAGCTGGAAAAATATGGAGGTCCAGGATATTAAGCCCTTATTAGAACAGGCTATAATTCTAAAAACACCATAAATTGTATGCTTTGCATCATGAATATTGTGAAAACCTAGGGCTTGTATTTTAAAAAATAATAATAAATGTATTAAACATGCCAAGATAAACATTGGCCACAATTTAGCCCACTTGAATAAATTCAGTCTTCGGTAAAAAAACCTCACCACACAAACCTCTTTTATTTGGTATTATTCTATATGCCCCCAAACCCAACCCTATGACAACCACATGATAGCCATTCTGCAGCCTAGTCAATGTCTTATACCTTGGTGGGGTTTTTCATCTTGCAGACACAAATACGGCAAATTCTAAAATCTAGTTTTTAGAAATACTAAGCCTAGCTTGGAACATATATGAAATATAAATATTGATTCTGAGCAACAATGAGAGCAGTAATTTAAATATATTATATGATTTTACATGGCTGCATAAGTGGAGAATTTTTTTTTGTTTTTCAATCATTCTTAAAGTGTGGCACATCAAGCAGTTCAAGCAGTTATAATGAAATTTTTGAAACCATCTACAGTGCCTTGCAAATGTATTCACCCCCCCCCCCCCCCCCCGGCTTTTAACCTATTTTGTTACATTACAACCTTTAGTTTAATGTTTTTTTTAATCTGAATTATATGTGATGGATCAGAACACAATAGTCTAAGTTGGTGAAGTAAAATGAGAAAAATATATACATAAAACCTTTTTTCAGAAATTAAAAACTGATAATTGGCATGTGCGTATGTATTCACCGCCTTTGTTATGAAGCTCATAAAAAGCTCTGGTGCAACCAATTACCTTCAGAAGTCACATAATTAGTGAAATCATGTCCACCTGTGTGCAATTTAAGTGTCACATGATCTGTCATTACATATACACACCTTTTTGAAAGGCCCCAGTGGCTGGAACACCTAAGCAAGAAGCACCACTTACCAAACACTGCCATGAAGACCAAACAAGTAAGGGACAATGTTGTTGAGAAGTACAAGTCAGGGTTAGGTTATAAAAAATTATCCAAATCTTTGATGATCCCTAGGAGCACCATCAAATCTATCATAACCAAATGGAAAGAACATGGCACAACAGCAAACCTGCCAAGAGACAGCCGCACACCAAAACTCATGCACCGGGCAAGGAGGGCATTAATCAGAGAGGCAGCACAGAGACCTAAGGTAACCCTGGAGGAGCTGCAGAGTTCCACAGCAGAGACTGGAGTATCTGTACATAGGACGACAATAAGCCATACGCTCCATAGAGTTGGGCTTTATGGCAGAGTGGCCAGAAGAAAGCCATTACTTTCAGCAAAAAAAAAAAATGGCACGAGTTTGCGAAAAGGCATGTAGGAGACTCCCAAAATGTATAGAGGAAGGTGCTCTAGTCTGATGAGACTAAAACTGAACTTTTTGGCCATCAAAGAAAATGCTATGTCTGGCGCAAACCCAACACATCACATCACATCACCCAAAGAACACCATCCCCACAGTGAAACATGGTGGTGGCAGTATCATGCTGTGGGGATGTATTTCAGCAGTCGGGACTCAGAAACTGGTCAGAGTTGAGGGAAAGATGGATGGTGCTAAATACAGGGATATTCTTGAGCAAAACCTGTACCACTCGGTGTGTGATCTGAGGCTAGGACAGAGGTTTACCTTCCAGCAGGACAATGACCCCAAACACACTGCTAAAGCAACACTTGAGTGGTTTAAGGGGAAACATGTAAATGTGTTGGAATGGCCTAGTCAAAGCCCAGACCTCAATGCAATAGAAAATCTGTAGTCAGACTTAAAGATTGCAAAAATCCCAGTGGTAAGATGTGACAAGCTCATAGAGACTTATCCAAAGCGAATTGGAGCTGTGGTAGCCACAAAAGGTGGCTCTACAAAGTATTGACTTTAGGGGGGTGAATAGTTATGCACATTGACTTTTTCTGTTATTTTGTCCTATTTGTTGTTTGCTTCACAATAAAAAAAAAAAAAACCTCTTCAAAGTTGTGGGCATGTTCTGTAAATTAAATGATGCAAATCCTCAAACAATCCATGTTAACTCCAGGTTGTGAGGCAACATAACACAAAAAATGCCAATGGGGGGTGAATACTTTTGCAAGGCACTGTATATAGAAAACTGCGATACCCCTTATACATCATACTTTATACAATATATGTAGTGCCACAATTCATAAGGTGCCACATAAGTGCTAATAGTCCATAAAAGTACAAAGTTCTTCAAATAAAGTGCTCTGATTTCTGGACAAAAAGTGACTGTGCTCAGTGCTGAAAAAAGATAATGCCCACTCTTGTCACCAGTCTCGTGCCCTTCTAGGACCAAACTTACCACAAGTTGTTGGCCTACGGCCACATCACCCTAAACATGCCTGATCTCGGAGGCTAAGCAGGGTCGGACCTGGTTAGTACTTGGATGGGGGATCGCCTGGGAATACCAGGTGCTGTAGGTGGGCATAGACTCACGGCACTGCGCCATTTCCACTTGGTGGAATGCATGCTGACTCCGGCATGTATCGGAGCAGTGGCATCCCAGTACATTTTGACGGCAGGTTATTCTGAGTTTAAGGGGAGGCACTAAATATTGTGACTTTTATCATTTTATGGGGATGTTTTAATAAATCAATAGCATTGCGCATTAAGATCTTTTTGGTTCCTTTCCTATATGAATGGAGTATTACAGTGCTGTTGATGGGGACTTACCACTAGAGGCTGATCAGAAACATTATGCACAGTTTGACCTACCTCATTGTATATTCAGGAGGACAACAACTTCTCCTTTTTCAGAGCGGTGCAGTCACTTTGTCCAAGAATCGCAGCACTTTATTTGAATTTGCACCTTTATGGACTGTTAGCACTTTATTGTTGCACCTTATGTGTTGTGGCACTACATATACTTCATAAAGTATGATGTATAGGGGGTAGCATAGCTACTGTATCTATATTGGTGGTTTCAAAAGTAGGTTGTGGTTGCACAATGGAATTAGCAGCAGTTACCCAAATATTATTATTTTATCAAATCATTCATATATATATATTTTTTTGCACAGATTGACAATTGACCCATGGTTTGAGGTAGAGCAGCTATTGTATAATTCACAATAATGTAATTTCTTACTTCTAACATCTGATATATTTATATGATTCCTGTCCATACTTCTATGAGATTTTGCCATGCGATATGAACCCATTAATTTGAAGCACTTACAGTTTCTCACCACGGGATTATTCAGCTTTCTCACACCTGACACATGCTTGAACTCTGGTGGTGTCTAAAGTGTCTCTATTCAACACATACATTTAAATCTAAAAATACTGTATTTATCTCCAAAGAAAAAGAAATTTTGACAACTGCTGAACACATATACCACATGTGAGAATAGTTAATGTACAGCAGATGGCACCAATAGGCTGCAATATAGAAGAACTCAGAATCCCTTTCCTTTATGAGCTATATAAAACCATAAAAAGCTGTAATAGCAGGGAATACTTGTACGGTAGTGGAGGGGAACAAGGTGAAGGAGTGCAATCAGCTTCACTAAGTCTGGGAGACAACAGGAAGCTTGAAGCCTCCATCCTCAGGATGACAAAGACCCTGGCGGAGACTTGTTCCAGCTACTACACCTCTAATAACACATTTATCAATAGTTTTGGGTGCCCAAGAAAAGAGGACACTATGGATCTCATATACTGCTGTGGATTCGTTGACTTAAAATATTGCTGCAATGAACCTGGAAACTATTTTCCCTACAAACATGATTACATGTTGTCTCTTAGGTAAGATATTTTATCATGAAAACTTTTACTATTGGTGTTTTGGTATAACAGGTGGCTTTGTCTGCAAATTAAAATAATTTAATATTAGCAATATAATTTTAGTAAGCAGTTAGAAAAAAAACTCTTTAATAATGTATTTAAACTGCAATGCTCTGAATGTTCCTTTGAAGTATAATTCTTTTTTCCAGATTGAAAAACTATGCAGAGCTAATATTTTCTTTTTTAATACCAAAGTTTTAAATAAAAAATAATTAGAAAAAACAAATTAATATATATTTTTTAATAGTATGTTAGTTGTGCTGTTCTGATTGCATGTGCTACTAAAGTGTCTTTTTAAGAAGGTTTCTCAATTTTTCTTTGTTTGACCATCCATGTCTACCAGTTTCTATTGCCAGACTTCGCACAGGGCAACCAGAAAAATTGGAATGCTAATCAAAGGTGTGATGGCTATAAAAAGAGTCAATAGAAGGAATAGTTATCTGTAGATCTATCTATTCCAAAGCTTTGCACTGTCCTCTTTCTTGTGCACTTTCTAGCTGGAAAGCTACCGATAGACACAAAATGAGTTGTCCAATCAAGCTGTTTTAGGGCTCATGTACACCACAGCTTCTAAACTTGAGTTTAGGAGCTTTTGGCATTTTTTGCCAAAGCTCCTAAACTCAACTCCATAAAAGCCTATGTGACCATGTACACATAAGCTTTTAGGATTGTTTAGGAGCTGTTGCGGTTAGGGGAGGTTCAACCTCCCTCAACAACCCTCTCCTGAATGCAGAAGAATCACATTCAGGATGGAAACATTTTTTGCTGTGCAATTTTGCCACATTTTGCGTTTTCCTGCAGTCGGAGGTCTAACTAATTTGTGTGTACATGAGCCCTTACAGTGGGAGGCAATCTCATTCCATGTGGGTCCTTCATTACACCTCTGGCTGGCACCTGTTTAGAGGGACAATTCATTTGGAAACTTAGAGAACTGGTCATTATTTTTACCCCTGAGATAGGAAACAAAATATTTGTCAGCAATAGACAAGTTCTTAGGATGACCCCACTGCTCCAAACTCTAATCACCCCTGTCCGCTATGGGTGTGCCAGTTGCTGACCGTGGAAGTCCATCCTTGATCTGTGTAAACTCTATACAAGCAACAAACAACTGCTCATGGATATCATGTCTTTCACAATGCTTTATTCAAACAAGCATGGGAATCGCTCCGCACGGAAGCGTTTCAGACCCTTTTGAATACGACCAGAAGGTTAAAAGCACCCGCGCAGGGCGTTTCATAGGCAAGGACTTGCAGTCTGAATGTTTGGCTGAATAAGAAGTGACTTTATAGAAGCCATTCATTTGTCAGCGTAAATAGAGACAAATGTTAAATATTGAGCCCCCGTTCACATCTATGCCAATTAGATGCGGCTTACACCGCATCCAATTTGCAGGACATTTTAAAATACATTCATATGAATGCATCTGGTTCACATATGTGCGTTGCATTCGCACTGCGCATTGCACAAAAAAGTGTGCGTTTTCTGGGCATTGCGGTGCTAATTACAAGCCCATTATCTTCTATGGGAACGCATCTGATTCGCAGATGCATTGCGTTCTGAACATGGATTTTCTCCTTCTCCTCACTACACCTCCCCCTCCCCCCCCTTTCCCTGCTTACTGATCCACAGCTAAAATGCAGAGGAACCTCTGAACAACTGATTTTTATCTTCCCTGAGCTTCAATTCGCACCGCACATATGTGAACCCAGGCTAAGGCTCCATTCACACTAGCGCGTTTTTTTATGCATTTTGCATTTTGCAGAAATGCATGGGAATTTTTTAACATGGGTTCCTATGGAACATGTTCACATCAATGCATTTTTGTACCTCTGCGTTTTTGGAAAGGGTCTGGGACTTTTTTTCATGCAAAATGCAGCGTTTTGCATGTAATAAAATTCAATGGACCAGCACCAAAACTGCAAGTACAGCGTTTTTGCAGCGTTTTTACAGCGTTTTTGATGCGTTTTGCGTTTTTGCCTTTTTAAAATTTTTTTTAGACTGTATACAGTCTAAAAAAAACTGTAAAAAAAAAAAACGCAAAACGCGGCAAAAACACCTCTGCGCAAAAACGCTGTAAAAACGCTGCAAAAACGCTGCTCAAAAACGTTGCAAGCATCACAAAAAACACCGCAGAAATGCGCAAAAGCAACATGCATAGGTGTGAATTGAGCCTTAGGCCCCTTTCACACTGGGGCGGTGGGGGTGTCGGCGGTAAAACAGCGCTATTTTTAGCGCTGCTTTACTGTCGTTTTTGCGGCGGTATTCGGCCGCTAGCTGTGCGGTTTTAACCCCCACTGGCGGCCGAAAAAGGGTTAAAACCGCTCGCATAGCGCGGATATAGCCGCGGTATTGCCGCAGTATAGCCGCACTGCCCCATTGATTTCAATGGGCAGGAGCAGTTTAGGAGCGGTGAATACACCGCTCCTTCACCGTTCCAAAGATGCGGCTTGCAGGAGTTTTTTTCTTCTCCTGCCAGCGCACCGCTTCAGCGGGAAAGCCCTCGGGAGGCTGTTTTGGGTCGGTTTGCAGGCGGTATTTTTAGCGCAATAACGCCTGCAAACCGCCCCAGTGTGAAAGGGCTCTTAAAGTGTATCTAAAGGCAACACTTTTTTCACTTTTTTGTGTAGAGTAGGGAAGGGCTAGAACCTTTGTTGGGTTTGTATTGTTGTCTGCACCCCTGCTCAGTATGTTCACCCTTTTTATAGGTCTTTAGGCATTGTCATCAGGAAAAATTTGAGTTGTTACCAGAACAGGAATAAGGCTTGGTACACACCTATGCATTTGTTTGTGCATTTTCAGTTTTGCAGAAACACACTACAGTCCATTCAACATGGTTTCCTATGGATATAGTTCACATCCATGCATTTTATGGAAAGGGCTAGGGAATTTTTCTGGTTTTTGGTTCCATAGACTTCAATGGATGAAAAGCATGTATTGAAAAATGCAAAATGCACCTGCAATATGCAGACTGCAACCTGCATAAGTGTAAATCAGGTCTAAGGCTTGATTCACATCTATGCATGTTGCTTTTGAGCATTTCTGCAGTGCTTTTTGCAGTGCTTGCCACGTTTTTGGATACGCGTTTTTAACCACGATTTTACCGCGATTTTGACGCGTTTTGCTTTTTTTTTTTGCACTGTATATAGCTGGTTGCTAAGGAGGGGGCTGGGAAACAGGCTGCCGCATCCTTAACAACCGATGAGTCATCAGTTGTCAGCGGGCTTTCCGCTGAATGTAAGAAAAAAAGAATTGCCGGCTAAAAAAAAAAATCGAGAAAAAAAACAGCGTGGGGTCCCCCCCAGATCCATACCAGGCCCTTATCCGAGCATGCAGCCTGGCAGGTCAGGAAAGGGAGGGGACAAGCAAGCCCCCCCTCCTGAACCATACCAGGCCGCATGCCCTTAACATGGGGGGATGGGTGCTTTGGGGCAGGGGGGGCTCTGCGCCCCCCACCCCAAAGCATCTTGCCCCCATGTTGATGGGGACAAGGGCCTCTTCCCGACAACCCTTGCCCGGTGGTTGTCGGGGTTTGCGGGCGGGGGGGCTTATTGGAATCTGGAAGCCCCCCAGATCCCGGCCCCCCTATGTGAATGGGTATGGGGGGAGAAGGAGAAGACCGGAGGATGAAGATGAGGAAGAAGATGGAGGAAGACCGGAGGAAGAAGTGGAGAAGAAGAAGATTTTTAATAAAAGACTTGTCAAAAACTGTCTACTGTATTTTTTAACACTACGCTACTTTTTTTTTAGTGAATGTGTAGGGGTACAATGTACCCCATACTCATTCACATGGGGGTGCAGGATCTGCGGGCAAGGGTTGTCGGGAAGAGGCCCTTGTCTCCATCAACATGGGGGCAAGGTGCTTTGGGGTGGGGGGGCGCATCCCCCATGTTGAGGGCATGCGGCCTGGTATGGATCTTCAGTCAATTTTTCAACTTTCCATCAACTTTCCAACTTTCCATCTATTAAATCTTCTGCCCTTGTTGTCTTAACTTTGGATAGTAAAAATTTTTTTTTTCTGCCAGTAAATACGTTATACAGCCCACTTCTTGTTTCTTGTCTGGTCATTAGCTTAAACTTATGACATCATGCACAGCTCTCTCTCTCACTCTAGTGAGAGTTTGCCAGGAAGGGAGGGGGGATGAGTCATAAGAGGGACAATGAGAGCTACAAAGCTGGAGGTGTGCCTCTGTGTGTCTGTGTAAATCCAGAAAGTGAACAGGCAGCAGTTTCAGCTGACCACAGTTAAAATGCAGCCAGACTCAGTGGAGGGAGATTTCTGCAGCATATTTGGCAAGTACAGAATCACAATATATATAAAATAATATGCAAAGTGGTTGGAGGGAAGTTTCAGAATGGCAAAGATGTTTTTATTGCAAATTATATGAGCAGACTGCAGTTGCTATTAAAGGAGAATTCTCCCCATATTTCAGTATTGCATTTGTATAAACTCCAACATGAAGGATAAAACAAATGGCTATGCCAGATAGCAAAAGGTGTGGGGATTTAAATAGTGGATCAATGGATATAAATTCTTCTGGGTGATTAAACTGGCTAGCATCTTCCAAAACGGTCAAAGTGATAAAAAGTAACCGATACCCAATTTTATCCTCCATCATTGCATTGCATAGACGGAGGCGGCAGAGATTCCTGATTCTTATTGGTTGATATGTGTAATTACATTTTATTCAGAACCATGCAAGAGGGTCTTCACACAGCACTCCTGTTTCACTATAGTTGGATATACCTACTACTAGGACAATGTATATAAGAACACTGTATAACCCCTTTATTTTATAAAAGTCATACATACTGTAACTGTATTATGTTAAATGTTATATGATTATAACTGAATCGAATTAAATGCACATTTAAACTTTGCTCTAATCTTAATAAACTCTATAAGTTCAAGTTACAAAGATTAAAGCAGCATTAAACCCAAAAGCAAACATTTATTATATTGATGCTTACCAATTCTTGTGATGTGTGCATTCCTTTTCTTTTTTAAGCTTTCTTTATTCTATTTTCATTTAGTGATCCAGCCAGCAAGTCTGTTGTTTTTCAAAATAACACGCTCTCTTTCAGATGTATCAGTTACAGGGATGAGACAAACTATTTAACACTGGAAGGGGTGCTTATAATGATCAGCTTTATTTATTTATATAAAACCTTTATCTCAAAAGGGACAAAAAGCTGTTTGCTGGAACTGATTATAAAGTGTGAGCTGGTGTTTGGCTTCAATTTGTTAGTGTATTTAAGTCTACTAGTACATTTAACACTACCATCCCACCCAGACTGACAATGCTGTGTCTCAAAAAAAGAAAACGAATGCAGCCACCACATCTAATGATTGGTGAGTAGGGATGAGCTTGATGTTCGGGTCGAACACAAGTTCGACTCGAACATCGGGCGTTCGCCGTTTGGCCAAAGAGCGAACATTATGGAGCATTCATGGCAAATTCAAGCACCGCGGAATGCCCCATAATAGAATGCAAGATCTCAGTGCATTGCTGTATGATGATTGGCCAAAGCATGCATCTGACCTACATGCTTTGGCCAATCACAGCGCCCTCTATTATTATTATTATTATTATTATTCAGGATTTATATAGCACCAACAGTTTGCGCAGCGCTTTACAATATAAAAGGGAGACAATACATTTATAATACAATAAAATACAAGAGGATTAAGAGGGCCCTGCTCAGAAGAGCTTACAATCTAATAGGGTGGGGCAGGTGGTACAAAAGGTTGTAACTGTGGGGAATGAGCTCTACTAAGAGAGCCATAGAGCCATAATTGGCCAAAGGCAGGGTGCCTTTGGCCAATCATGCCTCAGGGGGACTAAGTCCACGCCCCACACTATATAAGGCTATATATATATATATATATATATATATATATATATACTCTGCATCCAGTGTAACCTATATCTACAGTGCATTGTACAGTGTACAGTGCATCAAAATTTTTTTGATCGGTAGGCTGCCTGCCCTGGGGCCGCTTTGGGCCAAGCTGTGGCTGCAGCGCAGCACTCCGCTCCCTCCTCCTCCTGCACTATATGTCATACACGGTCTGTGGGCATCTCCTGCTGTGTGTCTATCACATGAGCTGATCTAGGAGGAGGGTGGGACTTTTCTCACAGTGCGGCCAAAGTTTTCACACTCAGCTCCGAGACACACAGCGGGAGATGCCTGCAGACTGTGTAATCCAGGCACAGGCACTGACTACAGTGAGGCTGCGATTATGGGCACGGTGAGACTGCATTATGGGCACAGTGAGACTGCATTATAGGCACAGTGAAACTGCATTATGGGCACGGTGAGGCTGCCATTATAAGCACGGCGAGGCTGCGATTATGGGCATGGTGAGACAGCATTATGGGCACAGTGAGACAACATTATTGGCATGGTGAGATTGCAATTATAGGCACGGCGAGGCTGCGATTTTGGGCACAGTGAGACAGCATTATGGGCACGGTGAGGCTGCGATTATGGGCACAGTAAGGCTGCGATTATGGGCACGGTGAGGCTGCGATTATGGGCACGGTAAGGCTGAGATTATGGGAACGGTGAGGCTGAGTTTATGACGTGTGACGTCCTAGCCATGTCCGGCTTTGGCCGCTGCCATAACAACGGTGCTAAATCAGCTAAAAGTAGTTGGATCTGTATGTGCATTATAAATAATCGAAACTAGTCAATTAATCGAACACGAACATTTTAATCAGTAACAGCCCTAATATATATATATATATATATATATATATATATATATATATATTACTCTGTATACAGTATTTAATATAGTGTGTACAGTTCCTACTACACTTCTGGTGGTGTACACAGCACACAATACAGTGCAGCCGTAGTACAGTTGCTAATACAGTGCAGGTTCTGTACACAGTATCTAATACAGTGTGTACAGTTTCTAATACACTTCTGGTGGTGTACACAATACAGTACAGCCGTAGTACAGTAGCTAATACAGTACAGGTGGTGTATACAGTATCTAATACAGTGTGTACAGTTTCTACTACACTTCTGGTGGTGTACACAGTACACAATACAGTGCAGCCGTAGTACAGTTGCTAATACTACACTTCAATTGGGGGGCTTCAGTAACCAAATCTGCAGTGTTTATCCTCAAGACACATCACAGGAAACACCTCCATGGTTAACAGAGGACAGAATTACAATTAGACTTGGGAAACGTAATTGCCAGACCATTGTTCCTAATTTTTACTGACAGTGTACTGACTGGAATGGTACCAGCTGACTGGAGAAAAGCCAATGTAGCACCAATATTTAAAAAGGGCCCAAAATACATCCCTGGGAATTACATACCAGTTAGCCTAACATCAATAGTATGTAAACTCTTGGAGGGGATGATAAGGGACTATATATGAGATTTTAGTAATGAGAACGGTATCATTAGCAGTAATCAGCATGGATTTATGAAGAATCGTTCTTGCCAAACAAATCTATTAACCTTCTATGAGGAGGTGAGTTGCCATCTAGATAAAGGAAAGCCCGTAGACGTGGTGTATCTGGATTTTGCAAAAGCATTTGACACAGTTCCCCATAAATGTTTACTGTACAAAATAAGGTCCGTTGGCATGGACCATAGGGTGTGTATATGGATTGAACACTGGCTACAAGACCGAGTTCAGAGGGTGGTGATAAATGGGGAGTACTCGGAGTAAAAGGTTGCGACCATTGAACTTATTCTCTCTGGAGAAGAGACGCTTGAGAGGGGATATGATTTCAATATACAAATACCATACTGGTGACCCCACAATAGGGATAAAACTTTTTCGCAGAAGGGAGTTTAACAAGACTCGTGGCCACTCATTAAAATTAGAAGAAAAGAGGTTTAACATTAAACTACGTAGAGGGTTCTTTACTGTAAGAGCGGCAAGGATGTGGAATTCCCTTCCACAGGCGTTAGTCTCAGTGGGGGGCATTGATAGTTTCAAGAAACTATTAGATAAGCACCTGAACGACCGCAACATACAAGGATATACAATGTAATACTGACATATAATCACACAAATGGGTTGGACTTGATGAGTTTGTGTCTTTTTTCAACCTCACCTACTATGTAACTATGTAACACAGTGCAGGTGGTGTACACAGTATCTAATACAGTGTGTACAGTTTCTACTACACTTCTGGTGGTGTACACAGTACACAATACAGTGCAGCCGTAGTACAGTTGCTAATACAGTGCAGGCGGTGTACACAGTATTTAATATAGTGTGTACAGTTCCTACTACACTTCTGGTGGTGTACACAGTACACAATACAGTGCAGCTGTAGTACAGTTGCTAATACAGTGCGGGCGGTGTACACAGTATCTAATATAGTGTATACAGTTTCTACTACACTTCTGGTGGTGTACACAGTATCTAATACAGTGTAGTGTGGTGTTGCAAAACAAAATATACATCTTATCCAGAAGACCACCAAGGAGAGGCAGACACTCACAGGCCACTAATAGAGGGCAAACAGCCTCTGTGTCCACAGTCAACAGTGCTGGTCATGGACATGGTGCATCCTCTGCAGGTGGCCCTGGGGCACGCTTGTCCTTTTTTTCTGCTGTTGGCCATGTTATTGAGCCAGAAAATGCAGAAGAGTTGGAGTGGATAACAAAGCCATCCTCATCGTCCTCATCCTCTGTCACCAGCCTCAGAGTAGTTTGCCTTCCAACGCAGCTGCCAAAGCAGCCCATTCCACCGGCTCCTTGTCCACAGTGACTATTTCTGTAGCCCCACCATCATGCATGGAGGAGTCCCCAGAATTATTTGACCACAGTGTCAGGTACATGCTGCTGGAGGATGCGCAGAGATTTGAAGGCTCCGATGTTGGTGCCCAGGTTGAGGAAGGGAGTAACATGAGCCTAGAGAGAGGGGGTGCCCAAGAAGAACAAGAAACTGGCAGTCATGTTCCCCCAGCAGCAGCATATTGCCAAGTTTGCTCAAGTGACGAGGAGGGAGGGGATGATGAGTTCACTGACTGTACTTGGGTGCCTGAGAGAAGAGAGGAGGAGGAGGAGGCACAACTCCTAGGCAGGATGTCCTCTAGGGGGCAGCTTAAGTGCAGCTACCCTATTGCATCACACCGCAGAGCTCCGCAGGTGTAGGGCACTGCTGACTCCCTGCTGACTTTTAAAAGTTCCTTGGTGTGGGCCTTTTTCAACACATGTGCATCAGATCGCACCGTTGCTGTTTGTAACCTTTGTCTGAAGCGGATCTAGCGTGGCCAGAACAGCAGCCGCTTGGGCACCACATGCTTGACCAGACATATGACGACCTGCCATGCAGTCTGTTGGCAACAGCACTTGAAAGACCCACATCAAAGAAAAAGGCGGACTTCTCCTTACTACTCATCTGGGATCTCCAACCCTACTATACCTCCATTCCTCTCAAAAACCTGCACTGAGAGGAATGAAGGTATAGCAATAGGTGTCCCAAGTACTTGCAGCCAGCTAGCATATAGCTAGCAGTACACCACCATCTGATTTCAGCAGACAAATTTCCCTACCCTAGTTGCTGAACCTTAAAAATAAATTTGATCCCAGCCACCCACATGCTCAGTATCCAAATGCTAGCTTGGCCAAATTGATAGCATTGCAACTGCTGCCTTTTCAGCTGGTAGACTCTGCCCCCTTTCGTGAATTTGTGGAATGTGCTGTGCCTCGGTGGCAGGTTCCAAAACACCATTCCTTTTCATGGAAGGCCATTCCGGCTCTCTACCGGCATGTGGAAGGTAATGTTTTGGCCTCGTTGGACAGGGCGGTCAGCAGTAAGGTGCATATTAGCGCTGACTCATGGTCCAGCTGGCATGGGCAGGGACATTACCTTTCCTTCACGGCGCACTGGGTAACTCTGCTGGCAGCTGGGAAGGATGCAGGACAGGGTTCAGTGTTGTTGGAGCTAGTTCCACCAACATGCCTCCAAAATGCTAGTGGTGATTCTGCCACAGCTCTCTCTTCCACCCCCTCCTCTTCTTCTTCATCTATGGCCTTTTCTGCAGATTTGTCCTCTGATCCAGCGGTGCTCCATAAGCATTCAAGGGGCTACGCAAGCAGTCAGGCTAAAAGATGCCATGCGCTGCTTGAGTTGGTCTGCCTAGGGGACAGGAACCACACTGGGGCAGAGATTCTGTCAGCACTGCGGGGGCAGGCTCAGAGGTGGTTGACGCCACACCAGCTTCAGCCAGAAATAGTTAAATGCAACAATGGCACCAACCTTCTCTCCGCCCTCTGACAGGGACACTTGACCCATGTTCCATGTTTGGCACACGTCCTGAATTTGGTGGTGCAGCGGTTCTTGAGCAGGTACCCAGGCTTACAGGATCTCCTGAGGCAGGCCAGAAAAGTCTGTGGTCATTTCCGCCGGTTATACTATGCCAGTGCTTGGCTGGCTGACATTCAATGGGAATGCAACCTGCCAACCAAACGCCTCATTTGTGACATGCCCGCCAGGAGGAACTCACCGTTGGCAATGCTGCAGTGGCTGCACACGCAGCAGAGGGCCATCAATGAGTACCTGTGCGAGTATGGCAACAGGACAGGGTCAGGGGAGCTTGGCCTCTTTTCGCCATGCCAGTGGCTACTGATCAAGGATGCATGCACTGTCCTGTTACTATTTGAGTAGGCCACATGGATGGTGAGCAGCGACAATGCATGCATCAGTGACACTATCCCTCTAGTCTTCCTGTTGGAGCACACGCTTTGTGCAATCATGGACAGGGTACTTGAGGCAGAACAGCAGGAGGAAGAGGAGGACTTCCTTACCCCTCAAGGCCCCCTTTATCCAGATGGCATTCCTGCGGGCCCGCCAAACACACAGTAAGAAGAGGAGGAGGAGAAGGAGGAGGAGGAGGATTGTGTCAGCATGGATATAGAGGATAACACTCAGCAGCAGTCTTCAAGGGATGGTTCTCAGTCCCCAGAAACCCAAGGAGTTGTACGTGGCTAGGAGGAGGTAGTTACGGATCATGTGATCCTTAGTGACCCAGAGGACTCAGAATCGAATGCCTCTGCAAAATTATGCTGCATGACCTCCCTGATTCTGCAAAGCCTGCGAAAGCACCCTAGGATTCGTGGTATCAAGCAGAGGTATCATTACTGGCTGACAACCCTTCTTGATCCATGTTACAAGGGTAAGGTTGCAGAACTCATCCTGCCTTCACAGAGGGAGCATTTCAAGACCCTGGGAGGTTACAATTTCCTGGTGCTGGACAACATGTTGCTGAGGCTTTATTCAGTCAGAAGAAGAGCAGTGGAGAAGTTGGCCGGCTGACCGATGCCTTTAAACAATTTTTCAGTCCTCAGTGCCAAGGTCTGATTGATTCATGCAACCATCGCCAGCATCTGCATTACATGGTGCAGGAATATCTAGGGGCAAGAGCAGACTTGGAGACCTTTCCAATGGAGCATCAACTGGTTTACTGGGTGTTGAGATGGACCGCTGGCCAGAACTTGCTCAATATGCAATTGAGCTACTGACCTGTCCTGCATCCAGTGTGCTTTCTGAACACACATTCAGTGCTGCTGGAGGGTTTGTAACAGATCAAAGAGTACGCCTGTCCACAGACTCCGTTGATAGGCTCACATTCATAAAAATGAATCAGTCTTGGATCAGCAGCTATCAAGCAATGGATGTGGGATCCCTTGAAGACTGCCTATGCTGACTATCCTATTCCTCCTCAATCTTGATAATGCTAGCTTCCAACAATATTTTTGGTTTAGGGCACCACCACCCAAGGCTCATTTTTTCTGCTCCTGTTTAACAGGGGCATGTAATTACACTTTTTGATCTAATATTTCACAGCAGGGCCAGTTCCTGTGCCCAATAAGATTATCTGTGAGGGGTTACAGTGTTGTTGCACCACCACCACCACCCAAGGCCCAATTTTTCTGCCCCTGTTTAACAGGGGCATGTAATTACAATTTTTTATATAATATTTCAATGCAGGGCCCGTTCCTGCACCCAACAAGAGTATCTGTGAGGGGTTACAGTGTTGTGGCGCCACCACCACCCAAGGCCCAATTTTTCTGCCCCTGTTTAACAGGAGCAAGTAATTCCAATTTGTGATACAATGTTTCACAGCAGGGCCCATTCCTGTGCCCACCAGTATATAGGGAAGTCTGTGATGGGTGTTAGTCTGTGATGGGTCAGTCTGTAAAGGGGGGCAGGTCTGTGATGGGGGTCAGTCTATAAAGGGGGGGTGTCTGTGATGTGGGGTCAGTCTGTGATGGGGGTCTGTGATGGGAGGTCAGTCTGTGATGGGTCATTCTGTGATGGGGGTCAGTCTGTGATGGGTCAGTCTGTGATGGGGGGTTAGTCTGTGATGGGTCAGTCTGTAAAGGAGGGTAAGTCTGTAAAGTGGGTCAGTCTATAAAGGGGGGTCAGTCTGTGATGTGGGGTCAGTCTGTGATTGGGGTCTGTGACAGGGGGTCTGTGATTGGGGGGTCAGTCTGTGATGGGGGGTCAGTCTGTGAAGGGGGGGTCAGTCTGTGATGGGGGCAGTCTATGATGGGTCAGTCTGTGATGGGGGTCAGTCTGCGATGGGTCAGTCTGTGATGGGGGGTCAGTCTGTGATGGGGGTCAGTCTGTGATGGGTCAGTCTGTAATGGGAGGGTCAGTCTGTGATGGGAGGATTAGTCTGTGAGGGGTCAGTCTGTGTTGGGGGTCAGTCTGTGATGGGGGTCAGTCTGTAAAGGGGGGTCAGTCTGTGATGGGGCCAGTGTGTGATGGGGGTCAGTCTGTGATGGGGGGTCAGTCTGTGATGGGGGTCAGTCAGTGATGGGGGGTCAGTCTGTGATGGGGCCAGTCTGTGATGGGGCCAGTCTTTGATGGGAGTCAGTCTGTGATGGGGGGCAGTCTGTGATGGGGTCAGTCAGTGATGGGGAGTCATTCTGTGATGAGGGTCAGTCTGTGATGGGGCCAGTGTTTGAGGGGTGGCAATCTGTGATGGGGTGGCCAGTCTGTGATGGGGGGTCAGTCAGTGATGGGGGGTCAGTCTGTGATGGGGCCAGTCTTTGATGGGGGTCAGTCTGTGATGGGGGTCATTCTGTGATGGGGGTTAGTCTGTGATGGGGGGCCAGACTTTAAAGGGGGTCAGTCTGGGATGGGTCAGTCTGTGATGGGGGATCTGAGATGGGGGACCTTTGACGTGCATGGGAGGCTGCGATGTGGAGGATATCATGTGGAGTCATAGCACCAATATGACACTCGGACCTCCGCTGGAAGGAAATTTTTCTGACCAGATCCCTGTGAATTTTAATTCACTAGTTCAATAATCACCCAGTGCACTCATAGTGTTCTGAGGAAGAAAGCTGCATCGGCTGCATCCCTTTGGTAGACAAAGCCTTAGAGGAGTATCCCACCAAAAATGAAATTCCTATTGCTATCTATTAAATAGCTACATTGGTCCAGCATGTACATATCTAATACCTGAGCAATCGCTGTGGTAGTCAGGGTATTACAGAGATAGCAGGGATCTTCCAGGTCCTAACCTCTGTACACTGGTCACAGAAGATCACTGGCACAGCACTGCTGCCATTCAAAGAGTGCCTTCTATTTTTTAATGAGTACATGGGTTTTCTATTTGTATGAGGTAGAAAGGGTGGGTGGTGTCACAATCTCCACTTTTCCAATCACATAACGCCTTGTATTTAAAGCGGAGTTCCATCCAAAAGTGGAACTTCCACTCATTTGTCTCCTCCCCCCTCCAGTGCCACATTTGGCACCTTTCAGGGTGATATAAATAATTAAGTGCAGCGCTAGGATCACCCAGCATGGACTAGAAAAATGGGTGAAAAATGTATACACCAGTGAAAAGGTGAAATTATATAACAGAAGTGAAAAAACAACCAGGTAGGTATAATCAAAATGTCTTGGTAAAATGTGGAGTATCAAGGGACCAAAGTCCATACACATAAAATCAGTGAAAGTCTTCTCAGAGGGAGAGGTGCTGAGGCCCTGGACGGTGAATAGACACTCAAATGGAAGGCGACCACAGATAGCAAGCCAAACATATCTTCAATAAAAGAGGTTAGGTACCCTTACCGGATCCTTAGGACATATTTGCCGTATAGCAGTACGTCTATTAGGCATGAGAAGGTGACCTCCCGTGATGTCCACCCGAAAGATGTCCTGTAGATCACGGTCACCGGTGAGAAGTAGTTGTCCTGGGTGAAAGCTGGACCGCTATCACACACGCTCTCCAGTTCCGGAACAAAAGGGTCAGGAGGAACTAATAGGAACTGGGACCATGGAGAAAAAGGAACCCCGTCCCCACTTCCAGGAGACTGGTCCGCAGAGAATTACATGAGCAGCTCGGCTCCCTCCTCCTTCCCCTGCTGCCGTACCAGTAGGAGAGCGCAGCGGTGCCTCGCACATGCGCAGTAGAGACCCAGCCTGAAGCCGTAATGCTTCACTACCGGGTTCCCTTATCGGCAATGGCGGCGGCAGCACCCAACAGCTGATGGAAACATCAGCTGCGGTGCCGACATTGCTGGACTCCAGGACAGGTAAATGTCCTTTTTTTACAAGTCAGCAGCTGCAGTATGTATAGCTGCTGGCTTTTAATTTTTGCAGAGTTGGGCGGACCTCCGTTTTGAAATGATAAAGTAAACAACCCATTCAGTTTAAAATGGAAATGAAAGGCAAAATAGATATGTGTATAGCTATAAAAAATATATATATAAATACCTTGTTTTCCTCTTTTGTAAGTGATCACATTCCCTCTCTTCTCAGCCGTATAAGAGTTTGGGGAGGAGAAACAGCAGCACACTGGTCTTCCCAGTGAATGGCTGGGCAGGGGGGCAATGTCAGGACAAGTCTGATCATTGGAGGAGAGCAGGCGGAATTCCCAGCATAGCTAGAGAACTAACCATGGTGTGCTCTTCTGCTTAGTGTGGTCAGCTTTTAATAGGAAAGTAGAGGGGACTGACAGGAACACCAAGTACATGGTACACCAGGAACATATCAGAAATATGAAATGTTGGGTTTACATATTCTTAAAAAAAAAATGCATTTTGTGAATGACAGTGGCATTGAGAGAGCGACTCTTTATGATCAGAGTGCAGAGGAGTAGTTGCTTGGCTCGGGGCTCAGAAGATTGCCGCTATCACTGTTGTAGCACCGACTACTACAGTCACTTGTAACTCTCTCAGTGGTAGCTCAGGAATGAAAAATGTATACTTATATCAGTCCAAGCCAAGTGTAACTATGTAATAAAATCATATCTAGAGTTCATCTTCTAATTATAAAATAATTTGTGCAGCAATTTTATATGTTATATCATTTTTTTTTTAAACAAAAGTTTTCCTTTAGGGGGCCCTTAGTAAATTACCAAAGTTGCAATTGCTGTTTTTAACTATGCATATTAAAAAAGGAAAAGTGTCTCTGCTTTGTAAAGTTCAAAATGAGCCGTGACCCACATCAATGAAATGGTGAATGTTAGGATCAGGTATTCCTAAAGCCATTTCACAGGGATGAGCATTGTGCAACTGGGCGGTAAAAGCTGAACTCTGGAAGAAACAAATATTGTCTAAATTAAAGACTCATGTATTACTTGAATCTTGGTGTGATTTGTGTATTTTTGCCAAATCTGTTCAGTGTGAAACTTTTTCTCTGCTCAGGAGCTTCCTGTAATAAAGACCGGTCACTGCCGCTCTCCCTCTTTGTGCAGGGTGACTGGTCTTGTCTCCACCCCCTCCTGTAGTTTTCTGCAGGCAGAGTGTAGAGGGTTGACCTGTTGGGTTCCTCCCACAGCTCTGCTCTCTGCACAGTGATGATGCCTCTGATACTTTTACAAGGTAATGTCTGGGTTTGAAAAGACGTTTGGGGCACACAAACTGGATTTATATCCTTTTGCTACCAAGGAATATTTTGAAATGACATTTTTACGCAAATGCTTGCAAGATATGTTCATGAGTCTCTTGGTTTTCTGCAATGTGAAAGGCACATTGAGCTGCTACATAATTATACATATACTGTATATGCAAAGGAGGGCCATGGGTACTGAGATATAAATACTTTCCTTTTGCATTTCAAATGCTACTCATCAGTAAATGTCAATTTCAAATCCCTGCAGAACATTGATGGATGTGAGAGTCGAGTTGAGCATGCAGACAAATGCCATTGTTATATTATTCAGGGACACTCTACATTCTTATACAAAAAATATGCTGTAAATATGAAACAGCCAGCTTATTATAGCATAACATGAATATAAAGCCTACCTAACAGTAGTTTAGTTGATCAGGAAAGAGTGTTCTTAGTTTAACCACTTGCCGACCGCCGCACACAGATGTACATCGGCAGAATGGCACATGCAGGCAAATGGGCGTACAGGAACGTCCCTTTAAATTTGCTGCCTTTCGGGCGCACACCCACCGCACGCCGCGGGAGCGTGTCCCGGGAACCTGATGTTCTCCGGCGGCCCGCAATTGCGGTGTGGAGAGGTGGAACGGGGAGATGCCTTTGTAAACAAGTATAATGACAGAGATCTACTGCTCCCTGTGATCAGGAGCAGTGATCGCTGTCATGTCAGTGGTAGCCCCCCCCCCCCACAGTTAGAATCACTCCCTAGGACACACTTAACCCCTTCATTACCCCCTAGTGGTTAACCCCTTCACTGCCAGTGTTTATTACACAGTAATCAGTGCATTTTTATAGCACTGATTGCTGTATAAATGCCAATGGTCCCAAAATAGTGTCAAAAGTGCCCGATGTGTCCGCCATAGTGTCACAGTCATGATAAAAATCGCAGATCTCCGCCATTAGTAATAGAAAAAAATAATAATAAAAATGCCACAAAACTATCCCCTATTTTGTAGGCACTATAACTTTTTCGCAAACCAATCAATATACGCTTATTGCGATTTTTTTTTTACCAAAAATATGTAGAAGAATACTGAGGAAAAAATAATTTTTTTTATATATTTTTGGGGGATATTTATTATAGCAAAAAGTTAAAAATATTGCTTTTTTTTTTCAAAATTGTCGCTCTTTTTTTGTTTATAGTGCAAAAAATAGAAACCACAGAGGTGATCAAATACCACCAAAAGAAAGCTCTATTTATGGGAAAAAAGGATGTCAATTTTGTTTGGGTACAGCATCGCACTATCGCGCAATTGTCAGTTAAAGCGTCGCAGTGCCGAATCGCGAAAAATGGCCCAGTCATTCAGCAGCCAAATCTTGCGGGGCTGAAGTGGTTAAGCTAAGGCTATCTCTAAAACCTCTCCAAAACTCGCTTCCCAGTAATGTGGCCTTGCCTGCCCCTGTAGCTATTTAGGAAATGATGGTAATATACAATAGGTTATATGTTAGACTACTATATACTCTATGTTTATACAAGCAGCTAGGGACTACAAGGCCAGAAGAGAACCCTCATTTGAGTCCATGGAGGAAAAAGAAAAGATTTTCATGCCAATATTCAAAAAATGTGCTTATTACATGCACATCTTATTGCCTCTTGCAACATTGATTGCGTTGCTTATCTTGTAATTGCTTTTATCTCAATGGCCATAATGTAAGGATGCTAACCACAAATAGCAGGGATGGGGAAAGGGATCTGTATGAAGCACAACAAAGCTGGCCATACATGGACCGAAATTCGGCCAATTCAGCCAGGAAACAATTTACTGATGGCAGGGCCATTGGTATGTTGGTTTATGAGTTGTATCAGTATATGTTATCAAGATAAATATGAAAGAAATGGATGTAAGGGTAGGGGTTAGATGAGGTGCAGTTGGTCGTCATGTCTTTCATGCTTCCCTCTTTGTTGAGCCCCAAGCACTACGGGCGCTCATTACTGCCGCCTCTGGGTATCAAGCAATTGATAGTCTGATCCAGCCTGTGGTGAGCATAGGGCCATGCATTTTTGGACCCTCTTGACTAATTGTCATGATACCATGTCTGTGTTGATACTTATTTGGTTTATTATACCCCCTACAGATGTACTACACACGCATCTACCCCTGATGAAGCGAGCATGGTCTTGCGAAACGCGTTGGGATACTTTCTATGCATGTGTACTCTGCAATTTATATTTTATACCTTGATACGTGTAATCACATTTTCTACTGTATGTATCATTTCAGTGGCTTGGCTATGATTCATGTTTATGTTTGCATGACTATTTCAATAAATTTTGAGACTGCATTTACTCTGTCAATTGTTGGCCAAATGCATTCACCTCATTTAAAGTCCCAGGGCGATTTCCTGTTTTGTTTTTGTTGGGCTCCAAGCAAGGGTCACATGAGATGTTTATACCGGGGTGGGTTCTTCTGGGCTATACTAGGCACTTTTGTACAGGATCACTGCCTTACACATGGGGTACCTTTACTAAAACAACTGACTGATCTCTAATAAACTTACTGTACATCACCACTGTCACTTGTGCAATTAGGAGGGACATGCAGCCCACTCCACCTGTCCAGAGTATCACCACTACCTCACTCCCAGTAACGTTATGGGGTCCCGCCGTACACCTAGCACAAATTCCATGCATGCACTTCACTTAACTCTTTTTCTTCCATACCTGTGTACAGGATGAGGGCCCTTTGGGAGATGTATCACTGCTGGGGGAGTGCCGACAACATCTCCCTCGCTGCAAGAGGCTATCTCACCTGCCACATGTACACGCCTAGAAGAAAATATTACAGCGCACACATGCAAAAAAGACATTTACCTCCAGCAAGGCTAGTTTAAAACACCTAAACATTTTTTTTTTAAAACATTATCAAAAAATATGGGGATTTGGTCATACCATATTGCTATATGGTGCTAAGCCCACTTACTGCGACATGATACCCCATGTACCCCATGATTAGTGGGTCCTACACTATCCATAGACTGGGAGATCCTGCTTTTCTGAACCATGAGAGCAATACACTCTTCTAAATGGGAGAATCTTGAGGTCTCCACCCATGACACAAGTGGTCAAATGGTGTGACCAAATCCCCATATTTTTTGATAATTTTTTTTTTTTTAACATTTAAGGGTTTTAAACTAGCCTTGCTTGAGGTAAATGTCTTTTTTGCATGTGTGCACTGTAATATTTTCTTCTACTGTACGGTCTTATGGCTGTACCATCTTTAATGCATCTTTTAGGGTGTGCCCCCCAAATATCTTGTTTGTCACATGTACACGCCTAACAACAGGCTGCTAGGGAGACCTTCGTTACCCTTGGTAACCACTTGTATCTTCACACTGTTTTAACTCCTGTACCATTATCTTCATACCCCAATGTGCTTAGTGACCCGAGCTGTAAACTATGTGTGCCGGTTACTTGCATTATACCCTTTGAGTAATTCCAGACCAGGCAAAATTTCAAAAGCTTTAAGCTTTACTTGAATAAATTAACATATTGAGAAAGACAGATAACAGTCCAGAATAAAGTAGTACAAACTGTAGTGTATCGTGGGTGTGGTTTTTATATATATATATATATATATATATATATATTCAAAAGTATTGGGATGCCTGCCTTTACAGGCACATGAACTTTAATGGCATTCCAGTCTTAGTCCGTAGGGTTCAATATTGAGTTGGCCCACCCTTTCCAGCTATAACAGCTTAACAGCTTAAACTCTTTTGGGATGGCTGTCCACAAGGTTTAGGAGTGTGTCTACGGGATCCTTTGACCATTCTTCCAGAAGCCCATTTGTGAGGTCAGGCACTGATGTTGGATGAGAAGGCCAAGCTCGAAGTCTCCAACAGGTGTTCTATCAGGTTGAGGTCAGGACTAGTACTTACACCCCAAACTCACTCATCCATGTCTTTATGGATCCATGGTTGGCGTGTTCAGGAAGGACTGCAAGCCCCAGCAATCTTCCTGGGCAGTGGGAACTCCGACTTTGGCACATCACTGGTCATCCAGACTCCAGTGGCAGCAGGGAATGGGCCCAGACAGTTTGGTTTGGCCGGACCCATTCCCTGCCACCTGAACTAGCAGAACAGCAGCAAGAGCCCCCTAGGCAGCTTTAGGGTCTGGAATTCTGTCCCTTTTATAGCACACAGGACCGGGGGGGGGGGGGGGGGTTTAGACCCAGGCCAACCCACCAAGAAAAACCCAGTGAGCACAATTAATCCACAGCTTCCCGGCTGGGGCAGCGCTAACCACTACAAACTTTTACTGAAGGTATCACAAAATACAATACATGAAAATGAAAAAAAATGAAAGTTTTTCTGAAATACAGAAAATGGTCAACTGAAAAAAAGATCATACAACAAAAGCTGATGAAGCATTTCACAATGACATACAAAGAGTACATCTATCAAAAATTTACATTAAAGCTGGCAGTATAGACAAGGTGGAGATAAGTCATCCAAAGAACATTGCAAGTGGAAAAATGAAATACTCAAAAATGAGGAGTGTTTAGACTCCAAATATCCCATTTGTCAGAAAAACAAGAGAGATAATCATGTAAAGAATGAAAATACGTTCCATCAACATAATAGAGTCAATACCGTCCAGGATTTGAGAAAAAGTAATGTTAGCCGATTTCCAATTGAGTGGCAATTTAGAAAGTATGAATCAATCTTTTCATATAATAAAGCACATTAGGAAGTAGGGTAAACAGCAGTTCTTTTGGAGTTCCTGATGGGAGGGGTCCCTCCCGAACAAGCAGGCTCCTTAAAAAGTTAGTTCAAGGAACAGACCTCACCCTAAGTGTCCTTGCAACAGGAAAAGGGTTCATCCATTGGGCACAACAGGGTGGCAGGCCTGTCTGATCCTGCAAAGTCAAGCAAGAAGAAGCACATTCACACTGCAACTTTCCAGCAGTTCATGTGACCACTTTTATGATAACTGTACCACCAACAGTCCATTCAAGCATAAAAGTGTGGGTCGGGCAATCTCTTCCTGCCACCCCCTTCCTCCCTGATGGAGACAAAGTCTCTGTCCCTGAAAATGGACTTTCCTAGTCGCCATTCCTTATGAATGTCCTCAACGCGGGCCTAGGTTTCCTCACATTCCTACACCCGCAACGGCTTGGGGATGTGTAGGTACTCCCAGACTGGGTCATCCTCTCACTCTCCTTGTGAGTTCTCGATGATGTCCATGGTTGCGGGCAGCGGAGTTGGCAGGGGGGCTGATGGTGGCTGGAACCCCGAGTGGATCCCCAAAAAGCCCCGGGTCTCGGGTGGGCACGGTTCTATTATTAGCTCCGAGTGCCGCCGCTGAGCGGGGACCGATCTGACCCCAAGCGCGGCAGAGTGCAATAGCAGGTCCCCCCTTCTGGAGCCTGCAGCACCTGATGGACACCTCACTGGTCCAAAGCATGTGACGTCCATCATAGGCACTGCAGGCTCCAGAAGGCGGGAATTACAATATGGCTGTCGTGCCACTGTGAGAAGATCCCGTCCCCACTTGGCGCGCGGCGGGCGGCTCTCTTCTCATCATGGCTCTGGCTGCCTGGAGTCTGCTCTACTGTGTGATGGCCACTCCCCTGAGCTGCAGGAGAAGATCGCGTCACCTGAAGTTTGGTCAGGTAGGTCAGTGTGTGTCAGGTAGGTCAGTGTGGGTCAGGTAGGTCAGTGTATTTTAGGTAGGTCAGTGTGGGTCAGTGTATGTCAGGTAGGTCAGTGCGGGTCAGTGTATGTCAGTGTAGGTCAGGTAGGTCAGTGTAGGTCAGGTAGGTCAGTGTACGTCAGGTAGGTCAGTGTAGGTCAGGTAGGTCAGTGTAGGTCAGTGTCAAGTAGGTCAGCGTGCATCAGTTACTACCCCCCCCGGTGCTGGGCTCGGACTTCGGGCTGAAGCCCCTGTTTTTTTTGCCACCTAGCAACGCCCCTGGTTGCGGGAGGGACATAAGGATAGTCCAGACCCCACTCCAGAGCTACTCTACGCTGAACATCCCGCTGGAACTGAGAAAATCTGGACAGCTCCCTCAGTTTTCCTTTTCCGGACAGGACACAGGCATCAGGGGACCTCTGCACCCACTGCCGGTACTCAGCTGCTCTGGTCTGGGTGGTGGATGGTCTGTTCATGAAAATTTGTCTGTAACTGATGGGGGTTCCTGCAGCATCTTCAGGTCTACTAACAGAGAGAGAGCTCTTCTCCTCCCTCAGACTGGACCTCCAGGACCCGGGAACCTCCTGTCTCCCATTCCTCTTCTGAGCTGCTGCTTGGAGACGACCACTCCGCTAACTTCTCCAGGGACCCAAATTCAGGCTGCAGGCCATGGGAGGCTCCGTTTCCCTTATGTCGCTGATGTTCGCAGGTGAGTCACCAGGCTGAGACTCCTACCTGCCTTTCGGTAATGATTCCAGGCCCACTCCGGCCCTCCAGAATTTCCGCAGCTGCACACGTTACAGTCCTGAGTGCAGATCCACACTATAGTATTGTGGCTCCTGCTGGCTGGATGCAAGCCAGGTGAGCGGTTCGCCACAATGACCGCACCGGATCCACGCACTGACCACTGCGGTCGGTATCTTGCAGTCTGGACACAACAGGCACAGCCGCTCCATCCCCTCAATCACCCCGAGGGCGAATACTCCTTGTTGGATGAACTGAAGTTTGCAGGCATGCTGCGACGAGCAGGACTAGTCCAGGCATGTTGTTCAGCACCGACCGTGCCAAAACAACTGAAAGCAGATGGCAGCTGACTTCTCCAGTGGTTGCTGATAGCAACAATAAAATTAATAGCCCATGTCTAACTGCAAGGAACACTTTTAACACAGTCCCACCCACAGGCACCTGCAGGCTTACACCGATCACCCCGAACAACAGTAGACAGTTCCAGGCACACTTTACTGTAACAAGCAGGAATTTAAAACAAAAGTTCAGAATGTCCAGCATTAGCAGAGCGATGGACATATTTGTAATCCATCGGCACGATCATCTGTCGTGGTTGTCATGGGTGACAGCATATAATAGAAGAGTTCCTGAATTGCAGGATAGGCACAATTGTCCTCCGCAGGTGTGGTTGGTTGGGATGACTGGGGGAGCAGGTAGCAAACATTGACAATCAGCTCCCACTGGTTGCTATGGGCAATGGCACTTGATACTACAGTACTGAATGCAGCCAAAGCATATTAGTCCTGCCCCGAGTTCAATTCCTCAGTTTGTGGAACAAAGTGCAGCTTCTGGGCTCAGTCAACTTCACTTGCTAGGGGCTAGCAGGTTAGCTGTGAACAGACATCCCGGATGAGCCCCCAAATGTAGCAGTACCCCATAAGGGCTGCTGATAATCATGGTTTGTTTGTCACTCTGTCCAGCCCTGCATTCGCTCTCAGACACTTCGAGATATAAAACAGTCAGTAAACTTTGTTTTTTTGTTTTATTGAGGGGTATAACTTGGATGGGGATGGGGATGTGGGATGCCCAGCATGGATAATAGAAACCGCAATTGGTTGATCACTCTTCACTCCACCAACACATCACTTCCTGCAGACTGTTACTCCTAGTCTCCTCCAGCACATCACTTGGTTCCCCAGAAATAGCTAGCACTAATTATTGGTCAGGCCTGTCACTAACTCAGCCAGGCCACAGCAAATGCCCTTTGCAGGCTGGGACCGCGGGTCCCAATGGTGTCGCTGAAAAGTCCTTGTACTAGCTGCCCTACTGTGGCTACTGATCCCAGTTAGCCCTCTTCAGGCCCTGTCAGCCCTCCTGGCTGCAGCTGCCGCCTTCCATTGCCACCTCCACCACAGTCCACACTTCTGCACCCATCTCAGACTGCAAGCTCCCAGTCCTCTCAGGTGTGCCTCCCCAGTCCTCCTGACTGTACCTCGCTCTTGCCTGCGACCAGTATTCCTCCCTGGGGTCTCTTAGCAGTGCTCTCATGCTCGCTTTCCTCTCCTTGTTCTCTCTTGTGCCTCTGGTCCAGAACCTCTTCATGTGTTCCTAAAAGTGATCCCGACTGCACCCAAGCCCAGGCCCAAGGTCACCCCCCCCAGGACTGGGGAGCCCCCTCAAAGGTCCTGACAGCCTCCGCACTTTCTCACCCCAGCTCTTATACCCAACAACTCCTCACCAGTTGGGCTGAATCTGGGTATTTGAGGAGGCCTGCCCCCTGCCAATCCAATTTGGGGATTGGTCAGGGCTCCCCAGAACACCCCATGTGGCCCCACCTCCCCTCCAGCCTTTCTTTCCAGAAAGCACTAGAAGATTCTAGAAAAAAGTAGGAGGTCCTAGTGATGCCATCTGTGAGTCACCCAGCACTACCCTTAGCCACTCCCAGCCCAGAATAAAAACAAACAGGCCTAGCAAGCAGCCAGGGCTGCTTAAAATGTACCTTTCCTCTTTAGCACACTGCTAGAGGGTGCTACACAAAAAAAGACAGACAATTTTGGAAAAACAAACAATATTCTAAAACTAGATGTTGTGGGATCCTCCGCTCAAAGAGGGGCTTAAACCAGAGTGCTTGTGTCTCATTACTTCCAGGAAGAGAAGAGCCCCAGGTGCTGGCTAAATGCTGATGCAAGTAGAAGAGAACAAGAAGACCTGGACAGCCACACACCGGAATAGATAAATCCGTCTTTTTATTCAAAATACAGGATCATGGGGTACACAAAACACGACTGTGGGGTGGTACAAGAATAACTGATGCGTTTCACACTTACACCAAGTGCTTGGGGGAACCCAAGCCCAAACCCAAGCTATGAGTAAGCACTTGATGTAAGTGCGAAACGCGTCAACTATTCTTGGACCACCCCACAGTCGTGTTTTGTGTACCCCATGATCCTGTATTTTGAATAAAAAGATGGATTTATCCATTCCGGTGTGCGGCTGTCCAGGTCTTCTTGTTCTCTAATATTCTAAAACTGTTGTACGGTGGACGGGAAGCCGAGGTCCACATTTTATAGGAATTAGCTACCAAAAGTTTATATGAGGTAAGATCTCTATATGAGATTGTTTTCATCCAAAGTAATTATGTATATTCCAGTGAGCAATTTGGGAGAGCCTAGAGGCTAAAAAATAGCACTTGTTTGTTGATCTTTGTCTTGTATTTGCAAAACATTGTATTGCTCGGCATAAACGTGAATTTTGTAAGAAGTGGTGTGAAGTATTGACCCAAAACTCGTTAAATGATATGCTTCTGGACATAGAGGAGGTAAATGTCCAACTATGCCAGGTTAACCGTGAGCTAACATCCCTTGGACTTGCAATACAAGACAAAGATCAACAAACAACTGCTTTATAAGAGATCGAGAAGGAGATCACTGCATATACCACGTGACAGCGTTTAAAGGGCCCTGCGTGGCTCTGAAACGTTGCCGTATGTATAACGTGTGACCATCTAAACAAAGCTTTGGATTCTTCTGAGGAATTCTTGGTGTGCTGATGACATTTCTACCCTTTAGATTGCCTACGGTTTCCAGACGATGGGCATTACTACAACCATTTTCAGGAACATGTGCGTGGAATATGACATTTGGACTTGTTATTTGGCTTCCCTGAAAAGCACCCTTGATGGCTACCCACTGCAGGGGTCTTTAATTTCGGCTGCACCTGGATACTATTGGGGCATCCCATTCACTGATCAGTTCAGTCCTGATCTTCGTCCTATACTAAATGGCATCTAAAGGAGCAAGTACAAGGCAATAAGATCTCTGTAAGCATATACAGTCAGGAGGCGATCAAGGCAATCCTCTTTCCACCTGACACTGACAAAGCTTTTGGCTCTGACACTGCAACCAACCGCCTGAGAGAAATGAAACAACTTAAGAACAGACAGGTTGATCTTGAACTACATGGTAAAACCTTATCTGAATACTATAGAACAAGGAAAATCCCACTGGGTTTCCAAATTAGAAACCAACCAACGATTGGACTGCATAAACGTGAGTTTTGTGAGAAGTGGTGTGAAGTACTGACCCAAAACTCGTTAAATTATATTCTTCTGGTCATAGAAGAGGTGAAGGTCCAACTGTACCACGTTAACCATGAGCTAACATCCCTTGAACTTGCAATACAAGACGAAGCTCAACAAACAAGTGCTTTACAAGACATTGAAAAGGAGATCACTGCATATACCATGCAACAGCATTGAAGGGGTCCTCCGTGGCTCCGAAACATTGCCGATTGTGTACCGTGTGACCATGTGAATAAAGCTTTGGATCCTTCTGAGGCAGTGTTTCTCAACTCCAGTCCTCAAGGTGCCCCAACAGGTCATGTTTTCAGGCTCTCCATTATTTTGCACAGGTGATTTCATCAGATTCACTGCCTTAGTAATTACCACAGCCGTTTCATCTTCAGACCCCATTCACACAGGGGCAACACGACTTGCCGGTCGCCTCAGCGAGGCGACCTGCAAACGAATGGCCGGGCGACTTGCAAAACGACTTCTGCATAGAAGTCTATGCAAGTCGCCCCAAGTCGCCCCCGAAGTCGTACAGGAACCTTTTTCTAAGTCGGAGCGACTTGCGTCGCTCCCCTTAGAACGGCTCCATAGTACAGAACGGGAGGCGACTTGTCGGGCGACTAGGTCGCCTGACAAGTCGTCCCTGTGTGAATGGGGTCTCAGGGGAAATCCTGAAAACATGACCTGTTGGGGCGCCTTGAGGACTGGAGTTGAGAAACACAGTTCTGAGGAATCCTTGGTGTGCTGATGGCATTTCTACCCTTTATTTTGAATGAATGTAGGATAAATATACCTCCCCTGGACAAGTAACATTATTTACTTTTTATAAACAAAAGGTTGACTAGATAACTTGACATTTTATTCCTTAAAACCCTAAGGAACATGTGAAGAAAAGATGTAAAATTAAAGTAAACCTATGGCCAGGTTAAATATATTTTTAACAAGCTTTCACCATCCTTTTACAACTAATTTTCTTAGTTCTTAATTATACCAACAACAATGGGAAGCTTTGCCCAATGCAGTCCCAGGGCAAAAATAAGGCAATCTGCCCTATGTCCTATGTCTTTATACATGTTCACAACCTTTTCGGTACTTATATCTGGTAGCAAGACCCTCTGTCTGGTGACGGCACACTTAATGTCATCTCTCTCACTGGGTGGTTATTTATATATATTTTTCTTGCTTACGTCTGGTTGCTCATATTGTGAGTGTCACTAGATTTTTTGTACATATATAATTTATTATTTTGACGGTATCATGCTATGTACATTTTTTATTGTCCTATACACAATTAACACCTCCAGAATTGATGCTAACCCATGCTGAGGAGCTCTTGAGGTGTGTAAACCTGTAAACCTAAACCTTCATGATGCATTTCTTATGATCCTCATGTAATGAACACCCAGTTCTTCTCGATTGGTCAAGCATTTGGAATTCTTCACACATGTTTTTATTTATTTGGACTTTAATAGCGCAATTTTTTCTTGTTTATTTGATTTGTGTTTATCCCACATTTATTGCAGCTCAGGGTTTTGTCCACCCTATTGGTCTATTGGATTAGCGCAGTTTTTTCTTTCTTAGGACAAAATTGACAACAGTAACACAGCTACTTTCTTCAGTGCTCGCATCCACCACACTTCCTGAAGACGTGAGGTGACGCGAAATGCATGAAGGCTGAGAGGCTGACATCATCTCCGGTTTTCCCCGACGTTACTTCCGGGTCTGTGGAACATACGCTGGTGGATGCGAGCGGTGGTGCAAGGTTCCATTATACAGCGAGCTGTTTGAGTCGGTGCCTCTCAAAAGGCACTTTTAAAAGTGAGTGGATTATTTTTGGTTTTATACATGTTTTAGAAATAAAATTACTACACTATATATTACTTCCATCTGTGGGGGCTTTTTTATTTCATATATTTCATACATCTTAGCCATGAGAATGGTTGAAAAACATTGGAAGAGGACCAGAGGGTGGCTTTCGGCTATCCCAGAGTTGAACTAAAAAGTGGCTCATTGGCTGCTGGTCGGCTTTATTGCGCTGGAGAGTGCAGTGGTTATTGGCACATGGTGGAGCATAGCTATTGGGGTGTGGAAGAATAAAGTGGTCACCTGCACGTTTCTCCTTTTTGTAGACAAGGAAAGTGGTTAACACATGCTAGTTAATGGACTATATCACATTAGCACTTTTATGAACACATTTTAATATGTTTTTGTAGTATATTGCTTAATTTCATTTTGGAGCATTTTTATTTCACTTGTATCATCCATTCATACACAGGAGATTATGGATGCACATATGGGATAATTTGTATTTTCACTAATTGATTATATATGTAAACATTTTTTAAAACGCTGCACTGATTCCTAAATGTGCATAACATAACTGGCTACTAACATTTATAGGTAAAGTTGATCCAGGGAAAATCTGATTGCCTCCTGGGGGACCAGGAAGGATTTTTTTGCCCTGCTGTAGCAATTTGGATCATGCTTTATTGTTTTTTTTTTTTTTTGCCTGCCTCTGGAACAACTGTGGGTATAGGATTGTATATATAGGACAATATGTGTGTGTGTGTGTGTGTGTCTCTCTCTCTCTCTCTCTCTCTCTCTGTATATATATATATATATATATATATATATATATATATATATACACACACAGTGGGGATGGAAAGTATTCAGACCCCCTTAAATTTATCACTCTTTGTTATATTGCAGCCATTTGTTTCCTCATTAATGTACACACAGCACCCCATATTGACAGAAAAACATAGAATTGTTGACATTTTTGCAGATTTATTAAAAAAGAAAAACTGAAATATCACATGGTTCTAAGTATTCAGACCCTTTGCTGTGACACTCATATATTTAACTCAGGTGCTGTCCAGTTCTTCTGATCATCCTTGAGATGGTTCTACACCTTCATTTGAGTCCAGCTGTGTTTGAATATACTGATTGGACTTGATTAGGAAAGCCACACACCTGTCTATATAAGACCTTACAGCTCACAGTGCATGTCAGAGCAAATGAAAATCATGAGGTCAAAGGAACTGCATGAAGAGCTCAGAGACAGGATTGTGGCAAGGCATAGATCTGGCCAAGGTTACACAAAAATTTCTGCTGCACTTAAGGTTCCTAAGAGCACAGTGGCCTCCATAATCCTTAAATGAAAGAGGTTTGGGACAACCAGAACCCTTCCTAGAGCTGGCCGTCCGGCCAAACTGAGCTATCGAGGGAGAAGAGCCTTGGTGAGAGAGGTAAAGAAGAACCCAAAGATCACTGTGGCTGAGCTCCAGAGATGCAGTCGGGAGATGGGAGAAAGTTGTAGAAAGTCAACCATCACTGCAGCCCTCCACCAGTCGGGGCTTTATGGCAGAGTGGCCCGACGGAAGCCTCTCCTCAGTGCAAGACACACGACAGCCCGCATGGAGTTTGCTAAAAAACACCCGAAGGACTCCAAGATGGTGAGAAATAAGATTCTTTGGTCTGATGAGACCAAGATAGAACTTTTTGGCCTTAATTCTAAGCAGTATGTGTGGAGAAAACCAGGCACTGCTCATCACCTGTCCAATACAGTCCCAACAGTGAAGCATGGTGGTGGCAGCATCATGCTGTGGGGGTGTTTTTCAGCTGCAGGGACAGGACAACTGGTTGCCATCGAGGGAAAGATGAATGCGGCCAAGTACAGAGATATCCTGGACGAAAACCTTCTCCAGAGTGCTCAGGACCTCAGACTGGGTTGAAGGTTTACCTTCCAACAAGACAATGACCCTAAGCACACAGCTAAAATAACGAAGGAGTGCTCTTGAATGGCCCAGCCAGAGCCCTAACTTAAACCCAATTGAGCATCTCCGGAGAGACCTAAAAATGGCTGTCCACTAGGGATGAGCCGAACACCCCCCTGTTCGGTTCGCACCAGAACATGCGAACAGGAAAAAAGTTCGCTCGAACAAGCGAACACCGTTAAAGTCTATGGGACACGAACATGAATAATCAAAAGTGCTAATTTTAAAGGCTTATATGCAAGTTATTGTCATAAAAAGTGTTTGGGGACCTGGGTCCTGCCCCAGGGGACATGGATCAATGCAAAAAAAAGTTTTAAAAACGGCCGTTTTTTCAGGAGCAGTGATTTTAATAATGCTTAAAGTCAAACAATAAAAGTGTAATATCCCTTTAAATTTCGTACCTGGGGGGTGTCTATAGTATGCCTGTAAAGGGGCGCATGTTTCCTGTGTTTAGAACAGTCTGACAGCAAAATGACATTTGGAAGGAAAAAACACATTTAAAACTACCCGCGGCTATTGCATTGCCGACAATACACATAGAAGTTCATTGATAAAAACGGCATGGGAATTCCCCCCAGGGAAACCCCGAACCAAAATTAAAAAAAAAAAAATGACGTGGGGGGGTCCCCCTAAATTCCATACCAGGCCCTTCAGGTCTGGTATGGATATTAAGGGGAACCCCGGCCAAAATTAAAAAAAAAAAATGACGTGGGGTTCCCCCTAAATTCCATACCAGACCCTTCAGGTCTGGTATGGATTTTAAGGGGAACCCCGCGCCAAAAAAAAAAAAAAAAACGGCGTGGGGTTCCCCCAAAAATCCATACCAGACCCTTATCCGAGCACGCAACCTGGCAGGCCGCAGGAAAAGAGGGGGGATGAGAGTGCGGCCCCCCCCTCCTGAACCGTACCAGGCCACATGCCCTCAACATTGGGAGGGTGCTTTGGGGTAGCCCCCCAAAACACCTTGTCCCCATGTTGATGAGGACAAGGGCCGCATCCCCACAACCGTGGCCGGTGGTTGTGGGGGTCTGCGGGCGGGGGGCTTATCGGAATCTGGAAGCCCCCTTTAACAAGGGGACCCCCAGATCCCGGCCCCCCCCCCCCTGTGTGAAATGGTAAGGGGGTACTTACCCCTACCATTTCACTAAAAAACTGTCAAAATAGTTAAAAATGACAAGAGACAGTTTTTGACAATTCCTTTATTTAAATGCTTCTTCTATCTTCCTTCATCTTCTTCTTCTTCTGGTTCTTCTGGCTCTTCTGGTTCTTCCTCCGGCGTTCTCGTCCAGCATCTTCTCCGCGGCGTCTTCTATCTTCTTCTCCTCGGGCCGCTCCGCACCCATGGCATGAGGGGAGGCTCCCGCTCTTCTCTTCATCTTCTTCTTCATCCTCTTCTCTTCTTCATCTTCTTCATCTTCTTCATCTTCATCTTCTCTTCTTTTCTTCTCCGGGCCGCTCCGCATCCATGCATGAAGGGAGGCTCCCGCTGTGTGACGGCGTCTCCTCGTCTGACGGTTCTTAAATAACGGGGGGCGGGGCCACCCGGTGATCCCGCCCCCCTCTGACGCACGGTGACTTGCGGGACTTCCCTGTGACGTCATGGGGAATGCCACAGGGAAGTCCCGTCATGTTCCGTGCGTCAGAGGGGGGCGGGGTCACCGGGTGGCCCCGCCCCCCGTTATTTAAGAACCGTCAGACGAGGAGACGCCGTCACACAGCGGGAGCCTCCCTTCATGCATGGATGCGGAGCGGCCCGCAGAAGAAAAGAAGAGAAGATGAAGATGAAGAAGATGAAGAAGAGAAGAGGATGAAGAAGAAGATGAAGAGAAGAGCGGGAGCCTCCCCTCATGCCATGGGTGCGGAGCGGCCCGAGGAGAAGAAGATAGAAGACGCCGCGGAGAAGATGCTGGACGAGAACGCCGGAGGAAGAACCAGAAGAGCCAGAAGAACCAGAAGAAGAAGAAGATGAAGGAAGATAGAAGAAGCATTTAAATAAAGGAATTGTCAAAAACTGTCTCTTGTCATTTTTAACTATTTTGACAGTTTTTTAGTGAAATGGTAGGGGTAAGTACCCCCTTACCATTTCACACAGGGGGGGGGCCGGGATCTGGGGGTCCCCTTGTTAAAGGGGGCTTCTAGATTCCGATAAGCCCCCCGCCCGCAGACCCCCACAACCACCGGCCACGGTTGTGGGGATAAGGCCCTTGTCCTCATCAACATGGGGACAAGGTGTTTTGGGGGGCTACCCCAAAGCACCCTCCCAATGTTGAGGGCATGTGGCCTGGTACGGTTCAGGAGGGGGGGGGGCCGCACTCTCGTCCCCCCCTCTTTTCCTGCGGCCTGCCAGGTTGCGTGCTCGGATAAGGGTCTGGTATGGATATTTGGGGGAACCCCACGCCGTTTTTTTTTTTTTTTTTTGGCGCGGGGTTCCCCTTAAAATCCATACCAGACCTGAAGGGTCTGGTATGGAATTTAGGGGGAACCCCACGTCATTTTTTTTTTTAATTTTGGCCGGGGTTCCCCTTAATATCCATACCAGACCTGAAGGGCCTGGTATGGAATTTAGGGGGACCCCCCACGTCATTTTTTTTTTTTTTAATTTTGGTTCGGGGTTTCCCTGGGGGGAATTCCCATGCCGTTTTTATCAATGAACTTCTATGTGTATTGTCGGCAATGCAATAGCCGCGGGTAGTTTTAAATGTGTTTTTTCCTTCCAAATGTCATTTTGCTGTCAGACTGTTCTAAACACGGGAAACATGCGCCCCTTTACAGGCATACTATAGACACCCCCCAGGTACGAAATTTAAAGGGATATTACACTTTTATTGTTTGACTTTAAGCATTATTAAAATCACTGCTCCTGAAAAAACGTCCGTTTTTAAAACTTTTTTTTGCATTGATACATGTCCCCTGGGGAAGGACCCGGGTCCCCAAACACTTTTTATGACAATAACTTGCATATAAGCCTTTAAAATTAGCACTTTTGATTTCTCCCATAGACTTTTAAAGGGTGTTCCACGGCATTCGAATTTGCCGCGAACACCCCAAATTGTTCGGTGTTCGGCGAACTTGCGAACAGCTAATGTTCGAGTCAAACATGAGTTCGACTCGAACTCGAAGCTCATCCCTACTGTCCACCAACGTTTACCATCTAACCTGACAGAACTGGAGAGGATCTGCAAGGAGGAATGGCAGAGGATCCCCAAATCCAGGTGTGAAAAACTTGTTGCACCTTTCCCAAAAAGACTCATGGCTGTATTAGATCAAAAGGGTGCTTCTACTAAATACTGAGCAAAGGGTCTGAATACTTAGGACCATGTGATATTTCAGTTTTTCTTTTTAATAAATCTGCAAAAAATGTCAACAATTCTGTGTTTTTCTGTCAATATGGGGTGCTGTGTGTACATTAATGAAGAAAAAAAAATGAACTTAAATGATTTTAGCAAATGGCTGCAATATAACAAAGAGTGAAAAATTTAAGGGGGTCTAAATACTTTCTGTCCTCACTATTATATATATATATATATATATATATATATATATATATATATATATATATATATATATATATATATGTATATATATATATATATATATATATGTGTGTGTGTGTGTATGTGTATATGTATGTATATATATGTGTGTGTGTGTGTATATATATATATATATTTATGGGTGGAGCCCTATGTCCGATATGGACATAGATAACATTTGTAGTTAACATAAAACTTACCATCGGAAATAGACCTGGAAGTGTGGACTTACCATATGAAATGGACCTGAAAGTGTGCCTTGGTCTGCTGGTCGGTATGCCAGAATAAGGGGGCATACCCTAGTTAAAGAAATGATTATTCTGTAGAGAGAAATGAATGAAATGAATGAATGAAATGAATGCCTTGAAATGGGGATGGGAGGGTGGGTATCGCGCACAGGAAACCGACAAGCACCACAGGTGAGCGGGCTGCTTAAATACCCCCCGGGCTCCTCCCATAAATTCAGGCCACCATACTGGCCTTCCTACTTATGGGTGGAGCCCTATGTCCGATATGGACATAGATAACATTTGTAGTTAACATAAAACTTACCATCGGAAATAGACCTGGAAGTGTGGACTTACCATATGAAATGGACCTGAAAGTGTGCCTTGGTCTGCTGGTCGGTATGCCAGAATAAGGGGGCAAAAACATTCAGGTAGGGGTGTGGTTTTATTAGTTTTGGCTTTATTTATTTGAGCAAGTTTGGTGAATGCTTGTGCCGTTTCCACCTAAGGAGTGGGGACGTACAGGCGAGGTAGGCAGAGTTTCACCTGCTGAGTCTCTTGATGACGTGGTCTGGGACCCATGCCGAAATGCTGCCATGGCTGCCCCAATACTAAAGAGTGACTGGAGTGCTGACTGGGGTCGAGGTGTAGGCAGTGTAGAAGAACCCCCAGGTGTTTGATGAACTGGCAGGCACTCGAGGGTTGCCCGGAAAGGTAATAGGGGACTAGAGGTTGAGTGTTCTGGTAGGAGTGACAGTAGGCGGGCGAGTATGGTTACTGGCCACCGGACGTTGTTTACTTTATGGAGATGGATGACTATCCTGGAGCTTGATTGCTGGGTTTTGGACACTGCAGGGTGGAGGATGAAATGGTTTTGGCAGCGAGCCAACTACACAGAACTTGGCTTGCGGGATTGCTGCGGGTGAACTCGCTGGGCCGCCAGAACCCGTGGTAGGCCGAGTAAATGGCTGCTTGTATGACCAAACTGGGGAGAAGGCCCAACAGTGAACTGGTTAATATAGTAGACATGTCCCAGAAGATGGCAGCCTGGAACGAACGTGCAGTGGACATTAAATTGGTGTTGCCAGGCTAATTACACCAGCCTGCGCAAGAAGGACATAACAGAGCGATGCGGACCTGGCTTCATTAAGAGGCTCGCCTCGGACCGGATGTCGGTGGCAAGCCACGACCTGTCCTGTCCAGATAAGACCCTAGAGTTAAGCGGTTGCCATGACTGGGTGTAACTTGAAGAGGGAGGAAGTCCGGGTAAACCCGGGGTTTAGGAGTGTCTCTGGGGGCCATGTACTTGTGAACCTATGATGGCCAAAAATTGCCGCGATGCCTGTGGTGGCTGTGGCATCTGTCGCTACCTGGGGTGATAAGAGCGACGTAGGTGATAAGACCCTAGAGTTTAAGGTATAACCATTGATACACCGACCCACGTAGTACGGGACCTTCCGACATTGATAGGTCCGCATTCTTAGGAAAGACTGCAGCTGCTTGTTAGTACACACCCGTGTATGGGTGAAGTCTTGGGGAACTAACCTGATACGGGTCAGTTTGTCAAGGGGGAGGCTGGCCTGCGTGGTGTTCGTTAATTCGGAGGAGGTTATTGTAGACCTCGGTTCCGGTTTATTGAGTTTTTAGAGACTACAAGCTGAAGGACATAATGGTATTACCAGCGAGTCAAGTTGTGTCTACGTAGTACCTGGCTGCCTGTGCCAGTAAAAGTGAATTGTTAGGCCATAGAAACCACAGAGGGCCAGGTAGATGGCTGCTTGTCTAGATTGGGGAATGTCTGAGGTTTTGACATGTCCCTGAAGATGGCAGTTGTGATGGGCAACGTTTGCCGTTAGCTGTGGTCTGATGCTTCTGGACGCCACATAGAAAGGATTCTACTGTATGAGCCGTAGACACGGATGACTCTCTGCTGTCCTGTGAGGGCAAGAAATGCTGGATGTAGGCTAGGTATAGCCTGATGATGTTATGAGGAGCCAGCTGTGTGTGGCAATACGATACCTGGTGCGGGGTGGAACCTGAACTCAACTGACCTAAGCGAGATGTGATACAGAAATTGATGAATGGCTCGTATGAAATGCCACTGGAGACAAGTGGCCGATTAAGTGCCACTGAAGATTGATGTGTGACTGATTGTGTGCCACTGGAAATGTGTACTAACTGCAAGAAGTCATGCTAAGATGCAAACCCTGCAATGATTGCAAGAGTTGTGCTTAATACGTGTTTGCAACAATTGCCAGGGAGTTTGTGTCAATGGAGATGTGTTTGCCGTGACTGCATGAAGTCCGTATTACTGCATGTGCTTGCACGGGCTGCAAGGAGTTATACTTGGATGCGTGTTTGCAACAATTATAAAGTTGTGTTTGGATGCGTGCTTGCCATGATTGCAAGAAGTTATGCTTGGGTGTGTCCCTGCAACATTTGCGAGAAGTTGTGACTGGATGCGTGCTTGCAATGATTGCAAGAAGTTATGCTAATATGCGTGTCTTGTAATGATTGTAAGATTTGTGCTTGAATGTGTGCTTGCAACGATTGCAAGGGAGTTCCTGTCGGTGGAGATGTGTTTGTAGTGACTGTGAAAAGTTCGTATTGCTGCATGTGCTTGCAAGACTGCAAGCGTTAAGCTTGGATGTGTGCTTGCAATGGCTGCGAGAAGTTGTAATTGGATGCGTACTTGCGACGATTGCAAGAAGTTATGCTTGAATGCATGCCTGCAACGTTTGCAAGAAGTTTTGTGATTGGATGCGTGTTTGAAATGATTGCAAGAAATTGTGCTTGGATGTGTGCTTGCAACGATTGCAAGACGTTCTGTTTGGATGCGTACTTGCAACGATTGCAAGAAGTCATGATGGGATGTGTGCTTGCAATTGCAAGAAGTTATGTTTCGATGTGTGCTTGCAATGAAATGCAAGAAGTTGTGTTTGGATGCGTATTTGCGATGATTGCAAGAGGTTATACTTGGATGTGCAGTGACTATGAGGGGGTATAGTCGCGAGGCGAAGGTTCCAACGAATGAAATCAGGACCATGACTGAGCTTCGAAGGAAGACGGGGTGTGGCCCCCCCTTTTTTTTTTTTTTTTTTTTTTTTGACTGACCTAGAGGAAATGACAGATGAGAACCGGTGGAGTGTTTGACTACCTGGTTTGAAAGGTAATTGTAACATGTTTAAGCGACAGGTGCATGGCATTAAATAAATGAGTGAACTGTTTGTGCCATGACAAAGGCACGAATCGGTGTGCCATGACTGCGCAAATGAGGCTGCACCAACTGGGGCTTGCCAGGATGAATGGATGTCTGACAGATGCCCTGAATTTGAATCGGGGCGCGGCATGCGACAGCGAAATAAATGAAATGTTTGCCTTAGAGTGAAATGAATGAGAAACGTTTCGCCATGACAGAGGCACGAATCGGTTGTGCCGCAGCTGCGACTGACTGCGGCCTGGACTCTGGAGCATATACTGAAATGAGGCAAAGAAACGCTGGTGCATGCCGGAATAAGTTGGTGCATCACGGATGCGACTGGATTTGAATCGGAGTGTGGTATGTAACCGTGAAATGTTTGTCCTGGCAAAGGCACGAATTGTTTATGCCGCAACTGATAGCTAACCAAGTTCTGATGCAGGTGTTGGCTGGGGCCGTTTGTATGGTGTTTGCAATCTTTGTGACAATGAAATGATTCGAAATGTTTGCCTTGATTATGAAATGAGTGAACTCCCTGACAGAGGTCCGGCCTGGTCGTGTCGTGACTGATTCGACCATGAACCGGGCTCTGGAGCATGTATTGAAATGAGGCAACTGAAAACATTGGTGCACACCGGGACGAATCGGTGCCTGTTTGATGCATCTGGATTCGAATCGGAGCGCAGTATGAAATGAATGAGAGAAATGATTACCTTGACCGAGGCTCGAATTGGTTGTGCCGTGTTCTGCGACTGGCAACTAACCGAGCTCTGGTATAGGTATGGATACGGTCGAAACAAGCGAGGCATTCCGTGACGACTCGGTGCATCTCAGATGCGACTGGTTTCGAAACGGTGATGCGTTGTGGGAGTGAAATGGTAGTAATTGCATGACAGAGATACGGATCAGTCGCCCGATATCTGCGACTAGCTATGATCCGGACTCTGGAGCATGTTTCAGAAATGAGGCCGAGCCCTGGGGCACGCCGTAACGAATCGATGCATGGAAGATGCAACTGGATTCGAAGCGGAGCGCGGTAAGTGCGGTGTAACATATCGTTTGCCATGACGGAGGCTCGAATCGGTCGTGCTGTTGTAGCGACTGACTACGAATCGGACTCCGGAGCATGTACCGAAATGTGGCCAATCCTGGGGCACGCCGAGATGAATCGATGCATTTCCATGCGACTGCATTCATGTCGGAACGTGATACGTGGAAATGAAATGATAACCATGACAGAGGTACGAATGACTGATAATAACGTAACTCTGGAGCATGTATAGAAATGAGGCCAATCTTGGGGCACGCCGAGACGAATCGGTGCACTTCCATGCGACCGCATTCATGTCGGAACGTGATACGTGGAAATGAAATGATAACCATGACAGAGGTACGAATGACTGATAATAACGTAACTCTGGAGCATGTATAGAAATGAGGCCAATCCTGGGGCACGCCGAGACGAATCGGTGCACTTCCATGCGACCGCATTCATGTCGGAACGTGATACGTGGAAATGAAATGATAACCATGACAGAGGTACGAATGACTGATAATAACGCAACTCTGGAGCATGTATAGAAATGAGGCCGTAATAACTGGGGCACACCGGAATGAATCGGTGCATCTTTTGGTGCGACTGGATTCGAATCGGAGCGCGGTAGGTGACTGAAATGAGAAATGTTTGAAATGATTTGAAATGTCAGAAATGAGTTTAGAAATGTTTCAGAAATGAGAAATGATTGGTATCGAACTGACTTGATCCGATAAATTGCAAATTGCGACTCGCTATGGCTGTCTACCGACGCATATCTATTTATTTATTTATTTATTTTTTTTAAATACCGACATGCTAGAAATGAAGCGACGTCTGCGTCGCGGTGCTGTCGAAATGGTAACATATCGAAAGTACGAGCGATATACATTGCAGTTTGTGAAATGCGAGTGAAACGAAAATTTGAAATCACGGTTTAGTGACATGATATGAAAACGAAAAGTCCGACGGGACCTTACCTGCGACAGCCAAGCCAGACGCGTGGTACAAACTACGAACGAAAAACGCGGACTTCGAAGGTTTTGAGTACGAAATATCGAATACGGGAACTTGCGAGGCAAGAACTTGCGGACGCTGGTATATCGAATAGTCGGCCTAGTGACGTATATCGCGCACAGGAAACCGACAAGCACCACAGGTGAGCGGGCTGCTTAAATACCCCCCGGGCTCCTCCCATAAATTCAGGCCACCATACTGGCCTTCCTACATATATATATTTATTTATTTATTTATTTATTTATTTATTTATTTATTTTTCCTTTTATTGGTTGAACTAGATGGACTTCTGTCATTTTTCAGACAGACTATCTATGTAACTATGATGTGTATGATCAAGCACCCTTTTGAACACAGGCAACAGTGAAAGCAATTTAAGTAGAATGCAGAAGGATTATTTATTATTTTTTTATTATCATACAGGATTTATATAGCGCCGACAGTTTACGCAGCGCTTTTACAACATTAGGGCAGACAGTACAATAACAATACAATTCAATACAGGAGGAATCAGAGATTTTATTTTTGTCATTGAGATTTGCTCTTCCCTTCTGATTGATACCCAAAACAGGTACAAAGATAGAAAAAGTCAAAATGATTGAAGGTTCTAACCCTCCCCGTGTCTACCCCAACATAAAAAACACTTTGGTAGGAGATCCACTTTAAGATGAAAGGACACATCCTCAAATACGCTGCAAGGAAAATTTCTGCTATAATGAAACCTGCATATACTGAACTTTTATACTTCTTTAATTCTTTTCACACCGCTGTCATGTCTCTGAAAAAAAAAAGAAATAAAATGTAAATGATCTGCAGAGAGTGGAAATGTTTTCTGGATATGATATAATTTCATAGCAACTGACTGGAGCAACGTATGATGACTCTACTTCTGACACATACAGAATTAGCTTATTCATATACAGTATCAGCTGCTAATAATTGTAGAGACAGCTTAACATAAGGACAACAAAAAGGTAAATTCATAAGCTGGATACTCCAGTGACACAGTAAAGTGTCAGATCAAACAAACTACATTTTCTATGCAAAAGGTATCATAGCAGCCCTTAAGAATCTCCAACACCCAGCACGCCATGGCAGTCACTGGTTACCCACATTCTAATTGCGAACTAACAATGTAATCAAATTATAAAACATGTAATATTATCTAAATAGGAGAAAAAGCAGCACAGCTGTAAGTGTTATATCTTAGTGCGTGCACCTCTAAATGTTTTTTTTTATTTGTAAAACTATACTGACCAGCTAAGAATTATCAATAATTGGATGCTTAATAAACATATGAAAGAATAATGAGAGATTTGACATAATCAAAATAAGCATAATTTACACTTATTTTATTGTTAAGCTATTAGTAATTAGTCACATTCAACTGGACATTCTGTAATGTTGAAGACGTTTTGTAGCTTATACAAGCCACTTTCTGAGTTCTAATGAGTAACAGCAAAATACCCCAACATTTATATCCACACAGCTAGTACACACACCTTAATCCATTCATCGTGGAACAGCAGATGTGATTGTCCAAGAACAGAGTGGGAAGTGTGAAAGTTGTGGAACCATCTTGTTCTAGATAAATAATCCCACCCTTGGTGTCAAAAAGGCCTCATAGGCAGTGGCAGCTGGTGCTCAACATTTTTTGAGGGTGCAAACAAACTGAAAAATTCTGAAAAATACTGGAAAAAAACATCAATTGCAGCCTCACTGTGCCCATCATATGCCGCCACTGTGCCCCATCAAATGCAGCCAATGTGCCCATCATATGCCGCCACTGTGCCCTATCAAATGCAGCCACTGTGCTCCATCAATTGCAGCCACTGTGCTCATCATATGCAGCCACTTTTTTCCTTCAGATTTACCAAAACCATATAATATGAGGCCAAACCTTAAAAGTTTCAATTTGTATGCAATCAGGCAGGCCCTTGCACTACATGGTTTTGGTAAATCCGAAGGAAATCTGGCAACAAAAGTTGTTAAGTGTGTTTGGGGTCTTAATTTTTTTCTAAAGGTGTGAATTATCAAAATGCCAGGGTAGACACATTAAAACAGCATTATACATGGAACCACCCTTGTTCAAGGATGGTTGTTCCAATTTGATTTAGAGGCCTCTTTCACACCTCTCGTAAACAAGTTTACCTCTCTATCCAAAGGATGCACTTCCCTGTCACGAAAAGAATATCTTTTTCCTAAAGTTGAAGGAACACGGCTGAGTGTTGACCTATAGAATTTGTTTTCCTATGTTGCAATAAAAGTTACCACTTTGAAGGCACAGGGGTTGATTTACTAAAGGCCAATAGACTGTGCACCTTGGAACTTGCAATTGCACTCTGCAAGTGCAGTTGCTCTAGAGCTTAGTAAATGAGGTAAAGCTTCACTTTGCAAAGAATACCCAATCACATGCAAGCAAAATAAAAAAAACGGTATTTTTGCTTGCACATGATTAATGAAAGTCAGCAGAGCTTCTGCTCATTTACTAAACTCTGCAGCAACTGCTCTTGCCGTGTTCAACTGCACTTTCCAAAGTGCACAGTCTTTTTGCCTTTAGTAAATCAACCCCACAGTGTCTAAAGCTGAATTAAAAATCTATTATCTTTGCTACATAAATGATTAAAATTACATATTTGTACAAACAATGTGAGTCCACTCAAATAATATCACTAAAATAGATCTGCCCTATTAATGGTTATCTGGCTCCACCGACATAACTATTGATGGTATATAAACAGACTAGATAATATCACTTAGGGAGTTGACAGCAACCTTGGACCCCTAAATCCAGCTCCACATGTTTTGCGAATCTGAATGAATAAAGAATATTGGATCAATATATATATATAATAACATTAGACTATATATATCACAAAGCTTGTTTAAAAAACTTACAAAAACAATGTTGCATCTATCTCATACAGACAGGTGGGGGCTGAGACAAAACACACACAGTGAAAACCTCCAGGCGAGAATGGGGGCTCACTTGCAGACTCAAAAAGCCTCTGCAGTTGGTATACAAGTGAAAAGGGATGTGAAGGGTTTATTAACCACTTCAGCCACGGAAGATTTTACCCCCTTCCTGACCAGAGCACTTTTTACAATTTGGCACTGCGCTGCTTTAACCGACAATTGCACGGTCATGCAATGCTGTACCCAAACAAAATTTTCGTCCTTTTTTCCCACAAATAGAGCTTTCTTTTGGTGGTATTTGATCACCTCTGAGGTTTTTATTTTTTGCGCTATAAACAAAAAAAGAGCGACAATTTTGAAAAAAAAATAACAACAATATTTTTAACTTTTTGCTATAATAAATATCCCCCAAATTAAAAAAAAAATCCTTCATCAGTTTAGGCCGATATATATTCTTCTACATATTTCTGGTAAAAAAAATTGCAATAAGTGTATATTGATTGGTTTGCGCAAAAGTTATAGCGTCTACAAACTATGGGAAGCAGTGCTGATCCACAAAGGGGATGATTTACTGGAGAGTGCAAAAACTGGTGCAGCTCTGCATAGAAACCAATCAGCTTCCAGGTTTTTTTGTCAAAGCTTGACTGAACATCTGAAGTTAGAAGCTGATTGGCTGCCATGCAGAGCTGCACTAGATTTTGCACTCTCCAGTATTAGTAAATCAACCAGAAAATTTTAGCAAAATATTAAGTATCTCTGAGAACAATACACACACAACAATGATAATTAAATTGCGATAGTTGTTATGATAAGGAAAGAGTGAGCTATGGGGATAAGAAAATACGGAAGAGTGGGGGGAAGTAAGTCACAAAGGTGGGAATGATCATAAAACTTTTGGACAGTGATTTAAAAAACTGGGGTCCATTATCCTTTGTGTCAAATAGTTTTCCTTTCTTGAGTATTTTTAAAGTTCCTTTTAAAGTGGTATTCTGGCCATAAAAAAAAAAACATAAATAAATAAAAGTCAGCAGCTACAAACACTGTAGCTGCTGACTTTAAATAAGTACTTACCTTTCCTGGGTGCCCGCAATGTCGGCCGCCCAAGGCCAACCTGTCCATCGGCTCTCGGGTCCCGGCACCGCCATCCTAGGTAGGGGAAACAGGCAGTGGAGCCTCGCGGCTTCACTGCCAGTTTCCTACTGCACACGCGCGAGCGGTGCGGCGCTCTGTGAATGGCCCCGTGGTGTTCTGGGAACACACACAGTTCCCAGAAGACAACGGGGCCGCTCACCAAGGAGCAGAACACGCCGCAGAATAGGAAGAGGCAGATTAGGAAGACTGCCTAGCAACAAGGGTTTAGGTAAGTTTAAAAAAAAATTTTTTTCAAATGTTTTTTTTTTAATTTTTTTAGGATTTTTGGTGATTTTTTTATTTTCAGGGTGGCCCTCCACTTTAAGAACCAAAAAATTAATCTCGTCCCACAGGTGTGCATTGAAGATTCCTTGTGTTTTTATGGTGTGTCTGTAAATTCAGTCTTTTTTGTAATTTCTGTACCAATATAAGATCCTATTGCATTAGGATATGCACCCCAAAGCTCAAACACATATGCGTGTATGTGATTGTGTACTATACTGACGGTGTTATTAGAGCGGTGGACAGTTTCAGTAGGGCAGAGATTGGTGTCAGTAGGGCAGTGGACGGTGTCATTAGATTTTATTTTTATTATTTTATTTTATTTTTTTACAATTTTTTACAATTCTTTTTTTTATAATTTTTTTTTTTGCAAATTTTGTAGGAGCCATGTTAGGGGGCTTTTATGAAATATCAGGGGTTTAAACAGGGGGAATCTGCACCACATGTGGTGATTAGGGTGTGCCCAGGCACACCTGGCACACCCTGTGCGCACACCTATGATAAGATCCTTGATTGCACTTTTTTCATTGAATGAGGTACACAATATTACCGGAGATGTAGCTGTATGATCTTGTAATACTGAAGGTCCCTTTTGCACGTGTAACTCTGTTAAAATGATTTATTTGGCTGCACATTTTGCAGTGTTTATTGTAGCATGGTTTGGTTCCGTTTTTTTAGTGTCCCTGTAATCAGAATGAAGTATCCTGCTAATTACCAAACTAAAACCTACATAAAGAATGAGGACTTGTATCTATATCATACATATATAATAAAGAATCTCATTGCAGAGCTCAGGAATCCATAAAACCATAAAATATTAAATATACAGTTATAACTTGTATGGATTAGTACCCATTATTATTTATTTTTTTTTAATTCTTTATTTGCAAAGAGGCATGCAAACAGCAATATACAGGGCACATCAATTTTCCACATTTTACATACAGTTCTACTGGTTAATCCTTACTGACTAGCAATATAACCTGATAACGTGTATACTCCTATACAATTTCACCCTAGTTGACCGGTTTACAATTCAAGGAGGCCTGCTGTGCCAGGTTTACTGTTACGTATTACCTCTTGTTGTATTTTCTTTTCTTAATTTTCTATGTTCTCCCTCCTTTTCCCTTATCTGTATACCGTATTATGCGAACAAAGATAAACTAAGAACGGAAAAAGAAGGAGACAAGGAAAGTATAGAGAGCGAGAGGAAGAGGGATGAGAAAGAGAGATGAGAGAGCGAGAGGGAAAGAAAAGAGAAAAAAAAAAAAAAAAAGGGGGGGAGAGGGGGAAGTGGGAGAACCCCCCCTCTCCAGCCACACCCGCAGTGTCTCCACATTCAATTTCTCCAACTTACTAGATATCTAGGCCGCCAGCCTTGCATACTCTTCTGAGTAGAAAAATTGGAGCCAATAATACCACTTCTTAGAGAACTGTTCTCTACGTCCCTGGTCAATGGCCACAAGGTCCTCTATTTTGTGAATATCAACTATCTTTTTCAACCATACCGCAATACCCGGGGGCTCCGTCTTTTTCCAGAATAGGGGAATACAGCTTTTCGCTGCTGTAATCAATGAGGGCAGGATTGATTTCCTGTATGCCTTGCTTGGTATTTCATGATGGTGTAATAAAAAGAATTTGGGGGTCCTGGGCAGCTCCCTATCTGTAAACTTCTGTGTGATCCGGTGTACTTCTGACCAGAAAGGTGCAAGAAGCCTACAAGACCAGAATATGTGAAGAAGAGAGCCCTCTTCCTCCCCACACCTCCAGCAAGTATCCGTGCTCTGAGGAAACATCCGATGCACTCTGTCTGGTGTGAAATACCAATGTGATAGGACCTTGAACCCCGCTTCCTGTTGGGCTGCACAGATCGAAGTCTTATAGGTAAAGAGAAATATTCTCTCTGCCTGTCTCTCGTTTAGCTTTATTCCCAAGACACGTTCCCACTTAGCTAGATAAGGAGGTCTAAATCCCTCGGGGGGTGAGATGAGGAGCTGGTAAGTTAATGAAATGGCATGGCGCAACGGCTCCTGCTCCGAACAAAGAAGTTCGAATGCTGTCAATGCTCGCAAGAAAGGTGCCGGTGAGGGCTGTGCTCTAAGAAAATGCGCTAATTGGACCTTTTGCCAGAAAGAAAGACTCGCCAGGAGGGGATCATCCATTAGTTCCTCACTGGTCATCCATTTCCCATTCCTAATGAGGTGACGGAGCTGCGATCTGTTACACCCCTTAAGAGCTTGGAATCTGGGTTAGTTCACTCCTGGGCTAAAGGCAGGGTTATCCGTTACTGGGTTTAGTGGTGAGGGAGCGGGCACAATCGAGTGTTCTCTAAATATTTTTTGGGCCATTCGCCACGTCTCACCCACTGTAGGATGGTCCGTTATGCGGACTGGTAGATTCTGCTGGCACCACGGCAGTCCCTCTAGCTCCATACCCGTCAAGCACTTCTCTATTTGAATCCATTGTTTTAGTGTCCCATGGCGACACCAGTCAATTATTCTTGTCAAATGGCAAGCTGAATGATAGAGAGCCACATCTGGAAGAGCAATTCCACCAAGCATTTTTGGCAACCGTAGGATTGATTGAGCGAGCCGCGGGGGCTTTCTGGCCCAAATAAACAGGGTCAACTCCCTATTTGCTGCTCTTAGGAAAGCCTTTGGAATCCTAATGGGTAGAGTCGGGAGATAGTATAAGATGCGGGGCATAACATTCATTTTTACTATGCTACATCTACCAAACCAAGAGAACAAACCCGATTGCCACTTCTGCAGGTCTTTTTTAATGTCTCTCAGCAAGGGGGGAAAATTAAAAGTGAATACGTCTTCCACCTTCTTTGGTAGACGGATGCCCAGGTATTTGATACAAGAATCCGCCCACTTAAAGGGAAAGTCTGCTTGCAGCAGTTTAGCCAATGAACTCGGCATGGATATGTTTAGGGCTTCTGATTTTTGGAAGTTAACTTTAAAATTAGATAATTTACCGTATGCCCTGAGCTCTGACATCAAGTTAGGTATGGAGACTAGGGGATTAGATATAAAGAAGAGCAGGTCGTCCGCGAAGGCCGCTATTTTGGGAGACAAGGAGTCCTTCAGGTGTATCCCTGATATGTTGGGATTGTCTCTCACCGTACGGAGAAAGGGCTCCAATGCTAAGATAAATATTAAAGGGGATAAGGGACACCCCTGCCTTGTCCCGTTGGCAATATCAAAAGGGGAGGACAACAGTCCGTTTACTTTCACCTGAGCCGATGGTCTAGAATATATAGCTAACATCCAGTTCATCATCCTCTGTCCCAATCCTATGTGATATAGGGTCTCGGTCAAGAAGGGCCAGTTCACCCTATCGAACGCCTTTTCGGCGTCGGTAGAAAGAAGTAGCATCGGGCTTCCCTTCGTTCGTGCTGCGTGAATAAGGTTGATTGCTTTCGTGGTGTTATCCCTCGCCTCTCTGGAGGGCACAAATCCGACCTGGTCTGAGTGGATAATTGACGGGATCCATTCCGATAATCTCATGGATAGAATTTTGGTAAAGATCTTTAGATCCACATTAAGGAGGGATATAGGCCTATAATTCTGGCAATACAACGGATCTTTCTCCTCCTTTGGAATCACCGAGATGAATGCCCGTAATGAATCCTGAGGGAGATTCGTCCCCTCCCCAGTGTTATTATAGGCCGCAAGAAAGTGTGGTGTCAGGATACTCCCGAATGTCTTATAGTATGTCAGCGTGTATCCGTCTGGGCCCGGGGCTTTACCTTTTTGCATACGGGTGATGGCCAATGCTACCTCCTCCTCCGATATAGGTTCCTCCATAGTTGCTAATGCCTCATCAGGCAGCCGAGGAAGACCTGACTTCTGGATGTATTGTTGTATAGCCTCCCTTTCTCTTATTTTATCACTAACCGACAATTGTTGTGGAAGGCTATATAAAGAGGTATAATATTTGCGGAACTGTTTCGCAATGTCTTCCGTAGTATGTACTTTGTGGCCCTGTTCTCCCATGAGCTCAGGTATGAACGTTTGTGCCCTCTGGGCTCTCAAGGCCCTTGCTAGCAATTTACCACATTTGTTGCTGTGCTCGTAAAAAGTGCGTTTGCATTTCGCGATCACTGCCTTAGCTTTGAACATCGCCAGTGATCTCAATTGATTTCTCAGAGTTGTAAGCTCCAAAAGCATTTGAGGTGCAAGGGATTGTTTGTGTATGGATTCCAGTACCCTAATTTTATCTAAGAGATCAAGGATTTGCTGAGACCTCGCCCTCTTGAGGCGAGTACCAATTTTTATTAGAATTCCTCTAATGGTGCACTTGTGTGCCTCCCAGATCATCTGAGGTGTACTATCTGGGCCTATATTATCTGAAAAAAAGTTTCTAAGTTCCCTCGCCACCTCCTCCACTACCTCAGGCTCTTGAAGTAATGAGTCATTAAGCTTCCACTGCCATTGTCTAGGCACATGTGGTATGAGGTCTATGTCAACAAAGACTGGAGCGTGGTCTGAGAAAGTGATGGGCCCTATAGTTGCCGATCTTACCCTAGATAGCATGGATTGAGGAAGCATAAAAAGATCGATTCTCGTATAGGAATCATGTGGGTGAGAATAGAAGGTGTAGTCCCTCTTTGTCAGTACCCATTATTGAGTTGACGCATTTCACAGGTTTACCACTTTTTCTGAAACAGATCATATGTGACATTTTCTGATCCACAAAAGTGTAATCCTTCTACAAAAGAAACAACATCATCATAACACAGTGTATATGTTAGGACCTGGATCACCTGCTGGAGCCACTGTGCTTATCAGAGTGGAAGTTTGTAGTTGTGAGCATCTCCCAGCAGCCATCAGATCCCAGTAATTTGTTTCCACCTGATGTTGGCTGCTGGAAGGGTATTTATGTCTTCCCCTACTAGTGCCTCTCACTCTAGTGTTTTGCTCTGCTGCCAGAGACTGTGTGGCATTTATTAGGTTCCTGATCCAGATCTTGCTCCTGTCCAGGGGCAGACTGACCATTTGGTCACTCAGGCACTGCCCGAGGGCCCGGGGCCAGTAGGGGGCCTCATAAGGGTTGTCAGCCTCAGTAAAAGCAGGGACAGATTGTAAAAATCTGTGTTTTTTTACATCTGTCCCTGAAATGTCCCTTACATGCTTTTGCTGTAAAAAATCTATAGGCTATAGCTGCTCCACCTCTCCACTGCCTCCTCAGCCAATGGAAATGCACTGTACCCCCCCTTCCCCAGTGCGCCTTATTTGACTTCAGAGCAGGAGCTGCCGACTGCTGGAGGACAGGATAGGGAGGAGGGGACACAGCCTGCATTGTGTACACAGTACGCTCTATTCAGAACTCCAAGGAACTTGTCGACGTGATTGAGGTTAGAGCCAAAAGATACGACGGTGTCCTACGATGTCACAAAAGTCAATTCAAACTTCATATACACAATCTTATACCCACAGTTGATCCAGAGGAAAGCAGCCCCCTTTTCTCCAGTGGCGAGAAAGAATTCCTCTGCTGTTATGCGCAACTTTGGCTACTGAGCAACTAGCAACTGTTGTACCATATAAAGAGTGCAGTGGTCAGGAGTTTATAATGCACTGTAATGTGATATACAGCCTGGCATACAGAGTACACTGGTCAGGAGTTGGCCATATACAGCCTGGTGCACAGGGTCCAGTGGTCAGTAACATGTCATATACAGCCCAGTGCACAGAGTTTAATGGTCTGAAGTATGTCATATATACAACTCACATAAGAGTGTAATTGTCAGAAGTAAGTCATATATAGCTGGCGTACAGAGTGCAGGGGTCAGGAGTGTGTCAAATACAACCCAGGGCTCCAAGTACAGTGATCAGGAGCATGTCATATACAGCCCATGGTATAGACTGCAGTGGTCAGGAGCATGTCATATACAGCCCATGGTATAGACTGCAGTGGTCAGGAGCATGTCATATACAGCCCAGGGTGTAGAGTGCAGTGGTTAGGAGCCTGTCATATAAAGCTGAAGGTATAGAGTGCAGTGTATCAGAAGCATATCATATATAGTCCCCCCTGCCATCACCCTGCAGTTCTGTCCCCCTCCAAGCCCTTTCAGATTCTCTCCACCTCACACGGCTCATCTCTTGGCTCTTTCCGCTTCTCTTGCTATAAAGCTGGCAATTATCGGTTGTTAAAGAGTGGGCCTGCCGTGTCCTTAACAACCAATGACTCATTCACCTGTTGACAGTCAAAGTCCCGGCAATTCAAGCTGACAAGAAAGAAAAAAAAAGCATCAACAACATTGCTCAGCCACTGAAACAGAAAGATAAAAAAAACATTGTTTTTTTTTTCTTTTTTATCTTTCTGTTTATACATCTACAGATCAAAGGGATGAACTTTGATCTGCAGATGAATTCAGTTTAAGCCAACCTGTCAAGTAAAAAAAAAAATATATTTTTTGTTTTTCATTAAATGTTCTTCTGTTTAACCCCTTATTAACCCTTAATTTACTCTAATTTGCCTTAATTAACTCCTTATTCTCCTCCATTTAATTATTATTTTTGTTCACTTCTATTTTATAAATTATTAATAATTAAAACTTTTTTTTGTTTGCTTTGTTTGTTAATATTTTTTACACCTTTAACATATATTTACACGTTTCACATTGAAAAAAGTGCAAAATTAACAAAAAATAAATGTACTTCATTCATAAATAACTTTTCAATGCTTTGTACCATTGCTGACAGCTGAAGTGTAAACAAAACAGTTGTGGTAGGTATTGGTAATTGGTATGGTACTGGTACTCATTGTAACAAAAATGGTATCTGTGCATCCCTAGATAAAATACTCCTTGCTGATAATTGTAAGGATGTCAGTATTCACTGAATAGCTCACTTTCCATGATAAGATAAGCTAAAGCATGCTGAGTGCATGTGTAGGTAAGTCTAAATCCTAGAGCCTTAAAGCAATCCTGTGGATATGTATTCTGTCAGAACATATCTCTTGCTGCAGAATGCCAGTGCTGCCTGCAGCAGCCCCCTCACAGTTCATCTAAGTTTGTATAGAGGAGGTTATACATATACACACATTTATTCATACTTTTACTCTAATCCTTTTGAAGGCAGCATTTTATTCCTTATAATTAATTGAAACGAATACACTGGCACTGAGATAGAGACAGACTCAATATAATTCCACACAATTTGGATGTCAGCTTGACAGAGGCTTGCTGTGCTACAGGGCTGTGTTAACTGAAAGTGATTGTAAAGTCTCGTTGTTTTTCTATAAAAATAACAAACATGTTATACTTACCTGCTCTGTGAAGTGGATTTTCACAGGGCAGCCCAGATCCTCCTCTTTTCAGGTCCCTGGCTGGAGCTCCTGGCCCCTTCCTCCTGTCGAGTGCCCCCAAAATAAGCCAAATTGCAGCTCCGTCTAGCCATTCAGACACAGAGCTACAGTTCAGCCCTGCCCCCTCTCTCTCCTGACTGGCTGAGTTGATTGATGACAGTGGGAGCTAATGGTGCCCCTGTTGTGTCTCAGCCAATCAGGAGGGAGAGTCCCGGATGGCTGATCACTCGTGGACATCGCTGGACAGAGATGGGGCTCAGGTAAGTATTGGGGGGCTTTGGGTGGGGGCTGCTGCATACAGAAGACTTTTTATCTTAATGCATAAAATGCATTAAGATAAATAACCTTCTGACTTTACACTCACATTAAACATCAGTTATTCTACAGTTACAGAATGTCCAGACTACTATAAATAATCTAGACTGCATTTACTTACGTAGCAATACCCCCGTAGGAGTTGCAAATGTAAAGGTTCCTCACTGCTGCACAGCCAGTCGTCACATAGCATGTCCTTCTCGCATCCAGACACAGAAAACAGTCTTTGAGCTTGGTTTTGTTGCCTTATTAGGGGATATTAAGTTGGATAGGGTTAAGGATTATGGGATGCCCAACTTGACAATAACAACAGAACCAGGGGCAACTTCCTCCCTATTTACAGCTTCCACTTGATCTTCCTGCACAATATCTTGATCTTTAGTACAGCTCCGTGGGATCACTCCTTTAGGAACTAACAGGCTTTTGTTAGCTCTGTAACAGCCTCTTACAGGCTAGGAACGGTCAGTCTCTTGGAAAAGTAGCACATGTGGAGTGAACTGTATGCTGCAACTCCTTCTGCTTCCCTGTAGACACTGATCCCAGCTCTACTTTTTGCAGAAATGCTATCCCACCTGGCTATTGCTTCACCAATCCACCTGGCTGCTTCCTCTTTCCAGTCTTCCTGACGGCCACAATGGAGACCTCTCAGGGCAAAGCCGAAGACTTAAGCACACCACTGTCCTTGAGAGAGACCTGCTGCATCTGGCAGTCTCTCCCATTGTTTGCCCCTGCACCGTGCCAATCTACTCACTCTGTCTCTCTTTGCTCCTGCTGCCACTCCAGAAAGCTTCCTCTCAACTGCCCCCTGTGGTGGGATCCTTCCAGGCCAGCCACCCGAGCTTCAGACCTGAGGTAAGGCCCCTCACTGGCACAGGGTCCCTCAAGGGTCACTGTCAGACACCCTCAGCACTGCTTCTCCATCTTTCACCCGACTCCCCTTGCTGGCATGGCTCATGTCTATTTTGGGGTTCCTTAGTTCCCTACCAGGCCCACTTCCAACATTCTAGAACCAGGGGAAGGCATCAGAAAGCTGCCTGGATTAGTCATCCAGCTCTGAACTCTAATGAACCCTGACCCAGCTTCCATGGCTCAGGCTTAGCCCTGAGACAGACTATAATTTACCTGCACTACCAGAGGGTGCTACACTTATATAAATGACAGGAAATGCCGCAGACATTTAACAGAAAAATATAGCGGAAGATAGATGATTTATGCATTCATTGTTACACTGCCATTGAAACCTAAACTTTGTGTAATTTTTGAAGGTGCGGGGATGGTTTGGATTCCCATTCACTTCCTGTCCTGCTGACTAAGAAGGAAGTGAATGGGTGCTTTTGGCCAATCATGGCTCAGGGGAACTAAGTCCACGCCCCACACTATATAAGGCTGCTTACACAGCGCCCATTTAATGTGTTATAGTGGACAGAGATAGAGAGATTGAACTAGATTAGGCAGGCAAGTTAGTTAGTGGCAGTGTATTTGATATATATATACAGTCAGACTAGTATATATATATATATATATATATATATATATATATATATGCATTCAGCACGTAGCCTATTTTTACAGTGCATTCGGCGGTGTACAGTAGATAATACAGTGCAGGCGGTGTACACAGTATACAGTATAGTACAGTGTAGTGCGGTGTTAAAAAAAGAAATACCCATCATGTCTGGAAGGCCTTCAAGGAGAGGCAGACGCTCACAAGCCACTAAAAGAGGGCTAGCAGCCTCTAAAATAATATTTAACAGCAGAGATCGTTCCTGCACCCAACAAGAGTAACTGTAAGGGTTACAGTGTTCTGGCACCACCAACACCTAAGGCGAAATGTTTCTGCCCCTGTTTAACAGGGGCATGTAATTACAATTTTTGAAATAATATTTAACAGCAGGGACAGTTCCTGCGCCCAACAAGAGTAACTGTGAAGGGTTACCCTGTTCTGCCACCACAATACCTAAGGCCCAATTTTTCAGCAGAGTATATAGTGCAGTCCGTATAGTATGTATACTGCAGTTCAGAGTATATAGTGCCATCTGTATAGTATATATACTGCAGTTCAGGGTATAAAGTGCCCTCAGTGTAGTATATATAATACAGTGCAGAGTATATAGTGCAGTGTACAATATATAATATAGTGTATTGAAGTGGTTAAGGGGAACCCTATGACAGAATTAAGAAAAAAATGGCATGGTTTCCCCGTCCATACCAGGCCCTTTGGGTCTGGTATGGATTGGGGGGGGCCCCACGCCATTTTTTTTTTTTTAGAAAATTGGTGTGGAGTTCACCTTAATATCCATACCAGACCCAAAGGACCTGGTATGGACTGGGGGGAAAACCCACGCTGTTTTTTTAAATTAAATTATTTTTTATGTATATTGCCGAGGATCTGGCAATACATTACAACCGTGAGCAATTTTAAATGACATCTTTTCCTTTAGAAATGTAATTTTGCTGCAGTACTTTTCTAAACATGGGAAAAATGTGCTACTTTACAGGCAGACTAAGGGGACCCTCCAGGCACGACATTTAAAGGAATTTTTCATTTTTATTGTTTCACTTTAAGCATTCTTAAAATCACTGCTCCTGAAAAAACAGCCGTTTTAAAAACTTTTTTTTGCATTGATACATGTCCCCTGGGACAGTACCCAGGTCCCCAAACACTTTTTATGGCAATAACATGCATATAAGCCTTTAAAATGAGCACTTTTGATTTTTCACGTTCGTGTCCCATAGACTTTAACGGCGTTCGCATGTTCGCACGGATGTTTTGTCTGTTCGCAAGTTCTGGTGCGAACCGAACTGGAGGGTGTTTGGCTCATCCCTAATGTGCGGGCAGCACAGTGGTGTAGTGGATAGCACTTTTGCCTAGCAGTAAGAAGGGTCACTGGTTTAAATCCCAACCACGACACTACCTGCCTGGAGTTTGCATGTTCTCCCTGTGCCTGCGTGGGTTTCCTCCGGGTACTCCGGTTTCCTCCCACACTCCAAAGACATGCTGGTAGGTTGATTTGATCCTGTCTAAATTGTCCCTAGTATGTATGAATGTGAGTTAGGGACCTTAGATTGTAAGCTCCTTGAGGGTAGGGACTGATGTGAATGTACAATGTATATGTAAAGCGCTGCGTAAATTGACGACGCTATATAAGTACTTGAAATAAATAAATAAAATAATGACAATATAATGGCTTCACATTAGTCCTGCAGACTGAGGGCTGGCTGAAATATAGTGATATTATTCTTCTTGATGCTTTTCACACCACTGAACTCCTGAGGAAAGAAATGAAATGTAAAACAGTCGATCGGCAGTGGAAAGGCTTCTCAGGTAGAAAAAAACCCAGATGTGATGGGACAGCAATTGACATAGTGACCCTACTATACCAGTGCTGAACATATGCTCTGTGTATAGTCAGGCCATGTACACTGATCAGCTATAACATTATGACCTCCCACTAGGGATGAGCCGAACACCCCCCGGTTCGGTTTGCAGCAGAACATGCAAACAGGCAAATAATTTGTGCTAACACCATTAAAGTCATGAACATGAAAAAATCAAAAGTGCTCATTTTAAAGGCAAGTTATTGCCATAAAAGGTGTATGGGGACCTGGGTCCTGCACCAGGGGACATGTATTAATGAAAAAAAAAGTTTTAAAAATGTTAGTTTTTTTCAGGAGCAGTGATTTTAATAAGTGAAACAATAAAAATTAAATATTCCTTTAAATATTATGCCTGGGGGGTCCCCTTAATCTGACTAAGGAAAACAATTACCAATGGTAAAATGTCATTTAAAATTGCTCATTGCTGTAATGCTTAATCCCCGCAATAAACATAAAAAATCATTGAAAAAAAAACGGCTTGGGTTCCCCCCCAGTCCATTACCAGGCCCTTCGGGTCTGGTATGGATATTAAGGGGAACCCCGCTCCAAAATTAAAAAAAAATGACGTGCCCCCCCCCCCCAAAATCCATATCAGGCCCTTTATCCGAGCATGCAACCTGGCAGGCCGCAGGAAAAAGGTGGGGGAAGGCGAGAGAGCTCCTGCCCCGTCCAGAACTGTACCAGGCCACAAGCCTTCAACATGGGGAGGGTGCTTTGGGCCCCCCCAAAGCACCTTGTCCCCATGTTGATGGGGACAAAGGCCTCACCCACACAACAAAAAAGTGTCAAAAATGTAAAAATGACAAGAGACAGTTTTGGACAATTCCTTTATTAAAAAAAAAAAAAGTGACCCGCGATGTCCATCCATCTTCAGTCATGGAGCCAACAGTCCCGAAAATAAACAAAACAAAGAAAACTGCAAAAAATCCGCCGTGGGAGGGTTCCCCGCAACTGATGTCTTTTTGCTTTGATAGCTCTTATATAGCTAAGGGCGGGGCCATCTGCTGACATAACCAAATGACCCCACCCCTTCTAATGTCATGTGACGTCATATGATGTCAGAGGGGGCAGGGTCACCCATTTATGTCACCGTGTGGCCCCACCCTCGGCTGTCAAAGAAAAAAGATGGCAGCCCGTCAGCGCCGTGGTTAAAGATGGAGGGGACACTTTTTTTAATAAAGGAATTGTGCAAAACTGTCTCCTGTCATTTTTACTTTTTTGACACTTTTTTGGTGAATGGGTAAGGGTACAATGTACCCCATACCCATTCACATAGGGGGGGCAGGGATCTGTGGGCTCCCTTGTTAAAGGGGGTTTCCATATTCCGATAAGCCCCCCGCCCGCAGACCCCTACAACCAGGGCTTTTTTTCTCAAACAATAGGTGCTGGAACTCAACCACGGCCCCCCAAAACCCCACCCTCCACACACCCTCCAAATAACATCAAATAGTGGGTGTGGTCATATTTCACAAACAGTAGAAGGGTCCTAAAGGGGCATTACATATCAGGATTGCATTACATACAGAGTGCAGAGTTCATGGGGGTTACTCACAAGTGTCACTTGTAAACACAGAAACCAGACTTCTATGTTTACAAGTGATTGTGCTGAGCAGGCACCAAAGGGTCTGAGCCAGAGGTGGTGGAACTGAGTTCCACCAAGTTCCCCCTAAAAAAAAGACCTGCCTACAACCACTGGGCAAGGGTTGTGGTGATGAGGCCCTTGTCCCCATCAACATGGAAACAAGGTGCATTGGGGGACCCAAAGCACCCTCCCCATGTTGAGGGCATGCGGCCTGGCACAGTTCAGGAGGGGGGGGCGTTCTATTGTCCCCCCCTTTCCTGCGGCCTGCCAGGTTGCGTGCTCGGTTAAGGGTCTGGTATGGATTTTGGGGGGAGACCCCCACACCATTTTATATAGTATGGGGCGTGGACTTAGCCACCTGAGCCATGATTGGCCAAAGGCACCCTGGCCAATTATGGCTCTCTCAGCAGAGCGCGCTGTGATTGGCCAAAGCATGCAGGTCTGGTGCATGCTTTGGCCAATCATAAGATGCCAATGCACTGCGATCTCGCGGTGTATTATGGGACGATCCATGGCACTCAAAATAGCAAGACAAAAAGGCAAGAAACAGAAAAAGAGCAACAAAGTGCCTTAGCACTTAAAACATATTAAAAACAAAAAATAATAATAACATATTGCAGCTTACCAATGCTTAGATGTGATGGCATTGTTAGTTTTCTTTCTTTAGGGTTTTTTCAATCCTGCCAGTAACATAATTGGCTACCTTCACTTCTCCACTTTATCTATGGAGGAGTAACATAGCCACCCTTGGACAGCAGCATTGTCAACATATTGAGAGGTTACAACTTGTCTAACTCTAACACTTTGAAAACAGTTTTAGAAAACTTTTAGAAAAAAAAGTTTTTCTTTTTTTTGGATAAAGGTTTTTTAATAAATAAAAAAGCTTATTGTTGTATTTCTGATCACACTGTGCAATCTTCTAAGGCTGGCCTTAAAGTAACTTAAACTAAACCTAAAATTTCAAAAAGCTGCCAACAGGCAGATTTTTTTTTTTTTTCCAAAAGAGATTTTATTGAAAATATATTGTATCAAAATGACAAAATCATCGTACAAACGTTTAGAAATCTAGAAACATTGGTTGCTATAATTAAGACAGATGTGTCAGAAATTTGGCCGTAACAGAACATCTCATATGTAAACAATTCAACGTACATACAGTGGTTGAGTGCTATGTCTAGTAGAAGTAAAACAGTTAATTATTATTTTTTTTTAGAAAAGATATTATTAGAAACCAAGGCATATTTTCCATCTTGTGGTACGACGCTTGAGGGGGGTTCCAGTTTGTAGAGTGATGATGTGGGGGTCTGCATGATAATTCAATCCTTATGGGATGTATAGTTGCTGGTCAGGTAATCTGTTACAAGAGCTCGAATAGCAACAGGTATGAAAATGGGGTCTAGATGAGTAGTGAAAGACATAGGGATGGTGGGTAGGGCGGGGATCAAGGAGGAAGGGGGGGATAAGGACGGGGAGGGATGAGGATGGGGGGTTGAAGGAGGGGGGGTCAATGTGATTCAGAGGTTAGTGGTTATTTCCTCAGTCTCTGCAACTTGTAGTGTGATTGCGGTATGATACCGCTTTTAGGGTAGAGAAGTTCAGGTTTGTAGGACACCAAGTGTCGGATATCTACGGGGGGAGAATGTTGACATGAGGTCTCCCATACTCATCCCTTGGTTAGGGGTGGGAGAGCCATGTCAGCTGGGGTAGGAGAGGAAATAAAAGGGAGGGGTCATTCAGGGGGGACTATGCAGAGTAATCCGTGGGTTTTTTTTTTTTTCCCATGTGAGTAGGTTGTGGTCAGAAATTAGTTCATCAATGTCCGATATCTATCGGTTGTTCTAAAATGAGTCCAGCATGCCCACGTCTTCGCAAATTTGGCTGGCGAGTCTCGAGAGATGGAAATGAGTTCTTCCATATCAGCCATTTTGTTAATTTGTTTGAACCATTCTGGGATGGTGGGTACTTGAGGAGAGCCCCAATGTCTTGGGATGCACATCTTGGCTGCATTGATTAGGAGTAAGATCAGTGTCTTACGATAATAGTGAGCTGGTAGATCTGAATGGTGGAATAGGCATTGGGCTGGAGTATGGTCTAATGTATAAGTGGATATTGATTCTGTAAGTTCTCAGACTTGCGTTCAAAATGGTTGGATTGCCGGGCATGACCACATAACATGTAACAATGTGCCCGGTTCTCCGTCACATCTCCAGCATTTGTTGGGATATGAAGGGTTGAGCTTGTTTAAAATAGCTGGGGTTCTGTACCAACGTGTTAGGGTCTTGTAATTGTTTTCCTGGATGGAAACATTTAGAGAGCCTTTGTGAGCAATCGTGAATATACATTCCCATTTGCTTTCAGATAGCTCTGATTGTGTTTCTCTTTCCCATGTCCTGAGTGCTTTCCTTTCTTATGGGGAGGTACCTGTAAATAGCATGGTATAGATACAGGAAATTAAGTGTTGTTGGGGGGTAGATTTGGAGCATAGGTGCTCAAATGGGGTAAGTGGCCGTGTAATGGAAGAGTCGCAATTGATCTCTTTTAAGAAGTGGCGAATTTGAAAGTAGGTCCAGGATGGGAGAGGGTCGTTGGTGGGGGTGGGCGTTAGCTCGAGGCGATCTAGGAGAGAGCCATCGAGGAAAAATTGATGTGCTAAAATGTCTGGGTGTTGCCACTGATTTGATAGGAATTGTGCGGACATACCAGGGAGGAAGGCAGGGTTGAGTCTTATAGGAGTTAAGGGCCCCGGAGTGGATGAGATGTGTAGCTTTTGACAAATTTCTCTGAAACAGCGGAGTGTAGGGTCAATAAGGGGGTGTTTCCTAAGAGTGGGGGGGGTATGTTTAGGTGACAACCAGGGTGTTGAGCATAGTGGGGAGGAGAAAAATAGGATTTTTTAAAACAGCTTACCTGTAAAATCCTTTTCTTTCGAAGGACATCACGGGACACAGAGCCACAGTAATTACTGATGGGTTATATAGGTATCACTGGTGATTGGACACTGGCACACCCTATCAGGAAGTTCAACCCCCTATATAATCCCTCCCCCTTGCAGGGATACCTCAGTTTTGTAGCCAAGCAATATAGTGTATTAGAAGAGGGGTGGGACCTCTGTGTCCCGTGATGTCCTTCGAAAGAAAAGGATTTTACAGGTAAGCTGTTTTAAAAAATCCTATTTTCTTTCTCGAACATCACGGGACACAGAGCCACAGTAATTACTGATGGGATGTCCCAGAGCAATGCTACCTGAGGGGGGGGAACCACGACCAAGTAGGGTGCAATCAGACCTGAGGACCCTGTACCGCTGCCTGCAGCACACTACGCCCAAAGGCGATATCCTCATGCCTTCTCACATCCACCTGATAGAATCTGGTGAATGTATGAACTGAAGACCAGGTTGCGGCCTTGCAGATTTGAGCCATAGAGGCCCGGTGATGCACTGCCCAAGAAGCACCAATAGCCCTTGTGGAATGTGCCCCGATCTGAAACGGAGGAATCTTCTGTTTCAAACCGTAAGCTTGAATGATCAACTGTCGAATCCATTTAGAAATGGTAGCTTTTGACGCTGCCTGTCCTCTATTGGGACCCTCTGGCAGCACAAACAAAACATCCGTCTTGCGGATCTGAGTAGTTGCCCCTAGATAGGCCTTAACTGCTCTTACTACATCCAACGAATGTAGAGATCTCTCTTCCGGAGAACAGGGATCTGGAAAAAAGGAAGGTAGAACAATGTCTTGGTTTAAATGAAAATCAGAAACCACCTTCGGTAAAAAACTAGGATGAGGGCGTAGTACCACTCTATCCTTGTGTATAATCAAATAAGGCTCCTTACAGGAAAGAGCTGCTAATTCTGATACTCTTCTAGCAGAAGAGATGGCCACCAGAAAAATTAATTTCCTTGTCAACAAGACCAAAGGAATCTGACTTATTGGTTCAAAAGGCCGTTTCTGTAACACAGCCAGGACCAAATTCAAGTCCCAGGGGTTTAGGGGCGCTTTAACCGGAGGATTAAGACGCATCACCCCCTGCATAAAGTTTCGGACCAAAGAATGCGAAGCAAATGGCCGCTGAAATAATACTGATAAAGCAGAGACCTGGCCCTTGATGGTACTCAAGGCCAGCTTCATCTCTAATCCCATCTGTAGAAAATCAAGGATTCTACCTATGACATATTTCCTGGGATGCCAACCTCTGGATTCACACCAGGTTATATAAGCTTTCCAGACTCTATGATAAATCATCCTGGAAGCTGGCTTCCTTGCATTAATCAAGGTAGATATGACAGGACCTGAGAGCCCACGACTCTTCAGAACGTGGGTCTCAATAGCCAAACTGTCAAATTTAGCGTTTGTAAGGCAGGATGGAACACTGGACCTTGAAATAACAGGTCTGGGCGTTCCGGTAGTGTCCACGGGGAACCTACCGTCATCCTTACTATTTCTGCATACCAAGTCCTTCTGGGCCAAGCGGGGGCCACCAGAAGTACCGACTTCCTTTCCTGCCTGATCCTGCGAAGGAGTCGTGGTAGTAGCAGAATAGGCGGGAATGCGTAAATCAGTGAGAACCGATGCCACGGAATCACCAACGCATCCGTCCCGCATGCAAGAGGATCTTTTGTCCTTGCCACAAATCTGTCTATCTTTTTGTTGAATTGGGATGCAAAGAGATCTACATCTGGAACCCCCCATCTTTGGCATATGGCCCAAAAGACGTCGGGATGCAGAGACCATTCCCCTGGAAGTAACTGCTGGCGACTTAGATAGTCCGCCTGCCAATTCTCTATTCCCGGGATGAAAACTGCCGATATGCATGGCACATGCATCTCTGCCCAGACTAAGATCTGGTTCACCTCTTTTTGAGCAGCTCGGCTCCGGGTGCCTCCCTGATGATTGACATAAGCCACTGCTGTGGCATTGTCGGACTGGATCCTGACCGGACAACCCTGTAGCCTGATAGTCCAGGCTTTTAGAGCTAGATGTATCGCCCGGATCTCCAGAATGTTGATGGGTAAGGTCCTCTCTGTCTTGGACCATACTCCTTGGACCGCAGCCTGTTCCAGAACTGCTCCCCAACCTGACAGACTGGCATCTGTTGTTACCACCGTCCAGGTAACCGGTAGAAAGGATTTCCCCTTCTGCAGGTTTTCGGGTATGAGCCACCAATTGAGGCTGTGACGCACCGCATGCGACAGGTGCATCGGAAAGTCTAATGCCTGAACCTTCTTGTTCCAGGTCGACAGAATACTGTGTTGCAGCATTCTTGAGTGAAACTGAGCATAGGGAACTGCTTCGAATGAAGACACCATCTTCCCTAGTAGCCTCATACAAAGGCGGACTGAGGGACCCTTCTTGGTCCTTACTGTCAGAATCAGCTCTCTCAAAGCAGTGATCTTTGCCTGGGGTAGAAATATTTTCTCCTGGCTTGTATGTATAATCAGACCTAAATATTCCAGTCTTCTTACTGGTTTTAGGAAAGACTTTTCTAAGTTGAGGATCCAACCCAGGTGTTCTAGATACCTGACCGTGGTCCTCAAGTTTCCATTCAAAGAGGCTACCGACCGGTCTATCAAGAGCAGGTCGTCTAGGTATGCTATGACAGCTATACCCTGAGCCCTTAATCTGGCCAGAGGAGGAGCCAAGATCTTTGTGAACACTCGAGGTGCAGTGGCTATCCCAAAGGGCAGAGCCATAAACTGGAAATGGCGCCCTCCTACCTCGAAGCGCAGAAACTTCTGATGAGCAGGAAAAATGGGCACATGCAGATATGCATCTCTGATGTCTATTGATGCCAGAAATTCTCCTCCCTGCAGGGTGGGAACTACTGTTCGAATTGATTCCATGCGGAAGGATTAAATCCTTAGGAATCGGTTCAGATCCCTTAAGTCCAAAATGGGCCTGACATCCCCATTTGGCTTTTGGACCGTAAAAAGGTTGGAATAGAAGCCCAATCCCTGGTCCTTTGCGGGAACTATCATAATGACCTCCTGCGACAAAAGTCGCTCTAACGCTAGAAGGAGCGACTGCTTCTTCTCTGGGTCTCTGGGAACATTTGATCTGAGGAACCGAGGAGAAGGGAATTCCTGAAACTCCAGCTTGTACCCTAAGGTTACCGTGGAGACTACCCATCTGTCCTAGAAGTCCTCCTGCCAGAGCTCTGAGAATTGTCGCAGTCTTCCCCCCACTCGAGTGAGCGGGGGCGCCCCCTCATGCAGAGGTCTTAGTGTTTTGCCTAGTAGGCTTCTTTCCCCAGGACTTCTTTTGTCCCTGGGGTTGACTCTTGTCTCTGGACCCCGATGGAGGCGGCCGTCGAGACTGCCTGGAGGCTGAAGCCCCCGGCGCTGGGGAAAGAGTCCGTTTGAAAGAGGGACGCTTACTCTTCTTCTTGACAGGTAAGAGAGTGCTTTTCCCACAAGAGATTCTCTTGATATAGTTATCCAAGTCCTCTCCAAACAACCTTGCACCACGAAATGGAAACCCAGCCAGTAGCTTCTTACATGGTGCTTCGGCTGACCAATTTTTCAACCATAGGATTCTACGTATATGCACCAACCCCAGTGAAAGACGGGAGGTTTGCACGATAGAATCTCTACAAAGCATAAGGCCGCTGGAAGGTTAGCAAACCCCTGGGCCTGCTGTTCAGGTAATACTTTGATGACCTGCTTAACATGGTCTCTTAAGTATTGACAGACTCCAATCGCTGCTATTGCAGGTTGGGCCACTGATCCTGCTAAGGAGAAAACATCCTTCAATAGGGATTCCATCCTTTTATCTACAGGATCCCTGAGCATCTGAGCATTGTCTACAGGACAAGTCAGGCTATTATTTATGGAGGAAATGGCGGCATCAATAGCTGGTATTCCCCACATTTTAATAAACCTTTCTTCCATCGGATAAAGTGTTGAAAACTTTCTCGGCGGAAAAAAACGTTTGTCTGGGTGATCCCACTCAGAATAAATAAGCTTTTCAAGTAAAGTATGAACAGGAAAAGCATGTGCTGCTTGGAAAGGTTTCAGTGACCCCAAAGCAGAAGAGGATTCTTTAGCAGTTTCAGGTATGGGCAACTTAAATGTGGAGCGGACCAATCCAGTGAGGATCTGCACTAAGACTTTCTCCTCTTGGGAAGTCGCAGAGGGTCCCTCTCCACCTGAATCCTCCGAAGAGGAATCATCCATCCCATCCCGATCCTCTGAAAGGGATTCATCTCCTTTATCCCAGAGCTCCTCTGTCTGAGGGTCTTGGGGAACAGAGGAAAGCCTAGTGCGTTTTCTTCCACTGAGTGAAGACGTAATCACGGCCATTAATCTTTCCTCTAGACCATTAATGGTTGAGGAAAAAACCTCTTGTGTAATATATACAGGGGCTGAAGTGCCAGAAGCAGGTGTAGCCCCTGACCCCGATGGCTCTCACTGGCTAGCCGTCCCTGGCCCATCTTTAGGGGGGAAGGATGCTGCCGACAGGGGGCCCTCAGAACCTGAACGAGATCCCCTAGTGTCTCTGGTTCCTGGGGTGCTTGAACCTCTTCTACCCATAGTGCAAAGCAACAAGGTGTGAGGTATACAAATGAACACTGTCCGCTGAGCGATGTAGTCTGGCTAAAAGCCTTGCTACCCAATGCTCAGTCTGGTGTTACTTCAGTAAATGCTGCCTAGGAGAATGCCTGTGTCCCACCTTACATGCGACCGTCAGCTCTGTGTCTCTCAGAAGGCTGAGTGCACCTGTACAGAGTGCCTTTAATAGCCTGCAGCTGGCCTGAGTGGGAGTCTAAACACTCTGTGCTGACATCCCGCCCCCTCCTCTACCGCCCCCCCCCTCGAGTTTTGAAAAAAACGAGCGCTTCCCGCACTGCCGACTCTCCTGTCATGCTCTGGAGAAAAGGCTGGGGATGGGGGGGGGGAAGGAGGGAGACTGGTAACAAGATTTGCCTGAACGGCTATCTTCAGAGATGGTGGCCATTAGGCCACAGAGCCCGGGTGGTATAACCACTTTCTAGACCCCTGTGGCCCCTCTCTAGCCTGGGGGGGGAACATTCAAACATGAGAAATCCCCCCATCCACCTTACCTGCTTGCAGCCTGCTTGATATGCTGGGACATACACAGCGATTACAACACCTGAGACAGACATTCAGCATGTGTAGGTTTGTGCTCTTGGCAGCCCCCGGTGGTCACAATAGGCATAGCATGCATTTACCTTAAAGGAGAAAAGCCACTAGAACTCAAAAATTCTGTGGAATCTCCTCTTACCTTATCCAGCCGCAGGGTGCCGTTTACACAGACCCAATCTTCACCTCTCACGGTGGGCTCCGTTTGAAAAAACCGTCAGAGACTGGGGCCCCCATCAGTAGGGGGATCCAACAGTTCTGGGACCGTAAAGCACCTCGCCAGAAATTAGGAAGTTTAAAGCCATTTTCTGATCTGCGGGGTCCAGCTCTCTAAAAAGAGAAGCATTACGGGTAAAACCTCGTTTCTTCGGACACGAGGCCCGGGTACCATTCAATTCGGCCATGAAAAGACACTTTGAATGGATCCGGTTCGCCTGGCTTGCCCCAGTATAGGATCTTAGGATATTCCCTTTGGAGCTCAGCACAGGACATCTTTACACGTCCATCACCTAAGACACTGGCGTAAAAACTGAGGTATCCCTGCAAGGGGGAGGGATTATATAGGGGGTTGAACTTCCTGATAGGGTGTGCCAGTGTCCAATCACCAGTGATACCTATATAACCCATCAGTAATTACTGTGGCTCTGTGTCCCGTGATGTTCGAGAAAGAAAATGAATTTTCCAGTCTAACCCAGTCTTTGCATTGGTTGTGTAGTGACCAATCTACAATTCTGGTAAGATGGCAGGCCCAGTAGTATTTATTAAGATCGGGAAAACCGATGCCCCCTTTTGTTTTTGGTCGTGTTAGAAGATCACATGCAATTCTCGGTTGTTTTTGCTACCATAAAAATTCTGTGCATATCCTCTTATAAGATAGGAAGAAGGAAGGGGGAAGTTTAATGGGGATAGTTTGTAATATGTATAGAATACGGGGAAGGATATTCATTTTAACAATTGCCGCTCGGCCAAACCAGGAGAACTGTGGTTGGTTCCATTTTTTGAGGTCATCGGATATGGTTTTGAGAATGGGGAGATAATTTTTGGCGAAGAGGTCTGAGAGGTTCGCTGTAAGGTAGATCCCTAGGTATTTGATTGCATCGTGTCGCCATTGGAAGGGGAAGTCAGTTTCACACTGTGTAACCGTCTCTTGTGGGATGGTGACATTGAGGGCGAGGGATTTGGTGAAGTTAATTTTGAAATTGGAGAGGTGTTGAAAGAGTTTGAAGTCTTTCAGTAAATTTGGGATTGAGCTATGGGGTTCACTAAGGGAAAGTAAAATGTCGTCAGCAAAGGCTGCTAACTTATAGGTGTGGCCTTCTACGGTTATGCATTTAATATTTTCGTTTTTCCTGAGACAATTCAAGAGTGGTTCTAGGGTCAGAACAAAAAGGATGGGGGAGAGTGGACATCCTTGCCTCATCCCATTATTTATGGAGAAGGTGTCTGACAGATGGCCATTAATTCGAACCCTAGCAGTTGGAGACGTGTATAGGGACATGATTGAGTTAAACATGTGGTTTTGAAGTCCTATGTGTCTCAGTACTGCTCCCATGTAGTCCCAGGCCAATCTGTCAAACGCCTTCTCTGCGTCTAACGATAGGAAGAAACCTTTATGCTTGTTGGCTGTGATCCAGTGGTGGAGGTATAAGGCTTTAATGGTGTTATCTCTTGCCTCTCGCCCTGGAATAAAGCCGACTTGGTCTTTTTCTATCAAAGATGGTAGAAGAGGAAGCAAACGATTGGCAAGGATTTTGGCAAAGAGTTTTATGTCGACATTTAGTAGGGAAATCGGCCTGTAGTTAGTAACTAGTGTTGTGTCTTTTCCCTCTTTTGGTATAACTGTAATGTGTGCTTCAAGAAGTCTGTGGAAGGGGAACATGGAGGAGGAAAGGGAGTTAAAGGCCTTAAGGAAGGGGCCAGTGAGTACTTCTGTGAATGTTTTAAAATAAGCGGCTGTGAATCCGTCTGGGCCGGGGCTTTTTCCTGTTTTTATTTGTTTGATCGCATATTTTAGTTCATCTTCCGAAATGGGATTTTCTAATTGGCGGGCATCCTCTCTGTCGATGGGTTTAGGGCAGTGTTCTTTTAAAAATTTCTTGATAAGGGAGTGTCTAGTGTTGTTTGTAGTGGGATCGTCTGATTGTGGATTGAGGTTGTACAGAGTGGAATAGTATGACTCAAATTGGGAAGCTATACCTGGGGCCATGACTTTAGACCTTGCTTGGGAATCATTGATAGTATGTATGTTGGTGCGGGATTTTTTCGTTTGGATGGCTCTGGCAAGGTATTTACCGCTTTTTTTCCCGAATTCATAAAATAGTTTCTGTTGTAGAATAAATTTACGTTTTGTTTTGTGGGATAACTCAACAAGTAGGAGTTCTCTGATTTGTGTGAGGTCCTGGTATGTTTGTTGAGCTTGTGTTTGTTTGTGAGCTAGCTCTAGGGTTTTGATCTTGTGAATCAGGTTTGTGATTTTGGCTTGGTGAGCCTTTTTCCCCGAAATCTTTAGGGCAATGAGTTTCCCCCTTAGGACGCATTTGTGGGCCTGCCATTGTGTCAGTGGGGCTGTTTCGCCATTTTAGTTGTCTAGAAAGAAATTTTGTATGACTTGCCTAATGTCATTGCAGTCCTCTTCCGAAGTCAAAAGAGTTGAGTCTAAGCGCCAAATTTTGGAGACGGTATGGTGGTCTGGGAAGGTTACTGTCATTGTGATTGGGTGATGGTCAGATAAGAGCATTGGTTCGATGGTTCGATTGTCGCCTGGGAAAGGAAATGAAGGTCTGCCTGGGAAAGGAAGAGGTAGTCTAACCTGGAATATTTGTTACGTATAGTCCTTTTCATTTGGATGGAGAGTACGCCAGGTGTCATGTAAAAATAGCTCTTGAAGTTGCAGTTTTATAATAGTGGGTGTAATGCAACATTGAAGTCCCCTCCAACAACGGTTAGCCCCATTGAAAAACCCGTCAGGAGTTGGGAGATCTCCCTAAAAAAGCTAGAGTGTGCAGAGTTGGGGCTGTAGATATTGGCCAGAGTTACAGGTCGGCCTTGAATTTTGCCTTTTAAAAAGATGTATCTGCCTTCCTTATCAATAAGCAAATCAGTGAGTTCCCATTTCAGGTTTTTGGAGATCAGAATTGAAACTCCTTTAGTTTTGGCTTGTGGGTTAGTAGAATGATAGGAAATTGGGAACCAGTAGTTTGAAAGTTTGGGGATCTTGTCTGAGCGGAAATGAGTTTCTTGTAGGAAAACAATGTTGGTTTTTAGTTTGTGCATCTGAGAGAGAACTTGGCTGCGTTTCTCCAGGATATTGAGCCCTGTTGCATGTAGGGATGTAACTTTCAGCGTGGTATGTTTAGCGGTAAGATTCATGTGTGACATTTTTTTTTTTTTTGGGTGGGGGTGAAGCTTAAAATAAGTGTGAGAGTCTCTGAAGTTTTTGTCTATGTACACCCCTAGGCGTGGTAAATGACAAGTTGTAAAGAAATTGGTATCCTGGGGGGAGATGTTGAGATGTCGATATTAGGGTGGCAGAGACCGAGGAGTAGGTGAGGGGGGGTAGGGAAAAGGATCAGGGGAGGAAGAGAAAAAGTAGGGAGGGTACGGGTGGGTAGGAAAGAAGGAGGGAGTGGCAGTGGCGGGGGGTAGAGAGGGTGCAGAGGAAGAAGAAGAAAAAAAAAAAAAAGAGAGGGGGTGGGGGGTTTCTGGAGGTAAGGAAGGGTTCAAAAGCCTCTCTTATGAGGTGTTACGTGGTCCGGTAGGAGTCAACGGGAAAAAATGGGTTCCCGTTGTGTGGAGAGGTGAAAGGTGCCAGTATGGAAGGAGTTGGATGGTATGAAAAATCCTCTGGTCCCCAGAGGAATGTGAATCGAAGAGGTAAGAGAGGGGGCCAGTGGGAAATAACAGTGTAAAGACTATGGTTCAGCCGAGGGAGAGCCTAATCTCCACATGTGGTAGAGTCATGGAACCGATTACCAAGTGAGGTCATTTGGGGGAGGTCCGACGAGGTTCTTCTGTTTAGCTGCTTATGAAAAACATAATTAATGAGAATGAAATATGAAAAATAAAAGGAAACATTATAGGTAACTAAGCAGACACTCAAATTAGACCGGTTAATCAATCATTACCTATGTCCAACAGAAGTGTGAGATGTGGTAATCTCAAACAGAAATCATGAACAATGAACAATCTGAAGAAGTGTCCCCTTTCAAGCTTCTCAGCTTACCCGGGGGATTTGTCTCAACTGGAGACCCTGGTTTAAATTTGTGTGTCCTCAGGGGTAGAGAATGGGCAGATTCACACAGAAAATGCATCTACTGGAGAAGCTATTATTTAAATGTTAGCCATTGAATGGCAGCTTAATTTTTGTCCTGACCATAAGGCCTGTTCCCCTCTGTTGGCTGACAGAGAGGGTGAGGGGGTGCAAATGCGTATAGAGATAATCTCTTTGTGAGAATGATACGATGTCTGGGGTTGGGTAATGATGGAGGGGGGGGTAATAAAAAAGGGTCAATCTCATGTTCTGTGTGAAGTCGCCCCTCCGGAGTGGGGTTCGGTCATACATTTTACTACATTACTGATCAGTCCTTTAGTAGAGACCTGTTGACTAACATAAGAGGGCCTTGTCTTACGTAAACCCAGTTCGTGTTTCATTATATGGAGTAATATTCGTTCCAGGGGATTAAGTGGAAATTAGAAGGGCGTTGGGTGAAGGGGTGGAAGGAATAGGAAGTGGAGAGGAAATGTGAAGAGAGGAAACTGATTTGAGGACAATGTAATAGTCTTAGAGATTGTTCGTCTCATTGCAGGTGTTTATTATACTTGCGTGACAATGTTCAGGTTGGCGGTGGTCTTTTCTTGTTGTAGAGGTATTCGTTCGTTGCCTCCTCTTGAGGGGGAACAAGCGTCTTGATGGGTTCAAATTTCTTGGGTAGGCTCTGTACAGTGGAAAGATGAGGGGCTTGGCATCTGGATGTTTGGGAGCTTTGGGGTCAAGGTGAATGGCAACTGCCAAATTCAGGGTGAAGGGGAGACATTGGACTGGACACTTGCGATTTGAAGCATTTCCTCTCCGGTGTTGAGGTGTTGTGTGCAAGTCACTTCTTTGTGGTAACCCTGAGATTAGGTTGCTTAATGGATTATTTGCTGGGTCCCGGGTTTAAGGGCTGTAGGTGAGAAGTGAAAGTGGAGGAGATGGAGCATTAATCTGGGCCTCCATGTCGGGGTCTTCTGTGAGCAGGAGAAGCCGTGGGGCTATTGTTTACGGTGTTACCGTGTCCTTCGGACGCGTTGGATCTGGGCGAGTTGGATCTGCATCTTCTGTTATGGAATTCATCGCGAACTGGAATGGCATCCATTGAATTCGATCTTCTGAGATGAGGGGGTCTAAAAGATCTGTACCAGTCAGGTAGTTGTCAGGTAGTGACATGCCTACATATTATACAATGCCGCATTGCAATGTTAACAAGATCAGTTAGGCCACTTTTTTTTTTAAGTGCAATACATATATTCAGTCCTCAACCTGCTTTTGAGCATGTTGTAAAATGCTCAATAATGGTGAAGAAGAAATAATAGTGATTGCTATTACCCGCTTTTTAACTAGCCCATAAAAAAATGTTTCAATTGGGCAAAATACACAGATGATACTTACTAATTTGGCAAACCAAATACTGGACTCCTGGTAAACATAAACACACAAATGAAAGTTGTTCTGTTTTTAATAATACATCCTTCAAATTATTTTTTAATTGCTAACAGTGTAAGTATCTGATTTTGAGCAGCACAAAGAGCCAGTTAGCTATGTGGTGACAAGGAACAGACTGATAGGAGGAGAGCAGAGTTACAAAGAGAAGAGCTCATCAATATTCTGCTTCTCCTTTCACTGTCCAGTCTCAGACTGGGTGAGGAACAAAACCTATAGGAGTTGATCAACTGCAGCTGAGAAAAATCAGGTCTCCTTCCTTGCTAGACCAGGCTGTATTGTGTGGCAGAGCTCTATAAATCTCCGGACTGGGTGGTCTGAATTTCAAGGTGTATCAGCTCCTATGTACAAATTCCATTTGTGTAATTAGCTGTTTGTTTCAATTTCAGAATTAATTAATATTGCAGAAAAAATATTTGTTTCTCCTCAAAGAGAGCTTTTATACTGTAAACCAAATTTTCTTAGTAGTCAAGACATTTCATACAATGCAATGGTAAACTGTAAAATCTGAAGTTTCCCATTTCTTGAAGCAACAAAAATGTACATTATTATTATTATCAGGGGCAGCCCGTCCATTGTGGGCGCACGGGCGCCGCCTCCCTGTCCATGCCCCGCCGCCCTCCCTTTCAGGACGCCGGGCACACGAATTACAGCGGTGAGGTTTTTTTTTAAGCACCTGATTAGAGTCAGAGGCTCTAATAGGCTTCAAAATAGGGTGGGCGCGGGATGCAGAGCATTGCATCTGGAACCCACCCAGTTGTATTGCAACAACGAATGAATATTCGCTGTTGCAACACTGATCCTTCTCCCGGCTGGCAGGTCTGATACCCATTACCCGATTGGCTGAAAGGACAGGTGATCCTATTGGACACCTAGGAGGAAGGGAGGAGACGCATGGTGGAAACGAGGAGGAGGAGAACCGCTGGCCGATCCCTGGATGCCCGACCCCGCCACTACTTGGTGTCCCAATCCCTGCCGCTCCTCAGATGCCCGCTGATGACCGATGTCCCCCGCCTAGATGGGGTGAGTGCCGGTGGACCGACCGGCAGACAGCGGCAGGGGGGTGGTTGTTTGCCGCCCCCCCCAATATAATATTAAAAAAATTAATTATCATTAATATCATTTAGCATTTGTATAGCGTTAACAGTTCACACTTTACAATAGTAAATAGGAGACAGTATTGCTACAATAGAATTCAATACAAGAGAATAAGGAGGACCCTGCTCCTGGGGACTTACAATCTAAAGCAGGGGTAGGCAACCTTGAAGAGGCGGAGATCTACCTGAACAACATGGGAGAAGTCAAAGATCACCTGGCACAGTGTCGCCTCCTCACACCGGATTTAAACGTCTAATTGCTATACTACCGTGTCATAATCAGGTGCATTGCATGGTAATCATGGGTTTAAATCTGGTGGTGAGAAGGCAACATATCGCCTCCTCACCACCTGTCAAACACACTAGTATTGCTTTTCAGAGGAGCAGGACTGCCTGCTGCAGTTGTAAATGAGCCCTTAGCTGCATTCAGCAGCAGGACCTTTGAGGCTCGTTCACACGTAATGTTTGAAGGTGGTAAAACCCTGCAGTTTAAACCCAGTTTTACAGCCCCCAATCCCTACCCCCATTTGGTTTACACATGCTGCATCAGGAATTAGGCCCCCTGTTGCTTTTGGTGTGCAACCGCCTGCCAGTCGCTCTCTGCAAGTGCCCCTTGACTGCATGCTTCGGTGGGGTCCAAGGAATTAAAGCAGGTGAGGAGAAAGCAACATAACGCTGCTATTATGCCCAGTGTATTGCCTTACACTGACCTGAAGATCTGGAGATTGTTAGCCAGAATAAGAGGTAAAGTTGGTATCACGCCGCATGAGTCAGCACTACAGAGGAGGCATCAGCTTATGCGGCTCTTGCTCCCTACTACAGCTCCAACTTTACAAGTGGTCCCTCTGCATTGCACTTTGAGGCTCTGAAATGGTGGGTCAGCAAGCTGAGACCATGATCTACCAGTCACCTGTCCACGATCTACTGGTTGCTGACCCCCGATCTAAAGGATTAGATAATATGCTCAGAAGAAGCTGTTTAAAATCGTAGGTCATTTTCTAAATTAAAATAAATAAACAAAAAAATTAAAGTGTTTGTTACCCCAGCACTTCATATTCCTAAATTTTGCCTGCTGTACCATGTACTTGTATGAGAAAGTATCCTGTTCTCCTTGTATTGCTTCCTTTATGTGAAATCCCTGGTTATCCTGTCAGTCCCTCTGCTTTCCTATTAAAAACTGACCACACTAAGAAGGAGAACACACCGTGATCAGTTCTCTAGCTATGCTAGAAACTCAGCCTGCTCTCTTCCAATGATCAGACTTGTCAAGCACAGCAATTCACTGGGAAGCTCAGTGTTCTGCTGCTTCTCTTTCCCCAGCTCTTATGTATCTGAGAACAGAGGGAATGTGATCACTTATTAAAAAAAAGGGAAAAAAGGTATTTATAATGTTTTATATAGCTATACAAAAATGTTTTTGCCTTTCATTTCTATTTTAAACTGAATGTGTTGTTTTACAAAGTGATCATTTGCAATCACTTTAATAACGATGTCATTTCTTACCTGCTCTTTGCAATGGTTTTGCACAGAGCATCCCCAATCCTCCTCTTCTCTGGTCCTCCACCAGTGCTCCTGGCTCCTCCCCCCATCCAGTGCCCCCGTAGCAAACCACTTGCTACAGGGGTACTCATGCAGGCTTGCTCCCAAGCCGGCTGTGTGTGTCTGTGGACACACAGACCATGGCTCGCCCCGAATCCTTCCTCATTGGCTGTGACTGACAACATCGGAAAAACAATGCCTGTCACTATTGACTCTGAGCGCATGAGGTGGGAGAGCTGAGAGAGCCTCTAATCTCTTGCACATCGCTGGATTGAGGTCGGGCTCAGGTAAGTATCGGTAGGGGGTTGGGGGGGGGGAGCTGCGCTCAGAAGTTTATTTACCCTAATGCAGAGAATGCACTAAGGTAAAAACTTTCACCTTTAGAACCACTTTAACACCTTCCTACCTGGCCTATAGCAGATTAATGACTGGATGGGCCTTTCGTCCTTCGGAGTGGACGTCATATGACATCTTCCCAGAAGGTGCGGTTTGTCATTGGCTGTTTCTGATGGATGACTGATTAGTGTACCGGCTCGCTGCCGGTACCATGTGACCACTGTGACCAATCACAGCAGATCGTATGACAATTGTAAACAATGGATGGCTTCCTTTCATGACATCCATTGTGTAAAATTGTGTTGCCAGCTGTGATTTGTCAATGCGATCACATTGTACAGACAGAGCCAATCACTGTCCATCTGTACTATGTGATTGGCTCTGGCCAATCACAGCTAATCACCACAAAACTGAATGAATCGATTTCATTAAGTAAAGTGATTGCTTATAGCAATGAAATTCACAGCTATAAGCAAACATAATTAGTAAAAAAACTAAACAAATTCCTGATCACTTTCCCAGAGTGGTACAATGTTACTATGGTAACATTATATTGCTATGATCACAATGTGTTAAAAAAAAAATAATAATGTAATTAATAAAAAAAAAATATTGTAAAATGTAAATTAATAAAACATTTTTTTTTCATACTGTCACTAGTCAGTGTCCCTGATCACCGCCACACCAGTTATATGATTTGATTTGATATAGGATTTGTACTGCGCCAAATGCGCTCCAATGACACTGTACTGCACTTGTGACAGTATGTAAAAAATAAATTGTAAAATTAATTTTACAAAAACATTTAAAAAACTTGCCATCCCTTTTACTAAATACCTTGGACTGTCCACTTTCCAAAAAGGGGTAATTTTGGTGATATTGGTACTGTGCTGATATTTTTGGGCCTCAAGAAATGAGATCCATCAGTACATCAGGATTGATCAATTTTCAGATATATACCATAGTTTTTGGACTATAACTTTACTACAGACTAAATAGTATACACTAATTTGGGTTATTTGCTCTGGTCCACAGTGCGTGAACAGAGGTGAAAGGAGAAGTGGTTAACCTCCCCCCATCATATGACACCATTCATGCCTGGCAATTGGCCACAGAGGAACCTCGGGCTATATCATGAGAAGAAGAAAAGGCAATGACACTGTATACAGACCACCATGTCAGAAGAAAGTTTTGTACACACCCAACATCTTCAATCCGTGTACAGAGAGTGAACACACTACACTTAAGCATTTGTGATTTAGGAGACATGTTAGGCTGTATAGAGAGGGTGGGCCCATAATTCATCTATTCCTTAATCTCTATACATCAGCTGAGGGCCAACGAGTGTTCACTGACCAGGGGCTCATTTGGAGGTGATATACTGGGAAAAGGTTATTTACAATCACAGTATTAACCACTTGCCTACGAGGCACTAACACCCCCTTCCTGCCCAAGCCATTTTTCAGCTTTCAGCACTGTCACACTTTGAATGACAATTGCGCGGTAATGCTACACTGTACCCAAACACATTTTTTATCATTTTCTTCACACAAATAGAGCTTTCTTTTGGTGGTATTTAATTAATTTACAAAAAAAAAAAACGGTTTTCACTTTTTTCTGTCAGTAAATTTTGTAACTAAGTAATTTTTTGCCTTCATTGATGTGCGCTGATGAGGCGGTACTGATAGGCTGAACTGGTGAGCATTGATGAGGTGGCACTTATGTTCATTGATGAGGCGGCACTTATGGGCACTGATGAGGAGGCACTAATATGCCGCACTTATGGGCACTGATAGGTGGCACTGATATGTGGCACTGATGAGCACTGTTAGGCAGCACTGATGGGCACTGTTAGGCGGCACTGGTGGGCACTGATAGGCAGCATTGGTGGGCACTAATAGGTGGCATGGATAGGCGGTACTGATTGGCATTAATGGGTGGCACTGATGGGCGACACTGATGGGCATCGATTGACAGCAGTGATGGGCATTGATGGGCAGCACTGATAGGCAGCACTGATTGCCAGCACTGACTGGCATCGCTAATGGGCACTGACTGGTGGCACTTGTGGGCTGTGGTGGGCACTGCTTGCTGGCATTGGTGGGCAATGGTGGGCACTGTATGGTGACACTATTTTTGACTATTGTAATCAGGGCACTGATGATCAGTGCCCTGATTACATTCCTAAATGTCTCCGTGCGTGGAGATGGCGCTGATCGGCTCTCCTCGCCACACACCCTGTCAGTGTGAGGCGAGGCGCGCCGATTACCGGCACTTCCATGTTTACATGTGACCGGCTGTGATTGGACACAGCCGATCACATGTTTAAAGGGCCACAGACGTGGCTCTTTCCACAAATCGGGGTCGCGCCGTGCCCTAGCAACACGGCATGGTCACGATCGCCGTGCTGTGCGCCCCCGCAGACACGTGAGAGCGGCCCTTCTGGGACGCCGTCCCAGAACAAGAGGCGCACCACCCCGCCGTCATTTGACAATGGGCGGGCAGCAACCACTTTGCACAGAACTTGCCATTCACCAGATGAAGTGTCACTCAAAGAATATGCAGTGACTTGAAAAAGTATTCATACCCCTTGAAATTTTCCACATTTTGTAATGTTACAACCAAAAACATAAATTTATTTTATTGGGATTTTATGTAATAGACCAACACAAAGTGGCACATAATTGTGAAGTGGAAGGAAAATGATAAATGGTTTTCAAAATTTTTTACAAATAAATGTCTGTGTGCATTTGTATTCATGCCCCTTTCAGTCAATACTTTGTAGAACCACCTTTCACTGCAATTACAGCTGCACGTCTTTTTGGGTATGTCTCTACCAGCTTTGCACAGCTCTTCTTTGCAAAATAGCTCAAGCTCTGTCAGATTGGATGGAGGGTGTCTGTGAACAGCAATTTTCAAGTCTTGCCACATATTCTCAATTCTCAATTGGATTTAGGTCTGGACTTTGACTGGGCCATTCTAACACATGAATATGCTTTGATCTAAACCATTCCTTTGTAGCTCTGGCTGTATGTTTCAACTCTGTCCCTGCTGAAGAAAAGCATCCCAAGGACATGATGCTGCCACCAGCATGTTTCACAGTGGGTATGGTGTATGGTGTTCAGGGTGATGTGCCGTGTTAGTTTTACGCCACACATAGCGTTTTGCTTTTAGGCCAAACATTTCAATTTTGGCCTCATCTGACCAGAGCACCTTCTTCCACATGTTTGCTGGGTCCCCCACATGGCTTCTCGCAAACTGCAAACAGGACTTCTTATGGCTTTCTTTCAACAATGGCTTTCTTGTTGCCACTCTTCCATAAAGGCCAGATTTGTGGAGTGCACAACTAATAGTTGTCCTGTGGACAGATTCTCCCACCTGAGCTGTGGATCTCTGCAGCTCCTCCAGAGTTACTGCTTCTCTGATTAATGCTCTCCTTGCCTGACCTGTCAGTTTAGGTGGACCGCCATATCTTGGTAGGTTTGCAGTTGTGCCATACTCTTTCCATTTTCGGATGATGGATTGAACAGTGCTCTGTGAGATGTTGTTGGGATATTTTTTTACAGGGCTTTCTTTCTCAGAGAATGGGTGCAGGAACTCCTCCCTTCCAAGTCACCCCTTGACTCCGCCCCCTACCCACCTCCGAGCACAATTCCTTTGTTCCACACCTTACCCACCTTCCAGTACCACCCCTTTTAAAGAATAGAGAACCAAGTAACGTTTTGTAGTTCTAAGTATTTTGTATGGAATGTGTTAATGATAACAAGAATGGCAGTACAAAAGTAATCTAGCAACAATGGATACCCTAGCGACAATAGATCCACCCCAGCAGTAATGGACTCTCAACAGCCAGCATCAATAGATCCTCCAACAGCCAGCAACATTAGACCCCTACCTCAACAGTAGATCCCTCCTAGCAATGATTGACTCCCTGTAACATAATACCCACCCTGAGCAACAATAGATCCTTCACCAGAAACAATAGACCTCCCCAGCAACAATAGACACCCCTGCAAAAATAGATTCCCTCCAGAAACTATAGATTCCCCAGCAGCCAGCATCAATAGACCTTCCCTCAACAGTAGATCCCTCCCAGTAACGACATACCCCCAACAACATAAGATCCACTCCAGCCACAATAGATCTCCCCTTCCTCTGCCAAAACCGATCTGGTCAGCATCAATAGACCCTCCAGCACACCCCAGCACCCCTTGCCACTACAAACATTCAGTTCAGGAGTTGCCAGAACTGCGTTCCCCCGCGTTCCTGCTGAAAAAAAGCCCTGTTTTTTTTATAACCTGACCCTGCTTTAGACTTCTCCACAACACAACTTTATCCCTGACCTGTCTTGTGTTTTCCTTTTCTTTCAAGATGCTGTTTGTTCACTAAGGTTCTCTAACAAACCTCAGAGGGCTTCACAGAAGAGCTGTATTTATACTGAGATTAAATTACACACAGGTGGACTCTATTTACTAATTGGGTGACTTCTGAAGGAAATTGGTTCCACTAGATTTTAGTTAGGGGTATCAGAGTAAAGGGGGCTGAATACAAATACACGCCACACTTTTCAGATATTTTTGTTTGTAAAAAATTTGGAAAATGTATTTATCAACTTCCTTCTATTTCACAGTTATGTGCCACTTTGTGCTGGTCTATCACATAAAATCCTACTAAAATACATTTATGTTTTTTGTTGTAACATGACAAAATGTTGAAAATTTCAAGGGGTATGAATACTTTTTCAAGGCACTGTGTATGGAGTATGGAGAAAATCTGTAAAAGAGTTAAGAGTACAGGTGCAGATTTGAGGGTTAAAATTTTATTGAGCAATTTGATATACAGAAAAGTTTAAAGCTCTGCCTCTCACTTTGACACCTAACTAATTGAAAAAGAATGGAATAACAAGATCAAAGGAGAATTGCTTGTTCCTCTAATTAGTGGAAAGTAAAATCCCTTTTGTATTCTTGGGGTGGGTATAAATCTGAAACTTGATTTCAAAACTCGGGCAGATTTAATTGACTGATGTATACAATGCCTGTACCTAAGAGCTGCTTTTACTTTCACATTATGCCCATTAAAATGGGAAAAAAAAATCTGCTCTCTGAACGAAATTCTCCAGTGCAGAGATCATAGCGTTCATTTTTCACCATCTTTCTGAACTACAAATCAATTGCATTGCGATAATCCAGGTAATGAGGTCCAGTAGAACATGTGAACCATTATGATTATACAAAATAGGTCAGGTTGGGGCCAAAATGCATGTGTTAATTATCTCACTGTTTACTGATTTAATGCTTTACTTGCCCAACCAGAAAGCTCTCCTGGTGGTTGGCAGAAGCACACAGCTAAAAACCACCGAGATCTTGGAGGGGATGATAAGGGACTATATACAAGATTTTAGTAACGAGAACAGTATCATTAGCAGTAATCAGCATGGATTCATGAAGAATCGTTCTTGCCAATCCAATCTATTAACCTTCTATGAGGGGATGAGTTGCCATCTAGATAAAGGAAGGCCAGTAGACGTGGTGTATCTGGATATTGCAAAAGCATTTGACCCCATAAACGTTTACTGTACAAAATAAGGTCCGTTGTCATGGACCATAGGGTGAGTACATGGATTGAAAACTGTCTACAAGGGCGAGTTCAGAGGGTGGTGATAAATGGGGAGTACTCGGAATGGTCAGAGGTGGGTAGTGGGGTCCCCCAGGGTTCTGTGCTGGTACCAATGCTATTTATTTTGTTCATAACCGACCCAGAGGATGGGGTAAATAGTTCAATCTCTGTATTTGCGGACGATACTAAGCCAAGCAGGGCAATAACTTCTCCGCAGGTTGTGGAAACCTTGAAAAAAGATCTGAACAAATTAATGGGGTGGGCAACTACATGGCAAATGAGGTTTAATGTAGAAAAATGTAAAATAATGCATTTGGGTGGCAAAAATATGAATGCAATCTATACACGGGGGGGAGAACCTCTGGGGGAATCTAGGATGGAAAAGGACCTGGGGGTCCTAGTAGATGATAGGCTCAGCAATGATATGCAATGCCAAGCTGCTGCTAACAAAGCAAACAGAATATTGGCATGTATTGAAAAGGGATCAACTCCAGAGATAAAACAATAATTCTCCCGCTCTACAAGACTCTGGTGCAGCGGTACCTGGAATATGCTGTCCAGTTCTGTGCACCAGTCCTCAGGAAGGATGTACTGGAAATGGAACGAGTACAAAGAAGGGAAACTAAGCTAATAAAGGGTCTGGAGGATATTAGTTATGAGGAAAGGTTGTGAGCACTGAACTTATTCTCTCTGGAGAAGAGACGCTTGAGAGGGGATATGATTTGAATTTATAAATGCCGTACTGGTGATTCCACATTAGGGATAAAACTTTTTCGCGGAAAGGAGTTTAACAAGACACGTGGCCACTCATTAAAATTAGAAGAAAAGAGGTTTAACCTTAAACTATGTAGATGGTTCTTTACTGTAGGAGCGGCAAGGATGTGGAATTCCCTTCCACAGGCGGTGGTTTCAGCGGGGGGCATCGATAGTTTCAAAAAACTATTAGATAAGCACCTGAACGATCACAACATACAGGGATGTACAATGTAATACTGACATATAATCACACACATAGGTTGGATTTGGTGGACTTGTGTCTTTTTTCAACCTCACCTACTATGTAACTATGTAACTTTTCCTAAGATCCTCACGACATACTGTATGTAGCAGAACGTTTTTTTCTTAAAAATAAATTGGGAGCCTCGCAATGGGTGAATTTTTTTGGGGGTTGGGAATATCTGATATTCCCCAAGTGTTTCAGTTCACTATCACAAGAAGTCCAAACACCACCCTAATCATCAACATAAATACTGTCTATAAGCAATGTCTTACCTTTTTTATTTTAGCCTCAATGTATTATCCCTGTAAGATTGTGTTATTATAGAGAAAAATAAGGATAGTGACAGTAATAAGAGGCAGAAATGTAACAAAATAGATCATGCTGTATTAGAAAGTCAACATAGTTTTTGAGTAATAAAAATTAGGTAATTTATTTGCTACATGTTGATCAAAGCTTTTCGTTCCAAGATCTTATTATCCTAAACCATTCTACCATGAAGAACAGCATTTCTTTTGCATTAGTATTCTTGCACAATGCTAAAAAAAGACAAATCTTAAGAAAAGTAATACTTTATTTCTCCCAAAGGAACTGCCACATCTCCAAGAAAGAATTAAAACATACATTCTCTAAGCTTTAAAGCAAAAATCAACTTGTAAAAAAAAGATTGGAAGGAATATTATCTAACATCATTGCTGATTCTTACCTGTGTTTACTCTGTAAATGCCAAGGCCATTGCAATAACTTCCTTAAACGGATAGAGGTGGGAATGCAAAAGAAGACCGAACATGGGTCTGAAATCGAGGCCCTAGCCACAAGGCAGTAGTTTGAGGCAGCTTGAGGACCTTCTTGCACAAATCACAGTCCTCCCTAAAGAAGGTAAGGACCACACAAAGTGCCAGAATTATAGACCCATTTCCCTCTTGAACTAAGGCATGAAAATACTCTCTAAAATGTTGACAAAGAGATAGCCACCCCTACTTTTCAGCCTAATCCACCCTGATGAAACAGGGTTTATCGTAGAAATTGAGACTAGCGATAACTCCCTGTAAGCTCTAAATATCATTCATTGATTAAACAAATGTGCCCAATCATCCCCTTACCCACTCTATTTAACTTGCACCAAAAAGGCATTTGCCAGGGTATTTTGGAGAAATCATATGAGCTATAGAATTGGGACCATATATGTGTTCCAGGGTCTTGGCCTTCTTTAAAACTCCGGCTGCTAGAGCCAAAATTACCAGCAATGTGTTCCAAAGCTTTGCTATTCAGAATGGAATTAGAAAATGTTGCCTGCTATCAAATTTCCTGTTTGCTTTAGTAGTGGAAAGCTTCCTATGCACAATAAGACACAATACCACGATTACTGAAATATTTATTGGCTTCACTGAGCACAAACTCTCTACATAAATGAATGATATGCTATTTTATATTTTCCAAAAAACACTATTTCTAATATTTTGCCAGAACTAAACACTTTTAATGCCCTAACTGATATAACATAAATTATACAAAATCCGGGGCTGTGGTCTGGACATGGCGGAGTAAAGACACATGTTACCAGAGTTCTGACAATTCCTCCAGTAACTTAGCCTTTAATGCAGTTTTTCTCTCCAGCATGTGTACTGCAAAAAAGAGGAAGAAGCGTACTCACAGAGTACCTCCTCAGTCTGAGTTCCAGCACTTCTTCCCAGGCAAGCGGTCCTCTACAACATGGGCTCGCACACTAGAAACATAGGGTGCGTCTTGCCTGGAGTCTTAAATGGCCTGGAGTCTTTTTTTTTGTTTTTCATATGAGGCTTTTATTGCTGCATTATAAATGTTTCTCTTTTCGACATTACAAATGCTGGAGGGTTATTGTTCAGAGCTTTGCTCTCTGGCTGTTTCCAACCATCTCCCCACATAGGCCTGTATTCACTTGAACCGGAGGGTTCAGAAGTGAGTGCTTTCCTTAGGGTAAACTTTTTTTTTCTCTCTCTCCCTCCTTCTCCCTTCCCCCAGAGGAGATGGATGCGGTGTGTGTGACTTCTCTAAACGCCATGGGCTTCATGTTCCTGAGAAGTGGAGGATGCTTCTTAATGCTCTGAAACAAGAGCATTAAGAAACTCATTTTAAGACGAGCAGACTTCCTTTTCTTCAAAACAGATTTTTCTCTTGTGTATATCATGCCACCAATCAGGAGGCAAAATCTAAAGGTATTTCTATTCTGATCTCTAGTCTTGTTTCCTGGTTTCTCATTGATAGATGCCTCTTGGTGGCATTAAGGTGATGTTAGCTACTATATATGCACCGAATGCTCATCAAGACTCTTTTCTTTTTAAAGTTCTCTCGAAGCTGGTGGAGTTTACGGAAGGTAAATTGATCCTTGGGGGGATTTTAATATTCCTCTAGACCCCAGGGTGGATACTTCTTCTGGCACTTCCCCTGTTCCTCTCGGCCCCAGTAAACGTGTTCTGCAAATGTTACATGACCTGCAGGTGGTTGATGCCTGGCACATCTTGCATACGGGGGAAAAAGATTATACTTTTTTTTCTACCCCTCACCAACTATATTTACATACTGATCTCTTCTTGGTCCCCCATCAATTACTCTCTTGGAAAGATAACCTGGTCTGATCATGTTCCCGTCTTGCTACGTCTTTCCTTGTCTGGCTCGACGTACTCCCCAGAATGGTGCTGGCATCTGAATGAAAGCCCATTACAGAATCCTGAGATTTTAACCGATGTGGTTGAAGAACTTACAGCAAATTTTAGGACAAACGACATCCCGGAGAGTGACCCGGGTATAGTGTGGGAAGCTCGCAAAGCTGTTATCTGGGGGATCTTGATTAAACATTGATCCCGTGTTAAGGAGGCCTGAGAGGCACAACTTAAAAAACTGCTTGCTGACATTCAGGCCCTTGAATCGCAACACAAGATGACATCTGTCCCCTTTGGGGAAAGACCTTGCTCATCTTCGGAGACAGGTGTCAGATCTTCTTTGTTTCACGGCTAAAGCGGCATTGCAGTCTTGTAGGAAGATACCATATGAATCAGGTGACAAATGTGGTAAATTACTGGCCAGGATCCTCAGGGAACAACGTACGGCCTCGTACATACCTCATATAAAGGGGAGCAATGGACAGATGCTTTCTCAGCCAAAAGATATTGTTCAGGCTTTTGGGGAATTGTATTCCTCTTTATACAACCTTTCACCATCTTTTACATCTTCTTCTTCTCTGGAGGAGTACCTTTCCTCTGCACACCTTTCTCGTTTCCCCTCTCCGGTCCGTCACGAGTTAGAAGTCCCAAATACTATTGAAGAACTACATAAAGCACTGAAGGCGGCTAAATCTGGGAAGGCACCTGGTCCTGATGGATTTACCATGCAGTATTATAAGACTCTTCTACCCTTGCTGGGCCCGCATATGATTAAAGTGTTTAATGCACTGGGACAGTCTACTGTTTCCCCCGGCTGCACTTGTGGCACATATATCAATCATCCCAAAATAGGGGAAAGACCCATCTGACTGTGGTAGATATCAGCCAATCTCTTTACTCGATGTGGACTTGAAGCTTTTAACCAAACTACTTGTCTCTCGTCTTCAGTCTCAGGTTCCCCAGTTGGTACATTTAGGCCAAGTGGGACATCTTCTGACATTGCCCAAATGTTATGCGGAATGGCTATTCCGAATGCATTTAAATACTATCAAGCTGCCCATCTTGGTAGAGTGATTGATTGGTGCAGACATGGAGATCTTAAACTCTGGACAGCCATTGAGCAACAGTTTAGCTCTATTCCTCTGCATAGGGTGCCGTGGTGCTACGCAGCTTTACCGGCCTCTCTTAAGACGCATCCTACTATAGGTCCTACACTTTGAGTCCTACACTTCGAGTAGGTTATATGGCTTGCCGGACTCCTAACTTTTCTTCCATACAATCGCCAGTGTTCCTTATATTGGGAAAACCTGGCTTTCCCCCAGGCATAGGGCCTGGCCTGTTTTTTAGTCTTTTAGAGAAGGGCTGTTTTCAAGCTTCTAATTTTTTGATCTCTGATACCTGGCCCACGTTCTCTACATTGATGCAGTCAGGGCACCACTACAGATTACATTTTTGGCAGGTACTACAGTTATGCCATTAATTTCAAACACTAGGACCCCCGGCGAACTTTCGACGGCAGCAGACATCATTCGAATTGTATTGTGAGGATGGGGATCCTCTCCCCAGTACTCTTTCTAAGATGTATGCCTTGCTAATTGCCCCTCCAGTTAATTTCTTGATGCCTGCTCTTAGCCAATGGGAAAGAGATTTAAATAGAAAATTTACATATGTCCAGGGTCAGAACATCATTCATCTTTCGATGAAATCATCCATTTGTACGCGTATTTAGGAAACCAATTATAAATTTCTAGCATGATGGTATCGCACTCGGTCTGCACTTTCCAGGTTTTTCCCAGAGGCTTCAAACTGTTGCTGGCAATGCCGTGAGGAACAGGGAACCTTACTTCACATCTTCTGGCTGTGCCCGAGGATCAAACAACATTGGTCAGAGGTACAGAAGATCTTTCAAAAATTCACAGATTTCCCAGCACCGTGCCTTCTTCCTGCTTCACTGTTCAAAAATGCCTCTTCAGACATATAGGAAATCAGTACTTCACCACTTGGTTAATGCATACATCATAGAAAGAGTACTGGGGAGAGGATTCCAGTGCTCTGCACTGGAAGGACCCTAATCCTCCTTTTACCGCTATGTGGCTTAACCTCCCTGGCGGTATGATTATGTCAGATTTTTTAATCTCAAATCGGTACATTGTTTTGCATGGAGATTTGTCATTTTATATTGTAGACCTGAAATTCTTAGGAATAACTCACTTAAATCTGTCCAAACAAGAGTCTAGTAGACATCCCGGGTATGATAAAGTTTGAAACACAAAATCATAACTTATAATATAATAAATAACTATAAATAATTATAAAAAATAATAATATAATAATAATAATAATAAAATGTATTCAATAATGTAATCAAATCAAAAACACTGAAATGTGCTCAGTCGAAGAATCGTCGCTGTCGTCACTTTCAGGATCTGATGACGAATTTCCCTATGAATCACTATTGCTCAAATCTGCAAGTGATTCTAATTTACTATCGCTGTTTTCTAGCTGGTCTAAAACTGCTTTTGATGTAGAGGGACATTTTTTGGATGCCATGGATATCCTCAAGTTTCCAGGCAGGAAGAACAGTATATATATATATATATAAAAGTGCAGGCAGGGCACTGGACAAAGCACTGGGGACAAAAGGGAGGTGAAATGATTTAATACAGTAAGCTGTACCAGGATATTCCGATACATTCCCGAATGTTGCCTTGGGGTTACCGCTTTTGGTAATAAAAATTCACCCTGACCATACTCGGGAATACTGCTAAGGAGGTTAATAGGGTCAGGAGTATCAATGTAATGGAAGACCTAGTGCTTACCGCTCAAGACAGAAGGGAACAATACACCAAAACATGGTAATATTGGGATAAGTTTGTATATTCAGATGAGGGGAAGCTACTCCTGGAAGGTTGTCCTAAGGATTGAGATCTTCCCATCTTTCTTGTCAATGCATGCACGCAATCCATCACCCTGGTTCCTTTCCCATTCCTTTCTCCCTTTTTTTTTTTTCTTGTTTTGTTTTGTTGTTTTGCTCGTTCTTACTTTATGAATAAAAGAAAAAGGAATTGAAGTGTCCGCCTGAGCAAAGTCTGGCACGCTATCTTTAGTCATCTCCTTAGTTTTGGAAGAGAGAAAATAGCGTGGGCTTTAGTGATATTTAGTATTTCTGTAACTTGCTCTATAATACCATGCTATCTTGAAACGTCTTTGTATTAGGTGAATATTGTACTTATTTTGTGGCATATTGCATTTGATGGATACTCGGTTCTTTTTTACAATTTAAGAATTTGAACAAAAAATTATACAAAATCCATCATTACATAGCTGGAAATCTAAAATACATAGGAATTCGCATGACTCCACACCTTAAATTTCTATGTCTGAAAATGATGAACCCCTACTCTCCTTTATATCCTTTGATTTCTCTAGTTGGGACAAAACTAAATTTACCTGGCTTGGAAGGGTATAAATCAAACCCAGACTCTAATATTTACAGGCTTCCAAAAGCAATTTTTTCCTTACTACATAATACTCTCATAAAGTTCATATGGACCAAAAATAAACCTAGGCTAGCTAGATCTATTTTAAGATGCCCCGAATATGTTTTTGATAGCCTAGGGGTCTTTCAGACTTCACATTCTCCTTAACTCATAATACATTAGAATTATTGATGACCCCGATGTTCGAATCGAACGTAAGCTCGACTCAAACATTGGGTGTCCATTTTTTCACAAACAAACCAAACGCATAGGGGATTCGTGGCAAATTCGAGTGCTTCACCGAGCAGGCTCACTGTTTCTAACAGCATGTCAAACAACAACTGGTAGGCTGCTGGGCACTGGTGAGGCACAGGCAGGCTGCAAATGATGGGCACTGGTAGGCTGCTGGGCACTGGCAGGCTGCATTTGATGGACACTAGTGAGGCTGCATTGATACCACCTGTACCATGTCTGCAGCCTCTGACCATCTCCTGTACCACGTCTGCAGTCTCTGACCATCTCCTGTACCACGTCTGCAGTCTCTGACCATCTCCTGTACCACATCTGCAGTCCCTGACCATCTCCTGTACCACGTCTGCAGTCTCTGACCATCTCCTGTACCACGTCTGCTGTCTCTGACCATCTCCTGTACCATGTCTGCAGTCTCTAATCATCTCCTGTATTATGTCTGCAGTCTCTGACTATCTCCTGTACCATGTCTGCAGTCTCCGACCATCTCCTGTACCATGTATGCAGTCTCTGACCATCTCCTGTTGTATGTCTGCAGTCTCTGACCATCTCCTGTACTATTTGTGAAAATATATGTGTCACTGGCGCAAAAACTATCCTATCAAAAATGGTGTAAGTGATATTTATAGCTGCTGCATCCAAAAAAATTTTTCAGAGAAAAAATTAAATTAAAAGTGCTATGTGAGTGGATGCGCTGCTCCCATCTGTGCTCTCTATATTGCCTGTGTATGTGCTATCTCAATAGCCTAATTTAGTTCACCATCCACCTAACAGGTTATATCTCATTTATACAATAATCATATGTTTGTATAATTCATCACATGTGAACAACAACTTAATCCAAATACTTTAAATCATATAAAAAGTCCAGTGACATATGTCACATCATGATAGACTCTTCTTCATATGTGTTGCGAATCATCCGTTATAATTGCCGTGGGCGGCGTGCTCTTGTGTGTGGTATCAGATTAAAAGTGACTTAGTGCTTCACCACCACCTGTGAGATTTGCCACCCACCAGATTAATCTTTAAAACTGCACCTTTGGTTCATTAACAGGGATAACCACTCCACTCAAAGGAAACTTTTCTCCAATATCTATACCAGGTCCTCAATGTTCCTCATGCAAACGGATAAAAAACCATCATCGCGCAATAACGTTTAAAACCTTTATTCCATACATAAAAAACACTTTGCACTCACATTTCCAAGTGCCATTAGGCCGGCACCGAGCTTTTCCCGCAGTTAAGGACGGGTGGGCACTGCAGCCCGGTTCGTCTAGTGTGTGCTAGATGGTCTCCGTTGCCGCTTACGTTTCCCCCTGTTTGCGTTCGCGTCCTCTCCAAACCCCGTTCGTTCCCGGTCACGTGGGTACGATAATCTCCCAGCAGCCTCTACGCGTTTCGCAATCAAATTTGCGTCATCAGGAAGCTGCTGTGTGATTGGTTCTCATTCTATTTATATTGTGTGCGGGCGGAAATTGTTTTACCGCCATCTTGGATGTGGGAATTCCCTTAGTTCCGTTCTATTGGGGCTTTCTTTCTCTTAGCGCCATTTTGCTTATGGGCAATTCGCCCATTCCGTGATTGTTCATTGCACCCGCTGTTTCCCCCTCTACCATTGTTAATGCTCATTCCAATTTACCTATTATTATATTAGTTGTATATGAATGGTTATAAACTAACCCGTCCGTATCTGCTGGAGAGGCTCTCACATGTTAAAAAATACATAGATACATGGCCTTTGTTGGCCTTTATATGCTTTAACTAAAAAAACTTTTTATGCACATTGTTATTCCATATTTGATTACCGCTAGATCTGTAATATGGAACAGCAAATCCTTACCCTTTTTAAAATAATTTTTTACATAGCAACTATCCAGAAAATGAAATTAAATTAAAAAATAAAAAATAAATAATAAAAAATAAATAAATACAATGAAATAAAGAAAAAAATGAAATAAAGAAAAAAATGAAATAAAGAAAAAAAGAAAAAAAGAAAAAAATGAAATAAAGAAAAAGAAAGAAAAAATAAAAAATAAAAATAAAAATAAAAATAAAAAATAATAAATAAAAAAAATAAAAAAAATAAAAAATAAAAAAATAAAAAATAAAAAATAAAAAAATAAAAAAATAAAAAATAAAAAATAAAAAAATAAAAATAAAAAATAAAAAATAAAAAATAAAAAATGTAAAATAAAGAAAAAATAAAGAAAAAATAACATAAAGTTGAAAGAATATGGAAAATATAATAAAAATAAAAATAAAAATAAAAATAAAAATAAAAATAAAATTAAAATTGAAATTAAAATTAAAATAAAATTAAAATAAAAATAAAATTAAAAAGATAAATAAAATAAAAATAAAAATAAAAATAAATATAAAGATAAAAATAAAAATAAAAATAAAAATAAAAAATGAATAAAAATAAAAATAAATATGAAAATAAATGTAAAATAAAAATGAAAAAAATAAATAAAAATAAAAATAAAAATATAATTGCTAAAAATATGAAAATCTGATGTAAAATGTAAATTGACTTTTAGTAATTTTCCAAAAAACAGTTGATGTCAAGTTCCACGTTCAACCCCTGTGGCCTCATCGTGTCCATTTTGAATATCCAGTGGGTTTCGTTCTTTGAAACCTCCCTTCTCATGTTGGTATTCCTCCAATTGCGTTCTATTCTGTCTATCCCATAAAATTTTAAATGTTGGGGGTTTCTGCCATGTATGTCCCTAAAGTGTTTTGATACACTATGGTGTTTAAATCCTTTTTTGATATTTCTGACATGTTCGCCTATTCTAATTGACAAAGCTCTAGTTGTTCTGCCTACGTACTGTAGTCCACAACTGCACTCCAGTACGTAGGTGACATGTGTACTACTACAGGTTATCAACTTTTCTATTTTATATGTCTGCTTGTTGGTATTTGACCTAAAGTCTGTTATTTTTCTGTCTTTCTTATTGGTGGATCTACAGGCTTTGCACTTTCCGCATCTATAAAATCCCTTCTGATTAAAAAAATTTGACAAACTTTTGGGAGGGTCTGGCACATTTTTGACTATTTTGTCCCTGATCCTTCTTGCTTTTCTATATATAAATGTTGGTTTTCGGGGTAGTACTTTGCTCAGTTGTGGGTCGCTACTGATGATGGGCCAGTTGTTCTTTATAATATCTTCTAATTCCTTATATTGAGTATTAAAACCCGTGATAAATGGTATATTGTCATCCTGGTTATTTTTCTTTGTTTTGTTACTGAGAATTGCTTCCCTATCAATGTTAGCCACTTTTTCACGTGTATTCTCCAGTATACTCCTTTTATAACCTTTTTCTATGAACCTGTCTATCAGGATATTCGTCTGTCGGAAATAGTCCTCCATTTGGTCACAATTCCGTCTGATCCTGATAAACTGGCTCTTTGGAATGGATATTTTCCACTGGGGGTGGTGACAACTCCCCATTGGTATGTACCCATTCCGGTCCGTTTCTTTGAAGTGTGTTCTGGTCCCAAGTGTGTTTTTATTTTTATATATTTCTAAGTCCAAAAATTAATTGTTTGTTGATGTACTGTAGCAGTGAATTTTATGTCATATTGGTTGCCACCAATATGCTGAATGAACTGTTCCAACTCTTCGTGGCTTCCCTTCCATATTATCAGGATATCGTCTATGTAGCGTTTGTATAGCAGCAAATGTGGCCAGCATCTTCCGTAAATTTCTTCCTCCTCCCATTTACTCAGGAAGATGTTGGCCACACTCGGTGCATACTTGTTTCCCATGCCTACCCCTTTAATTTGTCTATAGTATTTATGGTCGTGCCAGAAAAAATTATTCCCCATGGCCATTCTTAATCCCTCCAAAATAAACCTCCTTTGTTTTAATTTTAGGTCCGATAGGTTTTTCATTCCCCATGCTACTGCTGCCAGGGCATCGGTTTGTTTAATGTTGGTGTACAACGACTCCACATCTAGTGTTACCAATAGTGTGGAGTTGTCTACCTTTAGGTTTTTAAATTGTTAATAACATCTTTACTATCTTTAAGAAATGACTTCCCTTCTCCTGCTATAGGTTGGAGGAATACATCTAGGTACTCTCCTAACCTAGAATGTATTGACTCAATGCCACTGATTATGGGTCTCCCTGGTGGCTTGGTTTTACTTTTGTGAATTTTGGGGACTTGATATATCACTGGTATTCTTGGGGCCTCTGTCAATAAGTATCTTCCTTCTTTTTTGTTCAGGATTTTATCCGCTATACCCTTGTCTAGGTACTCTTTTAATTTCTTTTTTAACTCTCTGTTTGGATTCTTTTTTAGGGGTTGGTAGGTACTTGGATCCTTGACTAATCTTTCCAACTCTTTATAATAGTCTTCTTTTTTAGGATCACTACACCCCCCCCCTTATCGGCCGGTCGTATTACTATGTTTTTCCTTTTTTCTAGTTTCCTTAATCCCTGCCATATTCTATCCTTACTACTTTTGTTGGTTTAATGTTTCTTATCTCCTTTTCCACTAGCCTTTTGAACACCTCTATGTGTTGGTTAGTGGTAGACCTGGGGTTGAACGTGGATTTATTCCTCAACTTGCTATGTTTATATACCGTATCGGTATGTTGGTGTTGTGATTCTTCTTTTTCCAAAAAATATTTCTTTAAATTTAGTTTTCTGATAAACTTTTGTAAATCAATAAAGCTTCAAATTGATTAAAAGTTGCCTTAGGTGCATATTTGATTCGCTGTCTAATACTAATAGTTCTTCCTGGGTAAAGGTTACATCTGTTAAATTGAAAATACCCTCCCCTAGTTTTCTCTTTTCCTTTTTGCCTCTCCCTCTACAGCCTCTTTTTCTCTTTGGTTTGTACTTTCTCCAGATTCTTGGGGGTTCCTGCTCCAACTCCCCCTGTTGGTTTGGAATACTGGCATGGGTGGTTTGTACGGTTCTCTCCAGTCCCGCCATTCCCCCTGCCACATAGGTGGGCCATAGTTGGGATTATAATTTGAATAATATCCCCTTCCTCTACCCCTGTACCCTCCTCTCCAAGGCCTGGAATATTGACCCAAAGGAGGAGGGTAGGTGGGTGTGTTCATCGTTCGATTTTCGTGTTCGGGTTTTTTATTCACCTTTCTCTGATTGGTAGTTGGGGTGTGTGCTGACTTCCCAATTTCTCTTCTTATTAGATTTGCCTTTGGGGTACCCGGTGTGTCATTGGTTCTTTTGTCTGCATCTACATCCCTGATGTTCACCTCCTCATTCAGGGATGTGTTTGCAGAGTTGGTGGGTGTTTCCTCCTCCTGCCACCTATATACTTTCCCTTCTACATAATCTTTTTTGTCCTTTGATATTTCTTAACTTTTTTGTTCTTTACTTCATTATCCAATTTGGTTAGAAACTCTTGTAGTTTTGCCACTCTAGTTTTATACTCATTTGTTTCTACATGTGGTATCATGTTATCCCTAATGGTGCCAATGGTGGATTCAATCTTTTTTAATTTGGTTCTCCTTCTTTCAATTATGATTTCTAACAGTTTATTTTCACAACCATTGAAAAAATCAAACCAAGTTCTGGATAGATTTTCATCTATTATTCCATCATTGGGGCCTAAGTCCCATCTGAGCCTTCTTGGGGTGATTTTAGCCTCTCTATATTGATCCAATGTGTGGATATCCCACCATATTCTGATTTGCTTGTCCATGGCATTCTTTAAGTGTTTAAAACTTTGTTCCAAGCTGAGTGCTGTGGTGTTATCATAATTATGGAAAAGTTCGCCCAGATCTAACTTGCGATTAGCTAGAAATGAGAAAACCTCCATGTTATGCTGCCCGTGAAAAAAATTATATATATATAAATATATATAAATAAAAAATTTGTGAAAATATATGTGTCACTGGCGCAAAAACTATCCTATCAAAAATGGTGTAAGTGATATTTATAGCTGCTGCATCCAAAAAAATTTTCAGAGAAAAAATTAAATTAAAAGTGCTATGTGAGTGGATGCGCTGCTCCCATCTGTGCTCTCTATATTGCCTGTGTATGTGCTATCTCAATAGCCTAATTTAGTTCACCATCCACCTAACAGGTTATATCTCATTTATACAATAATCATATGTTTGTATAATTCATCACATGTGAACAACAACTTAATCCAAATACTTTAAATCATATAAAAAGTCCAGTGACATATGTCACATCATGATAGACTCTTCTTCATATGTGTTGCGAATCATCCGTTATAATTGCCGTGGGCGGCGTGCTCTTGTGTGTGGTATCAGATTAAAAGTGACTTAGTGCTTCACCACCACCTGTGAGATTTGCCACCCACCAGATTAATCTTTAAAACTGCACCTTTGGTTCATTAACAGGGATAACCACTCCACTCAAAGGAAACTTTTCTCCAATATCTATACCAGGTCCTCAATGTTCCTCATGCAAACGGATAAAAAACCATCATCGCGCAATAACGTTTAAAACCTTTATTCCATACATAAAAAACACTTTGCACTCACATTTCCAAGTGCCATTAGGCCGGCACCGAGCTTTTCCCGCAGTTAAGGACGGGTGGGCACTGCAGCCCGGTTCGTCTAGTGTGTGCTAGATGGTCTCCGTTGCCGCTTACGTTTCCCCCTGTTTGCGTTCGCGTCCTCTCCAAACCCCGTTCGTTCCCGGTCACGTGGGTACGATAATCTCCCAGCAGCCTCTACGCGTTTCGCAATCAAATTTGCGTCATCAGGAAGCTGCTGTGTGATTGGTTCTCATTCTATTTATATTGTGTGCGGGCGGAAATTGTTTTACCGCCATCTTGGATGTGGGAATTCCCTTAGTTCCGTTCTATTGGGGCTTTCTTTCTCTTAGCGCCATTTTGCTTATGGGCAATTCGCCCATTCCGTGATTGTTCATTGCACCCGCTGTTTCCCCCTCTACCATTGTTAATGCTCATTCCAATTTACCTATTATTATATTAGTTGTATATGAATGGTTATAAACTAACCCGTCCGTATCTGCTGGAGAGGCTCTCACATGTTAAAAAATACATAGATACATGGCCTTTGTTGGCCTTTATATGCTTTAACTAAAAAAACTTTTTATGCACATTGTTATTCCATATTTGATTACCGCTAGATCTGTAATATGGAACAGCAAATCCTTACCCTTTTTAAAATAATTTTTTACATAGCAACTATCCAGAAAATGAAATTAAATTAAAAAATAAAAAATAAATAATAAAAAATAAATAAATACAATGAAATAAAGAAAAAAATGAAATAAAGAAAAAAATGAAATAAAGAAAAAAAGAAAAAAAGAAAAAAATGAAATAAAGAAAAAGAAAGAAAAAATAAAAAATAAAAATAAAAATAAAAATAAAAAATAATAAATAAAAAATAAAAAATAAAAAAATAAAAAATAAAAAATAAAAAAATAAAAAAAAAAAAATAAAAAAATAAAAAATAAAAAATAAAAAATAAAAAATGTAAAATAAAGAAAAAATAAAGAAAAAATAACATAAAGTTGAAAGAATATGGAAAATATAATAAAAATAAAAATAAAAATAAAAATAAAAATAAAATTAAAATTGAAATTAAAATTAAAATAAAATTAAAATAAAAATAAAATTAAAAAGATAAATAAAATAAAAATAAAAATAAAAATAAATATAAAGATAAAAATAAAAATAAAAATAAAAAATGAATAAAAATAAAAATAAATATGAAAATAAATGTAAAATAAAAATGAAAAAAATAAATAAAAATAAAAATAAAAATATAATTGCTAAAAATATGAAAATCTGATGTAAAATGTAAATTGACTTTTAGTAATTTTCCAAAAAACAGTTGATGTCAAGTTCCACGTTCAACCCCTGTGGCCTCATCGTGTCCATTTTGAATATCCAGTGGGTTTCGTTCTTTGAAACCTCCCTTCTCATGTTGGTATTCCTCCAATTGCGTTCTATTCTGTCTATCCCATAAAATTTTAAATGTTGGGGGTTTCTGCCATGTATGTCCCTAAAGTGTTTTGATACACTATGGTGTTTAAATCCTTTTTTGATATTTCTGACATGTTCGCCTATTCTAATTGACAAAGCTCTAGTTGTTCTGCCTACGTACTGTAGTCCACAACTGCACTCCAGTACGTAGGTGACATGTGTACTACTACAGGTTATCAACTTTTCTATTTTATATGTCTGCTTGTTGGTATTTGACCTAAAGTCTGTTATTTTTCTGTCTTTCTTATTGGTGGATCTACAGGCTTTGCACTTTCCGCATCTATAAAATCCCTTCTGATTAAAAAAATTTGACAAACTTTTGGGAGGGTCTGGCACATTTTTGACTATTTTGTCCCTGATCCTTCTTGCTTTTCTATATATAAATGTTGGTTTTCGGGGTAGTACTTTGCTCAGTTGTGGGTCGCTACTGATGATGGGCCAGTTGTTCTTTATAATATCTTCTAATTCCTTATATTGAGTATTAAAACCCGTGATAAATGGTATATTGTCATCCTGGTTATTTTTCTTTGTTTTGTTACTGAGAATTGCTTCCCTATCAATGTTAGCCACTTTTTCACGTGTATTCTCCAGTATACTCCTTTTATAACCTTTTTCTATGAACCTGTCTATCAGGATATTCGTCTGTCGGAAATAGTCCTCCATTTGGTCACAATTCCGTCTGATCCTGATAAACTGGCTCTTTGGAATGGATATTTTCCACTGGGGGTGGTGACGTGGAACTTGACATCAACTGTTTTTTGGAAAATTACTAAAAGTCAATTTACATTTTACATCAGATTTTCATATTTTTAGCAATTATATTTTTATTTTTATTTTTATTTATTTTTTTCATTTTTATTTTACATTTATTTTCATATTTATTTTTATTTTTATTCATTTTTTATTTTTATTTTTATTTTTATTTTTATCTTTATATTTATTTTTATTTTTATTTTTATTTTATTTATCTTTTTAATTTTATTTTTATTTTAATTTTATTTTAATTTTAATTTCAATTTTAATTTTATTTTTATTTTTATTTTTATTTTTATTTTTATTTTTATTATATTTTCCATATTCTTTCAACTTTATGTTATTTTTTCTTTATTTTTTCTTTATTTTACATTTTTTATTTTTTATTTTTTATTTTTTATTTTTTTATTTTTTATTTTTTATTTTTTTATTTTTTATTTTTTATTTTTTTATTTTTTATTTTTTATTTATTATTTTTTATTTTTATTTTTATTTTTATTTTTTATTTTTTCTTTCTTTTTCTTTATTTCATTTTTTTCTTTTTTTCTTTTTTTCTTTATTTCATTTTTTTCTTTATTTCATTTTTTTCTTTATTTCATTGTATTTATTTATTTTTTATTATTTATTTTTTATTTTTTAATTTAATTTCATTTTCTGGATAGTTGCTATGTAAAAAATTATTTTAAAAAGGGTAAGGATTTGCTGTTCCATATTACAGATCTAGCGGTAATCAAATATGGAATAACAATGTGCATAAAAAGTTTTTTTAGTTAAAGCATATAAAGGCCAACAAAGGCCATGTATCTATGTATTTTTTAACATGTGAGAGCCTCTCCAGCAGATACGGACGGGTTAGTTTATAACCATTCATATACAACTAATATAATAATAGGTAAATTGGAATGAGCATTAACAATGGTAGAGGGGGAAACAGCGGGTGCAATGAACAATCACGGAATGGGCGAATTGCCCATAAGCAAAATGGCGCTAAGAGAAAGAAAGCCCCAATAGAACGGAACTAAGGGAATTCCCACATCCAAGATGGTGGTAAAACAATTTCCGCCCGCACACAATATAAATAGAATGAGAACCAATCACACAGCAGCTTCCTGATGACGCAAATTTGATTGCGAAACGCGTAGAGGCTGCTGGGAGATTATCGTACCCACGTGACCGGGAACGAACGGGGTTTGGAGAGGACGCGAACGCAAACAGGGGAAAACGTAAGCGGCAACGGAGACCATCTAGCACACACTAGACGAACCGGGCTGCAGTGCCCACCCGTCCTTAACTGCGGGAAAAGCTCGGTGCCGGCCTAATGGCACTTGGAAATGTGAGTGCAAAGTGTTTTTTATGTATGGAATAAAGGTTTTAAACGTTATTGCGCGATGATGGTTTTTTATCCGTTTGCATGAGGAACATTGAGGACCTGGTATAGATATTGGAGAAAAGTTTCCTTTGAGTGGAGTGGTTATCCCTGTTAATGAACCAAAGGTGCAGTTTTAAAGATTAATCTGGTGGGTGGCAAATCTCACAGGTGGTGGTGAAGCACTAAGTCACTTTTAATCTGATACCACACACAAGAGCACGCCGCCCACGGCAATTATAACGGATGATTCGCAACACATATGAAGAAGAGTCTATCATGATGTGACATATGTCACTGGACTTTTTATATGATTTAAAGTATTTGGATTAAGTTGTTGTTCACATGTGATGAATTATACAAACATATGATTATTGTATAAATGAGATATAACCTGTTAGGTGGATGGTGAACTAAATTAGGCTATTGAGATAGCACATACACAGGCAATATAGAGAGCACAGATGGGAGCAGCGCATCCACTCACATAGCACTTTTAATTTAATTTTTTCTCTGAAAAATTTTTTTGGATGCAGCAGCTATAAATATCACTTACACCATTTTTGATAGGATAGTTTTTGCGCCAGTGACACATATATTTTCACAAATTTTTTATTTATATATATTTATATATATATAATTTTTTTCACGGGCAGCATAACATGGAGGTTTTCTCATTTCTAGCTAATCGCAAGTTAGATCTGGGCGAACTTTTCCATAATTATGATAACACCACAGCACTCAGCTTGGAACAAAGTTTTAAACACTTAAAGAATGCCATGGACAAGCAAATCAGAATATGGTGGGATATCCACACATTGGATCAATATAGAGAGGCTAAAATCACCCCAAGAAGGCTCAGATGGGACTTAGGCCCCAATGATGGAATAATAGATTAAAATCTATCCAGAACTTGGTTTGATTTTTTCAATGGTTGTGAAAATAAACTGTTAGAAATCATAATTGAAAGAAGGAGAACCAAATTAAAAAAGATTGAATCCACCATTGGCACCATTAGGGATAACATGATACCACATGTAGAAACAAATGAGTATAAAACTAGAGTGGCAAAACTACAAGAGTTTCTAACCAAATTGGATAATGAAGTAAAGAACAAAAAAGTTAAGAAATATCAAAGGGACAAAAAAGATTATGTAGAAGGGAAAGTATATAGGTGGCAGGAGGAGGAAACACCCACCAACTCTGCAAACACATCCCTGAATGAGGAGGTGAACATCAGGGATGTAGATGCAGACAAAAGAACCAATGACACACCGGGTACCCCAAAGGCAAATCTAATAAGAAGAGAAATTGGGAAGTCAGCACACACCCCAACTACCAATCAGAGAAAGGTGAATAAAAAACCCGAACACGAAAATCGAACGATGAACACACCCACCTACCCTCCTCCTTTGGGTCAATATTCCAGGCCTTGGAGAGGAGGGTACAGGGGTAGAGGAAGGGGATATTATTCAAATTATAATCCCAACTATGGCCCACCTATGTGGCAGGGGGAATGGCGGGACTGGAGAGAACCGTACAAACCACCCATGCCAGTATTCCAAACCAACAGGGGGAGTTGGAGCAGGAACCCCCAAGAATCTGGAGAAAGTACAAACCAAAGAGAAAAAGAGGCTGTAGAGGGAGAGGCAAAAAGGAAAAGAGAAAACTAGGGGAGGGTATTTTCAATTTAACAGATGTAACCTTTACCCAGGAAGAACTATTAGTATTAGACAGCGGAATCAAATATGCACCTAAGGCAACTTTTAATCAATTTGAAGCTTTTATTGATTTACAAAAGTTTATCAGAAAACTAAATTTAAAGAAATATTTTTTGGAAAAAGAAGAATCACAACACCAACATACCGATACGGTATATAAACATAGCAAGTTGAGGAATAAATCCACGTTCAACCCCAGGTCTACCACTAACCAACACATAGAGGTGTTCAAAAGGCTAGTGGAAAAGGAGATAAGAAACATTAAACCAACAAAAAGTAGTAAGGATAGAATATGGCAGGGATTAAGGAAACTAGAAAAAAGGAAAAACATAGTAATACGACCGGCCGATAAGGGGGGGGGTGTAGTGATCCTAAAAAAAGAAGACTATTATAAAGAGTTGGAAAGATTAGTCAAGGATCCAAGTACCTACCAACCCCTAAAAAAGAATCCAAACAGAGAGTTAAAAAAGAAATTAAAAGAGTACCTAGACAAGGGTATAGCGGATAAAATCCTGAACAAAAAAGAAGGAAGATACTTATTGACAGAGGCCCCAAGAATACCAGTGATATATCAAGTCCCCAAAATTCACAAAAGTAAAACCAAGCCACCAGGGAGACCCATAATCAGTGGCATTGAGTCAATACATTCTAGGTTAGGAGAGTACCTAGATGTATTCCTCCAACCTATAGCAGGAGAAGGGAAGTCATTTCTTAAAGATAGTAAAGATGTTATTAACAATTTAAAAAACCTAAAGGTAGACAACTCCACACTATTGGTAACACTAGATGTGGAGTCGTTGTACACCAACATTAAACAAACCGATGCCCTGGCAGCAGTAGCATGGGGAATGAAAAACCTATCGGACCTAAAATTAAAACAAAGGAGGTTTATTTTGGAGGGATTAAGAATGGCCATGGGGAATAATTTTTTCTGGCACGACCATAAATACTATAGACAAATTAAAGGGGTAGGCATGGGAAACAAGTATGCACCGAGTGTGGCCAACATCTTCCTGAGTAAATGGGAGGAGGAAGAAATTTACGGAAGATGCTGGCCACATTTGCTGCTATACAAACGCTACATAGACGATATCCTGATAATATGGAAGGGAAGCCACGAAGAGTTGGAACAGTTCATTCAGCATATTGGTGGCAACCAATATGACATAAAATTCACTGCTACAGTACATCAACAAACAATTAATTTTTTGGACTTAGAAATATATAAAAATAAAAACACACTTGGGACCAGAACACACTTCAAAGAAACGGACCGGAATGGGTACATACCAATGGGGAGTTGTCACCACCCCCAGTGGAAAATATCCATTCCAAAGAGCCAGTTTATCAGGATCAGACGGAATTGTGACCAAATGGAGGACTATTTCCGACAGACGAATATCCTGATAGACAGGTTCATAGAAAAAGGTTATAAAAGGAGTATACTGGAGAATACACGTGAAAAAGTGGCTAACATTGATAGGGAAGCAATTCTCAGTAACAAAACAAAGAAAAATAACCAGGATGACAATATACCATTTATCACGGGTTTTAATACTCAATATAAGGAATTAGAAGATATTATAAAGAACAACTGGCCCATCATCAGTAGCGACCCACAACTGAGCAAAGTACTACCCCGAAAACCAACATTTATATATAGAAAAGCAAGAAGGATCAGGGACAAAATAGTCAAAAATGTGCCAGACCCTCCCAAAAGTTTGTCAAATTTTTTTAATCAGAAGGGATTTTATAGATGCGGAAAGTGCAAAGCCTGTAGATCCACCAATAAGAAAGACAGAAAAATAACAGACTTTAGGTCAAATACCAACAAGCAGACATATAAAATAGAAAAGTTGATAACCTGTAGTAGTACACATGTCACCTACGTACTGGAGTGCAGTTGTGGACTACAGTACGTAGGCAGAACAACTAGAGCTTTGTCAATTAGAATAGGCGAACATGTCAGAAATATCAAAAAAGGATTTAAACACCATAGTGTATCAAAACACTTTAGGGACATACATGGCAGAAACCCCCAACATTTAAAATTTTATGGGATAGACAGAATAGAACGCAATTGGAGGAATACCAACATGAGAAGGGAGGTTTCAAAGAACGAAACCCACTGGATATTCAAAATGGACACGATGAGGCCACAGGGGTTGAACGTGGAACTTGACATCAACTGTTTTTTGGAAAATTACTAAAAGTCAATTTACATTTTACATCAGATTTTCATATTTTTAGCAATTATATTTTTATTTTTATTTTTATTTATTTTTTTCATTTTTATTTTACATTTATTTTCATATTTATTTTTATTTTTATTCATTTTTTATTTTTATTTTTATTTTTATTTTTATCTTTATATTTATTTTTATTTTTATTTTTATTTTATTTATCTTTTTAATTTTATTTTTATTTTAATTTTATTTTAATTTTAATTTCAATTTTAATTTTATTTTTATTTTTATTTTTATTTTTATTTTTATTTTTATTATATTTTCCATATTCTTTCAACTTTATGTTATTTTTTCTTTATTTTTTCTTTATTTTACATTTTTTATTTTTTATTTTTTATTTTTTATTTTTTTATTTTTTATTTTTTATTTTTTTATTTTTTATTTTTTATTTATTATTTTTTATTTTTATTTTTATTTTTATTTTTTATTTTTTCTTTCTTTTTCTTTATTTCATTTTTTTCTTTTTTTCTTTTTTTCTTTATTTCATTTTTTTCTTTATTTCATTTTTTTCTTTATTTCATTGTATTTATTTATTTTTTATTATTTATTTTTTATTTTTTAATTTAATTTCATTTTCTGGATAGTTGCTATGTAAAAAATTATTTTAAAAAGGGTAAGGATTTGCTGTTCCATATTACAGATCTAGCGGTAATCAAATATGGAATAACAATGTGCATAAAAAGTTTTTTTAGTTAAAGCATATAAAGGCCAACAAAGGCCATGTATCTATGTATTTTTTAACATGTGAGAGCCTCTCCAGCAGATACGGACGGGTTAGTTTATAACCATTCATATACAACTAATATAATAATAGGTAAATTGGAATGAGCATTAACAATGGTAGAGGGGGAAACAGCGGGTGCAATGAACAATCACGGAATGGGCGAATTGCCCATAAGCAAAATGGCGCTAAGAGAAAGAAAGCCCCAATAGAACGGAACTAAGGGAATTCCCACATCCAAGATGGCGGTAAAACAATTTCCGCCCGCACACAATATAAATAGAATGAGAACCAATCACACAGCAGCTTCCTGATGACGCAAATTTGATTGCGAAACGCGTAGAGGCTGCTGGGAGATTATCGTACCCACGTGACCGGGAACGAACGGGGTTTGGAGAGGACGCGAACGCAAACAGGGGGAAACGTAAGCGGCAACGGAGACCATCTAGCACACACTAGACGAACCGGGCTGCAGTGCCCACCCGTCCTTAACTGCGGGAAAAGCTCGGTGCCGGCCTAATGGCACTTGGAAATGTGAGTGCAAAGTGTTTTTTATGTATGGAATAAAGGTTTTAAACGTTATTGCGCGATGATGGTTTTTTATCCGTTTGCATGAGGAACATTGAGGACCTGGTATAGATATTGGAGAAAAGTTTCCTTTGAGTGGAGTGGTTATCCCTGTTAATGAACCAAAGGTGCAGTTTTAAAGATTAATCTGGTGGGTGGCAAATCTCACAGGTGGTGGTGAAGCACTAAGTCACTTTTAATCTGATACCACACACAAGAGCACGCCGCCCACGGCAATTATAACGGATGATTCGCAACACATATGAAGAAGAGTCTATCATGATGTGACATATGTCACTGGACTTTTTATATGATTTAAAGTATTTGGATTAAGTTGTTGTTCACATGTGATGAATTATACAAACATATGATTATTGTATAAATGAGATATAACCTGTTAGGTGGATGGTGAACTAAATTAGGCTATTGAGATAGCACATACACAGGCAATATAGAGAGCACAGATGGGAGCAGCGCATCCACTCACATAGCACTTTTAATCTCCTGTACTATGTCTGCAGTCTTTGACCATCTCCAGTACTATGTCTCCAGTCTCTGACCATCTCCTGTATCATATCTGCTAGAGGTGCACCGCATGGAAATTTTGCTAATACTATTAGCAATGTGTTATATAAAAATGTATACGTTTTATTTAAAATATAAAAATACATTTTTATAGAAAAATATGTTTTAAAAACAGTCATTTTCGGTATCGGTTTTCGGCCTAGTGTATTTTTCATTTTTGTTATCGGTTTTGGCACCAAAAGACCCATTCGGTGCACCACTAGTGCGGACTGAACCGGGGGGGGGGGTGTTCGGCCCATCCCTAATTAGAATTATGGAAAACTTGAATTTAGGCTGGGATCTTGTCCCCACATCCCTCCATACTAATACTGTTAGGTGCTTACCCATGGTTTGGGCCTGGGTAATCTATATTGTTCTTCCACTCTGGTGGTTCAAATGCCTGCTGTTTCAAGTTCATGGCCCAGGAACGGCTTCAATCACTGAATGACTTGACATACAAATTCAGGCAATTTCTGATGGATGATTTGAGATACACACAATTGTTCAATTTCTTTAACAAATCCCTCATATCAGTGAGATTGGTGGACTCCCTTTGAGACCTTGTGCAGAAAAAAGGAAGCCAGCGCACACAATTTCATTAATACATAAACATTAACATTCATTATTACATATGTTAACCATATTAGAGTATATTAAAGAATGTGAAATGGAACTGGGAAAGACATTCCAACCACCTAAAAAAAAGCTCTTAACCTGCTGGTACAGAGTTCACCCTAAACTTAAAAATATATATCCTCAAACATCCAGCCACAATTGGGGGGTGGGCTGTGCTCAAAGGGGTACATTGCTCCACAGGTGGTGGGAGTACCCTAAACTTACTCAGTTGTGGAACTCTGTCAAGGCACAAATATTTCATTTAAATGACTCCCGCTTACATTACATTGATTTGGTCTATCTGCCCCATAACACCGCTCAATCCAAAAAATCCATTGAAGTGGGGAGTGAAGCATAAATTGTACCCTCCCACCCACATATGGGATCATGGCAGACAGTTAAACAATAAATTGTATCCTATAAAACGAAGAAAAATGCGTCACTTGAGAGGCAGTCAGCGGGGATCTGAAGAAAAGGCACAATCCCGCCCTTCCACCCCTTGTCACGGCCCATGTTATGAGGTCTTGTCCCTTCCTTATGAAAGGGGACTTTAAGTTGTAGTAATTATCAGCTTGAGCTTCAATAACTGAGCTAAATATGTTGTTGGTAAATTTTTAAAGTTGGTTTTAACAGTGTATGGATTTAAGTTTACGAGTCCAGTGTTTTAATTTTATGTTATTATATATGTTTTGCCTATGGTCTCATTAAATACAGAGTTTATCCAGTCTTCTTAATGTGGACAAAAGCTTGATCTTGGCCCTGTGAAGAAATTCCCAGCCACTGACCATTGGTGAATGGGTTATTACAGTTAATACAATCATGGAAAAAGAACATTTGTAATTCTCCCATAAAGATAGTTATGCAAAAAAAATTCTGATCTGGGCATCCTGGATATGCTTAACAAGCAAAAATACCAACAGTTTCTAAATCCATATGGCATCTGTAAGCATTTGTATCTCCCATATGGGGTCATAAATGTTGTGAGTAATGATGATTCCTAATCCAGTGGGATTTGCCAGAATCCACATTTTGCATCTAGAATGGTGAAGACTCTTGCCTGTGGCATATCAGCGATCACTTGCTCTACAGTTTTTGATGGGTGATAAGGCCTCAGGAGAGCCTTATTGAGGTGCACAGGATCAATGTATATGTGGACAGTGTCATCTTTCTTGACTACTGCTGCCATGGCAGACAACCGGGTGGTAGCCTCCTGCACTGGTGCAATGATGCCCAGTCTAGTCATCCTTTCCAACTGTTGCAAGACTTTTTACTTTATAGCCAGTGGGATCCTTCGAGGGGCACACAGTAGGCTGTACCGTTTCATCTAAGCGCATGTAATACATGACTGAAAGCTTACCAACAGTGTCAGTTCTAAATAAGTCCTCATAAGCGGTCATCTCAGGAGCCTGCTGTTGTACTGCATGTACTTCTGGACTGAGTTGTATTAGATTTAGGCACATGCTGTCTGGTAAGCCTAGCAGGCTCTTAACATTTCTATCCACAATGTGAAATAGCAGCTTGTACCCTGAAAAATCCAAGGTAGAATGCCCAGTGTCTGAATTGTTTGACCGCCATAAGCTTTCAGGTTTACTTTATTTGACTGATCAATTTCAGCTTTGGGGTCAATGTTGTGCAATGTGGATACGGACATGACATTGCATTTGGCACCAGTGTCAGTTTTCAACTTGACATTTGTGTTGCATGCAATTGAGAAGGTGGTGAATATTTCTCCTTTATTTGCAATTAGGTCCACACTTTCACAATGAGAACAGTTTTGGTGATCATTACTTTCCACTTCAATAATGCTGTGCACATTTTGTTGTTTACTGTCACTAGATGGTGTTATCCATGCACCTCTATTTTGAGGCTTGGACCTACAACCATTTTGCAAAATGATTCAATTTGTTGTATGAGTTACACATTTGTTAAAACTGGGACACGTTTTGCACTCAGTAGCATGTTCACTACCACAGTTGCTGCATTGCCTTTTTTTCTGTTGCACCACAAACACTTCTGCCTCTCTTTTTAGTTCCTTAGTGGCCCTTTCAGAATGTTCAAACAACATACATATTCTGATGGCTGATTCCAGTGTTAAATCTTTCTTCCTGAACAACTGAACACGAACTGCATCACTGTAGATCCCACATACAATCCTGTCACGTATCAGTTCATCTGATGAACCAAAGTCACATTTTTTTTAGCCAGCAGTCTGTGTGGCTGCATAGGATTGTATTCCTTCATTAGGCTTCTGAGCCATAATGTAAATGCATGTCTGTGTATTATCACATTACGTTGTGGTAAGCTTATCTCATTGTCATGAAAATTAAATGACTCATAGTTATCTAGTGCAACTGAACCAGCAAAATTTAGACGAGTGTAAGCTTGTACCTTTTTTGACTTGTCCAAGAGTCCTGCTTTGCTGTACACGTCCTATTGTCTTTTGAATTTGAGCCAGTTATTAGCAATGTCATTATCAAAGATTAGGGGTTGTATGCCACGTAGATTCTGAGCCATAATGTTTTAGCGATCTCACTTGTGTCACCATGTAGATTTTGTGGGAGCAATGATGAATAGTCAGATGAATCTTGTAGAGAAAATCTTGTTTATTCTCAGCAGTGTTGCCAACAGTCAGTATTTTTACTAGCCAGCCAGTAAAAAACAGGCAACTTTCTCCTGCCAGTAAATGCCAGTAAAAATAAAAGGTTGCCAGTAAAAAATCTGGCTATGACGCTCGGCTTGGTCCAGAGCCGGCTGAGGCCATCCGAGTGCCTTCTACAGTGTGATCGGGCGGCTCTTGCGCAGGCGGTGCAATGGAGCCAAGCAGAGCGGCAGAGCCTCGTGTGTGGGTCTGCGGGATGGGAGCAAGACAGGCTGGGACTGTCAGTTCTGTTTATACTGGAGTGGACTGAAGGGATCACCTGGCTTGGAGAGAGATGGTCACTGTGACTCAGGAGGGGACGTGTTGTGTCAGTGAGGTCTCATCATCATTTATGCTGCTGCACACTGTTGTCAGTGTCACTGTGAGAGTCAATTTTATGTGTGTGTGCCGCCCATTCTAATTTCTTGCCCTCCCGAATCCTGTCCCTGAGCTACTTACTTACTGTATCGAAAATAAAATAAGAAATATGTTTTTTGCCTTACTATCTACCTTAACCACTTCAGCCCCAGAAGATTTAGCTGCTCAATGGCCATTTTTTGCGATTCGGCACTGAGCCGCTTTAACTGATAATTGCACGTGACAATTGTCGTGCAATGCTGTACCCAAACAAAATTGACGTCCTTTTTTTCCAACAAATAGAGCTTTCTTTTGGTGGTATTTTATCGCCTCTGCGGTTTTTATTTTTTGCGCTATAAACAAAAGAGTGAGAATTTTGAAAAAAACACAATGGGGGTTATTTACGAAAGGCTTTGCAGTGCAAAGTGGATTTTCCTTTAGTAAAATAACTCCCAATATCTTTTACGTTTTGCTATAATAAATATCCCACATTTTTTATCAAAACAAAGTATTTTTTCCTCAGTTTAGGTTGATAATATGTATTCTTTTATTTTTATTTTTAGTAAAAAAAAAAAAAAAATTGCAATAAGCGTATATTAATTGGTTTGCGCAAACGTTATAGCGTCTATAAAATAGGGGATAGATTTATGGCATTTTTATAATTTTTTTTGTTTTTGCTAGTAATGGCGGCGATCTGAGATTTTTATCGGGATTGCGACATTATGGCGGACACATCGGACACTTTTGACACATTTTTGAAACAATTGACAATTATACAGTGATCAGTGCTATAAAAATGCACTGATTACTGTGTAAATATCAATGGCAGGGAAGGGGTTAACACTATGGGGCGATCAAGGGGTTAATTGTGTTCCCTAGTGTGTGTTCTAACTGTAGGGGGGATGGGACTGACTAGGAGTAGACAGAAATTGGTGTTCATACATAGTATCGTCTCCTCTCTCCTGAAAGAACCGGGATCTATGTGTTTACACACACTGATCCCAGTTCTCAGTCTGTCATAAGCAATCGAGGGGGGCCCAGTGGTCATCGGGGTCGGGCCCCTAGTGGCCAAAAGGCGAAGCGACGTAACATAATGTCGTTTTGCCCAGCCGTGCCATTCTGCCGCAGTAAAACTGCGGCGGCTGGTTGGCAATCGGTTAAATCATATTGCTAATTGCATATGTTTGTAGCCTGAATACTCTAATTTGCACTTAAAATTTTAATTTTGTAACCTTTGGAAATGCCAGTAAAAACTTCGCTGGTCCAGTAAATGTTGGGTGTTGTGCCAGTAAATTACAATCTGGTAGGTTGGCAACACTGATTCTCAGCCAGCAGTGAACAGCATGTGAACCTTTTCCTAGTTTCACTCCATAACTTCCTACTTCCTGTTCCCACCCCCAGGGCCTCACACATACATATCCTACAGATACCTACACCAATTGAGCAATGAGAGGGCATACTTTCCCAATACATTATCATTTTGATGATACCTTCTGTTAAATATTCCCCAAGGCTAATATGCTATTTGCCTAATGAGTCTCGTGCTTAGTTTTCTTTCCGCTTACTGTGTAGGGTGGCTTTATATTTTACAATGTTCTATGTTCAAAAATGTTTTCATGGATAAATATTACACTGGATTACTACATTGTTATCCACACTTACAGTATCACCCTATTAAATCATTACATTATAATCCACACTAGTTAACTTCACTCATACAACATCCAATTCATACCCTTTCCTAACGCCTCCCCTCCCTGCTTTCAACTCTTACTCCCTCCCTCCCTTTTTCCCATTTCCTCAATTCGTATTTCTATCTCTTGAACTGTTACACACTGAATTAAATGTACGGCTGTACAAATGAAACATAAATTCAATTCTATTGTACTTTTAAAAATGCAGAAATTATCCAAAAAATAATGGTTATCTGCCTGGAGTTCAATTAAAAAAAATAGTTTTTAAACAATGGCTTGTGTAGCAATCATACTGTATACTGTCTATTTAATCACAAAAAATTAAGGTGAGTTATTTGCTCTTTAAACTATATAATCCCTTACTGGGTTTTGTAAATAATCAGTGTTACATCTGAAAGTATTCCTAATATATATTTATGTCACTTTAAATGTAATGAATATGAACAGTTGCTGCTACCCATAACAGTAGAAGTTCATTCTGTCATTCTGAAGAATCAATTTGCATATAAAACAGGCTCACGGTATGAATTCCATATGCTGGAAGTAAAATCGAATATAATGTTTTACAGCAAAATACAGTTTGGAAAGGACGGGGCTTAGATAAAGAATATATGACTCCTTATAGATTAGCTTTGTACTGTAGAAGGCTTCCCGGCTTGCAGCATGCTTTTAAACACTTACGGACCGCTCGTCGCAGTTTTACATCGGCTGTTTGAAGGCTACACAGTGACTATGATGGTTATGTTTACCTATATCCTCATATCTGTCAACAGATAGGACAGATAGGAGGGTATAGGCTTCTTCAACTTTGCTAGCTATACACAGAAGCCCAACAATTTTGGGTTCCTTCACCAGCCACATCATAGGTACATTGTGTAGTGCTGGACTGCAGGTAGGGAACTGCAGACAATGAGAAAACACTGGCCAGTCACAATAACTGCTGTGGCCAGGTGGCCTGTCCAACATGACAGGGCATGATGGAGCATGAATTGGTAACCATAAATATGTAGCCGTGCTCTCTGTGTTCTGACAAGAAGAAAGAAAAGAAAGAAGGATGATGCTGTTATTCCTTTACTGTCCAATCAGCAGGCTGGGGGTTGAGAGATTACACCACTATATTCCTAATTGTAACAGAGAAAGGGCTGGGAAAATTTCAGGACTGGATGGACAGAAATACAAATCCTTAGGTAGGTAAAACAGCTTACTTATATGTATTTCACTTGTGTTTTAAGTTGATTTCTGGAGTTTAACTTTATTATGAACCTGGAAGTGCAATGCAAGGTCCACTCATTATATCAAGGCCTCCCCCATTCCTGTAAAAAACCATTATATTTTACAGGTGCAAAAATGTACATTGGAAAAAATAGAATTTTTCCTTACCTTACCCTCGTCTTCTGCCAAACACACCTAGACGAGGGCGACATCACAATTGGTCTGGGAATAATGAGGATCCCAAATCTCATAAGAAGACTTTTTGGTACTGGGCTGGAATGTCTTCTAATGGGAGTTGAGGTACTCATCATTCCCCATGAATCTTGCTGGAATTTCCTTTGAATCCGGTGGAGATGAAGGTTAGTGTAAGGGTTAAATCTGCTTAGACCTGGAAAATCAGTGGAATTCTTTCGGAGCTCCGGAAGCATCCAATGCACAAGAGAGTAGTTTAATGAATGCTTAGTTTTAACCCTTTCATGACTAAGCCTATTTTTGAAATTTGGTGTTTACAAGTTAAAATCCGTATTTTTTGCTAGAAAATGACTTAGAACCCCCAAACATTATATATATATTTTTTAGCAGAGAATCTAGAGAATAAAATGGCGATTGTTGCAATATTTTTTATCACACAGTATTTGTGCAGCGGTGTTTTAAACGCAAATTTTTGGAAAAGTGACACTTTCATGTATTTTAAAAAATCCAAACAGTAAAGTTACCCCAATTTTTTTGTATAATGTGAAAGATGATGTTACGCCGAGTAAATAGATACCAAACATGTCACCCTTTATAATTGCACGCACTCGTGGAATGGCGACGAACTACGGTACCTTTGAATTTCCATAGGCGACGATTTAAAAAATTTTTACGGTTACCAGGTTTGAGCTACAGAGGAGGTCTAGGGCTAGAATTATTGCTCTCGCTCTGACGATCGCGGCGATACCTCACATGTGTGGTTTGAACACCGTTTACATATGCGGGCGCGACTTCCGTATGCGTTTTCTTCGCTGCGCAAGCTCGCGGGGACAGGGGCACTTTAAAATTTTTTTTTTTTTTTTTTATTTAATTTATTTATTTTTGTACTTTATAAATTGTGTTTAAAATTTTTTTTTTTTTTTTACTTTTATTGCTGTCACAAGCAATGTAAACACCCCTTGTGACAGTAATATGTGGTGACAGGTACTCTTTATGGAGGGATGGGGGGTCTAAAAGACCCCCCATCCCTCCTTTACACTTCAAAGTATTCATATCGCCGAAAACGGCGATTCTGAATACTGTGTACTTTTTTAAATTCGGCGCCATTGGCAGCCGAGTAAACGGGAAGTGACGTCATGACGTCGCTTCCGCATTTACAAGAAGAAGGCTGGAACGAAGCCGCTCGCAGCTTCGTTCCAGTCCGCCCCCAGCCGCCGAAGGCAGCCGAACGGACACCGGGCCTCCCGATCGCACGGGAGGCCCGGTAACAGCGGCGGGAGGCGGCGGGAGGGAAGGGGTTTAATGGTAAGGATCGTATCTTTATACAAATTATGGACAAAGAATATTGTACATCTTAAAGAGAAAGGAGGGAGGGAGGGAGGACAGAGTTCATCACATGACACATAATTCCTATACAAACATATAGCATCCCATTTAGGTAACGGTTGATATTATCTAAAAACATAATTTAAAGTATTGAATGCTGACGTTCTGACTTTGTCTAAAGACATAATTTCAAAACCAGTTTTTACCAGACCGTATCTATCCTGTGGTTATTGTGGCAAATAAGACCCTAAAATAAAGATATTCCTCTGTCAGCTATTTTGAAGTTTTAGTAATGTTAACTCTGTCTTCCTTCAGTTAGGTAATTATTTACTCTGATGCTGGATTGCAGGTAGGGAGACTTTTTTGAAATTTGGAAAAGGACTGTCTAGAAATTTAGAGTCATGTGCTTATTGACGTCCATGAAGAATTTATATCTAAAATCTGATGTGCTGACATTGTTTGTGAGGGTAGATGCTGCATGGATAGAAATGACAGAGACAAATAGGTACCTATTAAACAGTCTCCAAAGCACTGGGTTTAGATAAGGTCTCTGACTTCACATGGACTTCAGCTCTCCCATTAAAGTCAATGAGCTGAGTTCAGATAAGGGCTCTGGTCTCATCCAACTTTCAACTTTTCAATGGAGGATAAAGAACTGTTGTAGAAATTTTGCAACCATTCCTGGAGAACATCTTTAACTGGTTCCCAACCTCTAGCTGCAGTCATACTGCGGCAGGTTGGCTCTCCTGTGCGAATCGCCATCATTGTACATCAGGGGCATGCCCATTCGCTAGCAGGGGAGCCAATCAGCGGGTCCGGTGGACTCAATGTCCGCCGGCCACTCACGATCGCTCCACAGAGAGGCAGAATTGGAATCTGCCAGTGTAATCAAAGCAGATCCCCGTTCTGTCAGGGGAGTAGAGTGAGATTGTCTGTTCCTAGTGATTAGGAACAGGGATCTCGCTCTACTCCCTGTCAGTACACTTCCCCCACAGTTAGAAAGCACATCTCTAGGGAACATTTAACCTTTTGATCTCCCCTAGTGTCAACCCCTTCCCTGCCAGTGTAATTTATACAGTAATCAGTGTATTTGTATATACGGTCACTGGTCCCAAAAAAGTGTCCGATCTGTCCACCGCAATGTCGCCGTCTCGCTAAAAATCGCAGATCACCGCCATTACTAGTAAAAAGAATAATGATAATAATAAAAATGGTGTAAATCTATCCCCTATTTTGTAGAAGTGATAACTTTTGCGCAAAACAATCAATATACGCTAATTGGGATTTTTTTACCAAAAATATGTAGAAGAACACATATTGGCCTAAACTGAGGAAGAAATTAGTTTTTTTTTACATTTTTTGGGGGGGATATTTATTATAGCAAAAAAGTTAAAAATATTGTTTTTATTTCAAAATTCTCACTCTTTTTTACCAATACCACTTTACCAAATGGCCTGGTCAGAAAGTGGGTAAATCCTTCCAGGGCTGAAGTTGTTAAAAGTCTAGCTAAACCCCAAAAAAACAAAAAATTATATATATTGCTGCTTAGATTTAATGACTGCGATGGTTTTCATTTTTAGGACCAAGAACATTTTCAGCAAGTTTGGAAAAAACTGTTGATCTTGCAAGAAATGTAGTGACCTTTTCATTCCCTGTGAGCTGAACAGAGAGCAAAAACATTGTTATCTTTCTTGTGTAAACTACTAGTCCCTTCAATCCACCATGACACATGTTTTTTTCCTCCATAAATACAATGGAGAAATTATGGTAGACCTGAGATGACAGGAAGAGGGGTTTTGGCAGCATCACCAGGTGAAAAAAAAAAAATATGAAAAAAGAAAACTAATGAAGCCACATCTGTGGTCTGATAATCTGCAAAATATTACATTTTGTTTTTAAGTTTATATACACTTTAACAGAAGCTAGACTCCTTCAAGAGCTGGTTCTGTCCAGCTCAGTAAATTGTTATAAAAAAGGCCCGGATTCTTTCCAAAATACACATAATATAAATTAACACTAATATTTATAGGTAAAGTTGATACAGGAAATATCTGATTGCCTGTTGGGGGATCAGAAAGAAATGTTTTCCCCCATTGGAGAAAATTGGATCATGTTTTATTGCCTTCCTCTGGATCAACTGTGGGTATAGGATTGTATATATGGAGGTTTTCTATTTATGTGTGTGTTTTTTTCTATGTTGGTTGAACTGGGTGGACTTGCATCTTTTTTCAACCAGATTAACTATGTAACTGTGCAAGTTAAACAAATGTATGCCAATTTGATCAGCTGACCCATGGAGAGTAATGATTTGAGTTCAGATAGGGGGTCTTGCTTCACATGGCTTCCTGTGGTCTCCATTTCTTTTGTGGAAGTTAATGAGCTGAAGTGGAAGAGTGTAACTGTTCCAGGAGAACCTCTTTAACTGAAGCAGAACTATTTTATGCTCATTCAATTAGCATGTAGAAGCATACTCTAAGGGGAAGGAAAGATGTTAAAGTTGATGTCCATCATGCAAAATCTAAAATCCCTGGATTCTATAGACACCACAGATCTAACACTAACCTCTCTATCCCTGTAAAGAAAAGATTAGTATACATACCTTTTTGGAAGCCGATCTGACCCGCTCCGACCGGATCCCACGCTGAGCTGTCAGCTACGGCTTTTCTGTGTAGGCGGGTACAGAGGAGACAGAGGACAATGGAAGCCCAATAGTAACTCTATGGGTGACGTCACTTCCCATTCATTTCACAGCCATTTTCATCTGTGTCCTCTGCAGAGCTTCCGGTACTGGAGATCGGGTTGGAGCGGGCCAGATCGGCTTCCAAAAAGGTATGTATACTCATCTTTTCTTTACAGGGATATAGAGTTAAGGCCCGTACACACGATCGGATTTTCTGACAGGAAATGTTGGATGTCAGGCTGTTGGCGGAAAATTCGACCGTGTGTATGCTCCATCAGACAATTGTTGTCGGACTTTCCGCCAAATATTGTAGGCTAGCATGTCTTTAAATTTTCTGCCCACAAATGTGTGTTGCTGGATTTTCCGATCGTGTGTGCACAAGTCCGTCGGACAAAAGTCCAAAGTACAAAAAACGCATGCTCTAGCTTTTGTAATAGAGAATTAATATTCGTGATGTGGCAAATTATGAGATCTCCAAATGCAGCGCACATTTTCTTCTTCTTTAATGGGATAATAATGAAGCTGCTTTGCTGGTGATATTGATGGAGTTATTGCAAACGAATTTTCAAAGGCTTTTTTTTTCTAGTGATATTAAGAATAATATTATTATGTTTTTTGTTTATTTTTATTTGTGCAAGTTACCACAACATGATTATCCCTTAGTTTTTAAGATCAAAGATACAACTATGTCGGTGTCCCTTGTTAATTTTACATTGTATTTTTTTTAAATGTAACTGCCTACTCCCAAACTGTCATTTGAAGTAAAACACATAGCCAAGTATTATTCTACACTATTTATTTTATTGTGCATTAAAAAAATAATTAGACATGCTATCTGCACATAGAACTTAACCAAAAAGTGCATTCTATGCATCCAAAAACATAGAAAATATACCAAATCAAATCATTATTCAACCAAAAAAATAATGTCAAAGAAATAACTCCAAGGCCAATAATAAAAAACACGTTATCTCCTCCGATTCCGCAACATGGCTGTTTGACGAACGGCCGTTCAGAAACAAACTGAAAAGCGCAAACTGAAAAGCGCTAAATGAAAAATGTGAATAGAAAAGCAAGAATCAACACTCCACAAACTTCTACTAACACAAAATTATCAGAAGAAGCCCAAAGGGTGGCACTAAAGAGCTGAAAAACCACGTAGTACGTCTAGTATGTCACTACATTCATAATTGTTGGCCAACATTTGTGTGACCGTGTGTATGCAAGACAAGTTTGAGCCAACACCCTTCAGACAAAATTCCATGTTTTTTTTGTCGGAAAGTCCGATTGTGTGTATGAGGCATAAATGTTAGATCCCTGGTGTCTATAGGTGCAGGGATTTTAGATTTTGCATGGACTTACAGTTTAATGAAGTATGTGCTACACTGTAGAAGTCTTGTTTTACCATTATTATTGCCTCAGCTAGGAAGTATTGATCAGAGTCAAAAATAAGGAGCCAGCTGTAAATTATGTGGGTTTGCTTTATCCCATGTTGCAGAATATAACTGTACATCATAAATTAACTGGCAAGAAGGAGTTGTGGAAATTACATGGTACATCAAGCTTTTCAATAAACTGTGTTTTTTCCTAATGTGCAGGATGACACGATGACTTATTCAGAAAGTGATAAGTCACTGAAATCTATAAATATGTGTAGCAATAACTCTCGGTGGAGCTGCTGGTTTAAAGCGGGCTGTTACCTTCACTCTCGACACCTCTGTTTCACCGGCACCGGGTCTAGGGTTCCGTTGAGTTTACCTCTGGGCGATGCAAGCACTGAACACTCGAGTATATTTTTCCAATGCTTTAATGAACAAATAAAGGAAGTAGCAGGAAAGAGGCAGAAGGAAAGCTGCAGGGAAGCTCAAATACCTTTCAGTAGTATTCTTCAGAACATTCTTTGCAATTGAACACTTGTAGTTGAATAGTCTCCCCTTTTTTGTAGGATCTAATCTTTGCCCGCCTGGATAGACATGTCTCACTTGCCTAGCAGACAGTACGCAACACGAACAAAAGTCTCTGCCACAGACTTGTTTGGAATAAAACACGTACGATCCTCTGCCACAGGATGTATTGGTTTGCGATGAATGTCAGACATAGTACTTGAACCTTTAAGCCAAACCGGCAGTACTATGCAGTTAGACTACTTCAGGATACGTCCTCCAACCGAGTCACCAGGCCCCTCTCCAGACCAGCACTCTGCATGATCCTTCCATGACGGGTCCTCCCCTGGGATCTTCTCGGTTATCCAGCTTCTTCACTCAGTATAGACAGCTCAGGACCGTTCCTCTGCTGCTGTGGTAGGCCCCAGACAGGCTTCTGGGCCCACCCACACGCCGCAGCGACATGGGCCTCCGGAACGGAGGACCACGAGGTGGTACTCTTAACACATACCTGTTGGCCAGGAGGGCCAGCAGGTGGCTGAAAACGAACCCCAAAATATGGCGTCTGTCCCATAAATACCCTCTCCCAGAATGCAACTTGGAGGACCACCTCCACCGAATTGTCCCCGGGACAGAGGAGCACTCATACGATTCAACACGTTGCTTTTCCAACACTGGCCCATGGCGACAACGACACCCACCGGCACAGTGTGGAACCACATGCAACTCAGCCAAGCTGGAACAGAGGCAAATCTAACTTCCTATAATAAGTAACCCACTAGATTTATCTATCAGTGGTAGATTAGAAATCTACCAGCGCTACATATGTAAAAAAGTTTGTACTAAGAAGCAAAACTGGGAAATTAATGCAGTATTGCTGATTGGTTGCTGTGGGTATTTGAGATTGGCACAGCAGCCTGAAAGTAATGATGGAGAAAAGAAGAGAGAAGAAAGGCAGCGTCTTGTAGAAATAGAAATGAGTGAAATTGAGAGGTTTGCAAAATCAGGAGATTATGTCAAATTTCAATATTTTGCCAAAATATATTTGTTTTAATGAGCAAAGCAATGTTAAAGTACAACTAAAGGCACTTTTCTGGTTTAATTAATTAGGGTCCCCAAATGTTCCTTGCCTACATAAGTTTTATCAAATGTTTGCTGTGAGTGCTAATGTGGGTTCCCACCACACACGTCTATAAGGCAGAGGTAGACAACCTTAAAGAGGTGAACTACCTAACATGGGAGACGTCAAAGATCACCGGGCACAGTTTCGCCTCCTCACACCTGATTTAAACCTCTAATTGCTGTACTAACATGTTGCAAACGTGTGCATTGCAAGGCAATCATGGGTTTAAATCAGGTGGTGAGAAGGCAACATATCGCCCCCTCACCACCTATCAATACACACTGGGATTGCTTTTCAGAGGAGCAGCATTGAATGAGCCCTTAGTTGCATTCAGCTGCAGCACCTTAGGGCTCATTCACACGTAAAGTTGGGGTGGTAAAACAACAGGATATAATAGAAGTCTATGGCTAAGCGTAGCAAACCTGCAGGAAAGCTGCAGGTACGCGACACTGCACCCACAGTGTGAATAAACCACAGCACATCAGTGTGAACGCAACCCTAAACTATTTTGCCCAGTGTATTGCTTCACACTTACCTGAAGATCTCTTCTTTCCTGCTGCTGGCACCACTCTGGAGACTGATAGCCAGGATAAGAGATGGAGTGCAGTTGGTATCACTCCGCATGGGACAGGAGCCAGCACCTTGGCATTACCAAGTTGCACAGTAGTTCTTGTGAGCACAACATTGCTGCAGCATTGTCATCTGAATAAGGAATTGAAGAAAGCACATTTTGGACTCATTAAAAGTTTAATTTAACGTACAAGTACATTTTTCGCATTATAATAAAACTGAAAAATTTGCGCTTAGTGTGAAACAATCAATTGTGTCAAGAGCTGCACCTATCATTCATCAGAATACAAGATGACATCAAATGTTATAGAACAAAAATAAGTGCGCAAACACAAACATCACTATAAAAATAAAGTCCAATTATTTCTTAAATATTGTGAAAATAAATAAATATAAAGAAGTGAGGATTTCAGCTTTCCACCAGCAGAATGCACGATTCCTAAAACACACACGTGGCCTTGTGCCCTTCACCACATGAATGAGCCCCTTACAAGGCATGTTAAAATTTCCAGGCTTTCAACAGTGAACCACCAGCATAAACACCATTCATAGTTACATAGTTGCATAGTAGGCGAGGTTGAAAAAAGACACAAGTCCATCAAGTCAAACCTATGTGTGTGATTATATGTCAGTATTACATTGTATATCCCTGTATGTTGCATTCATTTAGGTGCTTATCTAATAGTTTCTTGAAACTATCGATGCTCCCCGCTGAGACCACCGCCTGTGGAAGGGAATTCCATATCCTTGTCGCTCTTAGGCCCCGTACACACGGTCGGATTTTCCGATGGAAAATGTCCGATTGGATCGTGTTGTCGGACATTCCGACCATGTGTGGGCTCCATCGGACATTTTCCATCGGATTTTCCGACACACAAAGTTTGAGAGCAGGCTATTAAATTTCCCGACAACAAAATCCGTTGTCGGAATTTCCGATCGTGTGTTCACAAATCCGACACACAAAGTGCCACGCACGCTCACAATAAAGAGATGAAAGCTATTGGCTACTGCCACATTTAGAGTCCCGACATACGTGTTTTACGTCACCGCGTTCAAAACGATCGGATTTTCCGACAACTTTGTGTGACCGTGTGTATGCAAGACAAGTTTGAGCCAACATCCGTCAGAAAAAATCCTAGGATTTTGTTGTCGGAATGTCCGATCAATGTCCGACCGTGTGTACGGGGCATTGCAGTAAAGAACCCTCTACGTAGTTTAAGGTTAAACCTTTTTTCTTCTAATTTTAATGAGTGGCCACGAGTCTTGTTAAACTCTCTTCTGCGAAAAAGCTTTATTTCTATTGTAGGGTCACCAATACGGTATTTGTATATTGAAATCATATCCCCTCTCAAGCGTCTCTTCTCCAGAGAGAATACGTTCAGTGCTCGCAACCTTTCCTCATAACTAAGATCCTCCAGACCCTTTATTAGCTTTGTTGCCCTTCTTTGTACTCGCTCCATTTCCAGTACATCCTTCCTGAGGACTGGTGCCCAGAACTGGACAGCATACTCCAGGTGCAGCCGGACCAGAATCTTGTAGAGTGAGAGAATTATTGTTTTATCTCTGGAGTTGATCCCCTTTGTAATGCATGCCAATATTCTGTTTGCTTTGTTAGCAGCAGATTGGCATTGCATGCCATTGCTGAGCCTATCATCTACTAGGACCCTCAGGTCCTTTTCCATCCTAGATTCCCCCAGAGGTTCTCCGCCCAGTGTATAGATCGCATTCATATTTTTGCCACCCAAATGCATTATTTTGTATTTTTCTACATTGAACCTCATCTGCCATGTAGTTGCCCACCCCATTCCTGGGCTTCCTAGGTGCTTCCAGTTTTAGTCACCTCGGTGGATGGCCCCATGCAGGATGTTATGCAAAGGAACAAAGGGCCAGACATAGTTTAACTCTGTATTGCACATTTATTTAAAAAAAACAGACAGGTACTCACAATTTAAAAGGTAGATCAGAACGCAGTGATAAAACGCTACACCACCTTGCATTGAGCGGGCATGATAACATCAAGAGTTAAGCCGCTTCCTACGCGTTCCGTATCAATACGCATCATCAGGGGGACGGGAGCATCAACAAGCAACATCACAACCGATATATATGTATATAAATATATATATATATATATATATATATATATATATATATATATAGAGATCTTAATGGATCTGTGTGTAAATGCATTCTAATAGCTTAAAATAATCTATTCAAAGATTGCGCCAAGTAAAGACCAGGCACTAGAGGTCAAGCTGTGGACAAAAAAAATGCCCAATATATACAATAGAGAAAAGATAAAGGAACCCATATCCGAAATAGACTCCATAGCAGTGATGGCGCACCTTGGCACACCAGATGTTTTGAAACTACATTTCCCATGATGCTCAACTACACTGCAGAGTGCATGAGCATCATGAGAAATGTAGCGCCAAAAAATCTGGGGTGCCAAGGTGCGCCATCACTGCTCTATAGGGTAGGGTTCCATAAACCAGGCAATGACAGCTAATACTGCACAATCATCAACTTATCAAGATCCTCAATGGTAAACCTCTAGAGTGCCATATTGTGAATGAAAAAAGGAATGCATATATACATACCAATGAAATAAAAATTAGTTTCTAAATAGTTCATTTTTATTTCTTATTTTTCATTCTTATTTTTTAATTACTTTATTTTCTGTGGTTCTCATTTCTATACCAGTTTTTGTCTAAATTTTAACATGCCTTGTTGCTCTCTGTGATTTGAGATCAACATAATCTGGTAAGAGGCTCATTCATGTGGTGAAGGGCACAAGGGCACATGTGTGCTTCAAGAATCGTACATTCTGCTGGTGGGAGGCTGGAATTTTATATTTATTCCTGTCTGAATAGACTCAATTCTTATTATTTATTTATTTTCACAATATTTGTGAAAAAAATTGACTTTATAGTGATGTTTGTGTTTGTATGCACACTTATTTTTGCTGTATAACTTTTTTTGCTTTACTAGGGACATTGATCAAGCAGATGCTGCACAATATGTTTTTTTTTTAGCCTATAGTTCTACTTTCAAGCGTTTTTTGGTGGCTTTTAATGACATAATGGGTTTTAAATTGTTCTTGAGGGTTACAAAATCTAGTTCCAACTATCCTGGACCCTTGTGCAAAAAAATTGCCCCACATTAGCCACATTTGCATTTTATAGTGCTTTTTGCATTTTGCAGATTTGCACTACAGAACATCTTCCATAGGAAACCGTGTTAAATGGACTGTAGTGCAAATCTGTAAAATGCAAAGAGCACTAAAAATGCAAAGGTGTGAATCCAGCCTTAGGCTCAGTTCACTAGTGGAGCGACATAGGATCCGACTTGTGAGAACCCAAGTCAGATGACATATGAAATTCAATGTTTCCCTATGAGAGCTGTCTTAACTGATATTACACAAGTCTGTCGGACTTTAGAAAAGGTTCCTGCAATACTTTGGTCCGACTTTGATAGGACTTCAATGCCACGGAGTGTAAAAAGTTGTATCAATTCAGACTCCAAAGTTGCACTGAAAGTCGAGACACTTTGGAGTCGGGCGTGAACACTTTGGAGTAGTGTGAACCGAGCCTTAAAATTTTTTTTTTTATTTTTTTCAAGCAAACTTCACCTAAGAAGCTCAAGAAACAAAAAAGCTGTCAACACTCACAACTAGTACCACTTCCTGGGGAAGAGAGTGCCACATTTTAACTGCTCTAACAGTAAAGAAACCTTTCAATCTAGGGTTAAACCTCCTTTCTTTTAAACTCTAATCATGGCTATGTGTCCTCTTCAGGGACCTTAGAGTAAACAGAATATTACAGTTACTGGAATTACCTTTGAGATACAGTATTTGTGAAATGAAATCATATACCCCTCAAACACCTCTTCTCCAGTGTAGACAACTGTAATCTATGTAATTGATCCTCATAGATAAGGTTCCCCATTCCCCATATTCATTTTGTTGCTTGTCATTGAACTCTTTCTCTTACTCTTTCGAATTGAACAATGTCTTTCCTGAGGATTGGTGACCAAAACTGAACTGCATACAGTTTAACCACTTAAGCCTCGGACCATTTGGCTGGCCAAAGACCAGAGCACTTTTTTGCGATTCGGCATGGCGTCGCTTTAACTGACAATTGCGCAGTCGTACGACGTGGCTCCCAAACAAAATTGACGTCCTCTTTTCCCCACAAATAGAGCATTCTTTTGGTGGTATTTGATCACCTCTGCGGTTTTTATTTTTTGCGCTAAAAACAAAAAGATAGAGACAATTTTGAAAGAACGCATTATTTTTTACTTTTTGCTATAATAAATATCCCCAAAAAATATATAAAAAAACTGTTTTTTTTCCTCAGTTTAGGCCAATACATATTCTTCTACATATTTTTGGTTAAAAAAATTGCAATAAGCGTTTATTGATTGGTATGTGCAAAAGTTATAGTGTCTACAAAATAGGGGATAGTTTTATGGCATTTTTATTAATAATTTTTTTTTTACTAGTACTGGCGGCGATCAGCGATTTTTAGCATGACTGCAACATTATGGCAGATACATCGGACACTTTTGGCGCTATTTTGGGACCATTCACATTTATACAGCGATCAATGCGATTAAAAATGCATTGATTACTGTGTAAATGTGACTGGCAGTGAAGGGGTTAACCACTAGGTGGCGCTGTAGGGGTTAAGTGTGTCCTAGGGAGTGATTCTAACTGTGGGGGGGAGGGGCTATGTGTGACACAACACTGATCACCGCTCTCGATTACAGGGAGCTGTGATCAGTGTCAGTGTCAGTAGGCAGAACAGGGGAAATGCTTGTTTACATCAGCATTTCCCCGTTCTTCCTCTCTGTGAGATGATCGGGACCCGCGATCACACTCACGGAGCTCGAGGTGGGCGGGCGCGCACGCGATGGCACGGTGACAAATTTAAAGGGACCTGTAAGCCCATTAGCTTGTCCGTGCCATTGTGTCAATGTATATGTACATGCGGCGGTCGGCAAGCGGTTGAAATCCTTTGTTACCTTTTAGAGCCCTTCCACACTGCCAGTGCGGGGGGCTTCGGCGGTAAAGCGCCGCTAGTTTTAGCGGCGCTTTACCGTAGTCTTTGTGCCAATTTTCGGGCGCTAGTGGGGCACTTTTAACCCCCGCTAGTGGCCGAATAAAGGGTTAGGGGCGCTTCGGCGGCACTGCCCATTGATTTATACACCGCTCCTAAAGCGCCTCAAAGAAGCTGCTTGCGGGACTTTTTTTGACGTCCTGCCAGAACAGCGCCCCAGTGTGAAAGCACCCAGGCTTTCACACTGGGATTGCAGATGAGGCTTCTTTCAGGCGCTTTACAGGCGCTACTTTTAGCACTAAAGCGCCTGAAAAACGCCTCCAGTGTGAAAGGGTTCTTAATGTCATCAATAATAAAATAAACACAAGATCTTTATCAGCATGCCTCCCTGTACAACAAATTCTCTTTAATTCAGACATCAAAAAAGGTTCATAATGTTCTTTTTTTTTATGTTTAAATAAAAAAAGACTTTTTGTTACAATAAGATGCACTGAAGATCTTTTGTATCTTAGAAACGCATTGTGTATTTTCTGTAAGAATTTACTTACAGTTGTTATTGCAACAACCTCCTTAACTTTTCCGCTGCCAGACCTGTCTTTGCATTTTTTGCACACGTTTAAAAAATAATTATAGCCCTGAAGATGATATAAAACCCCCAAACATTATATATTTTCTGAAAGCAGACATCCTAGAGAATAAAATAGTTGGATTTCCAATTTTGTATGTCACAGGATATTACCGCACAATTCAGTAATAAACACACTAATGAGATTTTTAGGACAAACAAATGCAATAAATTACCTTTTTTTTTTAATATAAAAACAAAAAAAAGAGAAAGTAGCCCATGGGTCTTTAAGTGAGGCAAGCATGGGGCCAACGGAGTAGAGGAAAACATAGTAAGATGGTTATTGTATCCTGAGTAATGCATAAACATATACGCCAAGCTGTTAACGTGATGACAAATTGGTTGAAAACATTCACATGGGTTGTCACTAGAATGGTAGAGTATACAAGCATTAAAGAACTCGACGCGTTTCACGAGCCACTGCTCGTTTCTTCCGGAGTATATCCTTGTATGCAGTATTTCTAGAAAAACAAAAAATCTATTGAAAGCATGTGTACCATAAAATATCCCCCCCTGGAGGATCACTTTTTGGAAGTATGGGGCTCCATTTGGTCCTCTTTCTAAGCAGTAATTTTATGGTCTAAAAAACAAGTTCACCTTTATTTTAAAAATCAATATTGTGGGGGGCGTGACCGGAAGCTGCCCTTCATGGAAGCCTGAGTGCTTAGCTCTCCACCAGCCCACAGCTACAAGGCCTTTTAGGGGGATTTCTAACACCCGGAAGCAGGAGAACAAGATCCTCCAAATCCAGAGGATCATCCCAGCCACCCTCCGGCTCTTCAGCGACCCTCCGTGGGTACTTTAAGCCACCCTCCATGTCCGACGACGGACAGGACAAGATGGCGCCGGCAGCTTCCTCCTACACGAGGCCGCCGCTACAGCCGGGCTCTACGTCACCGCCACCTCATCAGAGCGCATCGGCTCCGGACCAAGAAGCGGACGGGCTGCGAAGTCAGGGATCCAGAGCAGTGAGTCCGCATTTACCCCACGTACTACAGGGGAAACATTCGAAAGATCCCCGGGACACAATGCTAGGCCTCACTGCAGCCTCATACACACAGTGCTCCGAGGCCTTCCCGCGGCTGCTGCGCACAGCCTCGGATCCGGTCCTGTCCCTGGGAGGAACTGTATCCCCGACCCCCTCACTGCAATCCACTGACTTTCCCCCATTACCAGATCTGGAGGGTGTCTGGGGATCGGGAATCGAGTCAGAGGCGCAGCATGGAGATCAGCCCGCCACAGTGCCCCCAGATCCACTGAGCGTGGGACAGGCCAGACACTGTCATATGCCCAGGTGGCCAACTCCCCGAATTTACCCCTTATGGAGGCTCAGGCTCGCGGCCCTCCTTCTCCTACACAGATGCCCTCCTGGGGGAGCTCGCAGGACCCCCAAATGCAGCACTGGGAGCCACGGAGACCTACACCCCCCCTATCCTTCAAAGAGTACCCACTCCACCACAACAACCACACCACCACATGGGGGGTGACCTACATTTTCAGCAAACCCCCCCATGGCAGGAGTATCTCCAAGCCATCCCTACCAAAGAGGACTTTAAACTCCTGATTGAGGAAGTCAAATCCACCTGCCGAGCGGAAATTCAAACAATCCATGCTAACCTTAAACATCTTTCTGAGCGGGTGGAGATGGCATGGAATGGAAATTCAAGAGACAAAGCTAGCCGTACATCGCACCCAGTTACGGGGGCTGACCACCATCTAATGTTCCGGAATATGCAGCGCCATATCGAGGACTTGGACAATAGGGGGCGCAGAAATAACATCCGAGTCAGGGGCCTACCGGAGTCGGAGGGTCCTGAAGACTTACACGAAACCCTACAAACTTTATTCAATGACCTCTTGGGGGACCCCCCAAACAAACCCATAGAAATGGACCGTGCACACCAAGCTTTACGCCCTAAGGGGCCTGCCTCCAGACCCCGCAATGTCATTTGCAGGGTCCATTCCTTCCCTTTAAAAGAAGACATTATGCGAAAAGCCTGCATTTCCAAGAAGGTGGTCTTTGAAAATGCACAAATTCAGCTGTTCCCAGATTTATCTTGGATCACCTTACAGAAACGAAGACTCCTCCAACCTCTACTCAGTTCACTGCAAGAGAACAATATCATTTACCGCTGGGGATTTCCTTTCAGTTTGACAGCTCGTCGACAGGGAAAATCAGCAGTGCTATGCTTTCCAGAAGACTTGAACAACTTCTGTGACATCTTGGAGATCCCCGTTCCACGTCTGTCTGATTGGGACCTAGTGGACTTGCCGACGCCGCCTCCAACGGTCTGGCAGAAGATCCCCCCAACTAAACGTCCCAAAGACCGGGACTCTCCCCGAGGATCCGCCAAATTTAAGAAAAGCTGACTGCCATAATTGTTTCTCCTGCCCCACTCAACAACCTTATTTGCACTCCCCCTAGGCCCCCTCAGCCTGTTTACTTGTTTTGAACATTGGGCACTTTCTGATGGAGACTTGACAGTGGTATTTTTTTCTGGCCATCAGTCCCCCTATAGGTTTAACCTACCAAAAGTTCCCCTTTGTCATTTTATTTAGATATTTTGAACACCGTTGATTTTGTTTAAAAGCGGATCTCTATGTTCCCCCGCCCTGGGCCCTTGTTGGGGGCTCTGATCGGGGGAACTTACTGGAACTTAACAGATCCCGGGCGGTACAGACTGCTTGGGATTACATCGCAATGTTTACTTTTAATTGATGTCTTACTAACCAATCTTTTTTTCCTTCTTTTTCTACTTTTTCTTATGCCTTTCCTTCCCACACCCCTGTTTTCCCTGGCTCGTCATTGGTTCGGGATGGTCACTTGGACGTACTCCATTTATGGGCTCCCTCGTTTTGTGGAAGCGGTAGTGGTCTCGCGGCTGGATAAGCTAAGTAATCTTGAGCGCACATACACCAGTGATCATGGTTAAGTTTATGTCACTCAGTGTTCATGGGTTGAACTCCAACAGGAAGAGGCATCTTGCATTGAGAGAGCTCAGGCATTCTGGGGCAGATGTAGTTATGTTGCAGGAAATGCACTTTAATAAGGGAGATGCCTTTACCTTTGCACCAAGTCTTTTATAGATCCGAAGGGACACTACATAATTCTGCAAGGCCAGTGGCAAACACAGGCGGTCACTATTTGTACCCTATATGCCCCTAATACCCACCAGATACACTTTCTATCTAAGGTGTTTGCGTGTTTGTTTAGATCTCCCAATGATTATTTAATAATCGGCGGGGACTTTAATCTATCCCACTCAGTGGGTCTGGATCGCCACGTGATTAACCCTACAGCTCCACAGCCCCGCGCCACGCAAGACTCTAAATTATTTCTTCAAATAACTAGGCGTCATGCCTTATTTGATGCATGGTGGGCCTTACACCCGGGGGATAGACAATATACATTTTATTCAGCCCCTCACCGCATGCATTCCCGGATAGACTACTTCTTTGTCAACAACGCTACGCTACGAGCCATATGGAAAGCTCAGATTTGACCTATTTCCTGGTCTGATCATGCTCCTGTTATTGTGTCCCTAGATATAGGTATCCCTATCCGTAAACCATGCAACTGGCAATTAAATAATATCTAAATTGGAATTGGAATCAACATTGCAGAATTATTTTTTGGAAAATGACACCTCTGATGTAACCCTCTCCACCCTCTGGGAGGCGCACAAGGCAGTTCTCAGGGGGCGGTGCATTTCGCTCTCCTCAGCTATGAAGAAAAATACAATAGCGTCTAAACTTCGAGCCGAGAGATATCTTAGAGCTCTAGAACTCCAATTACAAGCCTCGCCATCCATACATCTCCTTAAAAAAGTTGTCTGTTTGCGTACCACCCTCCGAGACTTAGCAATGGGCCATATAGAGAAAGCACTCCTTCGGTTAAAACAAACTTATTATGATAAAGGCAACAAAGCCCATTCCCTCCTAGCGCGCAAGCTGTCGGAACACACCCACATGTCCACCCCCCAACAAATCAAGGATAGACAGGGTGCGCTCTTAACACACCCTCAAGATATAGCTCAGGCCTTTAGTGAATTCTACACAACCCTGTATAATGACCCTGAGATTCCTCAGGATCCTCTTCCCCCTGATCTAAGCATTCATATGCTTCAATATCTAGAAGAAAGGGGACTTCCCAAACTGCAGGTGTCAGACCTACTTTCCCTCAATGCCCCTATCACGGAAGAAGAACTGACGGCCACCATTAAAATCTTGCCTTCACATAAGTCTCCAGGCCCAGATGGCCTCCCATATGAATATTACAAGACATTTCTCCCGATTCTCCTACCCCATATGTGTAGGCTGTTTAATGCCTTTTTCCAGAAAACTACCATTCCCTCGGACATGCAGAGGTCATTCCTCACGTTGATTCCCAAACCTGACAAAGATCCTTCACTATGTGCCAGTGCTCCTAAACTCTGATTAAAAATTTTTTACTAAGCTCCTTTCGATACGATTGAACCTGATACTTCCCTCTTTAATACACAAGGATCAGGTGGGCTTTGTTCCCCTGCGTCAGGCGTGTGATAACACGAGACGGATTATTGACCTTATAGACGTGGTGAACAGGGACAAGCTGGAAGCGTTAATTCTTAGGTTAGATGCAGAAAAGGCTTTCGACCGCCTTGGTTGGCCTTTCCTGTTCGCCATGTTGAACTGCATAGGATTTCGGGGCCCATTTCTGCAGACCATCAGACACCTACACACTAATCCCACATCTCAGGTCAAGACCCCCTTTGCCCTGTCGCCTACATTCCCGATCATGAATGGGACCCGCCAGGGGTGCCCACTCTCCCCGTCCATTCGAGGAAACCCAAATATACATGGGATTCCGGTGAGGGGAAAGGACTTTAAGTTAGCATTGTATGCAGATGATATTATACTTACTTTGACCCAGCCTAGGATCTCTCTCCCTAACCTGCATGCTGAATTCGAACTATAGCGATCCCTCTCGGGTTATAAAATAAACGCAGCCAAATCTGAAGCATTACCTATTAACGACCCAACATCAGAGACCCAGCATCTACAGCAGTGCTTCCCATAGCACTGGCAGACAACATCCCTGAAATATTTAGGAGTACAGATTACTCCCTCTTACTCTACCCTATATCGAGCCAATTATCCCCCCCTCTTTAGATCTGTAAGGTATCTCCTGCAAAAATGGAAGGTCCACCATATCTCCCTCTTGGGGAGGGTGACCTCTGTTAAAATGACCTTCCTACCCAAGCTCCTTTATCTCTTCCAAACACTCCCCATCCCAATACCACATGCGGAACTGCGGAAACTCCAGACAGATTTGATTTGTTTCGTCTGGAATTATAAAAGGCATAGAATATCACACTCGGTCCTTACGGCGGCGCGTTTGGAGGGTGGGTTGTCATTTCCTAACCTACATAAATACTACCAAGCCACTTAACTGTGGGCCCTGGCCTCCTGGTTCCCCCAACATTCCTACAATAGATGGACAGAAATTGAAAAAATATGGATGGCGCCTGTCCATCCAAATAGTATGCTCTGGAATGCAAAGGTGGAGGTGGACTCAGCCCCATGTTCCACCTCAGATCACTCTTGCGCAAACTATCTCGAGTTCATAAGCTGTTCAGAGAGGTCACTCCTCACGTCTTTTCTATATAATCCCAGAATGCCTGCAGGCCTCACACACCAGATGTCTTCCCCGTGGGCGACAAGGAACTTGTTCCATTATGGTCACCTGGTGCATCCTTGTACGCTCAGATTGCTACCATTTACAGATCTTCAGAAAAAATTTGAACTTCCCCGTCATGTATTCTATGGGTACCTGCAGATTAGACATTATGCTCAATCATTTGCCCCTAACTTACAATTTTCGGCACCTACTCCATTTGAGTGCCTGATGTTGGAAGGTTCAACAAGACAGAGGTTAATCTCAGATATTTACCGGGTACTAAATTCTCATTGCTTCACAACTCAGGGTAAACATGCATATATGCTCCGATGGGAGAGAGCATTGGGGGAGGAAATTCCAGAAACTACCTGGCGGATAATCTGGTCTCAGGCAGCTAAGAGTTCCCTCTGTACACTCTACAAGGAGAATGCTTATAAAATTCTGTTCTCTTGGTACTTGACTCCAAGTTGTCCTTCATGCTATTTACCCCACTACATCGGATAGATGTTGGAGGTGTATGAGAGATAGGGGGACCTTGTACCATATTTATTGGACATGTCCTAAAATAGTCCCTTTCTGGACTGAGACGCAACTACTATTGAACCGTCTGCTAGGAGTGCAGGTGCCCATGGATCCGAGGTTGTTTCTTTTTGGAGTGTCTGGGCTACAAATATCTCGGCACTCCAGGAAATTGCTTCGACATATCCTTACAGCCGCGAGATGTATTGCCCTGCACTGGAAGAGACGAGACCCCCCCACACACAAACGGACCTATACACCAGAATAAACGATATAGAGCTGATGGAAAAAATGACGGCTAGACTACAAGATAGATTGGAGATACATGATAAGGTCTGGGAAGAGTGGCATAGACGTGAAGACCCGCCCTGAGCTGATGATAGAGCCTCCCCTTCCCCCCCACCTCTTCACTACCCTACCCCTCTTTTCTTCTTTTCTCTTCTGTTCTCTTTTCTACCTTTTCTTCTCCTTGAATTATGTTCAGGTTAAAAATGAGACCTGTTTGTTGACTACTAAGTGTTATCTGGATTTTACTATGAAACTACAGTACTTGGCTGTTCTTCTTTTGATGCTTAATACTTATCGCAAGGCCACTGGCTAGTTGCAACCAGTGTATTACAGTCTCATTGTCTTTTGTACTTATTTACGTATATGTCTAATAAAAACTGTTATTTGAAAAAAAAAATCAATATTGTAATGAGCCTAGCACACAAATTAAATGAGCCATATATAAAGTATATATATTTATTTGCACATAAACTGCATCATGATTTGCCATATGTAAGGGCGGGTTAAAACTCTGCCAGTTTTCTTTTTTGCCATATGTGTCTCATTAGGGAGATTTCTCTTCACTTGTTCTGTAGGCTCAACAGGAGGGGAGATGATATCTTTCCAATGGGAGGGACATTTCCTGTTTAAATAGTTGGCCGTGTGGTCTGTATTTTTAATGGGAAAGGATTACAGTAGAGTTGAGGGTGGCCAAGCAGTTGGTGTTGAGGTTGACTGGGTACATCTGTACTATAATAGTCATGTCCCAAGTCCCCTCACCTGGCAAGGCCTTTATTAAGAGGTCTCGTTCTTCCTATTAGATTCTTTATATACTGTACTTGATTATTAACCACTTGAAGACTAGGCCTTTTCTGGCATTTTGTTCACATGTAAAAATCAGCAAATATTTTTTTTTTTAAGCAAAGGCCGTAGAGAATAAAACAGTGGGTGTTGCAATTTTTTATGTCACACTGTATTTGTGTTTTTCAAATGCAATGTTTTGGGAAACAATACACTTTTTGGATTTTAATGTACAAAAACACAATATAATACCCAATTGTTTGATAAAATATAAAAGACGTTACATCAAGTAAATAAATACCAAATATGTCACGCTTTAAAATTGCGCAGGCCTATGCAGCGGCGGCAAGCAATGTAAATGTTACTATCCATAGGTGACACTTTAAAAGCCTTTACAGCAGGGGTCTCCAAACTGCAGCCCAAGGGCCAGATGTGGCCTTGCACTATTGCTCCCACTGACACCAACAATAGGGCACTATTTCTTCCACTGATACCAATGATGGGATACTATTTCTCCTACTAACAGGGGAACTACTCCTCCTCCTTCTATTGACCATACCCTGAGGCCATGTTTATTTTCACTGATGCCGGGCCCAGGCCAGTTTCTGTCCCCGCTGGCCACAGATTGGTTCTCCTAAAGTCTGAAGGACAATAAATTAGCCCTTTTTTGAAAAGTTTGGAGACCCCTGCTTTACAGGTTAACACTTTAGACATACATAGGAGGTCCGGTGCTAGAATTAATGCCCATGATCTGACGTTCACATGCCTACCAGACTCTATGTATAACTGAACTATCAGTTTTGGGCAAATCAACCCTTAACCTTTCTCTCCACCCCTCTATTACTTATATTATGTTCTTCAGTGTAATGTCTTGAGCTGAGAATATGTTAATGAATATCCTCAAGCAGAAATAACAGCCTGCCAGCTTGCTAGTCACTGGTTCTGTAAAAGCATTGAATTTGACAGCGGCCCATTCAGAAACAGTGATCAATCAATAATCAGCATGGCCCCAAAAATGTGATCACTATGCTGTCATAGTTATCACAAGGTAACTAGCCAACTGAACTGGTATTGTGCCTCACACAGAAAAGAACTTACACATATAAAATTCAGCAGGCTCTGGCTAATAAATGAAATGCCAACTGTAAAAAAAAGGAAATTTTAAAGATTAATATATGCACAAAAGGGTTTGAGAATTATCAATATTGCCCCAAAACCATAATTGAGCTTTATTATGCTAAAACTGTGCACACAGAATCTGGTGCAGCTGTGCATAGTAACCTGATTCCAAGTTTTATTGTGAAAGCTTAAGGCTGGGTTCACATTTAATTGGGATGCGGCTCACAGCAGGGGTCTGGTGCATCCCTGTTCTCCATTTCAGGGAGGAACCAGGCCTGAATTTTTGCCTGAAATTGGACCTGAAACAGAGCCAAAGACGCACAGGACCCCTGTGCATTTCATTCTGCAGCCGCCACGGAGATGTGTGAACTGGCTCCAATTCGCACTAGTATGAACCCAGCCTAACTGAACAAACTGAAGTTAGAAGCTGATTGGTTACTATGAACAGCTGCTCCAAATTCTGTGTGCTCCAGTTTTACTAAATCCATTGGCGGTGCATCCATTAAGGGTGCAAGGGCGCCGCACCTTCTCTCCAGCCACTCCCTCTGTGTAAAATGGATAGATTCTTACATTGCATTGCATTGCATAAATCTATACACAGCCGCTGTAGCCACCCCCTATTCAGGCGTCCGGCCCCTTTTCGGGCACCGGGCGCCTAAATTACAGCGACGGGGGTGTGTTTTTGAAGCACCTGATTCGAGCCATAGGCTCGAATAGGCTTCAAAAAAGGTGGACTCAAAGCATTGCACTCGCAGTCCACCCAAGCATGTTAGAAAAGCAAATTAATATATGCTTTTCTAACACTGAACCGCCTCTCTGCCAATCAGGAGGTGCGGGTCTAATACCGGTCACCTGATTGGCTGAAGGCAGAGGCAATCCCATTGACTGCCTAGCAGAACAGGAAGAAGAGACGCAGGGAGGACACAGGAGCCATCGCCTGACCCACGCTACACGTCTCACAGCTCGCCATCGTCACCCGCTGCCTGACCCGTTACCACGATGGGGTAAGTGCCTGGCAGACAGCGGGCGAGCAGGCAGGGAGGGTACAATGGGTGCATATTATGGGCACAGAGGCTGCATTTGCTGGGTACAGTTGGCTGCATATGATGGGCACAGTTGGCTGCATTTGCTGGGCACAGAGGCTGCATATGATAGGCACAGTTGGCTGCATATGATGGGCTCTGTTGACTGCAGTTGCTGGGCACAGTTGGCTGCATATGATGGGCACAGTTGGCTGCAAATGATGGGCACAGATGGCTGCATTTTCTGGGCACAATTGCCAGAATTTGCTGGGCACAGTTGGCTGCATTTGATGGGCACAGTTGGCTGAATATGATGGGCACAGTTGGCTGTATTTGCTGGGCACAGTTGGCTGCATATGATGGGCACAGTGGCTGCATATGATGGGCATAGTTGGCTGCATATGATGGGCATAGTGGCTGCATATAATGGGTACAATTGGCTGCATATGATGGGCAGAGCAGCTGCATATGATGGGCACAGTTGGCTGCATATGATGGGCAAAGTGGCTGTATAAGATGGGCACAGTTGGCTGCATTTGCTGGGCACAGTTGGCTGCATTTGATGTGCACAGTGGCTGCAATTGATGTTTTTGTTTCAGTATTTTCAGAATTTTTCAGTTAGTTTGCGCCCCCCCAAAAAAATTTGGAGCACCGGCTGCCACTGACTAAATCCCACCCCAACGTCAGTTGAAGAAGTTAGTTTTATTTGAAAAACTCACCTGAATGAAAGACTTGCTTTTTAATAATGTCACTTCATAATCTATTTAGTATGTGACAGGTATGCTTGACGTTTTACACAGTTCTCTTGGTCACCTAATAATATACAATGTTTTATTAATATTTCCCCTTTTGTCTTGCAGTATAGGAGCTTTGGTTGGTCTGGCGATCGCAGCGTTGGTGTTATTAGCATTTGTTGTCAGTGTGTGCGTGCTGTGCTATTTATTTCTATACACAAAGCCCCAGAGAATAGACACTGGACTAAAACTACAGCGTTCTGGGTCATCAAGTTCACAAAAAGGTAAGACTACAATAAATAAATAAATGTTTGCTTAAATATAAAGAAAAAAACATACAAGCCAGTTGTTTAGAGTAGAGGGGGTAGTTAATGGCTCCTGTGATAATATCTCTCACTTCTTTGTCCCTTCCTCACTTTATGTAAACTGCCATGACTCACACTTCTGTTTCTGTTGTTTTTATGTTCCTTTTCTGTTTCTATCATTATTCAGCTCCTCTTCAGTTTCTTTCAGTCATCAGATCCTTTTATATTTCTGTCATTCTCAGCTCTTCTTCTGTTTCTGTCATTTTTCAGCTCTTTTTTTTGTTTCTGTCCTTCTTCAGTCCCTCTTCTGCCTCTGTCATTCTTCGGCTTCTCTTCTTTTTCTGTCTTATTTCAGCTCATCTTCTTTCTTTCATTTTTCTTCTCCTCTCATGTTTCTGTCATTTTTCATTGTCTTTTCTTTTTCTGTCATTCTTCAGTCCCTCTTCTGTTTCTGACATTCTTCAATCCCTCTTCTTTCTGTCATTCTCAGCTCTTCTTCTGTTACTGTCATTTTTCAGCTTTTTTTTTTGTTTCTGTCATTCTTCATTCCCTATTCTGTTTCTGTCATTCTTCAGATTCTCTTCTTTTCTGTCTTATTTCAGCTCCTCTTCTTTCTTTCTTTCTTTCATTCTTCTTCTCCTCTCATGTTTCTGTCATTTTTCATCCTCTTTTCTTTTCCTGTCTTTTTTTAGTTCCTCTTCTGTTTCTTTTATTCTGCTTCTCCTCTTGTGTTTCTGTAATTTTCCATCTCATCTTTTGTGTCTGTCATTTCTCAGCTCTTCTTCTATTCCTGTCATTGTTCAGATCCTCTTCTTTTTAGATTATTTTCATCTCCTCTCCTGTTTCTCTCAATCTTCAGCTTCTCTTCTGTTTCTTTCACTCTTCAACTGCTCTTCTCTTTCTTTCATTCTTCAGCTCATATTCTGTTTCTGTCATTCTTCAGATCTTCTTCTGTTTCATCATTCTTCATCTTATTATCATGTATCTGGAAATAGAGCCTGATATGATAAGGAATGCCTCTAGACCAGAGATATGCAATTAACGGACCTCCAGCTGTTGCAAAACTAAAAGTCCAATCATGCCTCTGCCCCTGGGTGTCATGCTTGTGGCTGTCAGAGTCTTGCTATGCCTCATGGGACTTGTAGTTCTGCAACAGCTGGAGGTCCGCTAATTGCATATCCCTGCTCTAGACTGTAGAACAGCAGGCACAGCTGGATGGTAGGCAGGTACTGGTGATTATAGGAAGAGTAGCAGAGTCAGACAGACCAGGTCATACACTGAAAGAGAAAATCAGAGACACAGGCAGGAGCATGGTCAGGGTACAAGCACCATGGTCAGGAACCGATCAGGGGAGGAGAATCAAATGGAGCAGACAGAGTTCAAGAAGTAATCAGACAAGCCAGATCAGCAACTAGAATCAAGATGCAGAATCACAGGGTCCCAGGATACAGGGAGGGCTGAAGACAAAGTAGCAATGATCCTGAGCATTGATACATTTTAAATAGCCCATTTGGTGGCAACATCTGTCACAAGTGCACGTGGGCATGCCAATGCGTGGATACACGCACCAATGAGCAAAAGCCCAAATCCTTTGTCTCTGAGCGGAGGCATGGGTTAGCCTGTGTGGTGGCAGAGAAGTCTGTCCAGAGGAGCCATGTTGTCTACTGGCATGCCCTTCCTAACACTCATCTCCCGTCTCTTTCATTTGTCAGCTCCTTTTCTGTTTCTGTCATTCTTCAGCTCCTCTTCTGTTTCCTTCATTCATCAGGTCCTCTTCTCCTTTCATTATTTACCTTGTCTTGTGTTTCTGTCATTTTGTATCTTTCCTTCTTTCTTTAGCTACTGTGCTTTTTCGGTTGTTTTTCATCTTCTCTTCTGTTTCTATCATTCTTCAGCTCCTTTTCTATTTCTGTCATAATTCACCTTGTTACTTGTTTTGGTATTTTGCAGCTTCTCTCCCGTTTCTGAATTCTTCAGCTCCTTTTGTTACTGTCATTCTTTAGCTCCTCTTCTGTTTCTTTCGTTCTTTGGCTCCTGTTTTGGTATTATTCAGCTCCTGTTCTGTTTCTTTCATTCTTCAGCTCTTCTTTTGTTTATTCTAGTTTAGTTTCAGCACACAGGAGGATTCAAGAAAGTGTATATAGCAGCTAGTATCACATTACCCCCCTGGGCAAGTCGAACCCCCTGGTTTGGTATTACTTCTTTTGTTTCTGTCCTTCTTCAGCTCCTCTTCTGTTTTTGTGACTCTTCAGCTCCTCTTCTGCTATTGCTGTTTTCAGCTCCTTTTCTATTATTTTCAGCCCCTCCTCTGTTCTTATCATTGTTTATGTGCTCTTTTGTTTCTGTCATTCTTCAAGTGATATTTTAGTTGAAATAAAAAAAAGGAGTCCCCTGCCACTGCTCTCATCTCCACCTCTTCTTCACATGTCCCCCCAGCAAGACAGTTGCTGAGGGGACACTCATGTAGGCGTGTTTCCAAAGCGGACTGTGTGCTTCCATAGACACACACAGCGTGGCTCAGCCACCCCCTCACCCCCTCACAGGATTTGACTGACAGCAGCAGGAGCTGAGTCTCCTGTGAATGCAGGAAGTGAGAGCAGAGCACACGGGACAGCGCTGGATTGAGAAAACATAATGAAGTGAAGTATTTAGGGATGCCTGGGGGGGGGGGGGTAAGTCCTATATATCTCTCAGATGGGGACAGACAGACACATGGAAAAACCATGAGACGGTGCGATTTTCCCTGGATTGCCCCATCAACACAGTCAGTGTTGATGGGCGAATCTCTCCCGCGGAGCTATTGTATTCTCTAGTGGGGAGGCACAGGGAGCCATCCCTGCCAATAGTACACAATGATTATTGCTAGCGGCTATAGCTGCTGGCAAAAATCGCATGTCAGAAATCCAACATGCTAATTGTACCCATGTCGATCGATGGATCAACTTGGGTACATTCAGCCTGTCCGGAGATGTTTCGAAACCATCCAGCTTAATCTTCCCCTGCTCTATTCAAAACACAATACGAATTTTGTCTGGAAATGGTCTTGAACACGGAAAGACTTTAAAGAATATAATATGTAAACCCAACATTTCATATTCCTGATTTGTGCCGGCTGTATCCTTGTATGAAAAAGTCTCCTGTTCTCTTTGTATTGCTTCCTTTGTGTGAAATCCCTGGTGTTCCTGCCAGTCCCTCTGCTTTCCTATTAAAAACTGACTACCTTAGGCATGATAGCACATCATGGTCAGTTCTTTAGCTATGCTGGGAACTCAGTGTACTCACCTCCAATAATCAGTCTGGTGCTGACACACCTCCCCCCACACAGCCTCTCACTGGGAAGATCAGTGTGCTGTTGCTTCTCTTCCCCCTAGCTCTTATGTAGCTGAGAACAGAGGGAATGTAATCACTTATAAAAAAAAAGGGGAAAATATGTATAATGTTTTTTTTTTTTTTTATATCTATACACAAATGTTTCTATTTTAGAGAAAGAGGTTTGTAAGGGAATTGCATGTGAGGGACTGCCAACATCCTTGATTAAAGTGTAACTGTATAATGTTTCTATTTTAAACTGAATGGGTTGTTACAAGGTAATAATGTACAATCACTTTAACAGAACTTACTTCAGGGCTTACTGAAACACTTTCCCATAGTGGTGGTACTACCTGGCTGGTGCAGTGCTCTCTTCATCTGGTGCTTTGTATGTTCTAACAAGGTGAGGACTCCTGTCCCATCAAATATACGGTTTGGGGTCAACTTGCTTTATACAAGCAATTCCCTTTTCTGTGCTCCCACAGCCCCTTTCCATAACCAATGCTAAACCATTAAGTGAAGTACCCTTTCTAAATGAATCTTCAAGCTCACCCAAATTCAAGTATTTCAGTTTTGAGACATCATTGACTCTTGCTCTTAGCAATTCTGATATCATGTTAAGTAGGGTTCCAGACACTATTTTTGAATTGGATAGAGTGAAGAAGGGTTAGGACCAGTGGCGGCTGGTGGTCGGTCTGCCAGTCACCCGCCCCGCACTTACCCCACCTAGGTCGCGGGCAGCGCTTCCTCCGGGTGGCAGGCGGCGGCTCCACCTTGTGTCTCACGACGGCTTCCCCTGTGTCTCCTCCCTCCTCCTCCTCGGCGGCCAATAGGATCCTTTCTCCTCTCGGTCAGATGGGTCTCAGGACCTGCTTGCGGATTGGATGGGAGGAGATTCAGGAAGACAATAGCGAATATTAATTCGCTATTGTCACACAACTGGGTGGGCTCAGGGCGCAATGCCCTGCGCCCCCAAGCCCACCCTTTTTGAAGCCAATTAGAGCCTCAGGCTCTAATCATGTGCTTCTAAAAAAAAAAAACTTATTGGAAGCCATGCGTCCGGCACCCTGCATGTAGATTGGGCACCCCTGTGCCCCGTATGGAGGAGCCCCTACTGGTTAGCTTTCAAGCTCTCTCACCTCCTCCTCCCATGCTCGTCTCCAGGATTTCTCCAGAGCCTCTCCCATCCTCTGGAACTCACTACCTCCATCTATCCAGCTATCCCCTACTCTTGCTACCTTCAGGCAAAACTCATCTCTTCAGGAAAGCCTATCACGTCTCCAACTAATCTCCTACCACTTCCACCAGCTCATTCCCCACAGTTACAACCTTTTGTACCACCTGCCCCACCCTATTAGATTGTAAGCTCTTCTGAGCAGGGCCCTCTTAATCCTATTGTATTGTATTATAACTGTATTGTCTCCCTTTTATATTGTAAAGCGCTGCGTAAACTGTTGGCGCTATATAAATACTGAATAATAATAATAATTTACCTGGTTTTAATTACTGTCCTCATCCCTCTTATTTATTTATTTATTTTGTTTATTTCAGGTATTTATATAGCGCTGATAATTTATGCAGTGCTTTACATATATATTATACGTACATTCACATCAGTCCCTTTCCTCAAGGAAACTAGTAAAGGATTTCCTTCGCTTTCTATAAATATGCAAATAAAGCTCTTAACTAGCATTGCCATGTGACTTCTATTCTGAGGTTTGCATTACATGTTACTTTTTGTTCTGTAATATTTGCCGATGACTCATCATTCATTTCACTATGCAGTTTATAATAGTAGAATGCTATTTTTCAAGTTCTGTCAGAGTACATGCAATAAGAGCAATTTATTGCATTTACTCAAAACTTGAAAAAAAACCCACAATGTACTATGTGGAGCTTCTTCAATGCTTTTACAGTTGCCATGCAACATTGGATTATTTTAAAGTGGCTCAGGTGCATCAGTCAAGCTTTTAATTCCTAAGTGATTTTTTTTTTTAAGTTTTCAACAGATTTGGATAGGTGGGTAGGTGTTTTCCCAAAGCGACATTTTAGATGCAATGAAAAAAAAAATGTAAATCATTAAAATTGAAAAGAAATGTATTGTATCAAAAATAAAAATTTACATTTAGTGCCAGTTCACACCAGACGCAGTTCCGTGCGCTTTTTTTCTGCACAAAAATGCATGCACAGTGTTTTCAATGTATTCCAATGGCTCTAGTTCACACCATCACACCATGCAGTCAGTTTCCGGTCAGTGCACAAACTAGAGGAACACTGGACTCTCCCCCGCTCCCACTCCTCAATCAAAAAATGTCTGCTTCTTTATTTACTACTTACATATTTATCTGCTTTTTTTACTCCCGCCCCTCCATGCCACCATTCATGCCGCTTGGCGTTACCCTGCTCCCTCAACCTATTGGGATATGCATGCCACACATACCAGGAGGCTGTAGAAGCAAGACACACAGCAGCAGAAGCAGCTCTAAGCTTTGTGAGGCCTCAGGCAAAATTTAGACATGAGGACCCACTCACGCCCTTTGCAGGGGTTAAGGAAGAACCCAGAGGCGGAGCATCTTATTACTGTTGCTGCTTGTTTTGGTGGGATGTGTACTGTGCCAATCACATGAGATGAATAGGAGAGGAGGGTCAGCAGGGATTGAGAGCAAGAAAGGGAGGGAAAGAGGGAGAGGGGGGAGGGGCAGAGAGAGAGAGGGAGAGGAGAGAGAGGGAGGGGGGGGAGAGAGAGAGAGAGGGGGAGAGGGAGAGAGGAGAGAGGAAGCGAGAGGGAGGGAGGGAGGGAGCGGGAGAAAGGGATAGGGGGAGATGGGGAAAGAGAGAGGGAGGAGAGAGAAAGAGAGAGAGGGGGGTGGGGAGGAGAGAGCGGGGAAGAGAGGGAGGGAGAGAGGGGGGAGATAGAGAGGGAGAGAGGGGCTGAGAGAGAGAGGAAGAGAGAGGGAGAGAGGGGGATAGATAGGGAGAGATAGGGAGAAAGGGAGAGAGGGTGTGAGCGAGGGGGAGAGAGTGAGGGAGGAGAGAGCGAGGGAGAGAGGGCGAGCGAAAGCAAGAGAGCGAGAGAGAGAGCGAGAGAGAGAGAGCGAGAGAGCCAGAGAGAGAGACCCTTACATCAGAGTACTCAGTGAGAGGCAGGAAAAGGGAGGGAGTGGATGGATGGATCAGGCTTCCCTCCCACACAACCCCTTCTCTTAGGCAGAACACTGTCGGGGAGTGTGGGCTGGGCAGACACAGAAGGAGAGGACAGGAAGAAGAGGAGCAGAAGCAGCTCTCTCTCCTCTCCCATCTGTGAGGAGGGGGAACTGTCAGAGCTGGTTCTCTCTGGCTGTGAGCGTCAGTGAGCTTCCATCCCCCAGTGAATTGGTCCTGATCGCAGCCCCAGCAGGTTGTACAGCTTACAGACCAGCCGGGACTTGGCACTGCTGCCAGCCTGTGTCAGAAACCATGAATTAGACTGAGACAGAAGTACAGTTAAATCACACTTGTTTAATAACACAGCTCTTAACTGTCCCTGATTTGGAGGGACTGTCCCTGATTTGGAGCAATGTCCCTCTGTCCCTCTTTCCTCCTCATTTGTCCCTCATTTTGGTCTGATCTATAAAGATGTATATAAAATGCACTTTTTATCTATCAAAAAGTGTTTCCCAGTGCTAAATCTTTCATCTGTTTTCTAAATTGCTGCATTTGTAAATTCCAAAAGCCGATATAAAGGAATAGTAGTGGTAAAAAAAGCACTTGTGAGTTTAACCAATCTTGTTTTTTTGTACAATTTTCCTTTAAGGGGACGTGGCAAGGGGTGTGTCTCAAGACTGCATACTTTTGCTGATAGGCGTCCCTCATTCCCATCTCAAAAAGTTGGGAGGTATGTAATAATAATAAAAAAGGTAAACAGTGTAAACGTAGTCAAAACATAGCCAGAGTTCGGGAACCGGAGCGGATACTCAGACAAGCCAAATCCATAGACAGGTGGGTCCAGGGCCTCTCTCCATTGGGTATGGGTTGTAGGAGGCCCACTGGAAGGTGCAGAGAAGTCTTACGTTGAGCACACACGGAAGGCAACTACAAAGGCGGTTACATCAGCACGTAGACTAGGCCACCAGAATTGTTGGGAAATGGCCCAAAAGAGATTCTTCCCAGGGTGGCCAGCAGCCTTGGGAGAATGTTAAGTCTGGAGCATGGCAGTATGAAGACTCTCTGGGACAAAGCTGCGGTCACAAGGTTTCTCAGGAGAATCATGGACATGAGCAGCAAGAATTTTGTAAACCAAAGGAGAAGTCGTGCGAACCGTAGCCAGAATACGATGAGGAGGAATCACAGAAACCGGAATCGACTCCATCTTGGAAGTGGAGGAAAATTGTAGTGAGAAAGCGTCAGCCCTTACATTCTTAGTACCGGGTAAGAATGAGACATTGTAGTTGAAACTAGACAAGAAAAGAGCCCATCGCGCCCATCTGGGAGAGAGGCATTTAGCCTCAGACAAGAATGTGAGATTCTTATGGTCAGTAAGAATGAGAACCGGCACAGTGGTACCTTCGAGGAGATGTCTCCATTCTTTCAGGGCTAAAATGATCGCTAACAGCTCTCTGCCACCAATCTCGTAATTGCACTCCGCAGGTGACAATTTCTTGGAAAAGTAGCCACAAGGATGCATAGCGCTCTCAGAGGTAGGACGTTGAGACAGAAGGGCGCCAACACCAGTTTCAGAAGCATCAACCTCAAGGATAAAAGGTAACGTAGGATCAGGATGTGCCAACACAGGAGCTGAAACAAAGGCAGCCTTGAGACTCTCAAAGGCCTTAATGGACTCCGGAGACCAACTCTGTGTGTTACCGTCCTTTCTGGTCATATCAGTCAGGCGCTTGACCAGAGACGAGAAGTTATGAATAAACTTCCGACAATAGTTGGCAAATCCAAGTAAAAGCTGCAGAGGACGTAAACCCACGGGTCGGGGCCACTGTAGGACTGCTGAAAGTTTGGGTCCATCGAAAAACCAGCAGTGGAAATGACATAACCCAGGAATTTAACCTGTTCATGATGGAATTCACACTTCTCCAATTTACAATAGAGATTGTTCTCTCTTAGTTTCTGAAGCACATGAAAGCCATCTGTGTGGTGGCTCTCCAGGGACTTGGAAAATATGAGGATATCGTCGAGATAAACCACCACACATAACTGCAACAAATCTCAGAGGACATCGTTAATAAATTCCTGGAAAACTGCCGGGGCGTTACAAAGACCAAAAGGCATTACGAGGTACTCATAATGGCCTGTTCTGGTATTAAACGCAGTTTTCCACTTGTTGCCCTTCTTAATGCTCACGAGATTATATGCCCCTCTCAAATCAAGCTTTGTGAAAACCCTTGCTCCCTTGAGGCAGTTAAATTACTCCGTAATCAACGGAATCGGATAGGCATTCTTAATCGTGAAACAATCGAGACCCCTATAATCAATACAAGGTCTCAGTTCACCACTCTTCTTCACAAAGAAGAAACCAGCACCAGAAGGAGACGAGCATTTGCGGATGAAACCTTGAGAAAGTACGTCTGTAACATACTCCTCCATGGCCTTATCCTCCAAGACCAACAAAGGGTAAACCCAGCCACGAGGGGGTATGGCACCAGGTTGAATGTCAATTGCGCAATCATATGACCGGTGTGGAGGCAAACTACCTGCTTGACCTTTGTCAGAGACATCGCTAAAATTGCGGTACTCCTCCGGCAGGGAGGAGAGTGAAGAGGTGCACAGGACCTTGGCTACCTTCTGTTTTACTGCATTGTGGTGACCAGGAGAGAACCTCAGCACAGAGCCAATCAAAAGGAGTTGCCATCTAGATAAAGGAAGGCCCGTAGACGTGGTGTATCTGGATTTTGCGAAAGCATTTGACACAGTTCCCCATAAACATTTACTGTACAAAATAAGGTCCGTTGGCATGGACCATAGGGTGAGTACATGGATTGAAAACTGGCTACAAGGGCGAGTTCAGAGGGTGGTGATAAATGGAATGGTCAGGGGTGGGTAGTGGGGTCCCCCAGGGTTCTGTGCTGGGACCAATCCTATTTAATTTGTTCATAAACGACCTGGAGGATGGGGTAAACAGTTCAATCTCTGTATTTGCGGACAGTACTGAGTTAAGCAGGGCAATAACTTCTCCGCAGGATGTGGAAACCTTGCAAAAAGATCTGAACAAATTAAAAGGGGTGGGCAACTGCATGGTAAATGAGGTTCAATGTATAAAAATGTAAAATAATGCATTTGGGTGGCAAAAATATGAATGCAATCTATACACTGGGGGAGAACCTCTGGGGGGATCTAGAATAGAAAAGGACCTGGGGGTCCTAGTAGATGATAGGCTCAGCAATGGCATGCAATGCCAAGCTGCTGCTAACAAAGCAAACAGAATATTGGCATGCATTAAAAAGGGGATTAACTCCAGAGATAAAACGATAATTCTCTCGCTCTACAAGACTCTGGTCAGGCCGCACCTAGATTATGCTGTCCAATTCTGGGCACCAGTCCTCAGGAAAGATGTACTGGAAATGGAGCGAGTACAAAGAAGGGCAACAAAGCTAATAAAGGGTCCGAAGGAGATTAGTTATGAGGAAAGGTTGCGAGCACTGAACCTTTTCTCTCTGGAGAAGAGATGCTTGAGAGGGGATATGATTTCAATATACAAATACCAGACTGGTGACCCCACAATAGGGATAAACATTCTTTGCAGAAGGGAGTTTAACAAGACTCGTGGCCACTCATTAAAATTAGAGGAAAAGAGGTTTAACCTTCAACTACGTAGAGGGTTCTTTAATGTAAGAGCGTCAAGGATGTGGAATTCCCTTTCACAGGCGGTGGTCTCAGCGGGGGGCATTGATAGTTTCAAGAAACTATTAGATAAGCACCTGAACGCTTGCAACATACAGGAATATACAATATAATACTGACATATAATCACACACATGGGTTGGACTTGATGGACTTGTCTTTTTTCAACCTCACCTACTATGTATATGTAACTATTTAAAAGAAGGGCTGTGCCTCTGTAACCAAAGATAACCAATAACCAGCAGAAACTTAGGTGAGGAAAAAACTTGGAATTGGATTATCTCATGGTGAAGAGCCCTACGGCCATGGACAACGGAACAGTCTCATGAGTCACATGGGCAGGCTGTAGAGGTCTCCCGTTAAGAGCCTCATTGGCAAGTGGAGTGTCACGCAGCTGCAGTGGAATTGAGTGCTTTGATACAAAGGCAGCATCAATGAACAGGCCTGCAGCCCCCAGCCCCAGAGTCGATTAGAGCCTGTATCTCGACAGACGACTCAGCCCAAGAAAGGGTAACCTAAACCTTATCCTTCAGGATAACTGGGGATGAAACAACGCCACCGAAGGTCTGTCTGTTACACAACCTCAAGGTTCGGTTGTTCCTTGGACGGGTAGGACAAGACTTCAAAAAGTGACTTGCCTGGCCACAATAAAGGCACAATCTCTCCCTCCTCCTAAGGGTTCTCTCATCCGCAGAGGGACGTGTGAAGCCCAAGTGCATGGGTTCATCTTCACTGACTGACTCGGTACCAGGAGGCATGGAAGGTGAGGGAGGCAAGGCTGGGACTGCAAAGCTCGGAGACAAATTTACAGGAGGCTTCCGCAAGCGCACCTTAAAAGAGAGTCTTTCTCTGAGTCTGGAGTCACCGAGGATGGCAAACGTGATCAACTTCTGCAGCTCAGTGGGTATATCTCGGGCTGCTATCTCATCCTTGATGGTATCTGAGAGTCCATGAGAAATAGCAGCCACAAGGGCCTCATTGTTCCACGCAGCCTCTGCTGCCAGAGTATGGAATTCAATGGCGTAATCGGCAACAGTTCTCGTACTCTGTTTGATGGACATGAGGCACTTGGCAGCAGAAGCGGAGCGTGCGGGAACGTCAAATACCCTTTTAAAAGAAGCCACAAAGTTAGTGTAACTCAAGACAACAGGTTTTTGCATCTCTCATAGAGGGTTTGCCCAGGGTAAGGCTCTCTCAGAAAGCAAAGATATCACAAAACTTACTTTGCTTCTATCCGTGATAACACCTGGGGCAGCATCTCAAAGTATATCTCAACCTGGTTGAGAAACCCTCTGCATTGGATCTCCCCCAAATCGCTGGGGAAGCGGAGTGGAACCAGACATACCTCTTATAGAGGTAATACTCGAGGCGGGTGCCTGCACAGAGACTGGAGCAGCAGCAAGGACGGCCTGCAACACAAGTTGTACCGGAGCAGGCACAGTGGGAGATTCCAGGTGAGCCGTGTGACTCCAGGGGAGCGTTTGTAATGCCGTGGCAAACTAATCCATGCGTTGATCCTGCTCATCCAATCTGGAAAAAATATTACCAACAAGTGAATTGACTGTATCTTCTAAATTCATGGCCTTCGCCTACTGTCAGAAACCATGAAATCAGACCGAGACAGAAGTACAGTTAAATCACACTTGTTTAATAATAACAAAAAAAGGTAAACAGAGTAAACATAGTCAAAACATAGCCAGAGTTCTGGAACTGGAAGGGATAGTCAGACAAGCCAAAATGTCAGGGAGCCAGAGAACAGCATAGTAGAACAGCAAGCAGGATCTGGAGCGAGAAGGAATGTCAGTCAAGCAAGTCTTTAACAGGAACATAGGAGAGCGTCTCTAGAGATGTCACCAAGGCAAAGGCAGAGATCATCTGGACTGGACGGCTTAAGTAGGCAGGACTGACGAGCAGGATATCATCAACAGGTGAGTCACTGTGGAGAGATAGGAGCTGGCAATTAGCCGAAAGCTAAGACTAGCTCTGAGAAGGAAGGGCTGAGCCCAGCCCTGACAGCCTGTAAGCGTGAGGCCTTAGGCAACCGCCAATTTGCCTAATTAAAGAGCTGCCTCTGCACAGAAGCCAAAAGGGAGAGTTGGTGCTTATCATCGCAATTAGCTGCCTGAATGCAGAAGAGTCAGCCAGGCTACTGACCATGTCACAGGAGGATATGGCTGTATGGGACGTTGAGTATCTGAATCCAGGGCAACCCAGCATAACAGGTAAAGGGCATTTAAAAAAAGGGGGGGGGTGCAGTGGCAATGAAGTTCCTCTTTAACCACTTGCTGCCTGCCCACAGTATATTTACAGTAATTTCCCTTTGGGATTAATAAAATATTCTGATTCTGATTTACTGCAGGCAGGCTGCAGCTCCAATCTAAGCGACGTACGGGTACATCGTGGCTCACGTCCTGGTTTTCAGGCACGCCCCCTGCTGATCTGTGCTGTGATTGGCCACAGGGTGAGTCTGTCAGCAGGCTACAGCCAATGATTTTGAATGTATGCCTGCTGATCTGCTGTGACCACAGCACATACCTCTGCGTGTTTGGAAACATAACAGACGGGATCTGCCCTTCCTTGAGCACTTTTTGTTCAGGGAGAGAAGCCAGTCACAGTCTGTGTGAGTAACAAGCCACACATATACACTTGTTAGGCACATTTAACCCCTTGATTGCCTTCCACAGTTAACCCTTTGATTTCCCTGTCACCCAACCAATGTCCTTAGTACAGTGACAGTGTACAGTATTATCACTGTTCACTGCATTAGTCTCACTAACGACATCAGTCTCAGTTAGTGTCCCTCCCAGCCAGTGTCAGCTTGCACCAGATTGCCTGTCACACTATAAGTCTCTGATCACTGCCTTTACTAGTATAGTATCTGTACAGATCAGTATCTTGATCACGATCAGAACTATACTAGTGTCTCCAAAAATGCAGTGTTAGATGTGGGATTTTTTTTACCAAAGACAATTAGCATAATACATTTTGGCCTACATTAATGAAGAAATGTGATTTTATTGGATATGTTTCATAACAAAAAGTAGAAAATATTGTTTTTTACACACTATCAGTTTTTTTCATTCAGCCCAGCAGGCTGAAAGAAAAAAAACCTTAAGAGCTCAGGAGGAGCCGCTGTATTATTTCCCTGCTGAGCTATAGTGTTCAGACAGGGGGACTACCCCCGCCAAGGCCACACCGGTCAGTACTCTCAGCTATTGGCTGACAGCAGTGATCTGATGCTAACCGGCAGACCTTTTTCGGAAATGCCTCTTCAACAGAGACCAGCTTCTGTCGGACCAGCTGCCATACACAAGGGCCGAATGTCCAATGCTGCCCTATATTCGGCCCATCTGTATGCCCCTTAAAGAGGAACTGCAGTCTGTTCACATAATTTGTAATAAAAACATCTTTGCCATTCTGAAGCTTCCCTCCAACCACTTTGCATATTATTTATATATACTGTGATTCTGTACTTGCCAAATATGCTGCAGAAATCTCCCTCCACTAAGTCTGGCTGCATCCATTTTAACTGTGGGCATCTGAAGCTGCTGCCTGTTCACTTTCTGGATTTACAGACACACAGAGGCACACCTCCAGCTCTACAGCTCAGATTGGCCCTCTTATGACTCATCCCCCCTCCCTTCCTGGCAAACCTCACGAGAGTGAGAGAGAGGACTGTGCATGATGTCATAAGCCTAGGCTAATGACCAGACAAGAAATAGGAAGTGGGCTGTATAAGGTATTTACTGGCAGAAAAAAAAATTGTTTTACTATTCAAAGTTAAAACAACAAAGATTTAATAGATGGAAAGTTGAAAAAATGACTGAAGGTCCGCTTTAAGCAACATTATCCACAAAGCACACTATGTAAAACAAGAATACTCACCTCTATGGATGAGCTTCAGGTTTGGGATGACCTTGAGTTTGACCCAAACCTGAGCTGTTCACAGTTCCCAGATGGCCAACCTAAATGGGTATGCTGGGTGATATCGTGACTATATTTGCTTAATTATGCCAGCAGGCCAGTTTGCTGACATTCGTCTATAGGCCACAGAACTGTTATTTGTGGCGAGACAAACTGTCAAGGGCCATGGACGTAAGGACTTCATCTCAACATTCCTGGCCCAGTAGATGTGGGTCTAGAGGACTTATTCTACATGAATGAGTAAGGGGCACTATCCTTGGTACTCATTCACAAAAAAAATACACACACAGAAAATGTATTATATACAAAAATGTAGATCAGTTGTCAGTTATAATTACTGAAGCCCAAGAACCATCATAAACCAACAGGATGACACAGGCCACTGATCCTCTCCCTCCGGACTCCTGCCACAAATGACAGTTGGCACCTGAATGTAAACATACTGGCCGGGGATGCTGGCTGGCCTCATTGACCAAATATGACCAAACAGAAGCAGGCCAGGGTTTCAGAACTGACATTTAATGCCCTTTAAAATCCTAGAAAAAGGACAATATTTAATTCACATAGACTTCAATGAGATTCAGGCACTAGGTACCAAGTTTGCACATTTTGTTAAGTGTTCAGCAAATGTCCAGTGAACCAAACTTGCTCAGTTCATTCATCACTATTTACCTTTCTCTCTGCCCATGCTGCAAAATTCCACTTCATTAAAAAAAAATCTTCTAATTGTCCCAAGAAGTTTGATAAAATGTGGTTAGCTGGGGTGGAAGCTAGAGACCTTACCCTTTACTATGGTTTAGAACATAATTTCTTCCTCTAAAGTGCCATTACTCTTTAATTAGAGTTTAGGAGATGTTCTTTCACTCCGCAGGAGAATGGAATACTGACCCTTTTCTCCCTCTGCACCTTCATGCTTCACCCTGCCTCCCCCTTCCTTTTTATTTTGGCTCCATTCACACCAGATGTGGTGGGAATGGACTGGGCGGTTATTCCAGTACAGTCCCACCTTATAACAAGGCAAAATGCCTTGTCTCCTGCATGCCCAATTCACACCACTGTGTTGCGGTGGTGGGTGGGCACAGTTTGCTAAAAAAGAGTGGTCCGCGTACTGTTCTTTTATTTTTAGCTCAGAACGAGGTACCAACTTGCACCAGACGGCATCCAATTGAACCTTATGAAATGTCTGTGCGACATTTCAATAAAGTAGTTAATAAAAAAAAAAAAAGGAATGGAGTGGTAAAGAACGGTAATTGCCACTTGATCATACGGATCGTAGTCGTACCACATACCAGCTGCTGCATTATAACACACTTAGTTTCCCTGATCCCTTACCTTCTCCTCCCAATCCCCTTTTCCCCTCTTACCTCCTCTCCCCTCTCCCCCACCCTCTCTTTTTTTCCTGTACCTTTCCCTTCCTAAACCTAAGGAATTGACCATGGTCTTTGAATGTCAGCGTTGATCTGGCCCATCATGGCTACATTTGTCATGTACAATGCTATGCCTGACTCTAATGGATATTAACTATTCTATAATCCTGACAGTTACTGTGTCTATCATAACCTATACTGTATGATATGTTGTAAATTAAACTGAGCTTGTTGTATTCTATATGGCTTCACCAATATCCATCTTGTACATAATTGCATACATTTAAATAAAATGTTCATCTGTTAAAAAAAAAAAAAAAAAATCTTCCTCTGAAGTCTGCTTAGAAACCAACATTTCCAGGAGTGTCAACTCTATGCCCACCCCTGCCCGCAATGGTTCATCCTGCCAACCTCCACGGCACTGCTGTTTCTTGTAGTGACTTAGGAGTCAGCAGAAGGAAGCACAAATCACAGCAAGGACTCAGCAGACTTCAAGGGAAATTCAATGGAGAAGAGTTTGTCAGTACAGACCACAGCAGCGATAAGATTTTACTTATCTTCTTTTGCAGCGAGAGCTTTGTGTCCGATTTTATTTACCTGACATGGTTGCAGTAAAATAATCTTCTGACTTTGAGGCCAAGTTCACATATGTGCGGCCGTGGTTTCCAGCATTGGGTCCTGTGCGTTTCTGTTCACCGCTTCAGGTCCGAATTTTTGCCTGAATTCGCACCTGAACCGGACCCAAAGACACATAGGAGCCATTTGGAATTCAGACCATGGCCGCCCCGGACCTGTGTAAACCGACTCCATTGAGAGCCGGTCACACTCGCCTGTCATGTGAATTGGGTGCGGGGAAAACCGTATCCAATTTGCACATGTGTGAACCCGGCCTAAAGGAAATTTTACAGTCATTTTTAAAGATGTAGTAAGGAGATTAGCTAGATCTAAATAATCATGTCTGTGCTGTTTCTGTTTTAAACTAACTTTTTTTGTATAGTTTCTAATTTACGTGGGGCAACCATATTTGATGGCTACATACACACGCTCGGCCTCCTGCATTGTAATTTTACATAGCCGTTGTGCTGTACTGATCATTCTGAGAATACAAATATCATAGCTCCCAACTGTCCCTGATTTTGAGGGACCGTCCCTGATTTGGAGCAATGTCCCTCTGTCCCTCATTCCTCCTCATTTGTCCCTCATTTTGGTCTGATCTATATAGTTGTATGTAAAGTGCACTTTTTATCTTTCAAAAAGTGTTTCCCAGTGCTAAGCCTTTCATCCAAATTCTAAATGCATTTGTCAATTTTAAAGGAATAGTAGTGGTAAAAAAAAGTCCTTATGAATTTAAATAACCTTTTTTTTTGGTTAATTCTCCTTTAAGGGGGTGTGCCAAGGGGGCGTGTCTTATGCCTACATACGTTTGCAAGTAGGTGTCCCTTATTCCACTCTACTCCCTGTTTCTGCTTTCAACTTATCTCAAGATTGGTTAGGCAGACAGGTTATGAAAGTGTATACAATCTATATCATTATACATATGAATATCATGACATATACAACATACCACACCATAAGATCTTTATATTGAATACTAAATAAATGTGAAAAAGTTGCAGAGTCACTTAAAAAATGACTTAAAGGTGAATACTGCAATAATAACTGAAAACACATGGTTACAAATACACAACCCACTAGCACAAATGCAACACTTTCAGGATAGCCTTATCGTAGAATTAGATGTGTGTCTAGTCTCTGACCATTTCTTGTAGCATGTCTGGTTTGTGTCTGCAGTCTCTGACAGCTTTCTGTAGCATCACGTTCACTGAATATTATGTGCGGCCTTTTGTTGATATCAGGGACTGCACCTAAGCCCCCTTTATCATGTAGTTTGACCACCACGGAGTTTATGGTGATAAACAAATGTCACTATTGAAGATAATGTCATTTAATTCAAGCTTGTCACTAACAGAAAATAATATAATGCCAGTATCAAGGGCTTATTCACTGGCTTCCTGTGTGAAAACTAAACCCACGACCACAGTATACGTAACATACCATAAAATGCTTCCTAAACAATAAGCAAGACTGCATTTGGTGCTGAAAGACCAGAAATCTAACCTACTGTTTTTTTTATTATATGTGAGAACCGTACACCTACTCTAGCAAGAGAAGCACGTGTACAGCTCAATTTCATGCAGAGGATTGATTGATTGAGTGAAAGCTATTTGAAACAAAAGAAGAATTAATACTTAAGCATCCTGCTGTTGCTGATGACGCACAACTTACCTTGTTTTTTTAACTTTATTTAAAAATACTTTTCTTCCCCCCTTTCTGTAATTAGTAACACATTTTTATTCATGTAGCGGCATCACCGAAGGAGTAGCTGGTTGAATTTTGGGGTCTCTGTTCTGCGCCTTGACTTCAAGAACAACCTCAACCCCTCTTGTACACCTGCTTGAATAAAATTACTGCAAGCACAATTTACCACAAAAGTGAGAAATACCTTTTGCCTGGCTGTGGGATATGGCAATAAATACACACACAGCTGTTTAGTGGTAAATACGCTTAATCTATTGATTAACTGTTATAGCGCAAGTAACGGTTAAACCAAATTGAACACACACAGCAGGCAGGTTAGCATCATTACCCCTGTGATGTCCATTCCTATACCAGGTCCTGCAGACTCTACAATCACATTATCTACCTGTGGACAGACACCGCACATACGGAGAGAGCTCTGGTGGCCTAGGCATTAGAAGCCTTCAGCATGGCTGGGGAGTGATGATCTCTCTCTCTCCCAGCACACTTACCGGTTAGCCTGCAAAAAACAAAACAAATTGACCATGTCTAACAATGCAGGTTAGGAATAGAGGGTTTAGTTGCAGACATTTGTAAATATATGTGCAAGCCGCAGTGCTTACACCTGGGAAATTTTTGTCTGTAAATTGAGGTGGTTGCCATCTTTTTGTATAGCTTGTTGGCTGGATTTGGCATGGGAGCACATTGGATGTCTTCAGCTGTCAATGTGCTCCTGTGTCTGGAGTCAGGCTCGGAGACCGGTAGCTATAGCACTAGGGGTCCCATAGACCAGCAGGATTGGTATACAAGCAGGTCACCCTGGCAAATAACGCAGGCTCATCTGAGGTGCAGAGTCTAAGTACTAACTGATGTTCACCAGAGCTCCTAAAGGTGGAGATGTGTTTAGCTGCGTGTTAGTACCAGGTTGCGAGAGGATCATCCCACCAGGAGGTGAGCAAGCTGGGGTCCAGTAGCGGATATAGCAGGTAAGAATCAAATTGAAGCGTAGTCAGTAAACAAGCCAAAAGGTCAGTAGCAAGTAGTTGCAGGTTGGGATCAAGCTGAAGCGTAGTTAAGGAACAAGCCAAGGGTTAATAATGAATGATAGCAAAGATATGGATGACAGCAGGAGAGACAAAAGTGAGATATTTGCTGGAGAGACCACAATAATCTGGCAAACCGGAAGTGCAGAGGCATGGCTTAAATCAGGAAGTTCATGGGAGGAGCAAAGAGTTCAAGGCTCAAGACAAATAAGGTTCAAGGCAGGATCATTCAAGGAATTGTCCAAGGACCTGTCCAGTATTCCAGGTGGCTCAGCAAAAAAAGACATCGCTTGACATAGCAGAGGTTTTGGCTTCAAATCCAGGCCCTGATGCATATGTGTACAACTAAACTCTGTTCTTAACATGAATTATTAGACAGGGTCAATTTGGGTTTCTTGCAGGCTAGGCCTTTTTATGATCACCTTACTGCAAAGTAAGGTCCTGGCAGCTATTTTTGGTGAGTTGCCCTCTAGTGGTGGCTGGTGGTAAGAGACACTGATTGTGCATTCATATTAACTCTAGAACTACTAGTGTCGTTTTTAGCTAACCTGTAACTGTTAGAGAGAGCAGTATGTGTGGTCTGAAAAGCCCGAGTGCCAGTCTGCTGGAGAGCAGACTATACTGACTGGAGGTGTCAAAAGCAAGGTTTCCCACAAACCTGTAGGTTGTGGGTGGTGACTAGGGATGAGCTTGATGTTCGGGTTGAACATGAGTTCGACTCGAACATCGGGTGTTCGCCCATTCGCCGTTCGCCCGTTCGCGTTCGCGGGACATTTGAGCACCAGCAGAATGCTCCATAATGCACTGCGAGATCGTAGTGCATTGCTGTATGATGATTGGCTAAAGCATGCACCTCACATGCAGTGTATTTAATATATATATATATATATATACAGTCAGTCTAATATATATATCTGCATCCAGTCAGTGTAGCCTAGAGATCTACATTCTAAAGTGATGTACTAATCTACTAATCTAATCTACTTCAGGCGGTGTATTTGATATATATATACAGACAGTCTTGTATATATATATATATATATATATATATATATACTCTGCAGCATCCAGTGCAGTGTAGCGTAGCGTATATCTACAGTGCATTCCGTGGTGTACTGTTTCCTGTTTCTACTACTTTTCTAGTGGTGTACACAGCACACAATACAGTGCAACCATAGTGCAGTTGCTACTACTTTTCTGGTTGTGTACACAGCATACAAAACAGTGCAGCCGTAGTGCAGTTGCTACTACTTTTCTGGTGGTGTACGCAGCACACAATACAGTGCAACCGTAGTGCAGTTGCTACTACTTTTCTGGTGGTGTACACATTACTTAATACACTGCAACTGTAGTGCAGTTGCTACTACTTTTCTGCTGGTGTACACATCATACAATACAGTGCAACCGTAGTGCAGTTACTCCTACTTTTCTGGTGGTGTACACTTCACACAATACAGTGCAGCTGTAGTGTAGTTGCTACTATTTTTCTGGTGGTGTACACATCACACAATACAGTGCAGCCGTAGTGCAGTTGCTACTACTTTTCTGATGGTGTACACATCACAAAATACAGTGCAGCCGCAGTGCAGTTGCTCCTACTTTTCTGGTGGTATACACATCACACAATACAGTGCAGCCGTAGTGCAGTTGCTACTATTTTTCTGGTGGTGTACACATTACACAGTACAGTGCAACTGTAGTGCAGTTGCTACTACTTTTCTGGTGGTGTACACATCACACGATACAGTGCAGCCGTAGTGCAGTTGCTCCTACTTTTCTGGTGGTGTACACATCACACAATACAGTGCAGCCATAGTGCAGTTGCTACTACTTTTCTGGTGGTGTACACATCACAAAATACAGTGCAGCCATAGTGCAGATGCTCCTACTTTTCTGGTGGTGTACACATCACACAATACAGTGCAGCCGTAGTGCAGTTGCTCCTACTTTTCTGGTGGTATACACATCACACAATACAGTGCAGCCGTAGTGCAGTTGCTACTACTTTTCTGGTGGTGTACACATCACAAAATACAGTGCAGCCATAGTGCAGATGCTCCTACTTTTCTGGTGGTGTACACATCACACAATACAGTGCAGCCGTAGTGCAGTTGCTCCTACTTTTCTGGTGGTATACACATCACACAATACAGTGCAGCCGTAGTGCAGTTGCTATTATTTTTCTGGTGGTGTACACATTACACAGTACAGTGCAACTGTAGTGCAGTTGCTACTACTTTTCTGGTGGTGTACACATTACAGTGCAACCGTAGTGCAGTTGCTACTACTTTTCTGGTGGTGTACACATTACACAATACAGTGCAACCGTAGTGCAGTTGCTACTACTTTTCTAGTGGTGTACACATTACACAATACAGTGTAGCCGAAGTGCAGTTGCTACTACTTTTATGGTGGTGTACACATTACACAATACAGTGCAACCTTAGTGCAGTTGCTACTACTTTTCTGGTGGTGTACACATTACACAATACAGTGCAGCCGTAGTGCAGTTGCTACTACTTTTCTGGTGGTGTACGCAGCACACAATACAGTGCAACCGTAGTGCAGTTGCTACTACTTTTCTGGTGGTGTACACATTACTTAATACACTGCAACTGTAGTGCAGTTGCTACTACTTTTCTGCTGGTGTACACATCATACAATACAGTGCAACCGTAGTGCAGTTACTCCTACTTTTCTGGTGGTGTACACTTCACACAATACAGTGCAGCTGTAGTGTAGTTGCTACTATTTTTCTGGTGGTGTACACATCACACAATACAGTGCAGCCGTAGTGCAGTTGCTACTACTTTTCTGATGGTGTACACATCACAAAATACAGTGCAGCCGCAGTGCAGTTGCTCCTACTTTTCTGGTGGTATACACATCACACAATACAGTGCAGCCGTAGTGCAGTTGCTACTATTTTTCTGGTGGTGTACACATTACACAGTACAGTGCAACTGTAGTGCAGTTGCTACTACTTTTCTGGTGGTGTACACATCACACGATACAGTGCAGCCGTAGTGCAGTTGCTCCTACTTTTCTGGTGGTGTACACATCACACAATACAGTGCAGCCATAGTGCAGTTGCTACTACTTTTCTGGTGGTGTACACATCACAAACTACAGTGCAGCCATAGTGCAGATGCTCCTACTTTTCTGGTGGTGTACACATCACACAATACAGTGCAGCCGTAGTGCAGTTGCTCCTACTTTTCTGGTGGTATACACATCACACAATACAGTGCAGCCGTAGTGCAGTTGCTATTATTTTTCTGGTGGTGTACACATTACACAGTACAGTGCAACTGTAGTGCAGTTGCTACTACTTTTCTGGTGGTGTACACATTACAGTGCAACCGTAGTGCAGTTGCTACTACTTTTCTGGTGGTGTACACATTACACAATACAGTGCAACCGTAGTGCAGTTGCTACTACTTTTCTAGTGGTGTACACATTACACAATACAGTGCAGCCGAAGTGCAGTTGCTACTACTTTTATGGTGGTGTACACATTACACAATACAGTGCAACCTTAGTGCAGTTGCTACTACTTTTCTGGTGGTGTACACATTACACAATACAGTGCAGCCATAGTGCAGTTGCTACTACTTTTCTGGTGGTGTACACAGCACACAAAACAGTGCAACCGTACTGCAGTTGCTACTACTTTTCTGGTGGTGTACACATTACACAATACAGTGCAACCTCAGTGCAGTTGCTCCTACTTTTCTGGTGGTGTACACATCACAGAATACAGTGCAGCCGTAGTGCAGTTGCTACTACTTTTCTGGTGGTGTACTCATTACACAATACAGTGCAACCTTAGTGCAGTTGCTACTACTTTTCTGGTGGTGTACACATTATACAATACCGCACAGCCATAGTGCAGTTGCTACTACCTTTCTGGTGGTGTACACAGCACACAAAACAGTGCAACCGTAGTGCAGTTGCTGCTACTTTTCTGGTGGTGTACACATTACACAATACAGTGCAACCGTAGTGCAGTTGCTACTAATTTTCTGGTGGTGTACACATTACACAATACAGTGCAGCCGAAGTGCAGTTGCTACTACTTTTCTGGTGGTGTACACATTACACAATACAGTGCAACCGTAGTGCAGTTGCTACTACTTTTCTGGTTGTGTACACATCACACAATACAGTGCAGCCATAGTTCAGTTGCTACACCGTTTCTGGTGGTATACACAGCACACAATAAGAGCGCAGTGTGGTGTTGCCAAACAAAATATACATCATGTCCGGAAGGCCACCAAGGAGAGGCAGATGCTCACAAGCCACTAAAAGAGGGCAAGCAGGCTCTGTGTCTACAGTCAACAGTGCTGGTTGCGGACATGGTGCATCCTCTGCAGGTGGCCGTGGGGCACGCTTGTCCATTTTTTCTGCTGCTGGCCGTGTTATTGAGCCAGAACATGCAGAAGAGTTGGTGGAGTGGATAACAAAGCCGTCCTTATCCTCCTCATCCTCTGTCACCCATGCTCAGAGTAGTTTGCCTTCAAATGCAGCTGCCAAAGCAGCCTATTCCACCGACTCCTTGTCCACAGTCACTCCTTCTGTAGCCCCACCATCATGCACGGCGGAGTACCCCGAACTATTTGACCACAGTGTCGGGTACATGCTGATGGAGGATGCGCAGCGATTTGAAGGCTCCGATATTGGTTCCCAGGTTGAGGAAGAAAGTAACGTTAGCCTAAAGAGAGGGGGTGCCCAAGAAGCACTAGAAACTGGCAGTCATGTTCCAGCCGCAGCATACTGCCAAGTTTGCTCCAGTGATGAAGAGGGAGGGGATGATGAGGTCACTGACTCTACTTGGGTGCCTGATAGAAGAGAGGAGGAGGAGGAGGCACAACTCCAACGAGGTAGGATGTCCTCTAGGGGGCAGCTTAACCACTTGACCACTAGACACTTAAACCCCCTTCCTAACCTGACCAATTTTCAGCTTTCGGTGCTCTTACATTTTGAATGACAATTACTCAGTGATGCAACACTGCACCCATATGAAATTTTTGTCCTTTTTTCACACAAATAGAACTTTCTTTTGGTGGTATTTAATCACCACTGTTTTTTTTATTTTTTGAGCTATAAATGAAAAAAGACCTAAAATTCTGTAAAAAAATTAATCTTTCTTTGTTTCTGTTATGAAATTTAGCAAATTAGTAATTTTTCTTCATAAATTTTGGCCAAATTTTATACTGCTACATATCTTTGGTAAAAATAATCCAAATCGGTTTATATTATTTGGTCTGTGTGAAAGTTATAAGTCTACAATTTTCAGTGCCAATCACTGAAATGGATCACACCTGATGCACTGACAGCCTAGCTAATTTCTTGAGACCCTAACAAAGTAGGGTCTCAAGAAAGTAGACATTCGAAGGTATTTAGAAAAAGGCATTTTTTGAAGTTGTCATTTTTTCCCACAATTCTTTGCAAAATCAAGATTTTTTTTTCTTTTTTTTTTTCACAAAATTGTTATATTAGCAGGTTATTTCTCACACACATCATATGCATAGCACAAATTACACCCCAAAACACATTCTACTACTCCTCCTGAGTATGACGATATCACATGTATGATACTTTTACACAGCCTGTCCACATACAGAGGCCCAACATGCAGGGAGCACCATCAGGCATTCTTGGAGCATAAATTACACATTTAATTTCTTGACTACCTCTTGCACTTTTGAAGGCCCTGGAGCACCAGGACAATAAAAACACCCAAAAAATGACCCCATTATGGTAAGAAAACACTCCAACTTATAATCTATGAGGCATATCAAGTCTTTTGAACATGTCATTTTTTTCTACAAGTTTTTGGAAAATGTGGAAAGAAAATGAAAACGCATTTTTTTATGCAAAGTTGTTCATTTATACAATAGTTCTAACACATAGCATGTACATGGCAAAAATTACACCCCAAAACATTGTTTGCTACTCCTGAGTACGGCGATACCACATGTGTAAGACTTTTACACAGCCTGGCCACATAGAGAGGCCCAACATGAAGGGAGCGCCATCAGACATTCTAGGGGCATAAATGTCAAATCTAATTTGACTACCTATTACACTTTGAGGCACTGTAGTGGCATGGATGAGCTGTGGATGGGGATGGCTAAGCATGGTTGAGCCATGAATGTGGATGGCTGGGTATGGCTGAGTATGGCTGGGATGGCTGAGTATGGCTGAGTATGGCTGGGTGGGTATGGCTGAGTGTGGATGGGATGGCTGGGTATGGCTGAGGATGGATGGATGAGTATCGCTGAGTAAGGATGGATGGATGAGTATTGCTGAGTATGGATGGATGGATGAGTATTGCTGAGTTTTTCTGAGTATGGATGGATGGATGAGTATTGCTGAGCATGGATGAGTATGGATGGCTGAGCATGGATGAATGAGTATTGCTGAGTATGGATGGATGGATGAGTATTGCTGAGTATGGATGAGTATTGCTGAGTATTGCTGAGTATGGATGAGTATTGCTGAGTATGGATGAGTATGGATGGATAGATGAGTATTGCTGAGCATGGATGAGTATGGATGGCTGAGCATGGATGGATGAGTATTGCTGAGTATTGCTGAGTATGGATGGATGGATGAGTATTGCTGAGTATTGCTGAGTATGGATGAGTATTGCTGAGTATGGATGAGTATGGATGGCTGAGCATGGATGGATGAGTATTGCCGAGTATGGATGGATGGATGAGTATTGCTGAGGATGTATGGATGAATATAGCTGAGGATGGATGGATGAGTATTGCTGAGTATGTATGGATGGATGGATGAGTATTGCTGAGTATGGATGGATGGGTGAGTATTGCTGAGTATGGATGGATGAATGAGTATTGCTGAGCATGGATGAGTATGGATGGCTGAATATAGATGGATGGCTGAGTATTTCTGAGTATGGATGGATGGATGAGTATTGCTGAGTATGGATGAGTATTGCTGAGTATGGATGAGTATTGCTGAGTATGGATGAGCATGGATGAGTATTGCTGAGTATGGATGGATGAGTATTGCTGAGCATGGATGAGTATGGATGGCGGAGCATGGATGGATGAGTATTGCTGAGTATGGATGGATGGATGAGTATTGCTGAGTATTGCTAAGTATGGATGAGTATTGCTGAGTATTACTGAGTATGGATGAGTATGGATGGCTGAGCATGGATGGATGAGTATTGCCGAGTATGGATGGATGGATGAGTATTTTCGAGTATGGATGGATGGATGATTATTGCTGAGGATGGATGGATGAGTATTGCTGAGGATGTATGAATGAATATAGCTGAGGATAGATGGATGAGTATTGCTGAGGATGGATGGATGGATGAGTATTGCTGAGGATTAGGAATGAGCCAAACACCCCCCTGTTTGGTTCGCACCAGAACATGCGAACAGGCAAAAAATTTGTTCGAACAGGCAAACACTGTTAAAGTCTATAGGACTCGAACATGAATAATCAAAAGTGCTCATTTTAAAGGCTTATATGCAAGTTATTGTCATAAAAAGTGTTTGGGGACCTGGGTCCTGCCCCAGGGGACAGGTATCAATGCAAAAAAAAGTTTCAAAAACAACGTTTTTTCGGGAGCAGTGATTTTAATAATGCTTAAAGTGAAACAATAAAAGTGTAATATTCCTTTAAATTTCATACCTGGGGGTGTCTATAGTATACCTGTAAAGGGGCGCATGTTTCCCGTGTTTAGAACAGTCTGAAAGCAAAAAAAGTCATTTAAAACTACTCGCGGCTGTTAATGAATTGTCGGTCCGACAATACACAAAAAAGTTCATTGATAAAAACGGCATGGGATTTCCCCACAGGGGAACCAGAATTAAAAAAAAAAATGGCGTGGGGGTCCCCCTAAATTCCATACCAGGCCCTTCAGGTCTGGTATGGATATTAAGGGGAACCCCACACCAATTTTTTTTTAAAAATGGCGTGGGGGTCCCCCTCCAAAATCCATACCAGTCCCCCCCTCATTTCCTGCGGCCTGCCAGGTTGCATGCTCGGATAAGGGTCTGGTATGGATTTTTAGGGGGACCCCACGCCATTTTTTTTTTAAATTTTGGCGTGGGGTTCCCCTTAAAAACCATACCAGACCTGAAGGGTCTGGTATGGATTTTGAGGGGGACCCCCACACCATTTTTTTAAAAATTTTGGCGTGGGGTTCCCCTTAACCGCTTCAATACCGGGCCTATTCTGGCACTTCTCTACTTCATGTAAAAATCATCATTTTTTTGCTAGAAAATTACTCAGAACCCCCAAACATTATATATGTTTTTTTTAGCAGACAACCTAGGGAATAAAATGGCGGTCATTGCAACTTTTTATCTCGCACGGTATTTGCGCAATCATTTTTCAAACGCCTTTTTTTGGGAAAAAAAAACGGTTTCATGAATTAAAAAATAAAAAAACAGTAAAGTCAGCCCAATTTTTTTCTATAATGTGAAAGACGATGTTACGCCGAGTAAATAGATACCTAACATGTCACGCTTTAAAATTGCGCACAATCATGGAATGGCGCCAAACTTCATTACTTAAAAATCTCCATAGGCGACGCTTTAAAATTTTTTACAGGTTACCAGTTTAGAGTTACAGAGGAGGTCTAGTGCTAGAATTGTTGCACACGCCCTAACGCACGCGGCGATACCTCACATGTGTGGTTTGAGCGGCATTTACATATGTGGGCGGGACTTACATGTGCGTTCGCTTCTGAGCGCGAGCTACTGGGGACAGGGGCGTTTTAATTTTTTTTTTATTATTATTATTTTAATTTTTTTACTTCATTTTTTTTTTTTTTTTACACTTTTTTTAACATTTTTTTTTTTTAAAAAACATCCCTTGTAATAGGAATCTATGTGGCAGGTCCTCTATATGGAGAGATGTGGGGTCAATAAGACCCCACATCTCTCCTCTAGGCTGGAAAGCATGAGATCGGAAAAAAAAAATTCACCGATCTCATGCTGACAGCCGCGATCGCGGCTTCGGTTATTTCCAGGTACCCGGGCGTGACGTCATAACGACGCGCCCGGGCCTCCCACGGTCATAGAGATGACTGGTGACCATCTGTTCACCAGTCATCTCTATCGTCAACATCCGGCGCCAGCCGATTCATTCTCCGGGCCCCCGATGGCACGGGAGAGCCCGGAGAAGTGCCCTCCCATCGCCTATAAGAACGATCAAGTGGCGGCACTGCCGCTATGATCGTTCTTATCGTGCACAGAATCGGCGGCTGAAAAGAATGATATCTGAATGATGCATCTAGCTGCAAGCATCATTCAGATATCACCCCACAAAGTAGAGGATATCATTTTACTATAGGCGGGTATTGAAGTGGTTAATATCCATACCAGACCTGAAGGGCCTGGTATGGAATTTAGAGGGACCCCCACGCCATTTTTTTTTTAAATTTTGGTTCGGGGTTCCCTGTGGGGAAATCCCATGTCGGTTTTATCAATGAACTTTTATGTGTATTGTCGGACTGACAATTCACTAATAGCCGCGAGTAATTTTAAATTACCTTTTTTCCTTTGAAATGCCATTTTGCTGTCAGACTGTTCTAAACACAGGAAACATGTGCCCCTTTACAGGCATACTATAGACACCCCCCAGGTACGAAATTTAAAGGAATATTACACATTTATTGTTTCACTTTAAGCATTATTAAAATCACTGTTCCCAAAAAAACGGCCATTTTTAAAACTTCTTTTTGCATTGATACATGTCCCCTGGGGCAGGACCCAGGTCCACAAACACTTCTTATGACAATACCATGCATATAAGCCTTTAAAATTAGCACTTTTGATTTCTGCAATAGACTTTTAAAGGGTGTTCCACGGCTTTCGAATTTGCCACGAACATCCCAAATTGTTCGCTGTTCGGCAAACTGGCGAACAGCCAATGTTTGAGTTGAACATGAGTTCGACTCGAACTCGAAGCTCATCCCTACTGATGATGGATGAGTAATGCTGAGGATTGATGAGTAATGCTGAGGATGGATGGATGAATGAGTGCTGGAATGTACACAGACAATGGCACCAAGCTTCTCTCTGCCCTCCGACACGGACACTTGACCCATGTCCCATGTTTGTCACATGTCCGGAATTTGGTGGTGCAGCGGTTCTTGAGCAGGTACCCATGCTTACAAGATCTCCTGAGGCAGGCCAGAAAAGTCTGTGGTCATTTCTACCGGTCATACAATGCCAGTGCTCGGTTGGCTGACATTCAAAGGGAATGCAACCTGCCCACCAACCGCCTCATTTGTGACATGCCCACCAGTGGAACTCAACATTGGCAATGCTGCAGCAGCTGCACTCGCAGCAGAGGGCCATCAATGAGTACCTGTGTGAGTATGGCACCAGGACAGGGTCAGGGGAGCTTGGCTTTTTTCGCTACGCCAGTGGCTACTGATCAAGGATGCATGCACTGTCCTGTCACCATTTGAGGAGGCCACAAGGATGGTGAGCAGTGACAATGCATGCATCAGTGATACTGTCCCTCTTGTCTTCCTGTTGGAGCACACGCTTTGTGGCATAATGGAAAGGGCACTTGAGGAAGAACAGTGGGAGAAAGAGGAGGACTTCCTTACCTCTCAAGGCCCCCTTTATCCAGATATTATTCCTGTGGGCCCGCCAAACACACAGGAAGAAGAGGAGGAAGAGGAGGACTGTGTCAGCATGGATGTAGAGGATAACACTCAGCAGCAGTCTTCAAGGGATGGTTTTCAGTCCCCAGAAACCCAAGGAGTTGTACGTGGTTGGGAGGAGGTAGTTCCTGACAACATCTTCCTCAGTCACCCAGAGGACTCACAATCTAATGCATCTGCAAACTTATGCTGCATGGCCTCCCTGATTCTGCAAAGCCTGAGAAAGGAACCTAGGATTAGTGGTATCAAGGAGAGAAATCATTACTGGCTGGCAACCCTTCTTGATCCTTGTTACAAGTGTAAGGTTGCAGAATTCATCCTGCCTTCACAGAGGGAGCAGAGGATGAAACATCTTCAGGAGGCCATGAAGAAAGGTTTGTGCAATGTGTTTCCAGACCCTGGAAGGTTACAATTTCCTGGTGCTGGACAACGTGTTGCTGAGGCTTCGGTCAGTCAGAGGAAGAGCGGTGGAGAGGTGGCTGGCTGACCGATGCCTTTAGACAAATTTTTAGTCCTCAGCGCCAAGGTCTGATCGGTTCAAGCAACCATTGCCAGCATCTGCATTACATGGTGCAGGAATATCTTGAGGCAAGAGCAAACTTGGAGACCTTTCCAACAGACCATCCACTGGGTTACTGGGCCTTGAGGATGGACCACTGGCCAGAACTTGCTCAATATGCAATTAAACTGCTAGCCTGTACTGCATCCAGCGTTCTTTCTGAACACACATTCAGTTTTGCTGGAGGGTTTGTAACAGATCATAGAGTGCGCCACAGACTCCGTTGATAGGCTCATATTCATAAAAATGAATCAGTCTTGGATCAGCAGCAGCTATCAAGCACCTGATGCTGATGTAACTGATTGATTTTTCTATGGATGTGGGATCCCTTGAAGACTGCCTATGCTGAGTGACTATCTTATTCCTCCTCAATCTTGATGATGCTAGCTTCCAACAATATTTTTGGTTTAGGGCACTACCACTGCCTAAGGCCCAATTTTTCTGCCCCTGTTTAACAGGGGCATGTAATTACAATTCTTGATATAATATTTCATAGCAGGGCCCGTTCCTGTGGCCAGCAAGCATAACTGTGAGGGGTCCCAATTTTCTGCAGAGTATTTAGGGCAAGCCGTATAGTATATATACTTCTGAGTATATAGTGCCTGGGGGCCCCCCACGCCATTTTTAAATTTAGGTACGGGGTTCCCCTTAATATCCATACGAGACCCAAAGATCCTTGTAATGGGCTGGGGGAACCCATGCCGTTTTTCTCAATGATTTTCATGTATATTGCCTGACAATACATTACAGCCACAAGCAGTTTTAAATGACTTTTTTTCCTTTAAAAATGTCATTTTGCTGTGGTATTGTTCTAAACAAGGGAAAACTGTGCCACTTTACAGGCATACTATAGACCCCCCCCCCCCCCCCGGCACGATATTTAAAGAAATATTTCATTTTTATTGTTTCACTTTAAGCATTCTTAAGATCACTGCTCACAAAAAAACTGACATTTTTAAAACTTTTTTTGCATTGATACATGTCCCCTGGGGCAGGACCTGGGTCCCCAAACACTTTTTAGGGCAAAAACTTGCATACAAGCCTTTAAAATTAGCACTTTTGATTATTCACGTTTGTGTCCTATAGAATTTAACGGTGTTCGAATGTTCGAACAAACTTTTTTGCATTTTTGGATGTTCTGGTGCGAACCAAACCGGGGGGGTGTTCGCTTATTCCTAGAATTCCTTAAATATTAGTGTGTGTTGTTTACAACTTGTACCATGGTCCAGACTAGGGAACTTTGGGGTTTTCACAATATTTGGCTAGTGTCCTAGCCTATTTTCAATGATGAGTGACAGATGGCGATACCTCATGCAATGTTGCACCTTCCTTCATCCATGGACCCTTTGGAATCCCCATTCATTATAACTTCAGAGGGATAGCTGATAACAAACCTCAGTATTTTAAAACATGCCCATATTACAGGACAAATCGGGTCTAATGCACGTTTTAGGTATAGCAAGATACTTAGTGTAATATAATTCCTATGAAGCATCTTTGACTGCAATATGTGTACATGCGGAAATTATCTTGGAGCAGATCTTATGTGTAGCGGTACCCCCGTAGGGCCTGCTAAGTGATGTGGCCCACCTGTGACCCTGCCTGGCCCAGCATTCACTTCCCAGACACTCCAAGACAATAAACAGTCCGTTGCTTTGTTTTTTTTATTTTATTGGGGGAATTCAACTTGGATGGGGTATGGGAAATATAGGATGCCCTTTAGAATGATAGCAAAGTTGCTAGGGACAACTATGTACACTCTTTGTACACTCATTCAAACTCCTCCTGCACAAATCTTGCTTGCAGGCTATTACTCTCTCTTTAGGAGCAGCTAGCACATGGTTAGGCCTGACACTGACTCAGCCAGGTCTTAGGAATTGCCCTTTGCAGGCAGGGACCGCGGGTCCTTATAATGTAGCAGAAAATATGTAAGTCCTTTTATTGCTAGCTGTCCTTCTGATGGACTACTGCTCCCAGTCAGTCCTCTTCAGGCCCTGCCAGCCCTCCTGGCTGCAGCTGCCTGACTTCACTGCCCATGACATTGCAATCCTCACTACTGGTGCCACACCCAGCTCTGACTGTTAACGCTCAGTCCTCTCTGGCATGCCTCTCCAGTTCTCCTGACTGCACATGTCACTCACCAGCCCTCCTGGCTGCGGCCGGTGGATCCTTCCTGAAGACTTGCCCGGCAGTACTAGCTCCTGCTGTCCTCTCCGACTGCTCCTGTGCCTCCTGTCCAGATCCTTCATGCTTTCCTAAAGGGCTCCATCCTGCACCCAAGTCCCAGGACCAAGGTCACACCCCCCCCCCCCCAAGACTGGGAAGCTCCCTCAAAGGCCCTGACAGCCTAGTACTCCATCCTCAGTTCTTCCACCCGACAACTCCTCCCCAGATGAGCTGACCCTGGGTATTTCAAGGAGGCCTGCCCCCTGCCAATCCTAGTTGGGGATTGATCAGGTCTCCCTGAGACACCCCAGACAGCTCCACCTCTCTTCTCCTCCTCTTCTAGAATCCTCCAGAAGGAAGAGGGAGGTGACAGTGGAGTGATGCTGTCTGTGAGTCACAGCTGCTGCTCTAAACCACTCCCAGTCCACACAGATCAAAACAAACAGGTCTAGCTTCAAGCTAGGCCTGCCTAATTTTGCCTGCACTACACCAATCCTCACCTCTATCATCTACCCACGTAGAGGGTGCTCAATATGCAATAGGAAAGTCACTATTTTGTTCATCAAGGATATCAAATGCAGAAAAAAATTATACAGAATATAAAGATTGATTTTCAACAAATAAAACCCACCAACATGTGTATGGAGCCAGTGTGCAACTTGACAGGTCATCTCAACAAGCTACTCAAAACCACAGGTCAAGCTTCTGCAAAGCTACAAAGGTTGCTATGTATGTTGCTACAGTTACAGAAACTGACTTCACTGTGACATACACCCTTAGAAAACTGAAAACTATTGCAAGCATACTCCAGAGCTGATGGCACAAAAGCATGATTAACAGAGAACTTAGCAATGAAAGTGGTTTCTTCATTACATGAGAAAAACAAGAATAGGTAAACTTGAATGGAACGAGAAGCTACCTACAAATATTCATCCAAACCAGGGCAAGGACAGGGTTATAAAATTACAGCCACTTGGCTGAAAATAGAATGCCTTATGCTGTTGTTAAAACTTTGGGATTTGAGCCTAATGCATTGAGCTGGTATGTCCAGGAAAGTTAAATAGATGGTAGAAACCTGAAAAACGTTTGCCAGAAAAGCAGAGATTTTTTTTCTTTCAGAAGAGAAAAGTTCTGAAATGAACCTAATGAAATCTTTCACACCATAACTATCAAGCTTTAGTTTTTATTTGCAAGGCAGACATTTTAAAATGATTTGAACTGTGGAAGTAATGGCAACAAAAGACATAAAGACATAAAGGAAGCCTGGAGCAAATAAATAAAAAAACAATAAGCAAAGGGCGGGCATGACAGAGTTAACAGGGGAACATAGAATGAGGAATTTTATGTAAGAATAGTTGGGATTGGTATGCTTGTAGGAAAGGAGTGGAGCAGAGTTAATTGAGCAGGGGGAGAGGTCCCTCCCCAGCTCAGTTGGTCAGGAGGAACGAGCTTCCCACCCTCCCTCCCTGAATTGGGTAAGTATGGTGTCTATATTGATTCATTTGGTTTACATTTTACAGTGCGTGGATGTCGTGGCAGTGGCGTGGTGTTGGTCTTTGCGGGTGAAGGAATTAACCCCAGATGTGGAAGAGTTCGGGACCCATCGGTAGTATGAGGCCCGTTAGTGGTATTCCAGCTAACGGGGGTTTAGCTGGAATTGGTTATTGGGTGCACTACGGTCAATTGGTTTGTTGTCTCCGAGCTAGCATGTCAGCTGGAGGCCTATTTTAGTTAAGGTACCGCAGTACCGGAGTGGATCGAGTGGTAAGATTGGTGGGTTTTTCCCTGCAAAGACCAACGGGAGTATTTAACTGATATGTCAGGTGTTTTATACAGTTATGTTAAGTTGAAGTTAAATTAATTCTATTGGTTATTATTAATAAAGATAATTGGCTGCTACGGCCAATATTTTACTCCCGATGGGTGTGGTCTCAGTTTTTGGGGTAAAAAGGGAAGTGGTACGTAGCATGTTGAGATGGTGTGATATTAAGGGTAAGCAAGATACATCTGTTATACAATAGTCAGGGCAAATGACTAGTCACCAGAATAGCCTGTGGACTCCCTGCAACTAATCTTTTCTCCAGTACTAACTTACCATACCTTCATCTACTGTGTCTCTGTCTGGTGGTGGCCAACTTCAGGTAGGGCTTTGCCTTCTTACAACATATGTCATAGCTGCCTCCCTGATGACTTATTGGGGGGGGGGGGGGGTATTCAATAAACAGCAGAAGAGTTGGTCAGATCTACAAAATTAATAAAACAGAAGCAAGGACATTCTTGCACTATGATCCTCTGGTACATTTTTTCTCCAGCAAGCCCTCAGGAAAACAAAGAGCAGTAGAGTAATGACACATCTGTGGCCAAAAGTTTTGAGAATGACATAAATATTAATTTTCACAAGTCTGCTGCTTCAGTGTTTTTAGATCTTTTGTCAGATGTTACTATGGTATACTGAAGTATAATTACAAGCATTTCATAAGTGTCAAAGGCTTTTATTGACAATGGCATTAAGTTTATGCAAAGAGTCAATATTTGCAGTGTTGACTCTTCTTTTTCAAGACCTCTGCAATTCGCCCTGGCATGTTGTGAATCAACTTCTGGGCCACATCCTGACTGATGGCAGCCCATTCTTGTATAATCAATGCTTGGAGTTTGTCAGAATTTGTGGGGGTTTTTTTGTTCACACACCTCTTGAGGATTTACCACAAGTTCTCAATGGGATTAAAGCGGTGTTCCAGCAGCGATTTTTTTTTAAAAGTCAGCAGCTACAAACACTTTAGCTGCTGACTTTTAATAAGGACACTTACCTGTCCAGGGAGCCCGCAATGTTGGCCCCCCGAGGCCGATCCTTCCATCAGATCGGGTGCCGGCGCCACCATCGTAACGAAGGGAAACAGGCAGTGGAGCTTTACGGCTTCACTGTCCGTTTCCTACTGCACATGCGCAAGTCGTGCGGTGCTTTGTGAATGGCCCTGTTGTTTTCTGGGACACACACATGTCCCAGAATACAACGGGGCAGCTCGCCGAAGAGGAGGAAGCGCAGCGGAATAGGAAGAGGCAGATTAGGAAGACTGCCTAGCAACAGGGGTTTCTGGTAAGTAAAAAAAATGTTTTTTTCAAATGTTTTTTACATTTTTTTTTGAGAATGTTAATGTAATTTTTTTATTTTAGGGTGAACCTCCGCTTTAAGTTCTGGGGAGATTCCTGGCCATGGACCCAAAATTTTGATATTTTGTTCCTCAAGCCACTTAGTTATCACTTTTGCCTTATGGCAAGGTGTTCCATCATGCTGGAAAAGGCATTGTTCCTCACCAAACTGTTCTTGGATGGGTGGGAGAAGCTGCTCTCAGAGGATGTTTTTTGTACCATTCTTTATTCATTGCTGTGTGAGTGAGCCCACTCCCGTGGCTGAGAAGCAACCCCACACATGAATGGTCTCAGGATGCTTTCCTTCTCCGGACAAGGTATTTCAGGATGCCCCAAACAATCAAAAAGGGGATTCATCAGAAAATGACTTTTCCCTAGTCCTCAGTAGTCCAATCCCTGTACTTTTTGCAGAATATCAGCCTGCCCCTGATGTTTTTCCTGGAGAGAAGTGGCTTCTTTGCTGCCCTTTTTGACACCAGGCCATCCTCCAAAAGTCTTCACCTCACTGTAGGTGTAGATGCACTTCCACCTGCCAGCTGCCATTCCTGAGCAAACTCTGCACTGGTGGTGCCCCGATCCCGCAGCTGAATCCACTCTAGGAGATGGTCCTGGTGCTTGCTGGACTTTCTTGGACGCCCTGAAGCCTTCTTCACAAATGCAGTGGGAATGTTTTTTTTATGGGATTAAGTTCATTTTCATGGCAAAGAGGGACTTTGCAATTAATTGCAATTCGTCTGATCACTCCTCATAACATTCAGGAGTATATGCAAATTACCATCATAAAAACTGGAGCAGCAGACTTTGTCAAACTTAATATTTGTGTCATTCTCAAAACTTTTGGCCACAGCTGTACATCTCACACCACAGATAAACAGCTAAGAGGCTGTAGGCACAGGAGTACCTTGGCACACTTATTTGCCATGAAGCACACTGATATTTTTCAGGAGGAATCCAACACAAAGGTTAAAGCAAACATTAATACTTTTGAGATCAAGTAAACTCTAAGGAAGGTTTCAGGCAAACTTTCTCTAAAAGTTGTAGATATATATTTTTGTTTCACAGTGGGGAATACAATCTGTTTCTCTTGTCTTTGATTTCATCAACAATGTGATAGGATGACTCAGACTGTAAAATTCAGACTGTAAAATATATATGCAAGAAAGTCATACAGGGGTAGGATGGGGAGTCTGCACAAAGACATGAATGGGTTTGATTGATATGTATGCCCAGTATATCTTCTACCACTGGATACCACTTAGATGTGAATGCACAAAGACCTCTGATTGGAAGAGTGAACTACATCTGTATAATCATATAACTTTTTTCTTAATGTTTTTAAAAATGCCACATCTGACACCTACAGTATGTAGCTAGGTGCTGGGTTACAGCGATATGGAGAAGGATATGGAGAAGGGGGCACTGCCTTTTATTCTTCTCTCTACTGAGATTCTGATATTATGCTGCACCATTCACCTCTGGTCAGCAGTGGGAGAGCTAAAAGCAAATCTATAAACTTCCATGCAGAGCACTGAGAATCCTGGGAGTTATATTTTGAGCCAGCAGCCATATAATGGGATGAATAGACTTATTACAGTACAGATCCCTAGGAAGAGTAGGAAGAGTAGAGAGATGATTTTTAGTAAAATTTCTGGAACAGTTATTTCTTTTGGCACTGAGGGAGGTAAAAGGGGCATCTCTGGATATAGACCAGCAGAGATCTGAGCCTGAGACAAGGAGACTAGGAGTGAGGACAATAGGGGGCAGCGCAGCATTGCCCACATCACAGCACCTACACCTCTGCCGCAGGGAGACTAGAGTGTCCACTCACCCTCTGCTTCCAATCACTGATCACTAGAGGCTTTCAAGGAGAGACCATGCCCCCCCCCCCTCCTTTTTACAGTGAGAGGTAACTGAACCATCCTGGGGACTGGTGAGAAGGCTATTTGCCCACTACTGATACTGTCAGCAGGGATTGAGCCAATGAGACCAGGATACCAAGGGTACCCAATCCATACTGCACTCATACTGCACTTATTCTAAACCTAGACTGTACCTTTACCAACCCCACACTGCTAATACTGAACCTTTAACACATATGTCATTAAGTGCACCAATGCTCTTAAAGGGCACCAACCCTCCCTAATAATTATTCTGCAAACCCCTTTGTTCTCCTGCCCCTTCTGCTGCCATGCTCCTGTTTTCTTAGATATAGCACCACTATTGGGTACTATGTAATACTTTCAGTGAATTCCTGTGATATTGTATGTTTGTACACTCAGCCTGGTGTTTTAGAGGGGCTGAGGTTCTTGAGAAGGTTGAGGCAAAAAAAAACCCAAAAAACAGAGGATCCAGTCTATCCAGTGGCTTCTTTGGGGTAGCACTATACATAATAAATCTTAGATGGAAATTCTTAATTCTTTTCTCAGTGTAATGAAAATGAAAGGCAGCTATAATCCAGATTTAGAATTCTACCCATTAGAGCAGAGCAAGCACAGCCCACTTGATCCAGTGAAATAAAATAATCCAAGTAATAGTTACAATAATTAAATATAATCTCAACAAAACAGATAATACAAATCTGCCTTCAGAAAATACTCCACATTCTAAACAACATGAAAAGAAAGGGGTTGTGCAATGTTTACTAAAAATAAGAACAAGGACCATGAGAGGCTGTGGCTCTTATAATGGCAAGCTGCTATGCTAGGGGGAGTCAGCATTGTAGTATATAATAAAAGGTAAGTGGAGTGTAAATACAAAACAGTGGTACAAACAGTGGTATTACAAATGTCAATGACAGACATTTCTATTGTTGTTTATATGGATTATCTTGTTTAATGCATTTATATATTTACAGTCATGTGCAAAAGTGTGTACACCCAATGGAAATTGCAGATTTTGTTTCCCACATATTTGAGCATCAAACATTTTCATTCAAATAGTGCCTACGGATAAAGGTAATATACTTGAAAAAAAATGACACATAAAATTGACATGCTACATTCATTCTTATAATCTAAATAAATAAAAATGCAAATTTGTCATATGGAAAAAATAAGTATACTCCTACATTAACCACTTCAGCCCTGGAAGATTTGGCTGCTCAATGACCAGGGGATTTTTTGCGATTTGGCACTGCGTCGCTTTAACTGACAATTGCGCGGTTGTGAGATGATGTATCCAAACAAAAATTACGTCCTTTTTTCCCACAAATAGAGCTTTCTTTTGGTGGTATTTGATCACCTCTGCGGTTTTTATTTTTTACGCTATAAACAAAAGCAGAGCGACAATTTTGAAAAAACACAATATTTTTTACTTTTTGCTATAAAAAATATCCCAATTTAAAAATAATTGTTTTCCTCAGTTTAGGCCTATATGTATTCTTCTACATATTTTTGGTAATAAAAAATCGCAATAAGCGTATATTGATTGGTTTGTGCAAAAGTTATAGCGTCTACAAAATAGAGGATAGATTTATGGCATTTTTATTATTTTTTACTAGTAATGGTGGTGATCTGCAATTTTTATAGGGACTGCGATATTGCGGCGGACAAATTGGACACTTTTGACTCATTTTTGAGACCATTGACAATTATACAGCGATCGGTGCTATAAAAATGCACTGATTACTGTATAAATGTCACTGGCAGGAAAGGGGTTAACACTAGGGGGGCGATCAAGGGGTTAACTGTGTTCCCTGGGTGTGTTCTAACTGTAGGGGGGATGGGACTGACTAGGGGAGGAGAGAGATCGGTGTTCATACTTAGTATGAACACACAATTTGTCTCCTCTCCCCTGATAATACCGGGATTGGTGTGTTTACACACACAGCTCATGGTTCTCACTCTGTCATGAGCAATTGCTGGTGCCCGGCAGTCATCACACCCGCTGCGCACTCGTATCGGCTCCAGGCACACGCTGAGGGTGCGTGCGCCTCCTACAGCATCTTAAAGGGCCAACATACAGTTACGGTGGTTCGCCCAGGGGAGCCAACCTGCCGCAGTACAACTGCGGCGGCTGGTCCAGAAGTTTTTAAGTGAATTCATGCTTTATGCGTGTTGCTGCAATGCACAGATGTATATTCTTATTGGCGCTCCAATGCACCTGTATTGCAGTGGACAATGCAAAGTAATTTACTACTGTGCGCTGTTTTACATAAATTATGCATGCATCTTGTTTTGGTGAATTAGGTAACCCATTCACATCAGTGTACTACATGATACATGTACTTGCAAGATGCATTCATTTTAAATGGCTCCCAGCACAACACTTAGCCATGTAGTGCACTACATCATCAAAATTGTTGCATGTTTGATTTTTGTTCTGTTGTAGTGCCTTAGGCAGCCAATTCAGATGAATAATGAAATTGCCTTAACACAATGTTAATTTACAACATATTGTACATGAACAAGCATGCTTTTAGTGCACCACAAGGAAACTGAATGCTGTGAATAGGTCCTTAAATAAATGGGCTACCTTTTAATGCAATGTACGTTAACATGTGAAATAACACGTAGTAACATTTTTGCATTAACACACCACAACAGTGGTGAACAGAACAACAGAACCCAGACTTAACACCGCTTCAAATCCATTAAGGTAGAATCAGATGTTCCAGATTAGGTGCCAATGAGTGTAACCTCATTAGACAGTATGCATTTTTACACATTTTATACAGTATCCTGCATTTTTAACCTTAGATATCTAGGGTCTGGTGTTTGCTTTGCTAATGATGTTATCATGGCAAGATCATTTGAGCTCCCTGAGGCTCTCAGAAAAAAAGGTTATGAATACCTATGAGTCTTGCATGAGATTGAACAAAATAGTCAAAATATGTGAAATCCAGTATTGATAACTTGTCCAAGACTGGCACAACAAGATGCTGATAAAAGTCAGAATTTAAGGATCTCCAGGTAACTCTTGTAACAGGTGGTGTCAAAGCGAGTGCATCTAAAGGAAGAAATTAAGTGTTATTTGTTAGCCTTGGTCTAAGCCTTGAATTAAATCCCATTGAAATGCTGCAGAGGATTTGAAATAGGGAGTTGAAAAAAACTAAAATGTCTTGCAATGGAAGAAATTTTGCATGGAGGAATGGTTAAAATTTCACAGAGCTGATACCAGATACTGGTGGGCAGTTCTGCATAAAGCCTGCAAGAAGTAATTTCTTCTAAATAGAGCAATACCAGCTTTTGAGCATAAGAAATACTTTTTCCACATCAATCCTTTATATTTATTGATATGTATATTATGTTGATGAAATGACTGGAAAGGCATTTATTTTCCTTGTGTGTCCATTTAGATATATTACCTTTACTTGCAGGTACTATTTGAAGAAAGATTTAATGTATGTCAGTTCAAATAAGTTAAAATAGTCAACAATTTTCATGGGGTTTACTTACTTTTTTAAATGACTTAACAGATTATAGCCAAAACTTGTTGTTTCAAGTTTGGGTAGAATAGGGAAGAGTTAAAACCCACATTCCTTCCATATTTTACTGTCTGTGTTCCATTGAGGAGATTTTCCTTATATCCTGCCCCAGCGATAAAACAGTTAGACAACATTTTTCCAGTATGTGGAATTCTTCACTTAGACAGTTGGAACATGTGCCTCTATTGAAATAATTTCCCTCATCTTGTTCTAGAGACAATTATAAAATATTTTATATCCCATTACTTTGTGTCTCCAGAACAAATGTAAAGGTGGAGCCTACCTTATGGGGACACAAACAGCAATATATAGCTTTCCTACTAACTGGTACAAATGTCTTAGCTTGACATATACTTAAAGAGCTCTTTCACATTGACGGCTGGGGGGGATAGGAGGCTGAGTCCTAACAGCCTACCCAAAGCCCAGAATTACAGCATTACAGCCTGAAAGGTATAAACACATGCAATGGTCACACCAATTTTAATCCAGGCTGCAGAGTTTGTCAGTGCTTTTCAAACTCACCCATGGAGACCAATGGGACTGCCACTGCTAACCAAATACTTGGCGCACAGTAACTGAGCCGTCCCACAATGTAAAATTGCCTTCAGGCAACAAAAAAAAATTGATACAAACAAAACAAAAAAACAAGCACCAGGAAGCAGCAGTAGCACCCCCTGAATGCCCGCTAGCTTACCAATGTTTTCACCCACGATTCACACATTTTCCTAACTAAATTTTATGTGAAAACTTTTAATTAGTAGAAACAATGGTGTTATGTTATAGCAGTGTGTGTATTTTTTTTCCCCTCCTCTATGCTTTACAATGTACAATGTGCTCACTGATATTCATTATAGTTTTCCATAGGAATGATTAACTGGCAGAAGAGTGGATAATTTAAATTATGGTAATTAGCATTTAGGAAAATACAATTACTTCCTGAGGTTATTGGTTCATGTTTAAAAAATGGTCATCATTATTTCTCATTAAATGAGCTTTGTCTACCCTGTGTTGATGTATAGCGTCCATTGTATATTCATATAAAGACAAATCATTTTTCTATGTATGTGAAAGCGTACAGTTTATGAAGCTGTATTTGTTTATCAGTGTGGCTAAAATAATTACTACTTGATATTGTTGTTTCCCCACTAAAACATTTTTCTGCTTTAACTTGGCACATTTACCTATTCATTAACACATGGCCAACACACACGACGGGGAAGCAGCATTTTGTCTGAATTAGTGGCATGTTTTTAAATTATACATGCTGCGCAAATCAGATTTTAATAGTCTTCTGAAAGTATGAAGTGGGAAAATAATAATCGTTGCGTGCAATAATAGAATGGTCTGGGAGCACTGCTGACTCCTGGGTTATGCAGGGCAGAATCAGACTTCACTATGTACATAGCATTAACGGAAACTATAGTATGTATTTGAGTAAGACCACACATAGCGTTATTATTCTAACATATACTTAAAGGTAATATTTGACAGGACTTTTACTTGTTTTGTTTATTGTACTTCATATGCAGATTTGTAAATGCTCCCAGACCATTCTATTATTGCAACCTATGATTAGTATTTTCCCACTTTATATGCTGACTCCTGGATTTTGCTGGCAGAATCAGACTTCAGTGAGTACATAGCATAAATGGAAACTATAGTATATACAGTAATGTGCAAAGGTTTTAGGCAGGCGTGAAGAAATTCTGTAAAGAAAGAATGCTTTCAAAAATATATATTTTAATTGTTTATTTTTATCAATTTACAAAATGCAAAATGAGAACTGAAGAAAAATCTCAATCAAATCCATATTTGGTGTGACTACCCTTTAGCTTCAGATCAGCATCAATTCTGACACTTACACACTTTGTACACTTGCACAAAAGCAGGGGTTTTGTAGGATTAGAGTCAGGTGTATGATTAATCAATTATACAAAGCAGGTACTAATGATCATCAATTTCATATGTAGGTTGAAACACAATCATTAACTGAAACAGAAACCGCTGTGTAGGAGGCTTAAAACTGGGTGAGGAACAGCCAAACTCTGCTACTAAGGTGAGGTTGTGGAAGACAGTTTTATGTCACAGGTCATACACCATGGCAAGACTAGCACAGCTACAAGACACAGGGTAGTTATACTGCATCGGTAAGGTCTCTCCCAGGTAAAGATTTCAAAGCAGACTGACGTGGAAACAAGGCTAAACTATGCATGAAAAAATAGGATGCGGGGTGCAGAAAAATGGCAGCAGGTGCTCTTGACTGATGAGACAAAATTTGAAATATTTGGCTTTAGCAGGAGGCAGTTTGTTCACCGAGGGGCTGGAAAGCACTACAATAATGACTGTCCGCTGGCAACAGTGAAGCATGGTGGAGGTTCCTTGCACATTTGGGGCTGCATTTCTGCAAATGGAGTTGAAGATTTGGTCAGGATCAATGGTGTCCTCAATGCTGAGAAATACAGGAAGATACCTATCCATCATGTCATACCATCAGGGAGATGTGTGATTGGCCCAAAATGTATTCTGCAACAGAACAACCACCCTGAAACATACAGCCAATGTCATTACAAATCTTCAGTGTAAAGAAGAACAAGAAGTCTTGGAAGTGATGGTTTTGCCCCCACATAGCCCTGATCTCAGCATCATCAAGTCTGTCTGATATTAAATGAAGAGACAGAAGCATTTGAGGCAACCTACAGCCTACACCGACAGAAGATTGCTGGTTAGTTCTCCAACCTAACTGCCGAGTTCCTTTAACCAATTACCGCCCGCCCACCGTCAAATGATGGAGGGGTGGTGCGCCTCTCATTCTGGGATGACGTCATATGATATCATTCCAGAACGGCCGCTTTCGCGCACAATGATCGTGGTCGTGCCATGTTGCTAGGACACAGCGCGACCCCGAACTCTGTAAAGAGCTGATGATGCGGCTCTTTAACCATGTGATTGGCTGTGTCCAATCACAGCCGATCACATGCAAAGACGGAAGTGCCCGTAATTGTCTCTCATCGCCTCACATTGACAGAGTGTGTGGCGAGGATAGATGATCAGCGGCATCTCCTCAGAGGGGACAGCAAGTCAGGTATTCAGGGCACTGATCATCAGTGCCCTGATTACAATAAAGCGCAGCAGTGCCAGCAGTCAGTGCCCATTAGTAATGCCAGTCCGTCCTGGCTTTCAGTGCCCACCAGTGACAGCAGTCAGTGCCCATTAGTAATGCCAGTCAGTCCTGGCTTTCAGTGCCCACCAGTGCCGCCTATCAGTGCCCACCAGTGCTGCCTATCAGTGCTCATCAGTGCCTCCTCATCAGTGTCACCTAATCAGTTCCCATAAATGCCACCTCATCAGTGCCACCCATCAATGCCCATCAGTGCCGCCTATCTGTGCCACCTATAAGTGCACACCATTGCCCATCAGTGCCACCTAGCAGTGCCCACCAGTGCCACCTATCAGTGCCCACCAGTTCCACCCATCAATGCCGCCTATCAGTGCTCATCAGTGCCACCTATCAGTGCGGCATATTAGTGCCTCATCATTAGTGCCACCTAATCAGTGCCCATAAGTGCCACCTCATCAGTGCACATCAGTGAAGGAGAAAAATTACTTATTTACAAAATTTACCAACAGAAACTAAGAAAAACTTTTTTTTTCAAAATTTTCTGTCATTTTTTATTTAGTAAAAAATAAAAAAACCCAGCAGTGATTAAATACCACCAAAAGAAAGCTCTATTTTTGGGGAAAAAAATGATCAACATTTCATATGGGTACAGTGTAGCATGACTGCACAATTGTAATTCAAAGTGTGACAGCACTGAAAGCTGAAAAGTGGCCTGGGCAGGAAGAGGGTAAAAGTGCCCGGTATGGAGGTGGTTATTAACCACTTCAATACTGGGCATTTTTACCCCCTTGATCATTTTTTTCCCCACAAATAGAGCTTTCTTTTGGTGGTATTTGATCATCTCTGCGGTTTTTATTTTTTGTGCTATAATAAATATCCCAATTTAAAAAAAACAAAAAACTAATTTCTTCCTCAGTTTAGGCCGATATGTATTCTTCTACATATTTTTGGTAAAAAAAAAAAAAAAAATCGCAATAAGCATATATTGATTGGTTTGCGCAAAAGCTATAGCGCCTACAAAATAGGTTATTGATTTATGGCATTTTTATTATTATTTTTTTTTACTAGTAATGGCGGCGATTTGTGATTTTTGTCAGGACTGTGACATTGCGGTGGACAGATCGGGCACTTTTTTGACACTATTTTGGGACCATTGACAATTATACAGCGATCAGTGCTATAAATATGCACTGATTACTGTATAAATGTCACTGTCAGGGAAGGGGTTAACACTAGGGGGTGATGAAGGGGTTAAATGTGTTACCTAGGGAGTGATTCTAACTATGGGGGGATGGGACTGACTAGGGGAGGAGACCGATCGATGTTCCTATATACTAGGAACACACGATCGGTCTCCTCTCCCCTGACAGGACGTGGACCTGTGTGTTTACACACACAGATCCACGTTCCTGCTCTGTGACCATCAACTGCGGGTGCCCGACAGATATCGCAGCCACCAGGCACATGCATCGGCTCCTAAATGACGCGCGCCCCCTAGACCGCCGGGAAGCCGAGGACATCATATGACGCCCGTCTGGGATGGTAGAGCCACCTTGCATCCGTCATATTACAATACGCGGGATGGGAAGTGGTTAAAAACTGCGTTCAAGTGTACCTAGAAGAATTTATGCTGTTTTGAAGGCAAAGGGTGGTCACACCAAATATTGATTTGATTTGGATTTCTCTTCTGTTTATTTACTTTCCATTTTTTTACTTGATAAAAATAAACTGTTAACGCTACTATTTCTGAAAACATTCTTAATTTACAGCATTTTTTCACACCTACGTTTGCACAGTAGTGTATCACTGAGTAAGTCTGCATGTAGAGTTATTAATCTAACATATATTAAAGGTAATATTTGACAGAACTTTTACTTGTTTTGTTTATTGTATTTCATATGCAGATAGTAAACCTTTCAATAACTTAACAAGTCTGCAAGAATACCTTTCAGAAAAGTCTCACAATGCAGCATAAATGTCAACTTTCCAAAAAGCTCTACCTTTTTTCTTGAGCTCCAGTCAGGTGACTTTGCCTTGGCTGAGAAGATGCCATTAGTCTGCTGCAGGCAGGATAAAATTCTTTTTCCGTCTCCTCTACTTCAATGATGGGACAGTAATGTTGTAACTCTTCAGTAAGTCAGTGAGAAGCTGCAGTAGGGGGCTGATCAGGGGGCGTCAGACATTTGCTAACACAGTCAAGTACTCCCAAGATAGCAAGGATAACTTGCCACACATTTGTGGCAGTGTTGAATTGTAAGTCTTGTTAACTTGCTGCACATTTTCACTGGCAAGGTGTACACTTGCAGAGCACTTGAAGCACAAGTTCTAGTTGACACTTTTCCAATTTGTACTAAATTTGCGTGGCAAGTCTCTAGCAAGAGCCAAGTTGTAGTGGCAAGTCTAGAGCAAGATCTCTGCAAGTCACAGTGCCCCCAGTGGTGGGATGACTATTACACAAGATAACTGAACCAGAACTTACAGCAGACTTGCAGGACGTTTGCAAAGAAAGTTGATCTGGAGTCATGCAATGCGCACTTGCTGCAATTGTGCAACAAACTTGTGAAGCCTGGCAAGTCTAGCAATAGCTTAGCAAGTCATTTTCAAACTTGCAGCACAATTGCTTGCTATTTGGGTCTACCAGGATTTACATAATTGTGTTATCTCTGGATTAGGATTTAAGTCCAGGAATTATGGGCTGAACCTGTATAATGCATGAACAAAGATGGCTCCATCCTTTTGGGGAGAAAAACAGATAAAAATATTATCAGGGAGAAAGCTGTGTGAGAGCTAATACAAACTTGTAAGTGTTACAATAATTCACCATGGGGCAGGGGATCCAGGGATCCCCTTTTGTTTACATTCAGCTGCCAGGCTGCGAAATGTCATTCAGAGAGTCTGGCAGGAGCACATTGGGTCAGTGGTCATTGTGTTTTGTATTAGCCAGTCGGTGGGTGTCATTCATTGTGATTAATGTGGATATACATGACTGAATGATGTGACTGACTATGGAATTGCACTGTGGGGATCATTTTTTTTTTTTTAGTAACCAAGGGTTTAGGGCATCCCCCGAGCATGTTATTGAAAGTTAGTGTGTATTTGTAATGTTGCTCTTTAATCACTTAAGGGCCAGAAGATTTCCCCCCTTAATGACCAGGCCATTTTTTTGCGATACGGCACTGTGTCGATTTAACTGACAATTGCACGGTCGTGCAGCGCTGTACCCAAACAAAATTGATGTCCTTTTTTTTCCTACAAATAGAGCTTTCTTTTGGTGGTATTTGATCACCTCTGTGTTTTTTATTTTTTGCGCTTTAAACAAAAAAAAGTGACAATTTTGAAAAAAAAGCAATATTTTTTACTTTTTGCTATAATAAATATCTCCAAAATATATATAAAAATAATAATTTCTTCCTCAGTTTAGGTCGATATATATTCTTCTACATATTTTTGGTAAAAAAAAAAAATCGCAATAAGCGTATATTGATTGGTTTGCGCAAAAGTTATAGCGTCTACAAAATAGGGAATGAATTTTTTTTAATATTCTTTTTTTTTTTTTTTTTTTACTAGTAATGTCTGTGATCTGCGATTTTTAGCAAGACTGTTACATTGCAGCGGACAGATTGGACACCTAACTGACATTTTTGACACTTTTTTGGGATCCAGTGACATTATTATACTTATCACTTCTAAAAATATGCACTGTTATTGTACTAATTACACTGGCAGGGAGGAGGTTAACATCAGGGGCGATAAAGGGGTTAAATGTGTTTCCTGCAGGTGTGTTCTAACTGTATGGGGGATGGGCTGCTTGGGGAAACACACAGATCCGTCTTCCTGCATAGCAGAAAAACAGGATCTGTGTGATCTTCCCTGTCAGAATGGGGATTTGCCTTGTTTACACAGGCAGATCCCTGTTCTGCCAGTGCGGGGAACGATCGCGGATGGCAGGCGGACATTTTTTTTTCCATTCATCCTTCCTTCCAAGATATTAAGTTTGCCAGTATCGTATGCTGAAAAACAGCCTCACACCAAACTTCACTGTTGGTATGGTGTTTTTGGGGTGATGTGTAGTGCCATTTGACCTCCAAACATGGTGTGTATTATGGCATCCAAAAAGTTCAATTTTGGTCTCATTTGACCAGACTATATTCTACCAGTATTGCACAGACGTGTCTAAATGTTGTGCAGCAAACTTTAAACGTGCTTCAACATGCATTTTCCTCAGCAATGGAGTCTTGCGTGGTGAGCGTGCATACAGGCCATAGAGGTTGGAGTGCATTACTTATTGTTTTTCTTTGAAGCAATTGTACCTGCTAATTCCAGGTCTTTCTGAAGCTCTCCACAAGAGGTCCTTGGCTCTCGGACAATAGCCTGATAGGAATGTTCAACCAAGTGCTAACCCCGGCCCGCCTTCGTGGGTAAGTAAATAAAGGAAGAAATGGCTGCACAACGATTGAAATCCAAAAATGTCATTTATTGATCAAGATGACATCAAAGGGCACCAACACACAGGTCTTGTAGATGCGTTACCAAATGATTAAGCATAACTGTACTGTGTGAAATGCATCTACAAGACCTGTGTGTTGGTGTCCTTTGATGTCATCTTGGTGATCAATAAACTACATTTTTGGATTTCAATCGATGTGCAGGTATTTCTTCTGTTATCTAGTTATATAATGGATATGGGCTGAAAGTGCACACTCTGAGGTTTAATTTCAGGGTATGTACATCCAAATCGGCAGAGGGTTTAAGAAATTACAGCTCTTAAGAATAGCCATACCCCCTTTTTTAAGGGGCCAAAAGTAATTGGACAATTGAATTAAAAGCAGTTCCATGGCCAGGTGTGGGCTACTCCTTCGTTATTTCTTCATCAGTTAAGCAGGTAAAGGGTCTGGAGTTTAATCTAAAGCTGCGTACACACGAGCGGAATGTCTGACAGAAAAAGTCCAACGGAATCTTTTCATTGTCTATTTCGATCGTGTGTATGCCTCATCTGACTTTTTTTTTTCTCGAAAATTCTGATGGACCTAGAAATGGAACATGTTCTAAATGTTTCCGATGGAACCAATTCCTAGCGGGTAAACCGCTCGTCTGTATGCTGTTCTGACGGACCAAAAACGATGCATGCTCTGAAGCAAGTACAAGACGAAAGCTATTGGCTACTCACTATTGAACTTCCTTTTTCTAGTCCCGTCGTACGTACTGTACGTCACCGTATTCTGGACGGTCGGACTTTGTTCAGACTTTGGTTTGACCGCGTGTAGGCAAGACCGCTTGAATGGAATTCCGTCGGAGTTCCATCGGAGAAACCTTCGGAGTTTATTTCGACGGCAAAACTGGTCGTGTACGCGGCATAAGTGTGGTATTTGCAAAGAACAACTGAAAACAGCTGCAGTTAGAGCTTGTCAAAGCATTAGAAAGGAGGAAAGCCAGTCTTTGGTAATGTCCATGGGTTCCAGACTTCAGGCAGTCATTGCCAGAGAAAGGATTCTTAACAAAATATTAAAAATGAACATTTTATTTATGATTATATTCATTTGTCCAATTACGGTACATTTAAGCTCCCGAAAATGGGTGGACTGTGTATAAAAATGGTTGCAGTTCCTAAAATTTGCACTTGATAACGGAAAATTGTATACTCACCTTTCCGTAATTTTCCTTTCCTGTCGCATCTCATGGCAGCATACACCTATGGGTTGTGGCTCCGCCCCCGCAACCTGATAGGACCGCGTAGCTATTAAAGTCTGAGAGAGCCCCTGCCCCAGCATTCTCCGTGTATATATACCTCACCTCAGATGGGTGGGCATTTGTATGCTGCCATGAGATGCGACAGGAAAGGAAAATTACGGAAAGGTGAGTATACAATTTTCCGTTTTCCTGTCGCATCATGGCAGCATACACCTATGGGGAATAACTCGCAAACTGGGTGGGTATGAGCAAAAGATAAGTTTTTTATTTAGAAGGTATTGAGGAGTTAGCCTGAATAATTGCTCTCCCAAATTCTACCGTGGACAATCTAGCGGAGTCCACTTTATAATGAGAGATAAAAGTGGTTTTCGAAGACCAAGTGGCTGCTTTGCAGATGGTTTCGGCTGATACCCTGCAGTAGGCCGCCCAGGAGGTCGCCATTGCCCTTGTGGAGTGTGCCCTTAAGCCCTCAGGTACTTGTGCATTGTTAGATGCGTAAGCTCTCTTAATGATCTTCACCAACCATGCTGCGATGGTGCGAGAGGTTGCTGCTTGTCCTCTTCTAAACCCATGAGGAATGACCAGTAGGTCCTCTGTCTTCCTTAAATTGCTGGTTGCCAGGAGGTAGGCCTGGATATTCGACTTTATGTCAAGCGGATGTGGATCACCCTGTTCTGTGGATAGGGTGGGGAGACATAGTTCTTGGTTAAAGTGGAAAGATGATGACACTTTCGGGATGAAGCGATCCGATGGTTTTAAGACTACTTTGTCTGGATAGAACATCAAGTATGGTTCCTTAGCCTGTAAGGCCTGAATTTCCGATACCCTTTTAGCTGATGTAATTGCTATTAGGAAAGTGACTTTGAGAGTTAGGTCCCACAGGGAAACATTCTCTAACGGAAAAAATGGCTCATGGGATAAGGCTCCCAACACTACTGAAAGATCCCATGTCGGGAAGGAAGGTTTCCTAGGTGGTCTCAGCTTTAGGCAAGCCTTCTGAAATTGGATGATGAGAGGTTCTTGAGCCCATTTCACTCCTGTCATAGCGGATAGGGCTGATACATGTACCTTCAGGGTACTAGACCTAAGACCTTTATCTAGACCTAACTGGAGAAACTCGAGGATCTGAGGAACTGATGGAGATGCCGGGTTCCAGGATTGCTGTTGTGCGACTAAGAGAAAACTCTCCCAGACCCTTTTATAGGTTTTATTGGTCGTGGATTTTCTGGCCTGGAGGAGAGTGTCTATCACTTTCTGGGAGCAACCTTGGACTAAGAACCTAGTCCTTTCAATCTCCATGCTGTTAGATGCAGCCTCTCCGGAAATGGGTGAAGGAGTTGCCCCTGCGACAGTATATCCGCTGTCATTGGGAGTGTCAGTGGTTCTGCTGTGCTCAATTGGAGGAGCGTCGTAAACCATGGTCGTCTCGGCCAAAATGGGAGGACTGCTAGCACTGTGGCTTTCGACCTCTTGAGTCTGAGTAAGAATCTCGGAATGAGTGGTGTTGGCGGAAATATGTACCCCAAACGGAAGTTCCAGTCGTGTTGTAGGCAATCCGTGCCTTCTGCCGATGGGAAAGGAATTCTGGCTAGATATCTCTGGCATTTCGTGTTGACCAGTGTTGCCGCCAGGTCTATATCCGGTATCCCCCAGGTCTGGGTTATGAGGGTAAAGGCTTGGTGACTTAAGGCCCACTCGTTGTTTGATACAAAGGTCTGACTTAGGGAGTCGGCTAGTTGATTTTGGACTCCTGGGACATACGCTGCCGTTAATCCCGACAGGTTCAGCTGTGCCCACTCGAAGACTGGACGGACTTCCCGCATCATGGAGCGACTCCTGGTGCCCCCCTGCCTGTTGATATAGGCAACTGCCACTCTGTTGTCCAATTTTAGCAGGACCTCTTTCCCCCTGAGGAGGGGGCTGAAGGCTAACAGAGCTTGGAAAGCTGCTTTCATCTCCAATATATTTGAAACCACGTTCTGCGTTCTGAATGTCCAAAGGCCCTGGACTGCGTGATGGCGGTAGTGTGCCCCCCAGCCCTTCAGGCTGGCGTCTGAAGTGATTATTTCCTGAGGAAGAGGGACTATATGCCTGCATCTCTTCAGATTGTTCAATCTGGTCCACCACCAGAGTGATTGTTTTATTTCTTTCTGGACTACGATCGGCTGAGACAATGATACCCCGTTCCATTGTTTTAACAATGATGCTTGCAGAGGTCTGGTGTTCCATTGGGCCCATTGTACCATTGGGATGGTTGCTGAGAATGACCCCAGTATGCTGAGGTACTCCCAGGCTGGTAGTGTGGTAGAGGCTAATAACTTTCTTGCCTTCTGAATGAGGCTGGGAATTTTTTCCTGCGGAAGTTCCACCGTATTGAGACGGGTGTCTAGTTCTGCCCCCAGGAATATCATTCTCTGAGTGGGCTGCAGATTGCTTTTCCCCCAGTTTATGATCCAGCCGAAGTTTTGTAGGGGGGTAATCAGAATGGATCGATGCAGTAGAAGGGAATCCTGATTGTCTGCTAGCAAAAGGATGTCGTCCAGGTAATGATGGACCCTCAATCCTTGTTCTCTTAGTAAGGCTATTACTGGCAGTAAGATTTTTGTGAATGTCCTTGGAGCGGTGGAGATCCCGAACGGGAGGCTTCGGAATTGAAAATGATGTAGACCTACCGCAAAGCGGAGAAATTTTTGGAATGAGATGTGAATGGGGACGTGCAGATAGGCGTCTTGTAAATCGACGGAAAGCATCCAATCCCCGATATTCATGGCCCGAAGAATTGACTGGAGGCTCTCCATTTTGAATGTCTCGACTAAGATTGAGCGATTGAGATTCTTTAGATCTAAGACAGGGCGTAGATCCCCCGATTTCTTCTTCACCAGAAACAACGGGGAGTAGAATCCCGTTGACCTTTGGGATATTGGAACTTCCACTATGGCTTCCTTTTGTAACAGGTCTTGGACGTACTTTGTCAGTAGCATCCTTTTTTCCCGAGATGCAGGTAATCTGGTTACAGAGAATTGGTCTCTTGGAGCCCGTGTCTTGAATTTCCATTTGTGGCCGAACTGGACAGTGTCTATCGTCCATGGGTCCTTTATTGTATCCACCCAGACCTGCTTGAAACTCATGAGTCTGGCCCCCACTAAAGCTGGTTGGGCGGACGCACCTTCAAAAAGACTTTTGTTCCCCTGACGCAGGGGTCTTAGACTTTTGGAGCTTGAGGAATGATGACTGGGGATTCTTCCAGTTCCTCCTATACTCTTTTCCGGGCCTGTAGGATCTTGCCTCTCTGTATTTATCTGGCAGATTTCTTCTAGAAACCGGTGGTCTCTGCTGCCTGGGCCTCCTATCTGAAGGGATGAGTCCCGATTTTCCCCCCGTGACTTTAGAAATAGCCACGTCCAGTTTTTCTCCAAAAAGGTTTACGCCATCAAAGGGTATTTTGCACCAATTGGATTTTGAGGAGGGATCTGCCGACCAGGGTTTTAACCAGAGCGCCCTTCTGGCCATTACTGAGCTTAACATTGCTCTTGAAGTGGTTTTAATTATATCCACAGAGGCTTCTGCGACAAAGTCGCCTGCAAGACTAAGTTCTTGGAGTGCTGAGATAACTTTCTCCTGCTCTATTCCTTCCGATACCAGCTTCTCGGCCATCGTGGACCAGCTTGAGATAGCCTTACCGACGGCAGCCAATGCTATTGCTGGCCTGCAAGCGCCACCTGCCGAGAGGTAGGTTCTCTTAAGATCCAGATCGATCTTTCTATCCAGGACGTCTTTGAATGTGACTGCATCCTCTATTGGAAGTGTTACGTGCCTGGCGAGGCGCATTAGGGAGGAGTCGACCACTGGAGGAGATATTAGTGGGTTGACGTTAGGCTCTTTAAGTGGATAGAGTTTTGATAATCTGTTGCTGAGGCCAGTTTTTTTCTCTGGCTTTTGCCACTCATCCTTAATTAGATCCTCAAGTTCCTCAATGAACGGGAAGTTCTCTGGGTCTTTTTTAAGATTTGGAAAGTATTTCCTCACTTTTTGAGGAGTTTCTTTTTCTTCCACCCAGTCGATCGCCTCTTTTACTGACTTCACGAATGGGTCGATCAATGAGAAGTCGAAGCCGGTGGATGCCTCTAGATCATCAGTGTCAGAGAGAGGGTCTGACGTCTTTGATGATGATGGGGCAGTGGATGAGGTACTTTGTATAGGTCTGCTGGCTTCTGGCTCTGCGACTTGTGGTGATGGATCAATTGGTTCTCTTGCCTCTGTTTCTCTGTCTTTAGTTGCCTCAATGAAGCATGTGCGACAGGCCAGTTTGTCTGGAAGTGCTGTAGCACCGCAAATCCAGCAGGAGTTCCCGGGTGGACGGGAAGGCTGGGTGACAGGAGATTTCCTGCGCGCAGGGGATTTTTTGTGGTGGGAGCGACTATGCCTTGATCTTGATCGGCTTCTCCTGCGACTTGATCTGCTCCTCCTGCGACTTGAGCGGCTTCTGCGATTTGAGCGACTTCTGCCGCGCTCTGAGCGACTCTGCCTGTGGCTTGAGCGGCTCCTTCTTGAAGGCTCCCCTCGTCTTGAATGTGACGATCTGGAAGACCTGGTGGGGCTGTTCAATTTAAACAGCATTAGTGAGGGCTCTCTTTTTCCTTCTCTTCATACTTACCCATCATCCCCTCTTACCTAGTAGGCTGGCGATGGTCTACCTGGGCAACGGTCTCCATGAAAGGTGATGAATCAACCTATAATTATATAGGTGGCTTAGCATGCATGGGATAGCAGATAGTAAACAAGCAAAGAAAAAAGCCATCATAGATCTTACCTGGGCGTGGAGATAGCAAGAGAGAGACAGGGTAGATTAGCAAAAGAAATCCGGTCAAAATTCCCCCTTACAGGCTCAGGAGAGAAGAGACAAGAAAATGCTGACATTACAGCATTTTTAAACTTGCCGCCGTCCCGGGGTGATGACGTCACGCTCGAGCATGCTCAGATGCGCTCTGAGGCCTCCGACGCCATTTTGGAAGCTGGAAAGTGGGATGTCCTGACAAGCTGGAGCTATGGAGACAGACAGGAGGGGAAGTTACCCACAGGTGCACAGAAAGGAGCTGGAGACCGCTGCGATCCATAAACCTGTTTAAGGTTTGTAATGTATTGTAACATACCCCTGAGACCATCAGAGTGGGGTTCCTTCCATTGAGCTCATTTAGAGGCTGTACAGGATAGGACTTCCACCCAGGAGAGGCTAGAACCTGGCTGGGGCGAATGTTTTAGGTAAGGGATGCATGTTTTCGGTCCTTGACAGGTGAGGAAAAAAAGGAGAATGCTGGGGCAGGGGCTCTCTCAGACTTTAATAGCTACGCGGTCCTATCAGGTTGCGGGGGCGGAGCCACAACCCATAGGTGTATGCTGCCATGATGCGACAGGAAATTTATGTTCAACCCCTTGAATTAAAGCTGAAAGTCTGCACTTCAAATTCATTTCATTTGGATTGTTTCGTTTTAATCCTATTCTGGTGGCATACAGAGCCAAAAGTATGATAATTGTGCCTTTGTCCAAATATATATGGACCCAATTGTATATATATATATATATATATATATATATATATATATATATATATATTACATTATTACATATAAATTGATCCCCAGGCCCCAACAATGACAATATGGTAGATGATCTGGATGACATTTGCATCAAATATCATGTAAGCAAGCTCTTTGTCATTTGTAATTTTAGTTATTGAATACTTGTAACAAATGTGTCATCAAGTTAATGTGTATCCTTATCAACCCAAATTATTCTTATCTGAAAGCGGACCTTCAGTCGCTTTTTCAACTTTCCATAATACAGAATCACAGTATATATAAAATAATATGCAAAGTGGTTGGAGAGAAGCTTCAGAATGGCAAATATGTTTTTATTACAGATTATGTGAGCAGACTGCAGTTCCTCTTTAAAGTGGTTGTAAAGGTTCATTTTTTTCTAAATAACAAACATGTTATACTTACCTGCTCTGGGTGTAAAATATACTAGACACACTCCATGCTACATTCTTGTTGGTATTCGTATATTTACAACTTACTGGTCATGCATGGTTCATTTTTTCAAAATAACAAACATGTTATACTTACCTGCTCTGTGCAACGGTATTGCACAAAGCAGCCTCAAACATCCTCTTTATAGAACGGTATTGCACAAAGCAGCCTCAAACATCCTCTTCATAGAAGATAATGTCATCTACACAGATTGTTGAAGATTATTCTTGCTTGCAGCATTTTTTCCGTACCACAAATAGCTTTTCATTCACTTGCAATGTGCCTTTGAACTTGCTAGCAAATCTGACTTCTTCAGGAAGAGTGAACTCCCTATCCCTATAACAGCTCTTTCCTGCTTGCATAGATCCCATTGTGGATGTATCTGGCCAAGCTTCTCTACTCCTCCCTTCTTTTACCTTCCTTCACAACCTTTTATGTAGCAGCCAGGGGAGGGTTGAAGGGGTATACTATAGAGAAGGATTTCTCAACCAGGGTTCTGTAGAACCTCGGGGTTCCTCCAGGGGTTGCTAGGGATTAGAGTGTTCCTTTTCTTTTCTGGCCATTATCATTATTTGTTCTATTTCATGATTTTTACTGAAACTTTTTTTCTTATAGATCAGGTGATCATTACATTGTAAAACAAAAAAAAACTATCTGCTCTGGGCGTCAAATAGGCTACACACACTACATTCTACATTCTTGTATATTTTATATATATGTGTATATATAGTATATTTACAACTTACTGGTCATGCAAATGTGTCATGAGCTAGAGATGTAGCAAATTTTGAAGGAGTTCATGGAGACATGAAAATTATTTCAAGGATTCTTCTCTATTAAAAAGGTTGATAAAGGCTGCTATAGGGTGAGTGGCATACTTAACAGCTCTGAGTCTGCTGGGTCTGATAACATCACATCCAAGATGGCGGTTCCCAGCAGCAAGCCCATGGCTTTTGGAGGTCTGTACAAGCGGGCTTTTAGAGATTATCAACATGCATAAAATACATTGAATGCACATATAATCCCATGGGAAGATTGTTGTTGAAATTAATTCTCTTTTTTTTCAAAAAGAAAATATGCTGGTTGATTAACTTAAATTTTTTTGTAAATAGATATGTTTCATTTTGCAGGTCGCTTAAGAAAAAATATGAAACCTGGTTATTCAGCTACCACCCTGAATTCAACAAACAATATGCCCTGTGACCCTGATGGAATTGCTCAGGAAAAGCTTACTGAAGTTAAACAGATTGTTACAAAACTTTAACCTGATAGAAATTTAATTTTTTTTTTTTTAGTTTTATATGCTCTATACAATATTGTGATTATAAATAAATTATTATTGTAAATATTTAGCTATCATTGTATTTCTTCAAAGAAAGTGGTAATTATTTGACTTATACAAAATTGTGACTGTGTTTAAACGTCTCATACTACATTGAACAAGCATAAGTACATTTTTCGGTTACCCAATGAACAGGAGGAGGAAAACAAAGCTGTAAAACTAACCCAGGAAACACTGGTGTCAGGTTAATGAATGTGCATTGTGCCAGAGATGTGCCTGGTTTCAAGAGGAGCTTCAAAAACTGTAGCTGCTGACATTTAATAAACATATACTCATCTGTCCAAGGATCCAGCACTGTCCTCAACCAAGCCGGTTCTTCACTGGTGTTCCGGTCCCCGCACTGGCATGTTTACTAAGGGAAGTTGGCTGTGACTCTCTGCAGTTACACAGCTCTGCTCCCCGGGAATGGTCCCGCAGCATCCTGGGACCTGTGACATATCCCAGAAGGTTGTAGGCATGGAAGGGGGCTGAACTTCCCCAAGTGGAAGCGGGTACCTACCAAACCTTTTGGGTGAAGGTCCGCTTTAAAAAATGACTATGGCATGGAAAACAGTTCACAAATAGATATTTATGTTTCAAAATAATTGAATTATTTTAAGTAGTTTTACAATACACAAATACGTCTGTGAAGGTTCTCATTTATCCAGGTCAAGGTATATCTAGTAGATGTTAATCACATTCAGTTGGACTTTTGAAGACATTTAATAGCTTATCCAAGTTTTAATGAGTGTGAGGAAAATACCCCAGCATGTATAACCACACACAGACACCTTGATATGACCAACATGGAAAGGCATATGTTGTTGTCGTTTTTTTTCTCTTACGGAAAATAGATATTCTTTTGAGGACAATGAGGTGCACATTTTGAACAGAGAGGCAAATGAGAGGCATGTTAACATCTCTACCTTGATGTTTTGATCATTTACACCTGCAGTCATCGAAAATTGAATGAGTATCCCCTATGAAGTCTTACTGACTCCAAGCATGGGATTTTTTTAACTAGAACAGGATGGTTCCACAAGTTTCACACCTCACAACCTGTTCTTGGGGGTAATATCTACATTTCCATGGTGACTGGATCAAAGTGTCTGTTGTACAGTACACAGTTTATTATTGTACATTTTGGTAAAATATACATGCACTCAAAAAGATATTAAAGGTAAAAATGTTTTTTAATTAAAATAAAAAGATAATATACTTACCTGCTTTTTATTTTGACAATGCACAGAGCAGTTCATTACCTCCTCTTCTGGAAGGTCCCCACCAGTGCTCTCTACTTCTTTCTGCTCTGGGTGCCTGCTTAGCAAGCTATGCGCTATAGGGGCACCCATACAGACCTCTTGAGCTGGACTGTGTGCTCCCATTGACACACACAGCACCGGTAAGCCACCCCTGGTTTCCTACTCAGAGGAATTTGACTGACAGAAGCAGAAGCCTATGGCTCCTGCTGCCCTCAGTGTCTCCTGTGAAAGGAGAGAGGAGTGGTGCTGCAGCTGGGACAGTGCTGGAGTGGTGAGAGGAGGCAAGTAAGTGTTTAGATTTGGTGGGGTGGGTGGGGAACAGTTAATGGGGCTTTTTTTTACCTTAATGCATGGAATGCATTAAAGTAAAAAACAGTTTGATTTTAGAACCACTTAAAATAGCTTGGTATGAGGCCTTATCACACATACTATAGTTATAGTTGGTCATGATAAGAACAGAACAGTGCAATTAGTACAGGAAAAGATAAAAGAAGAACAGGCATAAAAGAAAAAACTGAGGAAAAAGAGAAAGTGAGGAGTATATACTTCGCTCAAGGAATTTACGAAGATGTGATCCCAACATAGGGCACACATTTACAGGCTAAACAAAGGGATAATCAATTCTGCAGGAAGATCTGTCCAAGGCTTCCAGATTTTAGACAGTTTAGATACAGTACTTGAAAGTACAGTGGAGACCTTTTTTTGATCATCATCCAAGTAAGATATATCTTACCTTCAATTAAACTGATGGTGAGAAATTTATAAGCTTTAGCTGTGAAGTGTAAATAATTTAATATGATGATCCCAAATATCATCATCGTCTTACTTTTTTGTTCGTGAGTTTAGGTACACATTAAAGCCAAACTCTGGGCAGATAACAAAATTATACCTAATAGTGGGGTTTTGTTTAGGTGGAGGAGAAACCGTTTTACTTACCTTATCCTCAGTTCCCCCAGCAAGTGGCACTCCCCTATGATTGGTGGTGGACTGTCCCTTGGCATCCCCACATCCAGACCAGGGCAATAGACCATGCTCACCCTGGTCAGTACAAAAAACAAAAAGGAGAAGGCGCAAACCCCTAGTGCATTATCCGAGTAAAAAAGGAATTTATTAATATGAAAATCAACCAATAAAGTGCATACTCACAAAGGTGCACAAGTATACAGCATGTACATGGAAGGATGACATCAGGTAGAACATCTAAGTGTTTCTGCAACTTCACATACGCACTAATGGGTTTTGGGGGAACACGCTCTTCTTCAGAGCTGTGCTAACCAGTACAGCCGAATACCCCAGGTTTACACACGGCAATGCTCAAAAATCCGACCCCAGCCAGCAGGAAGGGGCGGAGCTGTGCAACCAACCAACAAAAAAAAAAATGGAGAGGAAGCTGGTACATTGAATATAAAATTAGACCAAAGCTGTAAGATATTACCTGCTCCAAACAGTTGGGCCCTGCAGGAATTGTCAGCACTAGGACCCCTCTGTGCTCAGTCTACCTATTGTCAGTGTAAAAACCCACGAGCCGTCAGCTGGCTATGGACTGTAAGCGGTCGGGATCCCAAAGACCGAAAGTAGAGCCGCACTAATGGTTTTGGGGTGTGTTGCTGCATTGTCCTGTGTTTCCTATGGGTCATGGAAAAGCAGAAACCGGGGGAGAATCTGTCCACAGGACAACTATTAGTGGTGCACTCCACAAATCTGGCCTTTATGGAAGAGTGGCAAGAAGAATGCCATTGTTAGAAAAACGTTCTCTTTTCTGTTTGTGAGAAGCCATGTGGGGGACACAGCAAACATGTGGAAGAAGGTGCTCTGGTCAGATGACACCAAAATATAACTTTTTGGCCTAAAAGCAAAACACTATGTGTGGTGGAAAACTAACACTGCACATCATCCTGAATACACCATCCCCACCGTAAAACAAAGGTGGTGGCAGCAACATGCTGTGGGGATGCTTTTCTTCAGCAGGGACAGGGAAGCTGGTCAGAGTTGATGGGTAGATGGATGGAGCCAAATACAAGATAACAAAAAATTGGAGACTGGGGCGAAGCTTCACCTTCCAGCAGGACAACGATCCTAAACATACAGCCAGAGCTACAATGGAATGGTTTAGATCAAAGCATATTCATGTGTTAGAATGGCCAGTCAAAGTCCAGACCTAAATCCAGCTGAGAATCTGTGGCAAGACTGCTTTTGAAATTGCTGTTCACAGACACTCTTCATCCAATCTGACAGAGCTTGATCTATTTTGCAAAGAAGAATGAGCAAACATGTCACTCTCTAGATGTGCAAAGCTGGTAGAGACATCCCCAAAAAGACTTGCAGCAGTAATTGCAGCAAAAAGGTGGTTCTACAAAGTATTGACTCAGGGGGGCTGAATACAAATGCACGCCACACTTTTCACATACAGTATATATATATATATATATATATATATATATATATATACACACACACAGTGGGGACGGAAAGTATTCGGACCCCCTTAAATTTTTCACTCTTTGTTATAGTGCAGCCATTTGCTAAAATCATTTAAATTTATTTTTTTTCCTCATTAATGTACACACAGCACCCCATATTGAGAGAAAAAAAACACAGAATTGTTGACATTTTTGCAGATTTATTAAAAAAGAAAAACTGAAATATCATATGGTCCTAAGTATTCAGACCCTTTGCTCAGTATTTAGTAGAAGCACCCTTTTGATCTAATACAGCCATGAGTATTTTTGGGAAAGATGCAACAAGTTTTTCACACCTGGATTTGGGGATTCTCTGCCATTCCTCCTTGCAGATCCTCTCCAGTTCTGTCAGGTTGGATGGTAAACGTTGGCGGACAGCCATTTTTAGGTCTCTCCAGAGATGCTCAATTGGGTTTAAGTCAGGGCTCTGGTTGGACCATTCAAGAATGGTCACGAAGTTGTTGTGAAGCCATCCTTCATTATTTTAGCTGTGTGCTTAGGGTCATTGTCTTGTTGGAAGGTAAACCTTCGGCCCAGTCTGAGGTCCTGAGCACTCTGGAGAAGATTTTAGTCCAGGATATCCCTGTACTTGGCCACATTCATCTTTCCCTCGATTGCAACCAGTTGTCCTGTCCCTGCAGCTGAAAAACACCCCCACAGCATGATGCTGCCACCACCATGCTTCACTGTTGGGACTATATTGGACAGGTGATGAGCAGTGCCTGGTTTTCTCCACACATACAGCTTAGAATTAAGGCCAAAAAGTTCTATCTTGGTCTCATCAGACCAAAGAATCTTATTTCTCACCATCTTTCAGTCCTTCAGGTGTTTTTTAGCAAACTCCATGAGACACTCCAAGACACTTTCATGTGTCTTGCACTGAGGAGAGGTTTCCGTTGGGCCACTCTGCCATAAAGCCCCAACTGGTGGAGGGCTGCAGTGATAGTTGACTTTCTACAACTTTCTCCCATCACCTGACTGCATCTCTGGAGCTCAGCCACAGTGATCTTTGGGTTCTTCTTTACTTCTCTCACCAAGTCTCTTCTCCCCCGATAGCTCAGTTTGGCTGGACGGCCAGCTCTAGGAAGGGTTCTGGTTGTCCAAAACGTCTTCCATTTAAGGATTATGGAGGCCACTGTGCTGTTAGGAACCTTAAGTGCAGCAGAAATTTTTTTGTAACCTTGGCCAGATCTGTGCCTTGCCACAATTCTGTCTCTGAGCTCTTCAGGCAGTTCCTTTGACCTCATGATTCTCATTTGCTCTGACATGCCCTGTGAGCTGTAAGGTCTTAAATAGACAGGTGTCCAATCAGTATAATCAAACACAGCTGGACTCAAATGAAGGTGTAGAACCATCTCAAGTATGATCAGAAGAAATGGACAGCACCTGAGTTAAATATATGAGTGTCACAGCAAAGGGTCTGAATACTTAGGATCATGTGATATTTCAGTTTTTCTTTTTTAATAAATCTGCAAAAATGTCAACAAATCTGTGTTTTTCTGTCAATATGGGGTGCTGTGTGTACGTTAATGAGGAAAAAAAAATGAACTTAAATGATTTTAGCAAATGGCTGCAACAACAAAGTGTGAAAAATTTAAGGGAGTCTGAATACTTTCCATCCCCACTGTATAATCAGTGGCGGCCCGTCCATAGGGGGCGCCTGGGCGCCGCCCCCCCTCCAGGCAATCACATTAAAAAAAACATTTTAAAGCTGGCCCTTTAAAAAAAAAATACAAAAAAAGGTCCTTAAGTGCACTGTGTTCGGACGCCAGACACATGCTGCTGCAATTGGTGGTGACACATGCTGCTGCCATTTGGTGGTGACACATGCTGCTGCCATTTGGTGGTGACACATGCTGCTGCAATTTGGTGACACATGCTGCTGCAATTAGTGGTGACACATGCTGCTGCAATTTGTTGGTGACACATGCTGCTGCAATTTGGTGGTGACACATGCTGCTGCAATTTGGTGGTGACACATGCTGCTGCAATTTGGTGGTGACACATGCTGCTGAAATTGGTGGTGACACATGCTGCTGCAATTTGGTGGTGACACATACTGCTGCATTTCGTGGGACACAGGCTGCATTTTTTGTGACACAGGCTGCATGTAAGGAGGGACTCCGCTGGGGGCACCTGATGTAAGGAGGGACTCCGCTGGGGACACCTAATGGCATCTGGTGGCAGGCGACGTGGCTAGTGACACGCTCAGGGCTCCATTGATTCTGCATTATGATGAGTTGAATGATTTCATTTGATATTACAATGTAATAATAAAAATAATGCGCTTCAATCATCCTGACACCATAACAACCATGGTGCCAGGATGATTGAAGCGCTAACACCAGGTGTTTGGAGTATCTTTATCTAAGCTGTGTGCTTAGGGTCATTGTCTTGTTGGAAGGTAAACCTTCGGCCCAGTCTGAGGTCCTGAGCACTCTGGAGAAGATTTTAGTCCAGGATATCCCTGTACTTGGCCGCATTCATCTTTCCCTCGATTGCAACCAGTTGTCCTGTCCCTGCAGCTGAAAAACACCCCCACAGCATGATGCTGCCACCACCATGCTTCACTGTTGGGACTGTATTGGGCAGGTGATGAGCCTGGTTTTCTCCACACATACCGCTTAGAATTAAGGCCAAAAAGTTCTATCTTGGTCTCATCAGACCAAAGAATCTTATTTCTCACCATCTTGCAGTCCTTCAACACTCCAAGACACTTTCATGTGTCTTGCACTGAGGAGAGGTTTCCGTTGGGCCACTCTGCCATAAAGCCCCAACTGGTGGAGGGCTGCAGTGATGGTTGACTTTCTACAACTTTCTCCCATCACCTGACTGCATCTCTGGAGCTCAGCCACAGTGATCTTTGGGTTCTTCTTTACTTCTCTCACTAAGGCTCTTCTCCCCGATAGCTCAGTTTGGCTGGACGGCCAGCTCTAGGAAGGGTTCTGGTTGTCCAAAACGTCTTCCATTTAAGGATTATGGAGGCCACTGTGCTGTTAGGAACCTTAAGTGCAGCAGAAATTTTTTTGTAACCTTGGCCAGATCTGTGCCTTGCCACAATTCTGTCTCTGAGCTCTTCAGGCAGTTCCTTTGACCTCATGATTCTCATTTGCTCTGACATGCACTGTGAGCTGTAATGTCTTAAATAGACAGGTGTGTGGCTTTCCTAATCAAGTCCAATCAGTATAATCAAACACAGCTGGACTCAAATGAAGGTGTAGAACCATCTCAAGTATGTTAAGAAGAAATGGACAGCACCTGAGTTAAATATATGAGTGTCACAGCAAAGGGTCTGAATACTTAGGACCATGTGATATTTCAGTTTTTCTTTTTTAATAAATCTGCAAAAATGTCAACAATTCTGTGTTTTTCTGTCAATATGGGGTGCTGTGTGTACGTTAATGAGGAAAAAAAATGAACTTAAATGATTTTAGCAAATGGCTGCAACAACAAAGTGTGAAAAATTTAAGGGAGTCTGAATACTTTCCATCCCCACTGTATAGTTAGTGACAGCCCGTCCATAGGGGGCGCCTGGGCGCCGCCCCCCCTCCAGGCAATCACATTAAAAAAACATTTTAAAGCTGGCCCTTTAAAAAAAAAATACAAAAAAAGGTCCTTAAGTGCACTGAGTTCGGACGCCGGACACAGTGCACTTATGAGAAGCGCCATGTCTATGCAATCACGAGATTGCATACGTGGCGCTTCATTTGCGGGTGTTTAGCCCGCCTTGCGGCGCTTTCTGAAGGGCCGAGTAGCTTCCGCCCGGTGCTAGTATCTATTACTATGGCCGGGCGGTTTGATTGACATCTGAGTATGATGTCACTTCCTGTTTCTCTCTCCAAGGACAACACACAGCAAGGTAAGCAACCGGGGGAGGGGGGGCTTGATGGTGACACACGCTGCTGCACTTTGGTGACACATGCTGCAATTTGGTGACACACGCTACTGCAATTTGGTGACACACGCTACTGCAATTTGGTGACACACGCTGCTGCAATTTTGTGACACATGGTGCAACATGGTGACACATGCTGCTGCAATTTGGTGGCACATGCTGCAATTTGGTGACACATGCTGCTGCAATTTGGTGACACACGCTCCTGCAATTTGGTAACACATGCTGCTGCAATTTGGTAACACATGCTGCTGCAATTTGGTGAAACACGCTGCTGCAATTTGGTGACACATGCTCCTGCAATTTAGTAACACATGTTGCTGCAATTTGGTGAAACACGCTGCTGCAATTTGGTGACACATGCTGCTGCAATTTGGTGACACATGCTGCTGCAATTTGGTGACACGCTGCTGCAATTTGGTGACACATGCTGCAATTTGGTGACACATGCTGCTGCAATTTGGTGACACATGGTGCAACATGGTGACACATGCTGCAACATGGTGACACATGCTGCTGCAATTTGGTGGCACATGCTGCAATTTGGTGACACATGCTGCTGCAATTTGGTGACACATGCTGCTGCAATTTGGTGACACGTGCTGCTGCAATTTGGTGACACACGCTCCTGCAATTTGGTAACACATGCTGCTGCAATTTGGTGAAACACGCTGCTGCAATTTGGTGACACATGCTCCTGCAATTTAGTAACACATGTTGCTGCAATTTGGTGAAACACGCTGCTGCAATTTGGTGACACATGCTGCTGCAATTTGGTGACACATGCTGCTGCAATTGGTGGTGACACATTCTGCTGCCATTTGGTGGTGACACATGCTGCTGCAATTTGGTGACACATGCTGCTGCAATTAGTGGTGACACATGCTGCTGCAATTGGTGGTGACACATGCTGCTGCCATTTGGTGGTGACACATGCTGCTGCAATTTGGTGGTGACACGTGCTGCTGCAATTGGTGGTGACACATGCTGCTGCAATTTGGTGGTGACACATGCTGCTGCAATTTGTTGGTGATACATGCTGCTGCAATTTGGTGGTGACACATGCTGCTGCATTTAGTGGGACACAGGCTGCATTTTTTGTGACACAGGCTGCATGTAAGGAGGGACTCCGCTGGGGGCACCTGATGTAAGGAGGGACTCCGCTGGGGACACCTGATGGCATCTGGTGGCAGGCGACGTGGCTAGTGACACGCTCAGGGCTCCCACTGATTCTGCATTATGGTGAGTTGAATGATTTAATTTGATATTACAATGTAATAATAAAAATAATGTGCTTCAATCATCCTGACACCATAACAACCATGGTGCCAGGATGATTGAAGCGCTAACACCAGGCGTTTGGAGTATCTTTATCTGCTGACACTATCTGCAGACACTAACCACACCACCTTAGAGCCAGGCCCACTATTTCGCTGAAACCACGCCCATTTTCACCAAGTGTGAGGGGTCAAAAAGAAAGGGCGTGGCCTGGCGAACCCCCATCCTAAAACTTCACCAGCCGCCACTGATATATATATATATATATATATATATATATATACACAGTGGAAAATGTCAAGGAGTATGAATACTTTTTCAAGTCACTGTACATCTGTACATGAATGGTCATGCATGTGTGTCTGGGGTCAAGGTCTGTATGCAGTAAACACCAGGCATTATAGGTGCTTATTCACAAATTTATGACACAATCTATCTAAAAATATTTCTAAAAACATATATTTGGTACTGGTCTTCATTAACCACTTGCCGACTGGCTCGAGCCCGATATATGTCGGCAAAGTGGTTCGTTTCCACAAATCGCCGTATGGGTACGTCTGTACCTTTAAGGGCGATAGCAGGCGCACGCGCGCCCACTGCACGGTGGGTAACCTGATGCCCATGGCTGGCGGGCGTGATCGTGTGCACAAGAGCAGGAACAAGGATTTGTGTGTGTAAACACAGAAATCCCTGTTCTGTCAGGAGAGAAGAGACATATTGTTTGTTCCTAAGTAGGAAAAACTATATGTCTCTTCCTCTAGTCAGTCCTAACCCCTCACAGTTAGAACACACCCAGGGAACACACATTTAACACCTTGATCGCCCCCTAGTGTTAACCCCTTCCCTTCCAGTGACATTTACACAGTGCATTTTTATAGCATTGATCGCTGTATGCATGTCAATGGTCCCAAAAAATGTGTCAAAAGTGTTCGATCTGTCGGCCACAATGTCGTAGTACCACTGAAAATCGCAGATCACCGCCATTACTAGTAAAAAAAATAATAATAATAAAAACGCCATAAAAATGCCATAAATCTTTCCCACAGTTTGTAGATGCTATAACTTTTGCGCAAACCAATCAATATGCGCTTATTGCGATTTTTGTTACCAAAAATATGTAGAAGAATATATATTGGCCTAAACTGAGAAAGAAATTTGTTTTTTAAAAACATTTTTGGCGATATTTATTATAGCAAAAAGTAAAAATAGGATTTTTTAAAACAGCTTACCTGTAAAATCCTTTTCTTTCAATGGACATCACGGGACACAGAGCCTCAGTAATTATTGATGGGTTATATAGGTATCACTAGGTGATTGGACACTGGTCACACCCTAATCAGGAAGTTCAACCCCCTATATAATCCCTCCCCTTGCAGGGATACCTCAGTTTTGTAGCCAAGCAATATAGTGTATTAGAAGAGGGGCGGGACCTCTGTGTCCCGTGATGTCCATCGAAAGAAAAGGATTTTACAGGTAAGCTGTTTTAAAAAATCCTATTTTCTTTCTCGAACATCACGGGACACAGAGCCTCAGTAATTACTGATGGGATGTCCCAGAGCAATGCTACCTGAGGGGAGGGGAACCACAACCAAGTAGGGTGCAATCAGACCTGAGGACCTTGTACCGCTGCCTGCAGCACACTACGCCCAAAGGCGACATCCTCATGCCTTCTCACATCCACCTGATAAAATCTGGTGAATGTATGAACTGAAGACCAGGTTGCGGTCTTGCAGATTTGAGCCATAGAGGCCAAGAAGCACCAAAAGCCCTTGTGGAATGTGCCCTGATCTGAAACGGAGTAATCTTCTGTTTCCAACCGTAAGCTTGAATGATCAATTGTTGACTCCACTTAGAAATGGTAGCTTTTGATGCTGCTTGTCCTCTACTGGGACCTTCTAGCAGCACAAACAAAACATCTGTTTTGCGAATCTGAGCAGTTGCTTCCAGATAGGCCTTGACTGCTCTTACTACATCCAAAGAATGTAGAGATCTCTCTTCCGTAGAACAGGGATCTGGAAAAAAGGAAGGCAGAACAATGTCTTGGTTTAGATGAAAATCTGAAACCACCTTCGGTAAAAAACTAGGATGAGGGCGCAGTACCACTCTATCCTTGTGAACAATCAAATAAGGCTCTTTACAGGAAAGAGCTGCTAATTCTGATACTCTTCTAGCAGAAGAGATGGCTACCAGAAAAATTAACTTCCTTGTCAGCAAGACCAAAGGAATCTGACGTATTGGTTCAAAAGGCTGTTTCTGTAACACAGACAGAACCAAGTTCAAATCCCAGGGGTTTAGGGCGTCTTAACCGGAGGATTAAGCCGCGTCACCCCATGCATAAAGTTTCGGGCCAAAGAATGCGAAGCAAGTGGCCGTTGAAATAATACTGATAAAGCCGAGACCTGGCCCTTGATGGTACTCAAGGTCAGCTTCATCTCTAATCCCAATTGTAGAAAATCACATATTTTCTGGGATGCCAACCCCTGGATTCACACCAGGATATATAAGCTTTCCAGATTCTCTGATAAATCCTTCTGGAAGCTGGCTTCCTTGCATTGACCAAGGTAGATACCACAGGACCTGAAAGTCCACGATTCTTCAGAACATGGGTCTCAATAGCCAAACCGTCAAATTTAGCATTTGTAAGGCAGGATGGAACACTGGACCTTGAGATAACAGGTCTGGGCGTACCGGTAGGGTCCACGGGGAACCCACCGTCATCCTTACTATTTCTGCATACCAAGTCCTTCTGGGCCAAGCGGGGGCCACCAGAAGTACCAACTTCCTTTCCAGCCTGATCCTGCGAAGGAGTCGTGGCAGTAGCAGAATAGGCGGAAATGCATAAATCAGTGAGAACCGATGCCACGGAATCACCAACGCATCCGTCCCGCATGCAAGAGGATCCCTCATCCTTGCCACAAATCTGTTTATCTTTTTGTTGCATCGGGATGCAAAGAGATCTGCATCTGGGACCCCCCATCTTTGGCATATGCCCAAAAGACGTCGGGAAGCAGAGACCATTCCCCTGGGAGTAACTGCTGGCGATAGTCCGCCTGCCAGTTCTCTATCCCTGGAATGAAAAAACAGCCGATATGCATGGCACCTGCATCTCTTCCCAGGCTAAGATCTGGATCACCTCCTTTTGAGCAGCTCGGCTCCGGGTGCCTCCCTGATGATTGACATAAGCCACTGCTGTGGCATTGTCGGACTGGATCATGACTGGCCAACCCTGTAGCCTGATAGTCCAGGCTTTTAAGGCTAGATATACCGCACGGATCTCCAGAATGTTGATGGTTAGGGTCCTCTCGGTCTCAGACCATAGCCCCTGGATCGCAGACTGTTCCAGAACTGCTTCCCAACCTGACAGACTGGCATCTGTTGTTACCACCGTACAGGTAACTGGTAGAAAGGATTTCCCCTTCTGCAGGTTTTCGGGTATGAGCCACCAATTGAGGCTCTGACGCACCGCATGCGACAGGTGCATCGGAAAGTCTAATGCCTGAACCTTCTTGTTCCAGGCCGACAGAATACTGTGTTGCAGTAGTCCTGAATGGAACTGAGCATAGGAAACTGCTTCGAATGAAGACCCCATCTTTCCTAGCAGCCTCATACAAAGGCGGACAGAAGGCCCCTTCTTGGTCCTGACTGTCAGAATCAGCTCCCTTAAAGCAGATATCTTTGCCTGAGGTAGAAATACTTTCTCCTGGCTTGTATCTATGATCAGACCTAAATACTCCAGTCTTTTTACTGGGTTTAGGAAAGATTTTCCTGGGTTGAGGATCCAACCTAGATGTTCCAGATACTTGACCGTGGTCCTCAAGTTCCCGTTCAAGGAACGTCTAGGTATGCTATGACAGTCATACCCTGAGCCTTTCATCTGGCCAGAGGAGGAGCCACGATCCTTGTGAACACTCGAGGTGCAGTGGCTATCCCGAAGGGCAGAGCCACAAACTGGAAATGGCGCCCTCCTACTTCGAATCGCAGAAACTTCTAATGAGTAGGAAAAATGGGCACATGTAGATATGCATCTCTGATATTAATCAATGCCAATAATTCTCCTCCCTGCAGGATGGAGACTATTGTCCGAATTGATTCCCTGCGGAAGGACTGAATCCTTAAGAATCGATTCAGATGTCTTAAAGCCAGAATGGGTCTGACATCCCCATTTGGTTTTTGGACCGTAAAAAGGTTGGAATAGAAACACAATCATTGATCCTTTGTGGGAACCACCCTGATGACCTCCTGCGACAAAAGTCGCTCTAACACTAGAAGGAGCGACTGCTTCTTCTCTGGGTCTCTGGGAACTCTTGATCTGAGGAGAGGGAAATTCTTGGAACTCCAGCTTGTACCCTAAGGTTACCGTGGAGATTACCCATCTGTTCTGGAAGTCCTCCTGCCAGAGCTCTGAGAACTGTAGCAGTCTTCCCCTTACTCGAACGAGCGGGGGCACCCCTTCATGAAGAGGCCTTAGTGTCTTGTCAAGAAGACTTCTTCCCCCAGGACTTCTTTTGTTCCTGGGGTTGACTCTTGTTTGTAGCCCCAGACGGAGGAGGCCGTCGTAACTGCCCGGAGGCTGAAGCCCCTGGGGCTGGGGAGAGAGTCCGTTTGAAAGAGGGACGTTTACTCTTCTTCTTAACAGGTAAGAGAGTACTTTTCCCACAGGAGATTCTCTTGATATATTTATCCAAGTCTTCTCCAAACAACCTTGCACCACGAAAAGGGGTGCTTCGGCTGACCAATTTTTCAACCATAAGATTCTACGCATATGCACCAACCCAAGTGAAAGACGAGAGGTTTGCATGATAGAATCTCTGATGGCGTACAACCTAACATAAGGCCGCTGGAAGGTTAGCAAACCCCTGGGCCTGTTGTTCAGGTAATACTTTGATGACCTGCTTAACATGGTCTCTTAAGTATTGACAGACTCCAATCGCTGCTACTGCAGGTTGGGCCACTGATCCTGCTAAGGAAAAAACATCCTTTAATAAGGATTCCATCTTTTTATCCACAGGATCCCTGAGCATCTGAGCGTTGTCTACAGGACAAGTCAGACTACTGTTTACAGAGGGAATGGCCGCATCAATGGCCGGCATTCCCCACATCTTAATAAATTTTTCTTTCTTTTTCATAGGATAAAGTGCTGAAAACTTTTTCGGCGGAAGAAGTCGCTTATCTGGGTGCTTCCACTCAGAATAAAGGAGCTTTTCAAGTAATTTATGAACAGGAAAAGCATGTGCTGCTTGGAAAGGTTTCAGTGACCCCAAAGCAGAAGAGGATTCTTTAGCAGTTTCAGGTACTTGCAACTTAAATGTGGAGCGGACCAATCCAGTAAGGATCTGCACTAAGACTTTCTCCTCTTGGGAAGTCGCAGAGGGTCCCTCTCCACCTGATTCCTCCGAAGAGGAATCATCCGTCCCATCCTGATCCCCTGAAAGGGATTCATCTCCTTTATCCCAGAACTCCTCTTCCTGAGGGTCTTGGGGAACAGAGGGAGGCCTAGTGCGTTTTCTTCTACTGAGTGAAGACGTAATCACGGCCATTAATCTTTCCTCTAGACCATTTATGGTTGAGGAAAAAACCTCTTGTGTAATATATACAGGGGCTGAAGTGCCAGAAGCAGGTGTAGCCCCTGACCCCAACGGCTCTCCCTGGCTAGACATCCCAGCCCTTCAGGGGGGGAGGATGCTGCTGACAGGGGGCCCTCAGAACCTGAACGAGATCCCCTAGTGTCTCTGGTTCTTGGGGTGCTTGAACTTCTTCTACCCATAGTGCAAAGCAACAAGGTGTGAGGTATACAAATGAACATTGCCTGCTGAGCGATGTAGTCTGGCTAAAAGCCTTGCTATCCAATGCTCAGTCTGGTGTTACTTCAGTAAATGCTGCCTAGGAGAATGCCTGTGTCCCACCTTACATGCGACCGTAAGCTCTGTGTCTCTACAAAGGCTGTTTGCACCTGTACAGAGTGCCTTTAATAGCCTGCAGCTGGCCTGGGTGGGAGTCTAAGCACCTGTGCTGACGTCCCACCCCCCCCTACTGCCCCCCCCTCGAGTTTTGAAAAAAACGAGCGCTTCCCGCGCTGGCCGACTCTCCTGAAATACTATGGAGGAAGGCTGGGGGAGGGGGAGGAGGGAGAGAAGCTGGTAGTGAAGACCTGCCTAAACGGCAATGGTCGGAAATGGCGGCCGAGGCAGCGGTGCCCAAGCGGTATAAATGCTTTCTAGACCCCTTTGGCCTCTCTCTAGCCTGGGGGGAACATTCAAACATGAGAAATCCCCCCATCCATCTTACCGTGAGCCGGCCTGAGACGCTGAAACATGTGCAGCCTGAACACTGAGACAGACAATCCAGCATGACAAGGTTTGTGCTCTTGGCAGCCCCCGGTGGTCACAATAGGCATAGCATGCATTTACCTTAAAGGAGAAACCTACTAGAATTAGAAAATTCTGTGGAATCTCCTCTTACCTTATCCAGCCGCAGGATTCTGTTTACACAGACCTAATCTTCACCTCTCATGGTGGGCTCCATTTGAAAAAACCGTCAGAGACTGGGGCCCCCTACGAATAGGGGGATCCTGCAGTTCTGGCCCTGTAAAGCACCCAGCCAGAAATTAGGAGGTTTAAAGCCATTTTCTGATCTGCGGGGTCCAGCTCTCTAAAAAGAGAAGCATTACAGGTAAAACCTCGTATCTTCGGACACGAGGCCCAGGTACCATCCAATTCGGCCTAGAAAGGACACTTTGAATGGATCCGGTCTGCCTGGCTTGCCCCAGTATAGGATATCAGAATATTCCCTTTGGAGCTTCAGCACAGGACATCTTTACACGTCCATCACCTAAGACACTGGCGTAAAAACTGAGGTATCCCTGCAAGGGGAGGGATTATATAGGGGGTTGAACTTCCTGATTAGGGTGTGACCAGTGTCCAATCACCTAATGATACCTATATAACCCATCAGTAATTACTGAGGCTCTGTGTCCCGTGATGTTCGAGAAAGAAAAATATATTTTTTTTTTCCAAAATTGTCGCTATTTTTTTTGTTTATAGCGCAAAAAATAAAAACCGCAGAGGTGATCAAATACCACCAAAAGAAAGCACTATTTGTGGGGAAAAAAGACGTCAATTTTGTTTGGGTATAGCCACGCACCACAGCGCAATTGTCAGTTAAAGCGATGCAGTGCCGTATCGCAAAAAATGGCCTGGTCATTAAGCAGTCAAATCTTCCGTTCTGTAAGTGGTTAAACAGTTTGATAGAACATTTAAAATCAGTGTAACCAACCCCAAAAAAACACCATAACCACAATGCAGATGATGTTGGAGTTTGCTATAATGACATGGATCCCAGTGAAAGATGCCCCAATATTTCTCAATGGTGCGCTTAATAACAAAGGTCTAATGCCCTGTACACACGGTCGGACATTGATCGGACATTCCGACAACAAAATCCATGGATTTTTTACGACGGATGTTGGCTCAAACTTGTCTTGCATACACATGGTCGCACAAAGTTGTCGTAAAATGCGATCGATCTGAACGCGGTGACGTAAAACACGTACGTCGGGACTATAAACGCGGCAGTAGCCAATAGCTTTCGTCTCTTAATTTATTCTGAACAGGCGTGGCCCTTTGTGCGTCGGATTTGTGTACACACGATCAGAATTTCCAACAACGGATTTTGTTGTCGGAAAATTTTATAGCAAGCTCTCAAACTTTGTTTGTCGGAAATTCCTATGGAAAATGTGTGATGGAGCCCACACACGGTCGGAATTTCCTACAACAAGGTCCTATCACACATTTTCCATCGGAAAATCCTATCGTGTGTACAGGGCATTAGAGTTGTACTAGGTACTGCAAGTGATGTCAAATTGTTGATTGGTATTAGTAGTCAGCCTATTTGCCATTGATGTTTCTTTGTCTTTGAGATTCTGAGTAGAACTCTCCTTACTTGCATCAGCATACAGACACCGATATTTGGTGCAGGCCTTATTGATGAGAGTTTGCTCTTTTCAGGAATCTTTTCTTGAGGAAGTCACTTTGTTCATCATGGTCTCGCAAAAGGGTGCAGGTTCTCTTGAGATGGCAAAACTAGCCAAAGGGGACATTTCTGATCCACCTTGGATCAGAAATCCAAGAGTGATTAACGCTTGCAATGCAGGCACAGCCCAACTGCAAACAATATTTTTTTTATTTGCCCGAAGTTGGGCTTTAACTTTTAGGCAGTCCCAGAATTTATGTTTTTTTTAAAAGGGTAGTGAATTTGTGTTTAAATGCTCCCTTTTCTATACAACCTTGAAAGCATAAGCATCCTGGAACAAAGAGCTATATTCTGCAATTTCCTAATTTTATTAAAAGTTTATTACCTTGTGGAACAAGAGTTTATATAGCAGTAAACTCGGTTCTCAGTCCTCTTGTCCCAGCTGTGTACCTAATTCCCTCCTGACAACATACAGCAAAGCAAATCTGGCATCATCCGCCTTGGAAATTAGGGAGAGAAGAGGAACTGCATTTATCTGTAGGTAGGTATAAAATGCTTCAGGTGAAGAAAGTGACATTTTTTAGGAATACAATACAAATCTTGGATGGCAAAAAATGTTATATAAATACCAAAGTCAAAACAGTTGTACACACAATAAAACCTGGCAGCTATTTGAAATGTAGTTCAAGTGAATCTAAAATTTTGCCTATTATGAAGTTATGTACTTGGACTGACTCAGAATCTAGGTAGCACATTCCTTGTTGTAATCGTGACAGTAATGTAGAATGTAGAACTTTAAGGTGTCAAGATATCTAAAAACATTAAAATATATGAAAATACAGACCTTAATTTATGTTCACATGGAATATTCATACAATTACAACCCCTGGCAAAAATTATGGAATCACCAGTCCCTGAGGATGTTCCTTCAGTTGTTTATTGTTGTAGAAAAAAAGCAGATCACAGACATGGCCAAAAACTAAAGGCATTTCAAATGGCAACTTTCTGGCTTTAAGAAACACTAAAAGAAATCAAGAAAAATAACTGTGGTGGCCAGTAACAGTTAGATTTATAGAACAAGCACAGGGAATAAATTATGGAATCACTCAATTCTGAGGAAAAAATTACGGAATCACCCTGTAAATTTTCATTACAAACACTAACACCTGCATCAGATTAAATCTGCTTGTTAGTAAGTAGATAAAGAGGGTAAATCATCACGCAGTGTTGCACAAGATGTTGGTTGTTCACAGTCAGCTGTGTCTAAAACATGGACCAAATACAAACAACATGGGAAGGTGGTTAAAGGCAAGCATACTGGTAGGCCAAGGAAGACATCAAAGCGTCAAGACAGAAAACTTAAAGTGGGGTTCCACCCAAAAAACAAAAATACCTGGAAAAAATCTATAAAAAAAAACCAAAAAAACATTTGGATATTTTTTTTTTTTTCACTTACCTCTAAATGCCTGTTGCTAGGTGGTCCCTCGTAGTCTGCCTGTTCCTTTGCCTGGGCTGGTGACATCACTTCCCCCCAGGCACAGGAAGGGCTCCGCTCTGCTCCCTATCTCCTGTCAATCATCTGGGACCCATTACAGGTCCCAGGTGATTGAGCGGCCAAACATGGCGCGCGGCGCCGCTCGCGCATGCGCAGTGGGTGCCAGGCTGTGAAGCCACAGCCCGGCGCCCACAGTTGAAATGCCGGCGCCGACGAGCGGAGGGGGGGGACGAGCGGGGCCTCGATCCCCCGCATCGCTGGACCCAGGGACAGGTGAGTGTCCAATTAAAAGTCAGCAGCTGCAGTATTTGTAGCTGCTGACTTTTAATTTTTTTTTTTTTTGGACGGCCCCCTGGGTGGAACTCCTCTTTAAAGCAATATGCCTTGAAAACAGAAAATGTACAACAAAACAAATGAGGAACAAATGGGAGGAAACTGGAGTCAACATCTGTGACCGAACTGTAAGAAACCGCCTAAAGGAAATGGGATTTACATACAGAAAAGCTAAAAGAAAGCCATCTCTAACACCTAAACACAAAAAACAAGGTTACAATGGGCTAAGGAAAGGCAATCGTGGACTGTGGATGATTGGATGAAAGTCATATTCAGTGATGAATCTCGAATCTGCTTGGGCAAGGTGATGATGCTGGAACTTTTGTTTGATGCCGTTCCAATGAGATTTATGCAGACGACTGTCTGAAGAAAACATGCAAATTTCCGCAGTCAATTATGATATGGGGCTGCATGTCAAGTAAAGGCACTGGGGAGATGGCTGTCATTAAATCTTCAATAAATGCACAGGTTTACATTGAAATTTTGGACACTTTTCTTATCCCATCTATTGAAAGGATGTTTGGGGATGACAAAATCATTTATCAAGATGATAATGCATCTTGCCATAGAGCAAAAACTGTGAAAAAATTCCTTGAAGAAAGACCCGTAAGGTCAATGTCATGGCCTGCAAACAGTCCGGATCTCAATCCAATTGAAAATCTGTGGTGGAAGTTAAAGAAAATGGTCCATGACAAGGCTCCAATTTGCAAAGATGATTTGGCAACAGCAATCAGAGAAGGCTGGAGCCAGATTGATGAAGAGTACTGTTTATCACTCATTAAGTCAATGCCTCAGAGACTGCAAGCAGTTATAAAAGCCAGAGGTGGTGCAACAAAGTACTAGTGATGTGTTGGAATGTTATTTTGTTTGTTTTTCATGATTCCATAATTTTTTCCTCAGAATTGAGTGATTCCATAATTTATTCCCTGTGCTTGTTCTATAAATCTAACTGTTATGCCGCGTACACACGGTCGGACTTTTCGTCTACAAAAGTCCAACGGACGCTGACGGACTAAAGCTGGCTGGTAATCCGATCGTGTGTGGGCTTCTCCGGACTTTCAACGGACTTTTTCAGCCTCAAATCCGACGGACTTTAGATTTGAAACATGCTTCAAATCTTTCCGACGGACTCGAGTCCGGTCGAAAAATCCGCTCGTCTGTATGCTAGTCTGACGGATAAAAACCCACGCTAGGGCAGCTATTGGCTACTGGCTATCAACTTCCTTATTTTAGTCCGGTGTACGTCATCACGTAAGAATTCGACGGACTTTTGTGTGATCGTGTGTAGGCAAGTCTGTTCGTTAGAAAGTCCGCCGCAAGTTCGTCGAAAGTCCGTCGAAAGTCTGTCGGACAGGCTGTCGGACTTTTGTAGCTGAAAAGTCCGACCGTGTGTACGCGGCATTACTGGCCACCACAATTATTTTTCTTGATTTCTTTTAGTGTTTCTTAAAGCCAGAAAGTTGCCATTTGGAATGCCTTTAGTTTTTGGCCATGTCTGTGATCTGCTTTTTTTCTACAACAATAAACAACTGAAGGAACATCCTCAGAGACTGGTGATTCCATAATTTTTGCCAGGGGTTGTATAAAATGTGTTCCATTGCATATTTTGTCTTTTTTTACATCTGCATATATACCAGAAGGATAACCCCCAACTACTTCAACGCGCTACACAGATATTAAAATCTTCTTCCTCAAGAGAAAAAGAAGAAGGTAGGAGATCATTTTATTTTTGTATTTAGCCAACCAGGCATACAGTCCAATAACACCCAACATGTGGATGGGGAGCCACAGAGGGTATACAAAGCATGAATATATCTGACTTGTTGCTCCCAAATAGTCATTAAATAAGTGAAGGGTAGAAGGATTTTCTAATTAGGATATTATTGTGGGTAAAGCTGGTAGTGCCTATAGATTCCTCAGACATGTAAGTTGACCGTGGTTACCTTTCTTCTGCTCCCCTAGTGCCTAAATATGATTTCTTGCTGCTCCAAGGTTCCTGTGCATACATTTCAACTTTCAAAAGTCAAAGCATACACAGAGATCAGTAAGCTCCTGTCCATCCCCATTGGAGAGTGCTTTGGACTAGTAATTGGCTGCTTAGGAACTGTGTGCTGCATTATAGGTAAGCAGAGGGAATGTCATATGTTCTCAAAGTACTAGGAATTTCTTATGCCGCGTACACACGACCAGACTTTCCATCAGAGTAGACTCTGATGGTCTTTCCGATGGAGTACCGATGGAGTTCCGCTGAAACGGACTTGCCTACACACGATCACACCAAAGTCCATTCGTTTAGAGCGCGATGACGTACGTCGGGACTAGAAAAAGGAAGTTCAATAGCCAGTAACCAATAGCTGCCCTTGTGTCATTTTTGGTCTGTCGGACTAGCATACAGATGAACGGTTTACCCGATAGGAATTGAGTCCGTCGGAAAGATTTGAAACATGTTCTATTTCTAGGTCCGTCAGAATTTTAGAAAGAAAAAGTCCGATGAAGCCCACACACGATCGGAATGTTCAACGGAATGACGGACCTTTTCTGCTGTAAAGTCCGGTCGTGTGTACACAGCATTATGGCAAATCAGGACAGCAAAAAGGTTCTGAGAAAGTCATATTACAGTGCCTTGACCATTAAGAGCAAAGTGCAGATTGAATTTAAAGGGTAACTATAACTATTTTTAGGTACATTTTTTAAGTATGACATGTACTCTTCCCTTCCTGCTCACAAAGCAAATCCTCTTGGTGGTCTTATAAAGTGATAGTAATCAAAGGCATGTGTACAAGGTGTGCTAGGTGTGCCTGGACACACCCTAATCACCCTGGGGTTGCCTGTCTCTCTCCTGCAGTGCTACCAGCTTCCCTCCTCTTCTCTGTTTCAGGAATGATGAATGAATGAACACAGTGAGTGATCTATTCCGATCGCTCATGTGTTCAACTATGTTTACTTTGCTTCCATTTGTGAATGAACAGGAAGCCACTCAGCACAGAGCACTTTCCATTCGTTCACTGTCCAGTGCAGCTGAGGCTGCAGAGAAAGGGACAATTGGAAGCTCTGTCCTCAGTCCCTTTATCTTTGTTTAGACCCTTGATTTTTCACCAAAGCCCCTAAAAAAATTGTAGAAAAAAATGATTAAAATAAAAACTTCTGACACTGTCCATTGCCCTACTGACACCAATCTCTGCTCTACTGACACCATTTACTGCTCTGCTGATATACACATGTGTGTTTGTGCTCTGAGGTACACACCCTAATGTAATAGGCTGCGCACACCAGTGATAGTAACATACAGTTTAATATAATATTTGGATATGCTAAGGACTAATTTTGTGTATTTTAATTACTTTAGATTAAAATGGTACAGCTAAACTCCAGAAACACAGATACACAACTGATATACTGTATGTGTATATATTTACTAAAAGATTTGTATTTCTGTTTTTCTAGTCCTTAGCTTAGATAATACACTGCCCTACCAGACAACATTGCCAGGCTAGTGCCCTATTTTTTCTCTATTGTAATATTGTATTTCAGCAAAACAGTCTGGTCAGCTCTGAACCAGAAATTTGGCCCCTCCCTCCCTCGCAGCCTTCTGGGACACTTCATAGGTCCCAGAAGACTGTGGCCCATTCACAAAGCACTGTGCATTTCACGCATTTGCAGTAGGTTTCTCTTAGTCAAGATGGCGGCGCCAGCACCTGATAGCCGAGTGAATAATTTGCTCGGGTGAAGACACCGCTGGATGCCTAGACAGGTAAGTGCACTAATATTGAAAGTCAGCAGCTACAGTATTTGTAGCTGCTGACTTTTCATTTTTTCTGAAGGAGCCTGGAGCTCCACTTTAAGGAAAAGCAGCAGACTCATGAACTTATCTCTTCTTTCTTCCCCTGTCAATACATTCCTTGTTGGTACATATTATTTTTCCAGCAGCACACCTGATTGGCTCCTAACACTGACTCCACCCCCCCCTTCCATCTGAATGCTGCTGATCACATAAAAGTAATCTTAAAGTAATCTTAAAGCCGAATTCCATCCAAAAGTGGAAATTCCGCTTATCCGATTCCCCCCCCCCTCCAGTGGCACCTTTCGGGGGGGGGGTTCCTGTCACCACTTCCAGGAGACCGGGCTGCGGTAAAGTACGTCAGATGCTCAGCCCCCCCCTCTCTCCTTCTGCCGGGCCAGAGAGAGAGCGCAGCCTGCTTCACGCATGTGCAGTAGGGACCCGGCCATGAGGCCGAAAAAGTTACACTGCCGTGTTCCCTTACCAGCAATGGCAGCAGCAGCACCCGACCAGCCGATGTAAACATCAGCTGCTGTGCCGACATCGCTGGACTCCAGGACAGGTAAGTGTCCGATTATTAAAAGTCAGCAGCTACGGTATGTGTAGCTGCTGACTTTTAATTTTTAAAGTGGCGGACGAACTCCTCTTTAAGTCAAATTCAAGTATTTACACTGGATGCACTTAAAAATATATTGATTTAGGTAATGAATTACTGCATTAACTGATGTTTTATGTCTTTCCAGAGTTCTGCTTTAAGGTTTTCTGAAGGCTTCTGATGGTAACTACAAGTGACCATGTGAACGCATATTACACAGGCTTCTTTGTTTTCACCATCAATCAATCCAGTATAAAACTAAAGAAGAAGAATAAAAAGGCAGAGCAGCGAATGCACATAACCACACCCACACTTCAACAATATTCTTTAAGTATTATATAGCACTCTTATGCCCCGTACACACGGTCGGATTTTCCGACGGAAAATGTGTGATAGGTCATTGTTGTCGGAAATTCCGACCGTGTGTGGGCTCCATCACACATTTTCAATCGGAATTTCCGACACACAAAGTTTGAGAGCTTGCTATAAAATTTTCCGACAACAAAATCTGTTGTCGGAAATTCTGATCGTGTGTGCACAAATCCGACGCACAAAGTGCCACACATGCTCAGAATAAATTGAGAGACGAAAGCTATTGGCTACTGCCCCGTTTATAGTCCCGACATACGTGTTTTATGTCACCGCGTTCAGAACGATCGGATTTTCCGACAACTTTGTGTGACCGTGTGTATACAAGACAAGTTTGAGCCAACATCCATCGGAAAAAATCCTAGGATTTTGTTGTCGGAATGTCCGATCAATGTCCGACCGTGTGTACAGGGCATTAGTCCTCTCTGTATGCCAGAGTTTTGAATAGATACCATGTACAGAAATGTGCATATCTCTTGTACTAAGGCTAAATCTGAAATGGTTACTATGGGGTTCATTTACTAAAGGCATACAGACCGTTCACTTTGCAAAGGAAGTTGCACTTTCCAAGGTAATTTTGCCCCCAACTTAGTTAATGAGGTAAAGCTCTAATCAAACAATAAAAAGTGTGCTATCCATGTGCTAGGTAGTTAATTACTCACATAAGAGACACAATAAAAGTGTATTAAACATAAGATCAACTCATCCTAAATTGACATATCTGTGCAAATAAAGTCCATATAAAATGTGCAAGCACTGTGTAAAAAATGTAATATATATATATATATATATATATATATATATATATATATATATACACACACAATATCTCACAAAAGTGCGTACACCCCTCACATTTTTGTAAATATTTTATTCTTTTCATGTGACAACACTGAAGAAATGACACTTTGCTACAATGTAAAGTAGTGAGTGTACAGCTTGTATAACAGTGTAAGTTTGCTGTCTCCTCAAAATAACTCAACACACAGCCATTAATGTCTAAACCGCTGGCAACAAAAGTGAGTACACCCCTAAGTGAAAATATCGAAGTTGGGCCCAATTAGCCATTTTCCCTCCCTGGTGTCATGTAACTTGTTAGTGTTAGAAGGTCTCAGATGTGAATGGGGAGCAGGTGTGTTAAATTTTGTGTTATGGCTCTCACTCTCTCATACTGGTCACTGGAAGTTCAACATGACATCTCATGGCAAAGAACTCTTTGAGGATTTGAAAAACAGGATTTTTATAACAGCTTACCTGTAAAATCTTTTTCTTTGAAGTACCACCTTCAGGTGATGGACACTGGCACTCCCTAAGACAAAAAGTGCACTCCCTATATAACCCCTCCCACTACTGGGAGTACCTCAGTTTTGTAGCCAAGCAATACACGTGTATACCAAAGAAGGGAGGGACCTCTGTGTCCTGTGGTGTACTTCAAAGAAAAGGATTTTACAGGTAAGCTTCTATAAAAATCCTGTTTTCTTATCGTACATCACGGGACACAGAGCCATAGCAGTTATTATGTGGGATGTACCATAGCAAGGGCAACTGAAGGGAGGGAGACACAACAAAAGTAAGGCACCAGAGGAGGTAAGAGACCAGAGGAGTTATACTGCAGCCTGCAGTACACTGCGCCCAAAGGCGATATCCTCATGACCTTTTACATCAATTTGGTAGAATCTGGTAAATGTATGGACGGAAGACCAAGTTGCGGCCTTGCAGATCTGAGCCATGGAGGCTTGGTGATGCACATATCGATAGAAAGATGTCGGGGTGAAGGGACCATTCTCCCGGAAACAATTTTGGCGACTCAAGTAGTCCGCCTGCCAATTTTCTATCCCTGGAATGAAAATCGCTGATAGGCAAGTAATGTTGTTTTCTGCCCAAGATAGAACATGATTCACCTCTCTTTGGGCTGCACAGCTTCTCGTGCCCCCTTGGTGATTGATGTAGGCCACAGCCGTGGCATTGTCGGATTGGATCCTGACAGGACAATTCCGTAGTCTGAGTGTCCAGGCCTCTAGGGCCAGACGAACTGCCCGAATCTCTAGAATATTGATGGGCAAAGTCCTCTGTGATCTGGACCACTTCCCTTGGACAGATGTGTCTTCCAGGACTGCTCCCCAGCCCAGAAGGGTGGTAACGACGGATGCCAGCTGGCATCCGTCGTTACCACCCTGCAGGAGACTGGTAGAAAGGATTTCCCTTGTTGAAGATTCAACCACCAATTGAGGCTCTGAAGCACTTCGGGGGATAAGCGCATTGGAAGATCCAAAGCTTGGATCTTCTTGTTCCAAGTTGACAGAATACATAGTTTTGCAACAGTCTTGAATGAAGCTGCACATAAGGAACGGCCTCGAAAGAAGCCACCATCTTTCCTAACTTCATGCAAAGCCGAAGGACTTTTCTTTGTTTTGACAAATTGAATCAGTTCCCTTATGGAACTGATCCTTTCCTGGGGTAAGAACACCCTCTTCTGACTTGTATCTATGATCAGCCCCAAGTACTGCAATCTTCTTGATGGTTTTAAGGAGGATTTCTCTCAGTTGAGAATCCAGCCTAGGAATTCTAGGTAACTCACTGCTGAGACTAAACTTTGGTTTAGGCGAGTTACCGACTGATCTACCAAGAGTAGATCATCTAAGACGGCTAGTATCTTTATACCCTGAGCCCTTAACCTGGCTAAAGGAGGGGCCAGGACCTTTGTGAACACTCGAGGTGCAGTAACTAGACCGAAAGGCAGAGCTACAAACTGAAAATGAAGATTTTCTACCTCGAAGCGCAGAAATTTCTGGTGAGCGGGGAGAATTGGCACATGGAGATAAGCATCCTTGATGTCGATTGATGCCAGATATTCTCCTCCTTGTAGGATGGAGACTACTGATTGGATTGATTCCATGTGAAAGGAACAATTTAAACCAGTTCAAGCACTGGTTTAAATCTTTGAGATCTAAAATGGGTCTGACCTCCCTGTTTGGTTTTGGTACCGTGAAGAGGTTTGAATAAAACACTGACCCTTGCTCTTCTATGGGAACCACTGATATCACCCTTTGAGACAAGAGATGATCCAAAGCCAGAAAGAGAGACTTCCTTTTCCCTGGGTCTCTGGGAACGTTTGATCTGAGAAAACGAGGAGACAGGAATTGTCGGAACTCTAGATTGTAACCCTTTGCGGGTTTCCTGCCCCAGGTCCTCTTTTGGCCCTGGGACTGACCTTGAGGTCTACCTCTTGAACCGGAAGACAATCAGCACAGGAGGGCGACTGGTGGGGAGAAGAACCCCCCCAAGCTTACCGGAGGTCCTGTTGTCTGCTGGAGGAAGAAGCATCTCAGCTCTCCTGACACAGCGTGCTCTCCGAGTGTGAGGCGGTGAGTGCTCAATACAGCCCCCCAGTGGTGACACATAGGCATGACAGCATTTACTGATCCTAAAGGAGACATTCATAAGAAAAATTCAAAAAATTTCTTAGAAAACTCCACTTACCTTTCCCGCCGCAGGATTTTCTGTGGTAAACCAACAGACCCAATCTTCAACCTTCACGGTGGGTTCTGTTAAACCTTCAGGAGCTGGGGATCCTCGAGGAAATCCACTATCCTGGACCTGTAATAGCACCTCCGCCAGAAAAACTTTATGGCCAGTAAAACTTTATTACCAAAAAGTACTGGATCCCGGGGTCCAGCTCTCTAAAAAGAAAAGCGTTTACAGGCAAGACCTCATTTCTTTGTATATGAGGCCCGGGTACCATTCAATTCGGCCAAAAAGACACTTTGAATGGATCCGGTCTGCATGGCTAGCCCCAACAAGGATTGTTCCAGTGGAGCTCAGCACAGCACATCTTTACTCGTGACCAACACCTTAGACACTGGAGAAAAAATTAAGGTACTCCCAGTAGTGGGAGGGGTTATATAGGGAGTGGACTTTTTGTCTTAGGGTGTGCCAGTGTCCATCACCTGAAGGTGGCCTATAACCCACATAGTAACTACTATGGCTCTGTGTCTCATGATGAACAATAAGAAAAAAGAATTGTTGCTCTACATAAAGATGGCCTAGGCTATAAGAAGATTGCAAAGACCCTGAAACTGAGCTGCAGCACGGTGGCCAAGACCATACAGAGGTTTAACAGGACAGGTTCCACTCAGAACAGGCATTGCCATGGTCAACCAAAGAAGTTAAGTGCACATGCTCAGCCTCATTTCCAGAAGTTGTCTTTGGGAAATAGACATATGAGTGCTGCCAGCATTGCTGCAGAAGTTGAAGGGGTGGGGGGTCAGCCTGTTAGTGCTCAGACCATACGCCGCACACTGCAACAATTTGGTCTGCATGGCTGTCGTCCCAGAAGTAAGCCTCTTATAAAGATGATGCACATGAAAGCCCGCAAACAGTTTGCTGAAGACAAGCAGACTAAGGACATGGATTACTGGAACCATGTCCTGTGGTCTGATGAGACCAAGATAAACTTAATGGTTCAGATGGTGTCAAGCGTGTATGGCGGCAACCAGGTGAGGAGTACAAAGAGTGTGTCTTGCCTACAATCAAGCATGGTGGTGGGAGTGTTATGGTCTGGGGCTCAATGAGGGCTGCCGGCACTGGGGAGCTACACTTTTTTGAGGGAACCATGAATGCCAACATGTACTGTGACATACTGAAGCAGAGCATGATCCTCTCCCTTCAGAGACTGGGCCGCAGGGCAGTATTCCAACATGATAATGACCCCAAACACACCTCCAAGACGACCACTGCCTTGCTAAAGAAGCTGAGGGTAAAGGTGATGGACTGGCCAATCATGTCTCCAGACCTAAACCCTATTGAGCATTTGTGGGACATCCTCAAATGGAAGGTGGAGGAGTGCAAGGTCTCTAACATCCACCAGCTCCATGATGTCCTCATGGAGGAGTTGAAGAGGACTTCAGTGGTAACCTGTGAAGCTCTGGTGAACTCCATGCCCAAGCAGGGTTAAGGCAGTGCTGGAAAATGGTGGCCACACAAAATATTGACACTTTGGTTCCAATTTGGACATTTTCAATTTGGGGTGGTCTCACTTTTGTTGCCAGCGGTTTAGACATTAATGGCTGTGTGTTGAGTTATTTTGAGGGGACAGCAAATGTATACTGTTATACAAGCTGTACACTCACTACTTTACATTGTAGCAAAGTGTAATTTCTTCAGTTTTGTCACATGAAAAGATATAATAAAATATTTACAAAAATGTGCTGAGTGGACTCACTTTTGTGAGATAGTGTATACGGTGCAAAAAAGTTTCTCAGATTTTCTAAACCTTAATTTCTCTTTCTTTGCTGTGAAGGAATGATGATCGTGTGTACCACCGAAGGAAAAGTACTCCCAAAAGGAATCACCACGAGCGATTAAATGAGTTCCTTACCAGCTGCTCTGATCCCACAAAGAGACCATCAGACGCCTTGCTGCACAGCAATCAAATACACCACGATCTTGCATCCAAAGGTTCCACAATCACCTAAGCCAAGATAGACTCCATGGAGGAAGTTAAAGCAGAGTTCCGCCCAAAAAAACATGAAAGTTAGCAGCTACAAATACTGCAGCTGCTGACTTTTAATATTAGGACACTTACCTGTCCAGGGCGCCCGTGATGTCACCCGAAGCCGATTTATCCCTCGGCGCTGCACGTCCCCACTGGTCCCTTCTGTCTTCTGGGACCTGTGTGTCTCCAAGAAGACAGCGGGGGGACGGAGGAGGGGCCGGACATGGTGTAGATCGCTGCGGAATCTGCGGCGATCTATTGCTGGAGGTGGGAGCAAATACCTGTATTATACAGATATCTGCTCCCTCCTCCCCCCTGAAAGGTGACAAATGTGACACCGGAGGGGGGAAGGAACCGGAAAAGCGGAAGTAACATTTATGGGTGGAACTCCGCTTTAGAGCACAGAGGAAAATCCACAAAGTGTGGTATTTCACCAAAATTTTAATACAATTATAAAAATCACACTTACAATTTTGAAGGAATTACACAGCATGTGTTACAAACAACCAGCAGGTCCAAGCATGAAGCTCTGTTGGCTTCCATCACCCAGTCATGTTTAAGCAAAAATACGCATGATTGTGTATTCTTTCCAAAGTGAAATTTCACTGCATTCACTTAGCTCTGTGGGGAAAATTTCCTTGCAAAGTTTATAGCCTATTTGCTTTTAGCAAATGAACCCCATAGTGCAGGAAAGTGTGTGTACCATGTACTTGAAGGATTAAACAGCTCAAGCACTTCTAAAAGATATTTAAAATTCCCCGGAGGAATCCAAACTACCTTCCTATCTCAGCCCTTAGAGACACAAATCACAGATAGAATAAAATAAATTACACAGTCTTCAGAAAGTGTCAGATCTACTGACAGTATTTTTTACAACTTTCCAGTCTAATTGCAGTAATAAAACTTAAGAGCAATTTTCCCCTCCAATCAAAGAAAGAGCACCCGGCAACAACTAGGCTGTAATTCCAACACTAAATTACACTTTCCAGATACTCAATAAAAGTCTTATTAAGTCCACATCCCCGAAGAAACAACAACTTATTGTGCAATACAAGCTTCTAGGGGTTTATCCACCGAAATGCACTATAGCATTCTAGCAATGTCTCCAGTGTGCCTCTCTAGATAGCACAGTCATTAATCAGTGCAGCTTCTGCTCATTTAGGAGAGACCTCATCTGATACCCTGAGATATGCCATTCAGCCATTGCTGGAGTGCATGACAACAAGAACTCTCCACAAATTGACTGCAAAAGATCAGCAACACTGAGATGCACCAAAGGATGAAGAAATGTGAAAACTCTTTTTTTTATTTTTTTTTAAATGGCAACTTTATTATACACAGTAAGTTACCAAAGTAAATGTGTTTCAGTTAGGGTTTACTTTTTAAGGGATTTCAACTACTTATTTAGACACCTCTAAACCACTTCAGCTGTCCTTTGTCCACTTTTGGCAACTTTGCATGTTGTTATGGGCCTGATTATTCTGCAATAGCTTTGTCATTAACCACTTCAGCCCCGGAAGGATTTACCTCCTTAATGACCAGGCCATTTTTTGCGATACGGCACTGCGTTACTTTAACTGACAATTGCGTGAACGTGCCAAAACAAAAATGATGTATTTTTTTCCCACAAATAGAGCTTTCTTTTGGTGGTATTTGATCACCTCTGCAGTTTTTATTTATTTATTTATTTCAGGTACTTATATAGCGCCGTCAATTTACACAGCGCTTTACATATACATTGTACATTCACATCAGTCCCTACCCTCAAGGAGCTTACAATCTAAGGTCCCTAACTCACTTTCATACATACTAGGGACAATTTAGACAGGATCTAATTAACCTACCAGCATGTCTTTGGAGTGTGGGAGGAAACCGGAGTACCCGGAGGTAACCCTTGCAGGCACAGGGAGAACATGCAAACTCCAGGCAGGTAGTGTCGTAGTTGGGATTTGAACCAGTGACCCTTCTTACTGCTAGGCGAGAGTGCTACCCACTACACCACTGTGCCGCCCACTGTGCCGGTTTTTATTTTTTTGTGCTATAAACAAAAAAAGAGCAACATATTTGAAATAAAAAACAATGTATTTTACATTCTGCCATAAAACATATTCATTAAAAATATGTAAAAAATCTAATTTCTTCATCAATTTAGGCTAATTTTTATTCTGCTACATATTTTTGGTAAAAAAAAAAAAAAATAGTGTATATTGATTGGTTTGAGCAAAAGTTATCGCATCCACAAACTATGGGATAGATTTAGGGACTTTTTGTTATTTATTTTTTTAGTAGTAATGGCGGCGATCAGCGATTTATAGTGTGACTGCGACATTCCGGCGGACAAATTGGACACTAAGTGACACTTTTTGGGGACCAGTGACACCAATACAGTGATCAGTGCTAAAAAAAAAAATGCACTGACACTGTTGAAATAACAGTGGCAGGGAAGGGTTTAACATTAGGGGTAATCAAAGGGTTAAATGTGGTCCCTGGGAGTGCTTCCTAACTGTGTGGGGGATGGATGCACTAGACAAATAGAGAGATCTGTGTTCCTGATTAGTAGGAACACAAGATCTCTCTTTGTCTGGGACAGAACGGCGGTCTGCCTTGTTTACATAGGCAGACCACCGTTCTGTCATTTCCCTGAACGATCGCAGGTGGCCGTCGGCCATGGCGGCTGCTGGACCCGCTAATTGGCTCCCGCTGTGTCCAATCACAGTGGGAGTGGGTCGCCGGCGGCGCGCGTGAGCCTCAGACCAGGGAGCACAGACAACGTACAGGTACATTGTTTCGCACAACCTGGGCCGCCCTGACGCTGTATATGTGCGGTGGGAGGTCCAGAACTGTTTAAAGTTGTTGTAAACCTCAGACATGAAATATGAATAAAGCATATCTGTCTATAGTGTGTACTTGTCTCAATTAACCACTTGCCCACTGGAAGATTTACCTCCTACATAACCAAACCATTTTTTGCGATACAGCACTGCGTTATTTTAACTGAAAATTGCGTCAATGTACCCAAATAAATGTTATGTCTGTTTTTCCCACAAATAGAGCTTTCTTTTGGTGGTATTTGACCACCGACAATTTTGAATAAAAAAAAAATCTATTTTACTTTCTGTTATAAAACATATCCAATTTGAAAAAAATGAAAAAATCGAATTTCTTCATCAATTTAGACCAATATGTATTCTGCCCCAAAAATCCAAATAAGTGTATATTGATTGCGTATTTTTTTTCTAGTAATGGTGGCGATCACCGAATTATAGCGGAATCGGCGGACAGTCGAGACACTAACTGACATTTTTTTTACTCTTTTTGTGGAACACAGGATTAATGCCTCCCTACTGACAGAACAGTGATCTGCCTTGTTTACATAGGCAGATCGCAGTTCTGGCTCTCTGCCTAATGATTGGTGGGTATCGCCAAACATCGAGTCCGTGGTACCTATAGATCAGCTCCCACTGTGTCTAATCACAGCGGGAGTGGATCACCGGCAGTACGCATGTGCGCTCCAAACTCGGAAGTGTCAGATCACATACTAGTTACATGATCCAGCGGAGAGCGGCCACCCTGCCGCAATATATATGCGGTGGGCGGTCATAATGTGGTTAAGCAGGGGCAAACAGTGATATATACAGTGGGGAGAACAAGTATTTGATACACTGCCGATTTTGCAGGTTTTCCTACTTACAGAGCATGTAGAGGTCTGTAATTTTTATCACAGGTACTCTTCAACTGTGAGAGATGGAATCTAAAACAAAAATCCAGAAAATCACATTGTATGATTTTTAAGTAATTAATTTGCATTTTATTGCATGACATGTATTTGATATATCAGAAAAGCAGAACTTAATATTTGGTACAGAATCCTTTGTTTGCAATTACAGAGATCATAGGTTTCCTGTAGTTCTTGACCAGGTTTGCACACTCTGCAGGAGGGATTTTGGCCCACTTCTCCATACAGAACTTTTTCAGATCCTTCAGGTTTCGGGGCTGTCTCTGGGCAATACGGACTTTCAGCTCCCTCCAAAGATTTTCTATTGGGTTCAGGTCTGGAGACTAGCTAGGCCACTCCAGGACCTTGAGATGCTTCTTACGGAGCCACTCCTTAGTTGCCCTGGCTGTGTGTTGCGGGTCGTTGTCATGCTGGAAGACCCAGCCACGACCCATCTTCAATTCTCTTACTGAGGGGAGGAGGTTGTTGGAAAAGATCTCGCAATACATGGCCCCATCCACCCTCCCCTCAATACGGTGCAGTCGTCCTGTTCCGTTTGCAGAAAAGCAGCCCCAAGAATGATGTTTCCACCTTCATGCTTCACAGTTGGGATGGTGTTCTTGGGGATGTACTCATTCTTCTTCTTCCTCCAAACACCGCGAGTGGAGTTTAGACAAAAAAGCTCTATTTTTGTCTCATCAGACCATATGACCTTCTCCCATTCCTCCTCTGAATCATGCAGATGGTCATTGGCAAGCTTCAGATGGGCCTGGACATGCGCTGGCTTGAGCAGGGGGACCTTCCGTGCACTGCAGGATTTTAATCTATGACGGCTTAGTGTGTTATTAATGGCTTTCTTTGAGACTGTGGTCCCAGCTCTCTTCAGGTCATTGACCAGGTCCTGCTGTGTAGTTCTGGGCTGATCCCTCACCTTCCTCGTGATCATTGATGCCCCACGAGGTGAGATCTTGCATGGAGCCCCAGACCGAGGGAGATTGACCGTCATCTGGAACTTCTTCCATTTTCTAATCTGCAATTTAAGAAACCTTTCTGCACAAGCATTTTGATCTGCACAATGGACTTTATTAAGTTTATTCGTAGAGACACTTTATTTTGCACTAGTCACTTTTTTGGAGAAAGAATTTATGCATTTTTTTGTATAGAGATTTTGAACTGTTTATACAAGTATGTATTCATTTTGAACACATTGCATTTTGAGTATATGAAAGAGCAGCACTTGGTCCTTTGTATCAAATCACTTAGGTTAACCCTTTACCATAGCAGCAGCTCTGAAGTTTGTTATTTATTATTTTCACAATGTAATAATTACCCATATAGCTTGATTGGCACTATTTAGCACAAAACCATAGTGTGGGTGTATCACCTTAACCATAACACATGCATTGCTTTTTTATTTTAGAACAAACTTGTTCTGCAGAGATATTTTTCTATGTAATCTATAGACAAAAAAGACACCAAAAAACTGCAAAAAACAAAAGACTTTTTTCTATTTTGACCAGTATTAGGCCTCATGCACACGAGACGCTGTTAAACTCGTGTTCAGAGGCATGTACATAGTCTATTTTTTTGGCGTTTTTAGGCAGTTGTGTTTAACCTTGTTTTTCCGGAAGCAAAAAAATGGGTTCAGACGCAAAAGTTTTCCACATTTCAGACGCCAAACACGGCTAAATGCAGCTAAATGGGTTGTAAAAACACTTATAAACGCAAACGCGGCTAAACGCGGTACCGGCATTTAGCCGCATTTGCGTTTATAAGTGTTTTTACAACCCGACTTTGGGGAAGAAAAAATGAATAAACTCATAGAAATTAAAACTTTACATTAAAGACTCTGTATTAAAGTTGTAGTAAACTCTGTTCTACCATTTGTACCTACAGGCAAGCCTATAGTAAGGCTTACCTGTAGGTACTATGAATATCTCCTAAACTTACACAATTTAGGTGATATTCTGAGTGCATGCAGCCGGTGGCATTAGCGGTGCATGCACTCTTAAGGTCTGGCATACAGTGCCAGACCTTCAGAGCCTGTGCCGTAAACAGTGGCTCCCTGCACATACGCGGGAGTGACGTCATTGCGCCTCCGGCCACTCATGCAGCCGGAGGACACGAACCCAGAAGGAAGACCAGGGGAAGATGTCAGCCCTCTCATCGGTGAAAGCGTGGCGCTGGAGGGCTTCGTTCTAAGGTAAGTCTCTTATAATGTGCTAGTATGCGATGCATATTAGCACATTATGACATTACCTTTCAGGGGATTTTTTTTTCCCCCATCAACGGTTTACTTCCACTTTAATGTAATGTAGCCAATAAATATTTAAAGCACACAAATCATAGACATTATGTTCACTTTACAGTTTGTCTCTTAAAAGTTTATTTTCTTTCAGTTATCAGTTTGTGAAATCATTTTTGTGCAACCTACCTACATGTAATGTATGGTAGAGTAGTGATAGTCATCTCCATTTAGCAGCCGACGTGCACGCTAGTTCAATGTTATGCCACTAGAGCATGCGCACAAGAAACCTGCAAGGGGGGCCCAAGGTTTCGACTACCTAGGGACCTCCACAGAGTTTAATCTGGCACAGTGTCTTCTATATTATAAATACAATTATGTGGTATTATGTTTGTAGAAGACGATTGAGAATTAGCTGAGATGGAGTCAGCCCATATAATGCCAATTTTTCCTGCCATCATTTCCAAAATGTTGTGGGCATCCTCTTTGTTGGTGTAATAATTTTTTTCTCAGCAAGATTGAATTGACTTTTTTTTTCTTTATTTATATTTTGAGATTCTCAACAAATCAATAGATACATTACAGTATATAAGTCTGCAGATCCGGTGCTCTTCAACTGAAACATCTAGCTACCAATACTTAAACAGTAACATCTTGGGCAACAGTCGAAAGAGTCAAAAAACATGTTGGTACAAAAGATAGTTTAGGGGAAAACCCTACTGGCACATAAATTGACCTGATTTACTGTACCCATGAAATCAGATTTGGGGGTTTAGGACTGGACCTAGGGTGGAAGATGCAGTGTGTGATGTCCATCAATAAAGCTGTTGAACTTTGGTGATGTCTTCAGAGTGCAGAAACCTCCAATAAGACATAGACAGCAACATATAGACTGACAGGGGTTTAATACTTCCATAGTCTATCCAAAACTAGAAAAAGGTTTTGCCTATACAGGTGTATTTAGAAAAAATAGAATATCATTAAAAAGTAAAGTTATTTCAGTAATTCAATTCAAAAAGTGAAACTCATATATTATATGGATTCATTACACACAGAGTGTTATATTTCAAGCATTTCTTTCTTTTAATTTTGATGGCTTACAGCTAGTGAAAACCCAAAACTCAGTATCTCAGAAAATTAGAATATTACATAAGACCAATAAAAAAAAAGATTTTTAATACAGAAATGTTGGCTAACTGAAAAGTATGTCCATGTTCAGTATTATATGCACTCAATACTTGGTCAGGGGTCCTTTTGCATGAATTACTGTATCAATGCGGGGTGGCATGGAGGCCATCAGCCTGTGGTACTGCTGAGGTGCTGTGGAAGCCCAGGTTGCTTTGATAGTGGTTAGTTAGTGGATAGTTTTTTTTTTATGTTCGACGGGGACTATTTTCTCCAGAAATGCGGGGCCTCCATGGGAGCCAAGTTTTCCCCCTCACTGGCCAATATTTATATGGGCTGGTGGGAGAGGTCCCGCATCTTTGGACCAGATAGTCCCCGCCGTAAAGACACTGTCTTTTTCTGTCGCTTTATAGACGACTTATTGTTCATTACATCAGATGGAGAGGCAGATTTGGACAGATGGCTTACATACTTTAATGACAATCCACTTAATTTGAAGTTCACTGGAAATCTGCAGGTCAGCTCCATAGACTTTCTGGATGTGAAACTGACAGGCTCTGGAGACACCATCCAATCCAGTTTGTATAGAAAACCTCTCAGTGGCAACACTTTACTCAGAGCTGATTCAGCACACCCTAAATACACTACCACAGGCATACCATATAGCCAGTTCTTGAGGTTAAAGCGTCTATGTAGTTCCCCTGAAGTTTTTGAAGCAGAGGCCGAACAAATGGCACATAGGTTTAAAACTCGAGGTTACAAAGATGCATCTATATTAAAAGCACTCAATACAGTAAAATCTATTCCAAAGTCCACGCTTCTAAACAAGAAACCACATAGAAAAACCCAACATAAAAGAGAAACATCCCCTAGGACTCCAGTCTTTTCCACCTCATACAGTACAGAATTCAACATAATAAAGAAAATCATTGTGAAACATCTTCCGGTACTGTACAATGACCCAATATACAATAACATCCTCTCCAAAGGGATCAAGGTTGTTTCTCGCAAAGCACCCACGCTGGGACGCTCACTGTCTCCCAGCCTATTTACAACCAAACGTACTAAAACAAATTGGCTTAATTTCACAGGCAATTTCAAATGTGGACACCAGTGAGGGGAGGAGACAGATTCCAGATTTTGTGTAATCGAGAAGTCCTTTGGATATTCTCATTAGACACTAGAATCCCACGGGGGTTAAACTTTGAGTGGGACGTTTCACATTTTTACGAATAATATTTCTGAAAGACATGTCTAGCAATATATCTATACCTCTGTCCTCTCACCTCTCCCTTTAGTCATCCATTTATCCACTAACCTCTATCAAAAAAATCACATAAGAGCTTAAATTGCAACTATCCAAGAGCTTGGCTACATATAGTCTGGCTGAAATATTCCTTCTTTTCCTCTCTTCAAAACAGAACCTTGATGAGGTTCTTGTATTTATTTCTTTACATGGATGAACGATTGGGGATATATCTATACATTCATACCAAAAGGACATTATGGGTTATATTTACTAACTTTTGGTTTGTCTGTTTAGTTAGTTATTTATTCTTCATCTCCAATCAGACACCACTGTCCAACGGTTGCTGTAAGCAAGCCACAACACCTAATTTATAGGAATAGCCCTCACGATTTTGAACGCATAAGTCCATTTTTCACCTTCAGGGGGCCTATATACACACCATCCCATACCAGGGGTTGCAGCGAGCAAGGAGATACACCGTCCACATGTCTGTCTTGTCACTCATCCACTTGAATTGGTATTTACTTAGAAATATGTGTATTTTAAGTGCCATACCCTGGATGGATGAGGGGGACAATAACACATTTAGACGTAACATTTATCTTCTTTATCTCATATAGTTCTGCCCATACACATGAAGACGGCACACCAAGAGATGAGATTGCTTTAAAACAACACGCTTAGTAAACGCCCATTTTTTCGTTTAACCACAGTGAATGTTATCAGGTGGATAAGCATATGCTTTCAAAGACATATATTTTTGAGAGTTTGAGCCACAGAATTATTGGTGCATGATATATTTTATTACCATTTATTTCCTGTATGCGTATCACAAGCTCGACAGGTATATGTGTAGGAGATTGCATGGGAAACATACACTCAGACATAGACCATTTATTGATCGTGTTTTTTAGTCAAGCCACAAACACATGGTTTAGTTTCCACTTTGTTTCATTTTATATATATTCTATATATACTTTCACGATGATAGATATATATATATATATATATACACATGCCCCCTTCACGTTTTATGTTGATCTCCACTTTATTTTTCATTTTCACCTTTTATATTCATGATACACATAAATGCACATATACATGCATTTATAAAATATATATATATATTTTTTTTTTTTCCTTGTAGAGTTCAGATTACTAAAAAAGCACCCACACACCATATATGCATATACTTTGTTTGCATTTCAAATCTGGTAGAGTTCACATAAAGTCATGAACTTTGAAAGTCATGCAAACACTGTCACAGATCCTCACATGTAAGACTTTATCGTTTACAAAACACAGTGGTTTTTCATAGTGTCTCCTCATAATAACCTTTACAATATTCTCATTTATATATAAAAAAAAAATAAATAAATAAAAAAAATTTTTTGTAAACTGAGCAGACATATGATATCTTTCACACTATGCCGTGGCTGCTGGGCCATATGGCTCATATATACCTGCATTCATTTATATAATGGTTTACATGTTCATACGTCTAAGCGCTAGTTTTAGCACCTATCTCAGTCCCGTGGAAAGAAAGGAAACTTTATATCTTCCTAACTTTCCTTCTTCAAAAGACTTTTAAAAGCAATATAAACTTTTTATTTATGGATATTTTTTGTATTGTCTATAGAAACATCTTGTCTGCACATTCACGTCTTCAATAAACACTCCACCATAAAACACACACCCAATTAACTCTATGTTAAGAGGCCATACAATCAAACGATCAGCTGTTTAGAGTTATACAATCAGTATGGGGTCATGTGTGAGACGTACAATGTGTATATAAGTGACTTTCATTGCTGTACAAACCAGCTATGAGTAAGCGCTCTATGGGAGCGTGAAACGCGTCAGCGGTTATGCTGTATCACTTCAACAGAGCAATGTACGCATTTTATACCATGTCATTTTTTCAATAAAGAAGATTTTACCTTTATTATTCCAATCCGGAGTGCGGCAGTCCAGATTTTTCATTGCACCTATACCATTGCTTTGATAGTGGTCTTCAGCTTGTCTGCATTGTTGGTTCTGGTGTCTCTCATCTTCCTCTTGACAATTCCCCACAGATTCTCTATGGGGTTTAGGTCAGCGAGTTTGTTGGCCAATCTAACACAGTGATTCCATGATCATTAAACCAGGTATTGATATTTTGACAGTGTGGGCAGGTGCCAAGTCCTGCTGGAAAATTAAATCAGCATCTCCATAAAGCTGGTCAGCAGAGGGAAGCATGAAATACTCTAGAATTAGAAGAGGGCTGCAATGACTTTGGACTTGATAAAACACTGTGGACCAACACCAGCAGATGAGATGACTCCCCAAATCATCACTGACTGTGGAAACTTCACACTGAAACTTGGATTCTGTGTCTCTCCACTCTTCCTCCAGACTCTGGGACCTTGATTTCCAAATGAAATGCAAAATTTACTTTCATCAGAAAAGAAGATTTTGGACCACTGAGCAACAGTCCAGTCCTTTTTCTCCTTAGCCCAGGTAAGGCACTTCTGACGTTGTCTCTGGTTCAGGAGTGGCTTGACACAAGGAATGCGACAGTTGTAGCCCATGTCCTGCATATGTCTGTGTGTGGTGGCTCTTGAAGTACTGACACCAGCCGTAGTCCACTCCACCAAATTCTTGAATGGCCTTTGCTTCACAATCCTCTCAAGGCTGCTTATCCCTGTTGCTTGTGTACTTTTTTCTACCACATTTTTTCCTTGCACTCAACTTTCCATTAATATGCTTGGATACAGCACTCTGTGAACAGCCAGCTTCTTTAGCAATTACCTTTTGTGACTTACCCTCCTTGTGGAGGGTGTCAATGACTGTCTTCTGGACATCTGTCAAGTCAGCAGTCTTCCCCCATTAATGTGTAACCTACTGAACCAGACTGGGAGACCATTTAAAGGCTCACAAAACCTTTATAGGTATTTTGAGTTAATTAGCCGATAAGAGTGTGACACTGTGAGTTTACAATATTGAACTTTTCACAATATTCTTATTTTCTGAGATACTGAATTAAAGAAATGCTTAAAATATATCAATCTATGTTTAATGAATCTATATAATATATGAGTTTCACTTTTTTAATTGAATTACTGAAATAAATTAACTTTTTGATGACATTCTAATTTTTTGAGATGCACCTGTATATACAACACTACAGGCATACCCCACTTTTAAGTACACAATGGGGTTTGTTTACTAAAGCTGGAAAGTGCAAAATCAGGCTCACTTCTGCATAGAAACCAATGAGCTTTTAACCCCCGCTTGTTCAATTAAGCTTTCGTAAGTAGTAAACATTGGGAATTGCAGCTGTGATTTTAATATATTAGAGCATGACTTTCCATTCTACTGGTTTTGCAGCACCAAAGATATGAGGGGAATCTTTTTCTATGATTCGGAGCACTGGAAATTATAGTATAATTCCCCCTAAACAATGGCTTTGGACCTTTTTTCATCAGTTTTATACTTTATGAATGTTCAGATATTTTTCTTTGTCATCCTTCCAGACAAAAGGGGAAATACTCTTCTCTACAAAAACATTTAGACAGCGTGTATTTATCTCAATATTACATAAGCAATGGTAGTCAATAGGAAATTGTGAGATTTTTTCTAAACTAATGTTATTGTGTGGTGACTTTTGTTATATAATTATGTATTTTCTATCTCTCTGTGTCATTGGAGAAAGGAATCTGTCAAACTGTCATACTGGTATTATGAACTGCAAAAAGAATCTGCAGGTTCCTACGCTGTGATTAATCACTGTTACATTTTATTAGGATACATATTTTATTATGCCTTGTCTCAGTACACTGAAAAAATGTGCAGCTAGATTTTGTTTAAAAATTGGCTTAATTTCATAATGCTGGCTGTGCTAATTTTTAACAACCAGTTTTTAATTGGTCTGTCCACTATAATTTGCCTAAATCTAGGGTTGGGACAAGGTCATCTAGTGCCCAGGGCAAAAATGGCATACTCCCCCCCCCCAGGTGCAAGGGGCAGGGCTAGTAGCGGCACACTAAGTAGAATGTGTGTACTATTTGTAGCATGTGTCGAAATAGTACCAATAGTTATGATATGCTGCAGCAAACTAAGGAGTTTAAAATCAGTGCACAAATATGGGGCTAATAGTGGAAAAGATAAAAATTTCCCTGTGTCGGTGGTGTCACTGGAAGGAAAAAAAATGTCCCATCGCCAGCAGTAGGGATGAGCCGAACACCCCCCAGTTCGGTTTGCAGCAGAACATGCGAACAGGCAAAAAATTGGTTTGAACACGCGAACACTGTTAAAGTCTATGGGACATGAACATGAATAATCAAAAGTGATCATTTTAAAGGTTAATATGCACGTTATTGTCATAAAAAGTGTTTGGGGACCTGGGTCCTGCCCCAGGGGACATGTATCAATGCAAAAAAAAAAAGTTTTAAAAATGGCTGTTTTTTCGGGAGCAGTGATTTTAATGATGCTTAAAGTGAAACAATAAAAGTGAAATATTCCTTTAAATTTCGTACCTGGGGGGTGTCTATAGTATGCCTGTAAAGTGGCGCATGTTTCCTGTGTTTAGAACAGCTCGAGAGCAAAATGACATTTCTAAAGGAAAAAAAGTCATTTAAAAGTACTCATGGCTATAATGAATTGTCGGTCCCGGCAATACACATAAAAGTCATTGATAAAAACGGCATGGGATTCACAGTCCATTACCAGGCCCTTTGGGTCTGGTATGAATATTAGGGGAACCCCAAACCAAAATTAAAAAAAAAAATTGCGTGGGGGGTCCCCCCAAAAATCCATACCAGACTCTTATCCGAGCACACAACCTGGCAGGCCGCAGGAAAAGCAGGGAGAGGAGAGAGCGCCCCCCCCTTAACCGCACCAGGCCACATGCCCTCAACATAGGAGGGGTGCTTTGGGGTAGCCCCCCTAAAGCACCGTGTCCCCATGTTGATTGGGACAAGGGCGTCATCCCCACAACCTTTGCCTGGTGGTTGTGGAGGTCTGCAGGTGGGGGCTTATCGGAATCTGAAAGCCCCCTTTAACAAATGTACCCCTACCATTTCACAAAAAATTGTGAAAATGGTAAAAATAACATCACACGGCTTGGGACAAGTCCTTTATTACAATTTATACAATTTGGGGTGTTCGCGACATTTTCAGTATCAAAAGCGGTAACTCCGAGCCACACTCGGGATTGCATCGCAGGATCCAGGTACATGTTACTTACCTTATCCCCAGGATCCTGCGATGTCTCCCCACACTGTGAGTGAGCTGTCCTCTGCTCGATCTATCACGGAGCCGGGCTCCATTCCTGCGAGTGTTGCGATGCACGGGGACAGAGAACAGCGCCAAATTCAAAAAGTAAAACATACAATACATATACAGTACACTGTAATCTTATAGATTACATTACTGTATCAATTTATTTTACATCCCTTTTGTCCCTAGTGGTCTGTCCAGTGCCCTGCATGCGGTTTTATATCATAAATACTGTTCTTTCTACCTGGAAACTGGAGATTGTTCATAGCAACCAAAACCGTCCCTTTACATCAAAAGTGGTTATAGACCAGCTAGAAAACAGCAATAATATATTAGAATCACTTGCAGAATTGAGCGATAGTGATTTGTGGGGGAATTCGTCATCAAACACTGAAAGTAATGACAGCGACAATTCTACAACTGAGCAAATTTCAGTGTTTTTGATTTGATTAAATTATTGAATAATTTTTATTATTATTATATTATTATTTGTTATAATAATTTATGGTTATTTATTATATTATAATTTATGATTTCGTTTTTCAAACGTTATCATACCCGGGATGTCTACTACTCTTGTTTGGACAGATTTAAGTGAGTTATTCCTAAGAATTACAGGCCTACAATATAAAACGCCAAATTTCCATGCAACATAATTGTACCGCTTTCAGTATAAAAAATCTGAAACAATCATACCACCAGGGAGGTTAAGGAGCTTCTTCAAGTGTGCAGCTATCATTGTGGCCCCCATGAAAAACGATCTGTGGCAGATTAATTTTCAGTGGGTGTTTGATAGGCAGTGAGGAGGAGATTATTTACCATCTTGCTGACTGTTTTTTTTTTAAATCAGATACTTTTTTTATTGAGATTTTTTTTTTCAATTTACATTTACATGGGGGTCCCCATCAGAATGTCCACATACATTACATCAATTGTCCCCATCAGAATAAGCCCATAAATCAGGAACCCCAATCAGAATACACTCATATGTCACTTTTGCCCCTTAACATCAGGTTCCCCCATTAGTGTACCTCCATATATCAGCTGCCCCATCAAAGTACACTCTTAAATCAGAATTTCAGAATTGTGGCACCGTTATTTAAAAAAAGTTCTCTAGGAGAGTGTTAAATTCTTTCAACTTAACAGTAGAGAAGGACTGTTTAGCGATATGGTCAGTGCTACAGGCCCTAGCTCAATAGAGTTGCAGAAGCTATGCATAGTTCTTACCCCTCCTGACTTCCCCTCACTATTGCTCTATCATGAAGATGACCAGTTTTACTGACCAATAATGCATTGTTAAAGAGGTGAGCTAAACTATATAGACCGACATGTTATAAAACTACTTCTAGTTAGCAGCTTCAAGGTAAACAAGAAAATCATAGCTGCTGAATAGGAAAATCTCTATGGCATTCTAGAACAAGCTGCATTCCATCACTGACACAAATTAAAAACAAAAGCAGGTGGTCCTAGGAGGTGTGACAACATGGAAATCATAATCTTTCAAAATGGAGGAGTATTTTATGCTTTTGGTTATTAAGACACTCAAGAGGGTATTTGATAAAACTATATGCTAATCGATAGGCATGTCATAATAATTCCCCTACCTTCCTCATGCTGCAATTCCCAAATGACAAAATAAAAAAAAAAAAGAGTTGAATTTGGCACAGGAACTTTAAGCCTCGTATAAATTTCAGAGAGCTGGTGGGATGTGCAGGTACAGTATGGCCATCTTCAGGCAAAATGGCTGGACACAGTATGTTCAAACATGAACGTTCAACTCCACCAAGTGCTCTTTTTTCTGTCTGTAGAGAGGAGAAAGGGAGTCCATGGTAGACATATTGCGATCAGTCCTATCGCTGGGCAGGGGGTATAGCAGACAACGTTTTCTGAACTGTCTTGACCACTGTCCAAGATCTGTTGGTCTCAGGTTGTCTGAAGATGCGCATAAACACAATTAGTCATGGACCAGGACCCAGGGTATAATTACATGAGGGCAAATCATCTCACGTCAGCATAACAAAAAAGTACCAGTATGTCTATAAGATCAACTTTTGTTGTAGGTTAGACAGTGTTCTGCACTGCTTACAAATTACTTACCAGAAGGTATGCTAGCTTCCTGTGTAGATTAACTGGAGGGTTTATCATTTATTCCCAGATACAGCACAGATATCAATATGTACAGGACATTGTTTCATCAGTCCCTGCCCCTTAAAGCATGTCTATAATCAAAATTTCAAATCATATATTATTTTCCACATTGTATTTCAGTTATTTCCAGAAAATAGCTGTGTATAGGGCGCTTTTGGCAGGTGAACCCTCTAATGTTCCTGAAATTCCAAATGTTAATTAGAATATGGACAAGAAGTCAGTGGGCAGGTAGCTTGGGATGCACTTCAGCAGCACTCTATAAGAGAAAAGCAGACTCTGGTAAAGATATGAAAACGAAAGAAGGCACCTCTAAGTGCAATAAGTCAAGATTTGAATACACCAAAAATGGTTAAAAACACTTAGGCCTCTTTCACACGGATGATCCGTATGTCCGTTTTTCATCCATCCGTTTTCGGATGAAAAACGGACATACAGTCATCCCTATGGAGCGTCGGATGTCAGCGGTGACATGTCCGCTGACATCCGACCCGCTCCGATCCGAAAAGTGTAACGGAGGAAAAACCTACTTTTTCCTCCGTTTTCGGATCGGATCGGATGACGACGGACACTACGGACCGTCATCATCCGATCCCCCCATAGGGGAGAGCGGCGCTCTGACAGGTCCGTCGCTGCACAGTGTGCAGCGATGCACCTGTCATCTTCCTGCTCAGCGGGGATCGGCGGAGCGATCCCCGCTGAGCAAGCGGGTGTTCACGGGGCGGATCATGACTGATCTGCCCCGTGTGAAAGAGGCCTTACAAGTGGTGTAAGGTAAAACAGGCTCATTAATACTCGAAGAGGACGTCCAGCAAGGGCGTCTCCTAAACCAATCCTTATGATGTGTCTCACCACCGGCCAGCGGTGTGGAACAGTATGTCTGGAATGCAGGAAGAACCACTGGCTACCGAAGCCAGCATGGAACGCAAGCACCCGGAAATTACGTAATTTTCAGGTGCTTGCATTCCATGCTGGCTCCGGCAACGTGGCAGTTCTTCTTGCATTCCAGACATACTTCAGCAGACAAGCAGAGCTCACAACATGAAAGGAGATATTTAAGTAAGCTTATATAGGATCAAATATAACTATTGTTTATATTATTACAATGCTGATATTATACAGTAAAACTCTGTACTGTGACCATGGATTTTCATTAAGAACAGTACAGTATAATGTCCCCCTTATACACACGTCAACACCAATTAGGTAAAAAGACAGTTAACAGACATGTATGTAGATATCATTTAGAAGAAGCACACAGGGCTCAGAAGAGGGAAGAGTCTAGTAATGGAGCTGGACAGGTGCATGCCGTAGGAGCTCCAGGTCTCCAAAGCCCCCTAATGGAGTAGAACAGTGCCTTCCATACCCCGCCTGGCTTGAACCCCCGTCCTGCACATCCATCTCAAATTCCCCCTTCTTGGCATACCTCTCCTTTGTCCCTGTGAGCCGGCGTCTGCCATGGATCGGGGAGGAGGCTCTCCTTCACTGGCCCTGCTGGCTTGGTCTGCCCCTTTCTCACGGGGACACCGGCCGCTGTGAGCACAGAGACTGTGGGGGGTGGAGAGTGCCTGGAAGGAATGTGGAGGCGGTAAAGTGCCCCCCTCCCTTTTCGGGGTGGAGGGGTTAGATTGGGAAGAGTGTAGGGGGCCATTGGCGTAAGAGGCGGCTGTGGATACCCATGGATACCCGGCTGAAAAAGGAAACACATATGGGGAGGGAGATTTGGATAACCGGTGAGCCACCACTCCGATAGTAGGTGAGGTTGAGCCACAGCACCAGATAGAACACCACCTCAGGCTGAGGATAGCAGGGGGGCAAGGGAGGCCCCAAAGAAAGAAATAGAAACCTGCTCAAAGACCATGAGGTCTAAACACCAAAAGGGAAGGGGAGGGGAGGGAGGAGGATGGAGGGGAGGGGATATGGTTTGCGAATTTTCAAGTGTTTTGCTGCCCTTCAGGTTCTGATATGGGGGGAGTTCTCCCAGTTTCGTCTCGTGCTTGGGGGGGGGGGAGATGGAGAGGAAAAAAGAAACAATAATAGTACAAAGTTTTTGACATATAATGTAAAAGGTTTAAATTCCAAAGAAAAGAGATATTTGGTATTAAGGGAATTGGAAAGATATGCTGCAGAAATAATATTTCTACAAGAGACACATATTGCACAGGATTCAAACATAAAATGCTTGCAAATGTATATTGCCCCAATAAATACCCCAAAAAATATTTGAAAGAAATTTGAAATGATTTGATGGAATTTATGCAGGGTTACCTAATATTGGCCGGAGACTTTAACTTTTTCATGGACCATAAACTGGATAGTACGTCTGGTGCACTGGATAAAGAAAATAAACAACTAAGATTGGTGAAGAAAAAATATATAACCATCAATTGGTTCATGTTTGGAGAATTCAACATTGGAGCACAAAAGATTATACATACCACTCGGCAGTATACGACACGTACTCCAGGCTGGCTTACATATTGGTGGAGCATAGAGTATTGGAGGCTGTAATAGAAACATCAATTGGAATAACATCGATATCGAACCATGCCCCAGTAATGATGAAGATGAAAATGAAAGGGGAAGAACAGGGGAAAGACCCATGGAGGTTAAACGAAGACTTAATAGAAGATGTAGAAGTAGAAAAGACTGTAATAAATGAAATCGACCAATATTTCTTTCTGAATGAGACACCAGAATTAACAAAGGCAACTATATGGGAAGCCCATAATTTTTTTTTAGAGAGAAGTTGATCTCTATTGAGGCAAGAAAAAAGAAGGAGAGAACAAATACTATGGGAAAAATGGTAAAAAAAAAATATGAATTAAAACAAAGGCATAAAAAGCAAGCGGAAGTCGAAATCCATAAGGCTTTAATCATAAAAAGAGATCAACTAAAAGGTTTGATGGAACAGGAAAAGGAACAGAAAGGTTTTTAACAGGGTTGTGAAGGAGAGATACAAATGGGGAAATAAACCAGGGAAACATCTTGCAAAAATCTTAAGAAATAAGAAGACTTTAAATTATATAGAAAGGATAAAAAACTAGAGAGGAGAGATGGTATATAAAACAACTGATATTGCAAAGGCCTTTCAAACATACTATAGTGCATTATACTCGATCAGAAACAAAGAGACACAAAAAGAAGAAGAAATAAGAAAAATAAAAACACAAGAATCTCTAATAGATGCCAAACTACTAAAAATTCCAGTAGATAGACTGAAGGAACTAGATGAACCAATCACACAAGATGAAATCAGAAAGACATTGAAAGAAACACCTATAGGGAAAAGCCCAGGACCCGACGGGTTTACGATTAAATACTATAAAAATTTTCCAAATCAATTAATACCAAAAATATGAGACTACCTAAATAAAATAGGGGAAAATGCAGAATTAAGAAGAAAGTTATTACAATACAATAATACCCAAAGAGGGAAAGGATAAAACTATTTGTTCTAACTATAGGCCCATATCGTTGTTGAACGCCGATACAAAGTTATACGCAAAAATTCTGGCATCGAGACTAAAAATTCTAATGCCAGAATGGGTGAACACAAACCAAACAGGGTTTGTACCTGGTAGAGAAGGCAGGGATAATAGTATAAGAACAACATTAATGCTGTGAAAGGGAAAAAACAGGGGACCCCCAGCACTACTCCTGTCAATTGATAAGGAGAAAGAGTTTAACAGGGTAGACTGGGGATTCATGACGGACACGCTCAAACATCTAGGATTGGAACCTAAAATTATGCGCTGGATTAAAAATCTATGGCGACGGTAAGGGTTAACGGAAGTATGTCGCCGCCTTTTGAAATGTTCAACGGAACAAGACAGGGGTGCCCGCTTTTGCCACTCCTGTATGTACTGTCATTGGAACCAGTGCTGGCAACTTTGCGGAACAGTGTTGATATAGGAGGGGCGAGAGTGGGAGAGGAGGAACAAAAAGTGGCGGCATATGCAGATGATATCTTACTGTACGTAACTAAACCAAGGGTGACATTGCAAAATATAATGAGAGAAATAAAAAAAATATGGCAAACTCTTGAACTTTAAGATCAATCCCATAAAAACAGAAATACTAAATATAGGTGTAGAAAAAAAAGAAGAACTTGCACTACAAAGGGAATTCCATTCAAGTGGGTGGGAAGAGAACTATCATACTTAGGAATTAAGCTCACACCTGCATTAGAGAAGTTATACTTGGCTAATTATATCCCATTACTGAATGAGATCAAAACAGAATTTAAGAAAATATGGATGAAACCTTTATCCTGGATGGGAAGGATAAATATGTTTAAAATGGTGATCCTTCCAAAAATAATATATAAGTTCCAAATGATACCAATAGCAATACCACAAAGTTTTTTTAGAACAATAAAAACAATTATGCTAAAATATACAGTGGGGACGGAAAGTATTTCAAACCCCCTTAAATTTGTCACTCTTTGTTATATTGCAGCCATTTACTAAAATCATTTAGGTTAATTTTTTTCCCCATTAATGTACACACAGCACCCCATATTGACAGAAAAACACAGAATTGTTGACATTTTTGCAGATTTATTAAAAAAGAAAAACTGAAATATCACATGGTCCTAAGTATTCAGACCCTTTGCTGTGACACTCATATATTTAACTCAGGTGCTGTCCATTTCTTCTGATCATCTTTGGGATGGTTCTACACCTTCATTTGAGTCCAGCTGTGTTTGATTATACTGATTGGACTTGCTTAGGAAAGCCACACACCTGTCTATATAATACCTTACAGCTCACAGTGCATGTCAGAGCAAATGAGAATCATGAGGTCAAAGGAACTGCCTGAAGAGCTCAGAGACAGAATTGTGGCTAGGCACAGATCTGGTGAAGGTTACAAAAAAATACTGCTGCACTTAAGGTTCCTAAGAGCACAGTGGTCTCCATAATCCTTAAATGGAAGATGTTTGGGACGACCAGAACCCTTCCTAGAGCTGGCCGTCCAGCCAAACTGAGCTATCGGGGGAGAAGAGCCTTTTTGAGAGACGTAAAGAAGAACCCAAAGATCACTGTGGCTGAGCTCCGGAGATGGGAGAAAGTTGTAGAACGTCAACCATCACTGCAGCCCTCAACCAGTCGGGGCTTTATGGCCCGACGGAAGCCTCTCCTCAGTGCAAGACACATGAAAGCCCACATGGAGTTTGCTAAAAAAAACACCTGAAGGACTCCAAGATGGTGAGAAATAAGGTTCTCTGGTCTGATGAGACCAAGATAAAACATTTTGGCCTTAATTCTAAGCGGTATGTGTGGAGAAAACCAGGCACTGCTCATCACTTGTCCAATACAGTCCCAACAGTGAAGCATGGTGGTGGCAGCATCATGTTGTGGGGGTGTTTTTCAGCTGCAGGGACAGGACGACTGGTTGCAATCGAGGGAAAGATGAATGCGGCCAAGTACAGGGATATCCTGGATGAAAACCTTCTCCAGAGTGCTCAGAACCTCAGACTGGGCCGAAGGTTTACCTTCCATAAAGACAATGACCCTAAGCACACAGCTAAAATAACGAAGGTGTGGCTTCACAACAACTCCGCAACTGTTCTTGAATGGCCCAGCCAGAGCCCTGACTTAAACCCAATTGAGCATCTCTGGAGAGACCTAAAAATGGCTGTCCATCAAGGTTTACCATCCAACCTGATAGAACTGGAGAGGATCTGCAAGAAGGAATGGCAGAGGATCCCCAAATCCAGGTGGGAAAAACTTGGATCTTTCCCAAAAGACTCATGGCTGTATTAGATCAAAAGGGTGCTTCTACTAAATACTGAGCAAAGGGTCTGAATACTTAGGACCATGTGATATTTCAGTTTTTCTTTTTTAATAAATCTGCAAAAATGTCAACAATTCTGTGTTTTTCTGTCAATATGGGGTGCTGTGTTTATATTAATGAGGAAAAAAATTAACTTAAATGATTTTAGCAAATGGTTGCAATATAACAAAGAGTGAAAAATTTAAGGGGGTCGGAATACTTTCCGTCCCCACTGTATATGGCAAAATAAAAAGCCAAGAGTAAAATTTGCATTAATCACCAGATAAAAAAACACGGAGGTTTAGCAGCACCGGATATAAATAGATACTACAAAGCAGTTATTATTTCACGAATGGTAGAATGGGGGAACAAAAAAAGCGAGAAAAATTGGGTTAAGATGGAAAACACTTTAAGTAGGACACTACTGCACAAGAATATATGGGAGCACGATGTGTTTATGGCCAGCCAGCAGCTGACTCACACCACACATACCTAAGTAGCATCCTGTTGAGAAGTAGTGTGGACTGTCTATGTTGCATTTTACCATCACTAACTACACAGCACCAATTCATGGCTGTGTAGCACTGTGTTCCTGTTCGTCCCCCCTCCAGTGCCTGCCCTTCTCCTCTGGGGGCGGGGGTGCACCTCGGTATCTTCCTGGCAGGGTGAGAGAGGAGACGCTCGGGCCCTGCGTCTCCTATATGCGCCCACTAGGTGGCCACACCTGAAGTTGGGCACTTCTCGCCCTGCCAGCGGCGTCCCGGATCTCTTCCGGATGCCGCACTCACGCGCGCACGCCCTAGTGCGCGTGACGTGACGCGCCTGCGCAGTTGCGGCGGAGGAGACGGGGGTGCCCGAAGGCACTGTCCTCTCCGGAACACCGGGGGGGTCACATCGGAGCACACATCTGTGTTGCTCGTCTCCCCTAATTGGGGGGGGAGGAGGGAGGGAGGCAGCACCTACCTGCACCTGATGGGAGTTGGGAAATCAACACTCCCTATAAACATAGGAATTACTAGGGGAACCTCATTGAACCTTTTTCAACTTGGAGATGCCAGTCCACACACTCACTGACTGAATACATTGGTAAGTACACCTGGAATGATTGCTATGCTTTTATCATTCCAGCAACTCAGTTTTTTCCTGAAATCATTGCTTGTTCCATCATGATTCCTTATACATACCTCAATCCTTTCAGAATGAGGAATACACCAACCTTCCTATCCAGCTATTATTTGATTGGGTAACTAGTTCCACCACCACCCTTACACTTTGACACTATTTGTTCGCTTTTTTCACGTTTTCACGTTTTGTAGGTTGTGCGATTTATGGTTGGTTTTTCTCCACTTCAGTCCTCACATTCCCTTCTCTTTCCTGACACCCACTTCCTACTCATCCTTACCCAACCTCCCCCCCACTGTCCCCATCCCCCTTCCACACTTTCACCACTAATTTTTCACCACTTCCCACTCACTTGCACATTACCCCCCCGCATCCCTACCCCCTCTCCCCCCTCCCCGCCCCCCCCCCCCCAGTGATTTTCCTCCCCCTGCCATCATCCCCCCCCCTTTTTCCATCTCTTTCTCCACCCCCCTTTCCATTCCCCTCCCCTTTTCCCCCCTTTTCCCCCCTTTTCCCCCCTTTTCCCCCTTTCCCCTTCCCCTTCCCCCCCCCCTTTCCCTCACCCATTCCTGCTAGTCCTTTATCCCCTTCTCCCCCTCTTTCCCTCTTCCCTTCCTTTTATTTTCTTTCCTTTCCCCCCCCCTCTGTCTCCCCCCTTCCCCCCTCTCACTCCCCTCTTTTGTTTCACTTTTTTTTTTTTTTTTTCTCTCACTGGCGGGTGGTCGGCACATTTACCCTAATGTCTATTCTATATACCCCCAGCGTGCATGGGTATTGATTGGCAGCAGGGCATTTGCCCTTCTTTATCTATTCTTGTTCCACACTCACTTTTTCCCTCACATCTCCTTTCTTTTCTCTCTCTCCTTTTTTTTTTTTTTTCTTCTGCAAAGCCCTTCTGCACACCCATGTATTCACAAATTTACCAATCTTATAGAACTCCAAAATTGGGGAATCTTCCCCAATCTATGTGGACGAACCTACTGACTCCTCGCTCATTATTACACTTTTTCATTTTTAGCACCAACGTCAACCCATTCGGGTGCGGTTTTGGTTGCCTGCTGTCCCTCCCTCCCTTCCCTCTCCTACATATGGGGGGTTGGTAGACGTGATCCCTCGTAAGATACACCTGGTCCACCACCCGCTCACTTGGGAGCTTGTGCGACACGGGGAAGACGGGGGAGCAGAGGAGAAATCGCACTATCCTAAATACTCTACAATATTAGAACTGACTCTACAATGCTAAAAATTCTACAATAGGTAATTATGCAACCTGGACAGCTACAGTATTTGGTATACATGTATGGGTTTGTGCTGTTGAGTCTGTGCTACGATTGATATGTGTTGACCTTTTTACAGTGGACACTCATCCTCTGAAGAAGACCCGGGAAGGGTCGAAACGCGTCAGAATTCACACATACAGCTTCCGTTGTTCCACATATACCGTATTGTATATTGCCCTTATTTATAGGCATTGTCTGTTCTTTTCTTTAAGGATTCAACACTTGTAATAACATTGGTTGCCCTTTGGCACATTGTGCCTTGCATTGGTTTTAATTGTATGAATTGCCTGTTGCTACTGTATGCCATATCCAGTTCATGCCTCGACTCTAATAGTCAATACTCACTCCCAATGTCCTTTTTAATATATTATTCATATTTTTTGTACTAATAAAATTGGAATTTTTTCAACTATTATACTGCATCTCATTGGCTGCTTTAAAGCCCCGTCAGGGGTTTTTTGGATTTTTCAGATACTACAAAGCAGTTATTATTTCACGAATGGTAGAATGGGGGAACAAAAAAAGCGAGAAAAATTGGGTTAAGATGGAAAACACTTTAAGTAGGACACTACTGCACAAGAATATATGGGTACCACAGAAGCATAGAACACTACACTTAGAAGCACATGACCTGACTAGAAACATATTTAAAATATGGGATTTCATTTATAGACGGGGTAAATGGAAATACAATTCACCATTAATCTCACTCACAGGAACCCTTTTTTTTACTCCAGGGAAGGAGACACTTTTCGGTAGCCGAATGGGAAATGCACAATTAAAAGATATCACTGAACAAGGGAAGATAAGAATATTACAGGATTTAAAGTACATAAATGGGTGGAAGATTAGTGAGTGGGAACATTTGCAACTAAAACATTTGGTAAATACACTACCCCAACCAATTAGAGATGGAAAGAACCTGAATCCACTAGAAAAACTTTCTTGTACACAAACACCACTAAAACATGGGATATCACAAGTATACAGAATCCTGACAGACCTAAAAGGACATGGGCCGCTGCCTTATATAGGAAAATGGGGGAAAAAATGGGTATAAAACTGAACGAACAACAAGTAGAGAGAATGATAGGAGCAGTGTATAACTACGCAACGGACATAAATACAATAGAGATGAACTACAAGTTTTTGGTAAGATGGTACATAACGCCAGAGAAAATTCATAAATACCAACAGGATAGATCCCCACACTGTTGGAGGGAATGTAAACAAATCGGTACAATGACACACATCTGGCAAATTGGCACCAATGACAAAGTTAGAGGCAGATTTATTGTCCCAAAGAATGATTTTAGGGACTTGGGAGCTAAATTGAGGAAAAGAACCTCCAAGGTAGCATTCTCAGGAATACTACTGGTACATCGAGCCACACCAGAAAGGCAGAGGGAGATTAGGGAAGTAAACAAGTGGCTGAAGAGCTGGTGTAGTAAGGAGGGGTTTGGGTTCCTGGAGGACAGGGGCCGACTTCTCAGTCGATAACCAGTACTATAGAAGGGATGGACTGCACCTAAATGAGGAGGGTGCAGATCAGCTGGGAATGAAGATAGCCAAAAAGTTAGAGGGGTTTTTAAACTAGGCGAAGGGGGGAGGGTCCAGAGGTAGAGATAGTCAGCACGGAACATATTCCAGAGGGTAGTATTGGGGGCATTAGTGGTAGGTTGACCAAAGCACACCCAAGGTAAGTATAGTAGCAATCTCGGAACACCCAATAAGAGGATAATATGTGACCGGTATGCTATAGGCCCCCTAACCTGAGGGAGGAAGGGAAGACAGATCTCCTATCACAATTTGGATTAGCAGCAAGGATGGGAAGTGTTATCATAATGTGGGATTTTAGTTATCCAGACATAGACTGGGCGGAGGGAACCACGCATTCATCTAAGGCTCGCCAGTTCCTAAATGTCATGCAATTTTATGGGTCAGATGGTAGACGCACCAACTAGAAATAAAGCGTTACTGGATCTACTGATTACCAACACTACAGACCTAATCACTGATGTGGAAATACGGGGCAATTTAGGTAACAGGGATCGCAGGGCAATTGGCTTCAGTATAAATCACACAAATAGGAAACATAAGGGGAATACAAAGACACTGAATTTCAAAAGAGCCTACTTCCCTAAACTACAAACCTTGCAAGAACCATACATTGGGATAAAATCTTAGGAACAAAGAACACAGAGGAGAGATAGGTTTGCTTTAAGAGCATATTAAATAAGGGCATTCGCCAATGCATCCCATTGGGTAATAAATTTAAAAGAGCAAACAAAAGTCCTGGATGGCTTAACTCCAATGTAAAAATGCATATAAAAGCAAAGGAGAAGGCCTTCAAAAAATACAAGGTTGAGGGATCATCTTCAGCATTCAGACTTTTTAAGAATGCAAAAGAAATGTAAGAGTGCAATAAGAACGGCTAAGATAGAACATGAAAGACACATAGCAGAGAAGAGCAAAAAAAATCCCAAGAAATTCTTTAAGTATGTAAACAGTAAAAAAGGAAGGACAGACCATATTGACCCCATAAAGAATGAGGAAGGACATCTGGTTACAAAGGATGGGGAGATGGCGAAGGTATTGAATTTATTCTTCTCCTCAGTCTTCACGAGGGAATCGGGGGGCTTCAGTAACCAAAACTGCAGTGTTTATCCTCATGACACATCACAGGACGCACCTCCATGGTTAACAGAGGACAGAATTAAATTTAGACTTGGGAAACTTAACATTAATAAATCACTGGGACCAGATGGCTTGCACCCGAGGGTACTTAGGGAACTCAGTCAAGTAATTGCCAGACCATTGTTCCTAATTTTTACTGACAGTTTACTGACTGGAATGGTACCAGCTGATTGGAGAAAAGCCAACGTAGCACCAAAATTTAAAAAGGGCCCAAAATACAACCCTGGGAATTACAGACCAGTTAGCCTAACATCAATAGCATGTAAACTCTTGGAGGGGATGATAAGGGACTATATACAAGATTTTAGTAATGAGAACGATATCATTAGCAGTAATCAGCATGGATTTATGAAGAATCGTTCTTGCCAAACCAATTATTAACCTTCTATGAGGAGGTGAGTTGCCATCTAGATAAAGGAAGGCCCGTAGACGTGGTGTATCTGGATTTTGCAAAAGCATTTGACACAGTTCCCCATAAACGTTTACTGTACAAAATAAGGTCCGTTGGCATGGACCATAGGGTGAGTACATGGATTGAAAACTGGCTACAAGGGAGAGTTCAGAGGATGGAGATAAATGGGGAGTACTCGGAATGGTCAGGGGTAGGTAGTGGGGTCCCCCCAGGCTTCTGTGCTGGGACCAATCCTGTTTATTTTTTTTCATATACGACCTTGGGAATGGGGTAAACAGTTCAATCTCTGTATTTGCGGACGATACTAAGCTAAGCAGCACTTAACTTCTCTGCATGGTGTGAAAACCTTGCAAAAAGATCTGAACAAATTAATGGGGTGGGCAACTACATGGCAAATGAGGTTCAATGTAGAAAAATGTAAAATAATGCATTTGGGTGGCAAATATATGAATGCAATCTATACACTGGGGGGAGAACCTCTGGGGGAATCTAGGATGGAAAAGGACCTGGGGGTCCTAGTAGATGATAGGCTCAGCAATGGCATGCAATGCCAAGCTGCTGCTAACAAAGCAGACAGAATATTGGCATACATTAAAAAGGGGATCAACTCCAGAGATAAAACGATAATTCTCCCTCTCTACAAGACTCTGGTCCGGTCGCACCTAGAGTATGCTGTCCAGTTCTTGGCACCAGTCCTCAGGAAGGATGTACTGGAAATGGAGCGAGTACAAAGAAGGGTAACAAAGCTAGTAAAGGGTCTGGAAGATAGTAGTTATGAGGAAAGGTTGCGATCACTGAACGTATTCTCTCTAGAGAAGAGACACTTAAGAATAAAACTTTTTCGTGGAAGGGAGTTTAACAAGACTCATGGCCACTCATTAAAATTAGAAGAAATGAGGTTTAACCTTAAACTACGTAAAGGGGGTTCTTTACTGTAAGAGCGGCAAGGATGTGGAATTCCCTTCCACAGGCGGTGGTCTCAGCGGGGGGGGGCATCGATAGTTTCAAAAAACTATTAGATAAGCACCTGAAGGACCGCAACATACAGGGATATACAATGAAATACTGACATATAATCACAAACATAGGTTGGACTTGATGGACTTCTGTCTTTTTTTGACCTCACCTACTATGTAACTATATATAGCAGAGATAACTGGTGCAAAGATATTAAACAATCCACAGACATGTCTGTTTCACAATACAAAGGACACAAAAAAGCATTATAGGAAAACATTGATCCCATTTCTGTTAAACGCTGCAAAAGGGATAATACCAAAGAAATGGTTATCTGTTGGAAAAGCAGATACAAAGGAGTGGTTTGAAAGAGTAGATTACATCTATAAAATGTAATATTTAAGCAGTAGAGACATAGGGCAGGTAGAAAGATATAACAGTATCTGGGGAAGATGGATAGATTTTAATTCTTTGGGGAAATATGTGGAAAGGATGATGGAGGAGGGCAGCAGGGCTTGAAATAGGAGAGATGGGCGATGGCAAACCAGATAGGGAGTAGGGAGGGGGGGGAGTGGAAGGGAGGAGGGAGAAATAGGTGGGGAAAGTATTGTATTTTGTAAAACAGATACAGATGTTAACTATATCTTTTAGTTTTTGCCTATTTGTATATGGAAAAAATTAAATAAAGTTTAGAGGAATAGGGAAAAAAAGGGGGGGAAGTTAATACCACGATGATGTGAGACCGTGTTGGAGACAGTGAATGAACGTTAAGCTGAATAGTCTCTCGATAGAGTTCTCTGAAGTGGTAAAAAAAAAGAGAAGCACACAGATATAATCCCTGGTGAAATCTAAATCCAGGGCCCAGAGTAGAAAACATGAGTTTAAACATTTTAAGCATAATGTTCACTGTTGTATGAACCACATTTGTGTGTAATAGTTGCATAGAACCCAACGACGCAGGATGTTGTTCATGACTTTATTTCTTCAGTGGGAGTCATCGTTGTAACTGTTAGCCTTCCAATACAGTTAGAGGGCCGCCAGTTTGACACCCATGTGCTAGAGCCTCAGCATTTATTTATTTTTTTTCATAAAATCAGATTGAGGTAAACAACCGCTCAACAAATTTGCCTTAAAGCAAACCTGTGTTTTGCCCATATAAGAATCAAGAAACAAATCAGTATACAGGCAAAAATGTGAGAACGTGTTCTCCTGATTGAATTCCTTTTTTTAAAATATGATCCTGTTTTGCTATTGAAATATATTTATTGCAAAATTCACCCATCATTTAATTTTTAGAGCTGTAATTTCATTCCTTACTTGTTTATCTTTCTAATTAGCAGCACTTTTTCAATGTAGCTGAGGTGTGAAAATCTGCCAGCAAAGAAATAATGGGGGTTATTTACTAAAGGAAAATCCACTTTGCACTGCAAATGCACTTGGAAGTAAAGTTGCTGTAGATCCAAGGGGGACATGCAAGGAAAATAAAAAACAGCATTTTAGCTTGCACATGATTGGATGATAAAATCAGCAGACCTTCCACTCATTTCAGATCTACCCCTTAGATTTAGAGCGACTGCACTTCCAAGTGCACTTGCAGCGCAAAGTGGATTTGCCTTTCGTAAATAAACCCCATTGCTTCCAGGCCTTCTAGTTGAAGACATTAGGTGATAGGTTAATTAAAGTCACTGAATACTGTATGACTTTTTTTTCTCTGAACAACAGAAGTCATTGCATATTTTTGGGCAGCGTAAATGTTGAAGTGCCCCTTCTAATGCCTAGTACTCATGATGAGAAAATCAGTTGAAAAATACCGCTTTCGAATCAAACGCATGATAATTTGATCATTAGTACACAGCTTTTGAGAGTCGATCACGACAAATTATCTGAAGGGACAAGCTCGAAATGTTCTCCTATGATACCAGAAGGAACAATTTTCATTTAATCAGTACAGTATTCTTCAGGAAAAAAAATCCAGTGACCAAGACCGCACATGCTTGGAAACAAAAGAATACATTACAATACAATACATCCCTTCCAAAGTTGTATTCTGTCATACGAGAATTTTTGTAATTTCAGTAACCTCTTCATTTTCGATATGAGACCAGCCTACAAAAAAAAAAAAAATGTCCATTATGCTCATTGTGTGTACCAGGCTTAATTCTCTGGCGCCTCTGTTTGTTAAGCTCATGAGATTTTGAGCGTTGCTGCAACTGTGCTGCTTATGATTCTCCTAGCAGCTGTCCTTGCCTTTCATTCATTCTGCGGATCTGTGCTTCCTCCATCACTAGTCATTAAGGGAGCAGCTCTGACATGAAGAAGCAAAGCCCTGGTCCTCGACCAAAATGACCACCTCCACACACAAAGACAGAGCACAAGAAGGCATAAAAAGTCAGTAATGCGAAAAGATCTGCTGGGAGTCCACAGTTAATACCTGTGGCTAGTCCAATATCTGCCTTTTTTTGCACTGCTTCTAAAGGTCATCTTTGAAGCAGTTGTACTCAGGGCCGATCTTAGGGTCACAGGAGCCTGGGTGCAGAAATATTTCTGGTGCCCCCACATGGGCGTGGTCATTTTACTAACTCCTTCCCTTTACAAATATTTCTATGGCAATGACTCAACCACAGAGATGCTCCCCCACAAAGTCTTCATTACCCTGGGATCCTTACAGGTACAGTAAACAAAATACAGTAAGAGAAGCAAGAGTACTTTATTGGGACCTGGAGGGGGGCCTCTCTGATGGAGACAGAGAGCGCTTCTGTTAAAGAGTCTGTTAGAAAGAGCCCCCAGAAATACTACAGACATGATACAGGAGATGGTCAGAGACTGCAGACATAGTACAGGAGATGGTCAGAGACTGCAGACATAATACAAGAGATGGTCAGAGACTGAAGACATACTACAGGAGATGGTTCGAGACTGCAGACTAAGGATGAGCTCCAGTGTGTTCGCAAGTTGCACGTGCAAAGCACGCCAGGAAGTCTGCAATGCGCTGCGCTAATCACAGGCAGTGAGACATTTCCCGATCTCTGCAGCCGCACATCGGGAAATGTCTCACTGCTTGTGATTAGCGATGTGCAGTGAGTGCCGAGTTCCTGACGGGCTCGGCACGTGCAGCTAGGGAGTGCCTTTAAGACGTATGGGCGGAGGTGACGTTTTGACGTCGCTTCCTCCCTGCTATAGTATGGAGATGGGTGGGGGCCATCTTCCCCTCACTCATCTCCATACCCAGCCACTGACAAGTCCCGATCGCCTCCGCCACTGCCAATGGCTCCAGTAAGCGGCGGAGGGCGCGAGAGAGCGGCGGGAGGGGGGTGGCCCCTCTCCCGCCGCCGATAGCGGTGATCTCACGGTGAATCTGCCGCAGAGACCACCATTATCGTAAACAGGACCGCCGGCTCTAAAGATGCCGTTACCGAACTATCCATCTTTAAACTGCCGACGTATATGTACAGGACCCGGTTGGCAAGTGATTAAGGGAATTTACTTTCACTTTTAATTATAATGGTAAACAGGACAAAGAGAGAGTGGATCTCCCTAATGGGGGCACAGACAGCAATAAAAAAAAAACTGACAAGGGTTTGAATCCCTATCCATTCTATCCAAAACTAAAGAAAAAGGTTTTACCTTTAGTTATACTTTAAGGATTTTTACCTTAATACATTCTCTGCACCAAGGTAAAAAAAACCTTTCTGTGCTGTAGGTTACCCCAGCCCCCTTATACTTATCTGAGCAGAAGTTCAGATGACAATAAATCTACAATGTTAAGACAGCTAAGAAAATTCTTTTTAGACCACAGCATATTTTGGCCTGTCAGACTCTGATAGGCTGCAGGCAGAGGGGCCTGATGCTGCACCTGTGCTTTCCTGGTAAACAAAAACACCCAGTGTGCATGCCTTACTGTTCATGGGGAGGATCTGTGATTAGCAACAATCCCGAGATCTGACATCAGCTCTATACTGGAAAATGAAGAGCTTGGCTTTACTTAACATGCTCCCTAATGGGGCCCCCTCCAACCCCAGGCCCTATTGCAGCAGCATGGGCTGCTATGGCTTTTGGTATGCTGCTGACAGGAAGGAAGATTACTGGACCATAGAGTAGGGGGATTATACTATATGCCTGTCAATTGACACGGAGAAAGCGCTTGACAGGGTAGACTGGGGATTCATGATGGACACGCTCAAACATCTAGGGTTGGGACCTAAAATTATGGGCTGGATTAAAAATCTATATAGTCACCCTATTGTGATTGTAAGAGTTAACGTAAGTATGTTGCGGCCTTTTGAAATGTTCAATGGAACAAGACAGGGGTGCCCGCTCTCACCACTCCTGTATGTACTGTCATTGGAACCACTGCTGGCAACTTTGTGGAACAGTGTTGATATAGAAGGGGTGAGAGTGGGAGAGGAGGAACAAAAAGTGGCGGCATATGCAGATGATATCTTACTGTACGTAACTAAACCAAGGGTGACATTGCAAAATATAATGAGAGAAATAAAAAAATATGGCGAACTCTCGAACTTCAATCCCATAAAAACAGAAACACTAAATACAGGTGTAGAAAAAAAAGAAGAACTTGGACTACAAAGGGAATTCCCATTCTATTGGGTAGGAAGAGAACTATCATACTTAGGAATTACGCTCACACCTGCATTAGAGAAGTTATACTTGGCTAATTACCGTATTTATCGGCGTATAACACGCACCCCAAGTTTAGGAGGGAATTTTGAGGAAAAAAACTTTTTAAGGAAAAAAACTTACATTTAAATGCCCATCAATGCAGTCTTATCAGTGTCCATCTGCATACTTGTCCAGTGTCATTTGCAGCCTTTGCAGCCTTGCCAGTGTCATTTGCAGCCTTGCCAGTGTCATTTGCAGCCTTATCACTGTCCATCTGCAGCCTTGTCAGTGTCCATCTGCAGCCTTGCAGCCTTGTCAGTGTCCATCTGCAGCCTTGCAGCCTTGTCAGTGTCCATCTGCAAGCCTTGTCAGTGACATTTGCAGCCTTGCCCAGGCTGCAGTGACTTGTCAGTGTCACTGCAGTTTGAAAATGGCGCCGCCAGCGCCGAGACACACAGAGCCGGTCCTCGGCTCTTCTCGGCTCTTCTCGGCTCCTCTCGTAGTCACTCCCAGTCCCGCCCTATGATGGACATAACACAGGTCCAATGGTGGAAATGGGCATGACTGTGAGCGGAGCTGAGCGCTGCCCATATACATACATAGCCGAGTGTACTCGGCTAGGCTCGGCTAGCTCCGCTCACAGTCACGCCCAGTCCCTGTGTTATGTCCATCATAGGGCGGGACTGGGCGTGACTGTGAGCGGAACTAGCCGAGTATGTATATCAGCGGCCCGTGCTCGCTCTACTCACAATCAGTGGAGGATCGGCGGGGATCAGCGAATAACACGAACCCGCGATTTTACCCTCATTTTAAGGGTAAAAAAGTGTGTGTTATACGCCGATAAATACGGTATATCCCATTACTGAATTTGATCAAAACTGTATTTAAGAAAATATCGATGAAACCTTCATCCTGGATGGGAAGGTTAAATAGTTTTAAAATGGCGATCCTTCCAAAAATAATATATAAGTTCCAAATGATACCAATAGCAATACCACAAAGTTTTTTTAGAACAATAAAAACAATGATGCTAAAATATATATGGCAAATTAAAAAGCCAAGAATAAAATTTGCATTAATCACCAGAAAAAAAAAACACGGAGGTTTAGCAGCACCGGATATAAATAGATACTACAAAGCAGTTATTATTTCACGAATGGTAGAATGGGGGAACGAGAAAAGCGAGAAAAAGTGGGTTAAGATGGAAAAAACTTAGGTAGGACACTACTGCACAAGAATACATGGGTACCACAGAAGCATAGAATGCTACACTTAGAAGCACATGACCTGACTAGAAACATATTTAAAATATGGGATTTCATTTATAGACAGGGAGAATGGAAATACAATTCACCATTAATCTCACTCACAGGAACACATTTTTTTACTCCAGGGAAGGAGACACTTTTCGGTAGCCGAATGGGAAATGCACAATTAAAGGATATCACCGAACAAGGGAAGATAAGAATATTACAGGATTTAAAGTACATAAATGGGTGGAAAATTAGTGAGTGGGAATATTTGCAACTAAAACATTTGGTAAATACACTACCCCAACCAATTAGAGATGGAAAGAACCTGAATCACTAGAAAAACTTTGTTATACACAAACACCACTAAAACATGGGATATCACAAGTATACGGAATCCTGACAGACCTAAAAGGACATGGGCTGCTCCCTTATATAGGAAAATGGGAAAAAGAAATGGTTATAAAACTGGACGAATAACAAGTAGAGAGATTGATAGGAGCAGTATATAACTACGCAACGGACATAAATACAATAGAACTACAAGTTTTTGTTAAGATGGTACATAACGCCAGAGAAAATTCATAAATACCAACAGGATAGATCCCCACAATGTTGGAGGGAATGTAAACAAATCGGTACAATGACACACAACTGGTGGGATTGTCCAAAAATAAAAGATTACTGGCAGGAAATTCAAGATTATATAGACAGATTCTGGTGGTAGGGGACTCAATTCTTAGAAGGACAGAGAGGGCAATCTGTAACAAAGACCTGAAGCGCCGAACTGTATGTATGTTATGGCACTCGGGTTCAGCACATCACATATCTGGTGGACAGATTACTGGCAGGGGATGGGGAAGACCCAGCTGTCATGGTGCACGTTGGCACCAATGACAAAATCAGAGGCAGATTTAGTGTCCTAAAGAATGATTTTAGGGACTTGGGAGCTAAATTGAGGAAAAGGACCTCCAAGGTAGTATTCTCAGGAATACTACTTGTACATCGAGCCACACCAGAAAGGCAGAGGGAGATTAGGGAATTAAACAAGTGGCTGAAGAGCTGGTGTAGTAAGGAGGGGTTTGGGTTCCTGGAGGACTGGGCCGACTTCTCAGTCGATAACAAGTACTATGGAAGGGATAGACTGCACCTAAATGAGGAGGGTGCAGATCAGCTGGGAATGAAGATGGCCGAAAAGTTAGAGGGGTTTTTAAACTAGGCGATGGGGGGGAGGGTCCAGAGGTAGAGATAGTCAGTGCAGAACATATTCCAGAGGGTAGTATTTGAGGCATTAGGCTAGGTAGGTTGACCAAAGCACATAAACCCAAGGTAGGCATAGTAGCAATCTCGGAAAACCCAATAAGAGGATAATATGCGACCGCTCTAAACTACGCGGCATGTTTACCAATGCCAAGAGCCTGGCAGACAAGATGGGTGAACTAGAGATACTGTTGTACGAGGAGGATTTGGATTTTGTGGGAATTTCAGAGACCTGGTTCAATAGTTCTCATGATTGGCTGGCAACCATTCCAGGGTATAACCTTTATCGCAAGGATAGAGAGGGTAAAAAAGGGGGAGGGGTATGCCTATATATCAAGAATAATGTACAAGTGAATGTGAAAGATGACATCACTAAGGGAGCTAGGGAGGAGCTGGAATCCTTATGGGTAGAGCTCCAAAGGGATGAAGCTACGGGGAAAATAATACTGGGAGTATGCTATAGGCCCCCTAACCTGAGGGAGGAAGGGGAGACAGATCTCCTATCACAATTTGGATTAGCAGCAAGGATGGGAAGTGTTATCATAATGCAGGATTTTAATTATCCAGACTGGGCGGAGGGAACCACGCATTCATCTAAGGCTCGCCAGTTCCTAAATGTCATGCAGGACAATTTTATGGGTCAGATGGTAGACTCACCAACTAGAAATAAAGCATTACTGATCTACTGATTACCAACAATACAGACCTGATCACGGATGTGGAAATACGGGGCAATTTAGGTAACAGCGATCACAGGTCAATTGGCTTCAGTATAAATCACACAAATAGGAAACATAAGGGGAATACAAAGACACTGAATTTAAAAAGAGCCAACTTCCTAAACTACAAACCTTGCTAGAAGGCATACATTGGGATACAATTTTAGGAACAAAGAACACGGAGGAGAGATAGGTTTGCTTTAAGAGCATATTAAATAAGGGCATTAGCCAATGCATCCCATTGGGTAATAAATTTAAAAGAGCGAATAAAAGTCCTGGATGACATAACTCCGATGTAAAAATGCATATAAAAGCAAAGGAGAAGGCCTTCAAAAAATACAAGGTTGACGGATCATCTTCAGCATTCAGACTTTATAAAGAATGCAACAAGAAATGTAAGGGTGCAATAAGGATGGCTAAGATAGAACATGAAAGACACAGCGGAGGAGAGCAAAGAAAATCCCAAGAAATTCTTTAAGCATGTAAACAGTAAAAAAGGGAGGACAGACCATTTTGGCCCCATAAAGAATGAGGAAGGAAATTTGGTTACAAAGGATGGGGAGATGGCGAAGGTATTGAATTTATTCTTCTCCTCAGTCTTCACGAGGGATTTGAGGGGCTTCAGTAACCAAAACCACAGTGTTTATCCTCATGACACATCACAGGAAGCACCTCCATGGTTAACAGAGGACAGAATTAAAATTAGACTTGGGAAACTTAACATTAATAAATCACTGGGACCAGATGGCTTGCACCCGAGGGTACTTAGGGAACTCAGTCAAGTAACTGCCAGACCATTGTTCCTAATTTTTACTGAAAATCTACTGACTGGAATGGTACCAACTGATTGGAGAAAAGCCAATGTAGCAGCAATATTTAAAAAGGGCTCAAAATACATCCCTGGGAATTACAGACCAGTTAGCCTAACATCAATAGTATGTAAACTCTTGGAGGGAATGATAAGGGAGTATATACAAGATTTTAGTAATGAGAACTGTATCATTAGCAGTAATTAGCATAGATTCATGAAGAATCGTTCTTGCCAAACCAATCTATTAACTTTCTATGAGGGGGTGAGTTGCCATCTAGATAAAGGAAGGCCTGTAAACGTGGTGTATCTGGATTTTGCAAAAGCATTTGACGCAGTTCCCCATAAACGTTTACTGTACAAAATAAGGTCTGTTGGCATGGACCATAGGATGAGTACATGGGTTGAAACCTGGCTACAAGGGCGGGTTCAGAGGATGGTGATAAATGGGGAGTACTCGGAATGGTCATAGGTAGGTAGTGGGGTCCCCCAGAGTTCTGTGCTGGGACCAATCCTGTTTAATTTGTTCATAAACGACCCGGAGGATGGGGTAAACAGTTCAATCTCTGTATTTGCGGACGATACTAAGCTAAGCAGCACTTAACTTTTCCGCATGTTGTGGAAACCTTGCAAAAGATCTGAACAAATTAATGGGGTGGGCAACTACATGGCAAATAAGGGTCAATGTAGAAAAATTTTAAATAATGCATTTGGGTGGCAAAAATATGAATACAATCTATACACTGGAGAAAGAACCTCTGGGGGAATGTAGGATGGAAAAGGACCTGGGGGTCCTAGTAGATGATAGGCTCAGCAATGGCATGCAATGCCAAGCTTCTGCTAACAAAGCAAACAGAATATTGGCATGCAATAAAGGGGATTCATTCTAGAGATAAAACGATAATTCTCCCGCTCTACTAGACTCTGGTCCAGCCACACCTAGAGTATGCTGTCCAGTTCTGGGCACCAGTCTTCAGAAAGGATGTACAGTACTGGAAATGGAGCGAGTACAAAGAAGGGCAACTAAGCTAATAAAGGGTCTGGAGGATATTAGTTATGAGGAAAGGTTGCGAGCACTGAACTTATTCTCTCTGGAGAAGAGACGCTTGAGAGGGGATATGATTTCAATATACAAATACCATACTGGTGACCCCCACAATAGGGATAAAACTTTTTCATGGAAGGGAGTTTAGCAAGACTCGTGGCCACTCATTAAAATTAGAAGAAAAGACAAACACAGGTTGGACTTGTGTCTTTTTTCAACCTCACCTATTATGTAACTATATACAGGAGAGATAACTGGTGAAATGATATTAAACAATCCACAGACGTGTCTGTTTCACAATACGAAAGATACAAAAAAGCACTATAGGAAAACATTGATCCCATTTCTGTTAAACGCTGCAAAAGTGATAATACCAAAGAAATGGTTATCTGTTGGAAAACCAGATATAAAGGAGTGGTTTGAAAGAGTAGATTACATCTATAAAATGTAATATTTAAGCAGTAGAGACATAGGGCAGGTAGAAAGATATAACAGTATCTGGGGAAGATGGATAGATTTTAAGGCTTCGGGGAAATATGTGGAAAGGATGATGTAAGAGGGCAGTAGGGCTTGAAATAGGAGGCACGGGCGATGGCAAACCAGATAGGGAGTAGGGGGGGGGGAGTGGGAGGGAGGAGGGAGAAATAGGTAGGGAAAGTATTGTATTTTGTAAATCAGATACAGATGTTAACTGTATCTTTTAAAAAACTGGGGGAAGTTAATACCACGATGATGTGAGACCGTGTTGGAGACAGTGAATGAACGTTAAGCTGAATAGTCTCTCGATAGAGTTCTCTGAAGTGGTAAAAAAAAAAAAAAAAAGAAGCACACAGATAAAATCCCTGGTGAAATCTAAATCCAGGACCCAGAGTAGAAAACATGAGTTTAAACATTTTAAGCATAATGTTCACTGTTGTATGAACCACATTTGTGTGTAATAGTTGCATGGAACCCAACAACGCAGGATGTTGTTCATGACAAACTTTCTTTCTTCAGTGGGAGTCATGGTTGTAACTGTCAGCCTTCCAATACAGTTGTAGGGCCGCCAGTTTGACACCCATGTGCTAGAGCCTCAGCATTTATTTATTTTTTTACATAAAATCAGATTGAGGTAAAGAACCGCGCAATAAATTTGCCTTAAAGCAAAGCTGTGTTTTGCCCATATAAGAATCAAGAAACAAATCAGTATACAAGCAAAAATGTGAGAACGTGTTCTCCTGATTGAATTCCTATTTTTTAAATATTATCCTGTTTTGCTATTGAAATGTATTTATTGCAAAATCCACCCATCATTTAATTTTTAGAGCTGTAATTTCATTTCTTACTTGTTTATCTTTCTAATTAGCAGTAGTTTTTCAATGTAGCTGAGGTGTGAGAATCTGCCAGCAAAGAAATGATGTTTCCAGGCCTTCTAGTTGAAGACATTAGGTGATAGGTTAATTAAAGTCACTGAATACTGTATGACTTTTTTTTTCTCTGAACAACAGAAGTCATTGCATATTTTTGGGCAGCGTAAATGTTGAAGTGCCCCTTCTTAAGCCTAGTACTCATGATGAGAAAATCAGACGAAAAATACCGCTTTCGAATCAATCGCATGATAATTTGATCATTAGTACACAGCTATGATACCAGAAGGAACAATTTTCATTTAATTAGTACAGTATACTTCATAAAAAAAAATCCAGTGACCAAGACCGCACATGCTTGGAAACAAAAGAATACATTACAATACAATACATCACTTCCAAAGTTGTATTCTGTCATACGAGAATTTTTGTAATTTCAGTAACCTCTTCATTTTCGATATGAGACCAGCCTACAAAAAAAAAAAAATTGTCTGATATTCTCATTTTGTGTACCAGGCTTAATTCTCTGGCGCCTCTGTTTGCTAAGCTCATGAGATTTTGAGTGTTGCTGCAACTGTGCTGCTTACGATTCTCCTAGCAGGAGAATGCCTTGCCTTGCCTTTCATTCATTCTGCGGATCTGTGCTTCCTCCATCACTAGTCATTAACCACTATGCATCCGCGCTATGGGCGAATGACGGCCACAGCGCGGACCTGAATTCCCGGGAGGCCGTCATATGATGGCCTCCCCTGTGCACGCTCCCTGTGCACGCCCTGCAGGACGCGCGCCGGGCGCGCTGTGATCACCGAGTCACTGAGACTCGGCTGATCACCGATCCGAGTAAGGGGCCGGTCCCGGCCCCCTACCATATGATCAGCTGTCAGCCAATGACAGCTGATCACATGATGTAAACAAAAGATCAGTAATCGTTTTTCTTTTTTACTCACGCTGACAGCGCGAGTAGAAAAAAAAGGCGATCACCGGCTCAGATGCCAGGGACATCGGTCCCCAAGTGGAAGAGGCACATCTGCCTCATCAGTGCCACCTAAAAGTGCCACCTAACACTGCCCACAGTGCTACCTAACAGTGCCCACAGTGCCACCTAACAGTGCCCACAAGTGCCACCTATCAATGCCAACAAGTGCCACCTATCAATGCCCACAAGTGCCACCTATCAATGCCCACCTGTAGTGCCAATCAGTGCCACCTGGCAGTGCTGCACATCACTGCCACCCATCAGTGCCCATCACTGCCACCCATCAGTGCCCATCACTGCCGCCTATCAGTGCCCATCACTGCCGCCTCATCAGCGTACATCAATGAAGGAGAAAAATGACCCGTTTTAAATTTTTTATAACAAAATATTAAAAAAAAAATTTTTTTTTTTTAAAATTCAGTTTTTTACATTTTGTTAACAAAAAGTAAAAACCGCAGAGGTGATCAAATACCACCAAAAGAAAGGTCTATTTGTGGTGAAAAAATGATAAAAATTTCATTTGGGTACAGTGTTGTATGACCGTGCAATTGTCATTCAAAGTGCGTCAGCGCTGAAAGCTGAAAATTGGTCTGGATAGGAGGGGGGGTTCAAGTGCCCTGTAAGCAAGTGGTTAAAGGAGCAGCTCTGACATGAAGAAGCAAAGCCCTGGTCCTCGACCAAAATGACCACCTCCACACACAAAGACAGAGCACAAGAAGGCATAAAAAGTCAGTAATGCAAAAAGATCTGCTGGGAGTCCACAGTTAATACCTGTGGCTAGTCCAATATCTGCTTCTAAAGGTCATCTTTAACCACTTGCCGCCCGCCATATAGCAAAATGACAGCGGCAAAGTGGTTTCAATATCCTGACTGGGTGTCATATGACATCCAGCAGGATATTAAGCCGCTCTGTGCCACCACGGGTGTGCATCGCGGCGATCGTTGTTGCAGTGTGTCAGTCTGACACACTGCAACTACGATCTTGGTAAAGATTCTCTTTACCACATGATCAGCCGTGTCCAATCACGGCTGATCACGATGAAAACAGGAAGAGCCGGTGATCGGCTTTTCCTCACTCGCGTCTGTCAGATGCGAGTAGAGGAGAGCCGATCGGCTGCTCTTCTGATGGGGGGGTCTGTGCTGATCGATTATCAGCACAGCCTCCCCAAGGATGCCCACACTGGACCACCAGGAACCACCAGGGATGTCACCACAAGGTATGCCACCCTAGACCACCACAATGGATGACAATCAGTGCCCACAATGGGCATCACTGATTGGCAGGTATTGTTTGGCACTGATTGGCATCCATCAGTACCATACATAACAGTACATCAGTGCCACCTATCAGTGCCCATCCATGCCGCCTATCAGTGCCCATCCGTACCGCCTAACCGTGCGCATCCGTGCTGCCTATCCATGCCCATCCGTGCCACCTATCCGTGCCCGTCCGTGCCCATCCGTGACGCATATCAGTGCCACCTATCAGAGCCCATCAGTGCTGCCTATCAGTGCCCATCAATGCCACTTTATCAATGCCCGTCAGTGCTGCCCCATCAGTGCCCATCAGTGAAGGAGAAAATTATTTACAGTTTTTAACTGTACTTATTTACAGTTTTGTAACTTAAACAAAAAAAACCTTTTTTTTTTTTCAAAATTTTCTGTCTTTTTTTATTTGTTTAGCAGAAAATAAAAATCCCAGAGGTGATCAAATATCACCAAAAGAAAGCTCTATTTGTGGGAACAAAATGATGAAAATTAAGTTTGAGTACAGTGTAGCATGACCCCGCAATTGTCATTCAAAGTGCGACAGTGCTGAAAGCTGAAAATTGGTCTGGGCAGAAAGGTGTATAAGTGCCCCGTATTGAAGTGGTTAAAGCAGTTGCCAAAACGCTTGCTTTGCAGTTCTAGGGTACGGAGTAGCAACCTGGTGCCAAATGGCAACAAGATCTATTAGAGACCAGCAGCTTTGACAGACCAGGTATTGCAAAGGGAACCAGTGGGGGGCCAGGCATAACTACTAATCATCGGGCCCCATTGCAGTATTTTTATAGGGCCACCAGCTAACTCTCTTTATAGCAGCTTACAATATCAATTGTGACAATATGTGTCATTGATAACATACAGCCGTGGCCAAAAGTTTTGAGAATGACACAAATATTCATTTTCACAAAGTCTGCTGCCTCCGTTTTTATGATGGCAATTTGAATATACTCCAGAATATTATGAAGAGTGATCAGATGGATTGCAATTATTGCAAAGTCCCTCTTTGCCATGAAATGAACTTAATCCCATAAAAAACATTCCCACTGCATTTGTGAAGAAGGCTTCAAGGCGCCCAAAAAAGTGCAGCAAGTGCCAGGACCGTCTCCTACAGTTGATTCAGCTGCGGGATCGGGGCACCACCAGGGCAGAGCTTGCTCAGGAATGGCAGCAGGCAGGTGTGAGTGCATCTGCACGCACAGTGAGGCAAAGACTTTTGGAGGATGGCCTGGTGTCAAGAAGGGCAGCAAAGAAACCACTTCTCTCCAGGAAAAACATCAGGGACAGTCAATGGCTTCCCTGGGGGGGGGAGGGGCAGAGGGGACCCTGACCCCCCCCAACATTATGCTGTGCCCCACCATGTGCCCCCCCCCCCCCCCCCCCAATTAAAAAAAACATTTTTTTTTTTTTTTTTTTACAAAAAGGCAATGTCTAAGAGGGAGAGCGTCCCCAGTCAGCTCCTGCGGATGAATCTTCCCCCTCCCTCTGCTCGCTGACACTGCATAATGCTCCTTCCCCTGCATCCTCATTGACAGGGAGAAGAGCGAGTTGCAGGAAGGACTCCACTAGGACTCTCAGTTACTGAAAAAACAGACTGATTTCTCCCGTCCTTAGGACAGGAGAACCAGCCTGTAAATTCCAAGAGATGCCAGACCAGCGCAGTCAATAGCAGGAGCAGGACAGCAAGAGGAGGCTGGGGAACCCCACAGTGGCAGAACACCAGGGCCGGTGGCAAGACAACCTTTGCAACCCTGATAGTTCTCCCACTGCTTTGGACCCTTATATATTCTTGGTATGCTGGTGACATATATCACTTGTTTTCTGCCACCCTGAGGAGGGCCCCAATACAATAGGAAGGGAGCTCACTGCAGAACATGTGAAAGGGCTGTTGTGGGATCGTAGTAAAGGGCCCCAGGATATATATATATATATATATATATATATATATATATATATATATATACAGGGCTTTTTTTCAGGGGGAACTTGGTGGAACTCAGTTCCACCACCTCTGGCTCAGACCCTTTGGTGCCTGCTCACCACAATCACTTGTAAACACAAAAGTCTGGTTTCTGTGTTTACAAGTGACAGCTCTGCACTCTGTATGTAATGCAATCCTGCTATTTAATGCCCCTTTAAGACCCTCCTACTGCTGTTTGTGATATTTAACTGAACACACCCACTATTTGATGTGATTTGGAGGGTGTGTGTAGGGGGAGGGGTTTTGTGGGGTCATGGTAAAGTTTCAGCACCTATTGTTTAAGAAAAAAAGCCATATATATATATATATATATATATATATATATATATATATATATATATATATATATTTGCATTTTGTAGTTGCCCCCCACTTTTGTCCCTGTCCCCCCATGTGCCCCCCCTAAATATGAAAGCTGGAGACGCCACTGGGGACAGACTGATATTCTGCAAAAGGATTTGAGTGGTGAGGACAGGGCTCATTTTTGATAGAGCAAGGAAAGGCTATAACCCCTGTCAGATTTTTTTTTTCGCTGTGTCCCTTTGTGAAGATTTTTCTTCACTTCCTGTCCTATAGCCAAACAGGAAGTGAGAGGACATCCTTGCAAATGAAGGGACTTCCCTGGGGACTTCCAGGTCACCAGAACTAGTGTCCCCATTGGAAGATTTCCTCTCTATTACTTTTTGGGGACAACTCAAAATTGGGATTTTCTTTTACTTTCACTTTTAATTATAATGGTAAACAGGACAAATAGAGAGAGTGGATCTCCCTAATGGGGGCACAGACAGCAATAAAAAAAAACTGACAAGGGTTTGAATTCCTATCCATTCAATCCAAAACTAAAGAAAAAGGTTTTGCTTTTAGTTATACTTTAAGGATTTTTACCTTAATGCATTCTCTGCACCAAGGTAAAAAAAACCTTTCTGTGCTGTAGGTTACCCCAGCCCCCTTATACTTACCTGAGCAGAAGTTCAGATGACAATAAATCTACGATGTTAAGACAGCTAAGAAAATTCTTTTTAGACCACAGCATATTTTGGCCTGTCAGACTCTGATAGGCTGCAGGCAGAGGGGCCTGATGCTCCACCTGTGCTTTCCTGGTAAACAAAAACACCCAGTGTGCATGCCTTACTGTACATGGGGAGGATCTGTGATTAGCAACAATCCCGAGATCTGACATCAGCTCTATACTGGAAAATGAAGAGCTTGGCTTTACTTAACATGCTCCCTAATGGGGCCCCCTCCAACCCCAGGCCCTATTGCAGCAGCATGGGCTGCTATTGCTTTTAGTATGCTGCTGGAAGGAAGGAAGATTATTGGACCACAGAGTAGGAGGATTATACTGTGTGCTAGCTCATCACTCATAAAAAAAACAAGCAAGAGAGTCTCGGGCACGGTTGGATAGCAAGTTCAAGAATTTGCACGACCTTTGATACCTATGAATATATACACACGATACTACCAAAAGAACTTTAATGGCATCCCAATCTTAGTCCATAGGGTTCAATATTGAGTTGGGCCACCCTTTGCAGCTATAACCACTTCAACTCTTCTGGGAAGGCTGTCCACGAGGTTTAGGAGTTTGTTTATAGGAATGTTTGACCATTCTTTCAGAAGCATGTTTGTGAGGTCAGGCACTGATGTTGGATGAGAAGACCTGGCTTGCAGTCTCCGCTCGAATTCATCCCAAAGGTGTTCTATCAGGTTGAGGTCAGGACTGTGTGCAGGCCAATCAAGTTCCCCCACCCCAAACTCGCTCATCCGTGTCTTTATGGACCTTGTTTGTTTACTGGTGCGCAGTCATGTTGGAACAGGAAGGGGCCATACCCAAAATGTTCCCACAAAGTTGGGAGCATTGAAATTGCATGAAACAGTCTTGGTATGCTGATGCCTTAAGAGTTCCCTTCACTGGAACTAAGGGGCCAATCCCCCTTCACCAAATGATTTGGACCAGTTCACAAAGCAAGGTTCATAAAGACATGGATGAGCGAGTTTGGGGTGGAGGAACTTGATTGGCATGCACAGCGTCCTGACCTCAACCCAATAGAACACCTTTGGGATGAATTAGAGCGGAGACTGCAAGCCAGGCCTTCTCGTCCACATCAGTGCCTGACCTCACAAATGCGCTTCTGGAAGAATGGTCAAACATTCCCATAGACACACTCCTAAACTTTGTGGACAGCCTTCCCAGAAGAGTTGAAGCTGTTATAGCTGCAAAGGGTGTGGCTGCACTACTGCTGATCTCCTGAGCTCCAGAGAGGCCTACTGATCCAGGGAGCTTGATTACTCCCTATACCCAGAGTGGATGCAGGAATCTGGGGAGGACCCAGGGGAGGATCCCCCAGATGGCCAGAGTACCGGTCCTCCCATACCAGTGTTTGAGGACCTGGGAAATGGCCCAGCTAAAGGTGAAAGCCTGTCAGCCTACAGAAAGAAGGTTTGTGCTAGGATTGCGAGAATTGTCAAGGAGGAGGAAGTACTGGCGAAGTTGAAGTTTGACTTCAAACATAAAAAAATTGCAAATGACCGGCTTCACAGGTCCAAGAGAAGACAGATGCGGCCTGAGTTAATGGCTTTGGAGGCCAAAGTGGAAAAGCAGAGTCTGCTGGTGGCTGCATTGAAAGAAACCAGCGGAGCTTTCAAGGAGAAATATGGCAATGATGATCGCTTCCGTACAATGCGCAGAGGGGCCATAGAGTCCAGTGGAGGGCAGGCATCACCAGAGTGTGAGAAAGAAAGGTCAGTGCAAAGGAAAAAGTTTCTGCGGGCTTGGACTGTGTTTCTGGCCAGAAAATCTTTACATTCTGAGCCAAGTATCAGTATTCCTGCAGAAAGCAGAGAAATCTCTGGCACACAGGCTGCGGGTGATCAGCAGTCAGGTGTTTTGACTGCCAGTATGACACTGGGCCAAGGAAGTTCTGTGCCCTTGTCACCGCAGCAGGAGGCTATGGAGCAAGATGATCCATCTGAGCCTGTGAAGGGAGCAGGTATGCTAAAGTTAATCACAGAAATGAAATCACCTTTGCTTGGTCGCAAGTTTGCCATGTCTGGATCATCTGAGGATGAAGAAGAGAATAATGATGTCCCCCCAAAACCTTTAAAACATCGGGTGGCTGAAAAAACTGTTTTTGTTAAAGACTTGTCTATACAACATAATGGAGGTGTAGTTCCTATAGATGGTGCTGTAGATGGCAGTGGAGAGCAAGCTCATCTCCTGGCTGAGACTTCCACCTGTGTACAGAAAGCCAGTAAAGGGTGTGCAGACTGCTGTGAAGAGTGCTGATAAGGACATCTCCACTGTTGGTAACCCTTTAGTTACTGGTAATGAAGTAAGAATTACCAAGGGTAATGTAAATGATATTTCTGTGCCAGAAGTCTCTGCTCAATCGGTTGTTTCTACCTTATCTAAAGAAGGGTCTGTAACTAAAAGTGATGTGCGGGATGTTGCAAGGAGTACAGTTATTTCCTATGCTGCAGCGGTGGCTGCACCTGTCCCAAGGGTGAGTAGGGCCAGTTATTCTGCGGTCACTAGGACTGATATGAGCGAAGGTCAGGCCAATCTGACACCATCTGGTAGCTCCTTTAAACGCCTCAATGTGGTCCAATTGAGGTGGACTGGAGAAGGCCCCCCACCAAATAGGAGAGATGTGGTGGACCGTATTCTGGGGATGGGTTTTAAAGCAGAGGAGATTTTTGCCCTTATCAGCCCAGTTGGCTCATATGAGTATGACCTCTCCTTTGTCAAGGCGGAAGGATTAGATGTCTTTTGGGAGAGGTATGAGCAGAGGTGGAAGGAGTCCCCAAGATGGGCAGGTTTGTCGCCCAAAGTAGTTTCTCGCCAGCCATTATACAAGAACATCACCATTCTAGTACGGAACGAGTCCATTCCTGCTGCGGATCTGGTGGTGTGGTTGGGGAGATATGCTGATGTCCAAGCCCCCCTGAGGAAAGTTGTAGATGATAGGGGGATATGGACAGGAGGATGGACAGTGTTAGTAAAACTGCATGTCACGGGTAATGTTGTTAAGCACATCCCTTCATCTGCCTTTATAGGTCGTGACAGGATTATTAATTTTTACGTAGGGCAACCAAAGTTGTGTCATCGCTGTGGTGAAAAGGGCATTTTTCAAGCTCATGTTCTGTGCAGAAATGTTCCCTCTGTCAGGGCTCAGGACATGTTGCAAAAGACTGCAATAGTATTCGTTGTAATCTTTGTAACAAGTTAGGTGACCCCTATAACCTATGCCCTGAAGCCCTCCATAATCAGCCAGAGGTGGTGGAAGAACTGTTGAGGATGGAGGAGGAGGAACGTGGGGGACAGCAAGAGGTTGGTGGATCTGTTTCAGCTAGTCCTGAGGGCCCTCCCCAGGTGTCAGTTTCCCAACCTGAAGGTGTGACCCCTCTTCTGTCTGCTCCCCAGTCTGTGCTCCCTACTGTTTCGGTGTCTACTTCTGTTGTGTGTTCTTCCCCAGTGTTTCAGGTGCCCAGTGTTCCAAATGTAAAAAAGTCATCCAGATTGGCTGAGGCTGCCAAAGGGGCAGATTCGTGCAGATCTGAGGTGGCAGCTTCATCAGGGCCTTCCCTAAGGCAGCGTAAAACCTCTAGTGGAGGTTCTAAGGTGAAGAAGTTGCCACTGCTAATAATGTAGATGAGGCTTTTCAGGGTACTGTTTCAGGGGAGGAGGGAGAGTGGACCAAGGTAGGGGGAAGGAGGAATAAGGTAGTCCTGACTTCTGCCTCCTCGGTTTCATCTTTAGAGGTAGATGATCTACCGCTGGGAAACAAGTTTGGGTCCTTATCTGAGGGGGAGGAGGAGTCTTCTAATTCTGTGTCTCAGATGGAGGAGGATGAGGTAGAGTGTTCTCTAAAGAGGTCAAGGTCTCGTAAGGGGGGAGGGAGCTCAGGCTAAGAAACACCTACCTCAATTATCCTGATGGCAGTTCCCACTCTGATAAAGGTGGGAACAATTAATGTTGCCAGCATAAAATCTGTAAGGGCTCGTAATATGGCCTTATTTTTGCTCAGTGAGATGGATGCTGATATTTTATTTTTGCAAGAGACCCGGCTAAATAGCCTTGCCGATGTCCACCTGGCAAAGAGGGAGTGGAGGCGTGGGCCCTCCTTCTGGTCTCTTGCGGCTGAGTCTTACAGCGGAGTTGCAGTACTTTTTACTGGCATGGCAATGTGTCAGCGGGTTATCGAGGTAGAGATTGGAAGGTGTATGGTCCTGGACGCCTCTGTGAAGGGGCATGATCTGCATTTAATAAATATTTATGGACCACAAACTAGATGGGAGAGGAAATGCCTCTTTACAAAGATTAAGCCTTTCCTTTTTACATCTCGGCAAGTTGTCTTTGGAGGTGATTTTAACACCGTTACTAGGCCCAAAGACAGGAAAGGCTCCACTGACAGCCTGAGATATGATAGCATTTTTCTTAATACGATAGCTAGGGAAGCAGGTCTGGAAGATGCGCATATTAAGCGTTGCCCAGACAGCACGGGGTACACATTTAAGCAAGGCAGTTGTGAGAGCAGGATAGAAAGGTTTTTTTTTTAAAGGGGGACTCTGCCTTTTCGGCTCCTGAGTGTCGTATGGTGGAGTTCTCTGATCACCTTTTGCTGTCTGTTATTCTCAATGCTTCAGATATGCCACCTGAAGGAAAGGGTATTTGGAGGATGAATTCGGCTCTGTTGGATGACGAGGAGGTAACACAATCTTTTGAGGATTTTTTTCAGGCTCAGGTAACCATCCTGGATTTCTGCAGCAGTAAGTCGGAGTGGTGGGAGCTTGCCAAAAGCCGGATTAGTGGGTTATTCAAGGCCATAGGAAAAAGGAAACAGCTTGGTAAGTACATTGCCTACCAGCAGCTTTGGAGAAAACTTGATTGCCTTGTCTCAAGTGGTGGAGATTCCGGGGCAATCTCTGAGGTGAAACTTCTCCTTAGGAAGTATCAGTATGACCGGCACACTTCTTTGGTTCTGGAAAGGGACTACGGGAAATATCACTCGCCCGACCCTTATCAGAACTGCAAACAAAGCGCAGCAGTTAAGACGGTTGTTGGGCTAAGGGATAGTATGGGCTCTTTGACGAAATCCAGGGCAGGGATCCTGGAGGTCTCTAGGTCTTTTTATGTGTATCTTCTGTGGGAGAAGTACCTTGATCGGGCAAAGATGTCGAGTTTTCTGGATTCTACACCAGGTCTGGGAAATAACATTCCACTGGCAAGTTTGACAGGGGGAATCACAGCAGAAGAGGTAGTCAAAGCTTTAGATGGTCTGGCTATTAAGAAAACCCCTGGGCCAGACGGATTGACGGCTGAATTCAAACCCAGCTTGGTACCTTATCTTGTGGAGGTATTTAACGGCTGTCTGCAGGAGGGTTCGCTCCAACCCTCCATGAGACAATCTGATGTGATTCTGTTGTCAAAAGGCAAGGATCCCTCGATGATTGAGAATTGGCGCCCCATTTGCCTTCTCAATGTCGATAGAAAGATTCTGGCGAAGATAATTTTCTGGCACTTGTCGTCAGTAGCAGACAGTTTGCTTTCTCGTCAGCAGCACTGTTCAGTCCAGGACAGAAGCACTTTATCAGCGGTGTTAGCTGTCCGGGAGGCTCTGGAACCTTGCAGGGCTGAAGGCTGGGGAAAGTATTTGCTGGCACTGGATCAGGTGAAGGCTTTTGATCGTGTCAATCATGAGTACCTCTGGCTTCTCCTTGACAAGTATGGCCTGGAGGGTGGGTTTATTGGATGGCTTAAGACTTTATACAGAGAGGCAGAGAGCTTCATGCTTGTTAATGGTTGGGTTGGACGGCCCTTCGGGGTTGGATCGGGGGTGCATCAGGGGTGTCCGCTGAGCCCTTTGCTATACGTGTTTGTCACCTTCATCAGAAGGCTAGAGAGCGGACCGTCGTGCGGGGTGCCGGTTGGCATTACTGGTGAGCCGCCCTTGAGGGTTGTAGCCTATGCTGATGACGTTTCTGTTTTTATCTCTGGGACAGAGGAGGTGCAGGTGGTGGTTTCAGTTATAGAGCAGTATTCTGAGGCATCAGGCTCCAAGGTCAACCGTGATAAAAGTGAAGTTTTCTGGATGAGCGAGGGAGGTGAGAGCTTTGCACTTCCGGACACCTTCCCGAGGTCTCAGCAGAAAGTCAAAGTATTAGGCATCGAGTTTGGCCCTGATGATTACAGTAAGTCAAATTGGGAAGCCAGGCTGAATGATGCTGATGTCAAGGTGAAATGCTGGAAAGGGTGGCGGCTCTCCTTGAGGGAAAGGGTGGACTTGATTAAGACCTACCTGATTCCTACCTTTCTGTATGTCAGCTTTGTTTGCATCTTGCCAGAGTCTTGCTATACCAGGATTTATAGTTATTTCTTCCAATTATTATGGGGAAACAGGCTGAATCTTGTGAAGCGGAATGTGACTTACCTATCTAGGTGGAGCGGAATGTGACTTAGCTATCTAGGTGGAAGGGTGGCCTAGGGGTGGTCAACCTGGTTGTGTTCTTCTCTCTGATGTTTTTGAAACACAATTTTGGCAACATGCTAGCAGAGAGACCGCCTGGATGGGTGTGTATTTTCCAGATCTGGTTTAGACCTTTTCTGGGCTGTTGGGAGAGTGGCGGGCCAGTGAAAAGCCTAAGGATCAAGCATGGTAAGCTCCCGGCTTATGTTGCCCTGTGCCTGAAAATTCTTAAACGGTGGCAGTGGAGGATATAAGGTCCCTTCCTAGGAGACTCCTGGGTGAGAAGATCGTGGGTACTGTCTTTCATGCGCCACTGGCCTTAAGGGATTGCCCAGGTCATATTATGAGGGTGGGTTTACATTTAATAAATTCTGAGCGGATTCCCTTGAAATTTAGGGACCAGGCCTGGCTCGCTTTCCACGGTAGGCTCTATGTGAGGGGGAACATGAAGTGCCGCTCTTTGGACAATCGTGGTTGTCCAAGAGCGGAGTGTCAGGGTGAAGTGGAAACCATGGACCACTTCTTGCTTCAGTGCCCTTTCAATATAGAAGTCTATAAATAGGTAGGGAGGGCTCTGAATATTTCTTTCCTGCCTAGCATGTCTTATGCTGAGTGGGTGTATGGAGCATTGCAGAATCGCAAGGGATTTGATTTGGACACTCTTTTTCTAGTCAGCTTAGTAGTCCGATATTACACCTGGAATGCACGGTGTCAGGTATCCCTTCGGCAGAAAGTCCTTCCTGTTCCGGTGGTGGTGTGTGAGATTCTTGGTGAGGTAGGGAAAATTCGGGGTCTCGAGAAAGACAGATGGTGGCAAAGGGTCTGGATAAAGGCGTGGAGGAATATCAGGCCTGTAGCTGCTGTTTGTTGATCTCTGGGTGTTGGGTTCTTTCCCTGTTTTCTCTCTGGACACTCCCTTAGATTTTCAAGGCTACATACACATGATAATCTATGTTTCTTGGTCTGAATGTCAATCAAGTTGAGTAATGTGTAGAATTTTTGAAGATGTCTGTGCTATTTAGTAATATATATATATATATATTATAATATAATATAGTGATATTTCTCTTGGTTGCGGAAAAAAAACCCTTTGGTTCATATATTATAGGTTGAAATAAGCCTTTATTATTATGTTTAGTCGTGTATACAACATGTTATGCATATTTAAAATATATATATATATATATATAGTCAGGTCCATTAATATTGGGACATTGACACAATTCTAATATTTTTGGCTCTATACACCACCACAATGGGTTTGAAATGAAACGAACAAGATGTGCTTTAACTGCAGACTTTCAGCTTTAATTTGTGTCACGGACCTGGCCAGAGCAGAGGCTGTTGGAGAGGACTGTATGCAAGCCTGTTGCCCACCGATTATGGGCCCTAGCATTTGGGGGAATGGTGCTCTCTGTGAGCTGTATGCCTGGGGACCCTGGGGTTGGTGTTACTATGGATTCAGCTCCATGTCCCCCCAAAACACACAGACTCTGGAACCCTTTATATGCCATATTAGAATGGTGACTGATTTATACCATTGGGACTCGTACTGTTAAATGCTAATGTCATCAATTCTGCTATAATGTGTTTAGTGTGGCTCTAAGAGTCTTTTCACCCATTGTTGTTTATGTTAATTGAGAGAGCTGATCACATTAGCCACCAGCACTGGCTAATAGACGAATGGTCTGGGCTGAGGAGGGGGGAGATTGTTGTTTGTATTGTTAGTTGTAATTAGCTCCAGCTATTGTGTTTATATTAATGTGTGAAGCTCGGTGCCTACAAGACTGTCATCTGGTCTGGGTACATTTTGTAGTAAATTAGCTCATGTTAATTAGGTTAGCTTTGAGTCATCCCTGCTGTATAAAGGTCTGTGAAATCTCAAAATAAAAGAGTTCTGATGTACTCCAAGACTGGTGTTGTCTAGTTCTTGGGGTTCCTATAGCCAGATCCATTGGACTCGTGTTCCAGAACTTAGGAAGCGGTATATGACGGAAGCACTCAAGCGGAGTGTGGGACGTTCCGTGACATTGGTGGCAAGCAGCGGGAAAGCTTCCTGAAGTCTGAAGTCTGGGACATCCAAACCTCCAACTGGATCCAAGATCAGCATAGCAGACTTCAGTCACCCCAGCGGAGATATGGACCTAGCATCAGAATTCCCGGGGCTGCTGCGGATCATCCTTTCAACGTACACCAGGACTGTGTCTGAGGATGAATACCTGGAGCTCAGGCAGCTGATTCGGGTGGAGCTCTGGATTGCAGCCCTCCGTATCGCTGGTATAAAACAGGGCAAGTGCTTTCCAACCCAAGAGCAACGGGCCAGTGACCAACGGGCATTGCGGATGGCATTCCTGGGAGAGCAGCCCCAGGAGCAATGGGTGACTGAGCTGGACAGGTTGGTCCAGCAGGAGATAGAGCTGGACAATCATTATCGGGCTCTGCAATGGCACGCAGAGGAGGGATATTTAGGGGAGACAACAGAATGCTCTCCGGAGGGATATGACTTTGGCGGCCCTGGATTGCTGTGGGAGAACCTTACAGATCTTTTTATGTTTGGCGATGAGGGGGAACCTGACCTTGAGGACATGGACTATAGAGAGTCTATGCTCGGTCTTGCAGGGGTCTCAGAGCTCAAACCTGATCTGGACCATTTGCTAAGGAAGGAACAGCATCTGGAAAGGGCATACAGGAAACTGCTAGAACAAGTTCAGCAGCATGCCAGAGAATCGGCAGTGGAAAATCCGGAGATTGCCGTCCCCAAACCTGAAGTGCTGACAACAGGGCAGAGCTCTGCTAACCTCTGTCCAGAAATGATAACATCTTCTGGGTTCCATGGACAGGAGATGGTGAACCTCTATTCCCAGACATCAGTTGCAGAGACATGGGATTTGATAGACTTTTCTGCTGAGGAAGAACAACCTGATGAGCCTCCAGCAGAAGAGCTGCTATCATTGCCAAAGTTCACTGTGTTCTGCCCAGCACCAACAGTGGCTTCGGCCTTCCTGAGAGAAGAGGTAGTCGGCCTTTCTCCCACAACACTGACAGGGACATGTGATTTTCTGCCAGCAGCATCTATGGAGTTAAAACAAACTTCTCCAGCTGAAGATCTGGTAACTGAACAGAGGGTCCAAGACCTCTGTCCCACACTTTTACCAATTCCAGAGACTGGGGATTTAATAGACGTTTCTGTAGAGGAGGAACCACCTGGCAAACCCCCAGCAGAAGTGCTGGCAACCGGACAGAGGGTCCAAGACCTCTGCCCCACACCTGCAGCAATTGTGGAGGCCCAAGGTGAGGAGGTGGCAGTCTATCGCGAGCTGCAGATCAGGATCCAAGGAGAGAATGCAGTCATCATCTCACAACTGCAGCTTGATCTGGTGTCGGTTGATGGGACTTCAGTCCCCACCTGTATACCCCAGGGATGCTGGGCAGTCGGCCCAGATCCCCAACAGCATGATGGAGTGAGCCCAGTCCCCCTGTCTTCTCTCCAGCGGCAGAAAGGATTCCAGGGAGAAGGGCCAGTCTGGGCCTCTCCCCAGCGGCAGATATGTTCTCTGAGAGAGGCAGAGGATGGCTGGGTGAGTAATACACTGTTTGGAATAATTTGTTTGGGGTACTGTGTGGGTACAGGCAGTAGAGGACTGGAACTATGGACTAACTTCGGAGTCAACCCGTCTGGGGTCTCCTCCTGTGTTAGTCTCCTGCCGAAAGGGGAGAAATGTCACGGACCTGGCCGGAGCAGAGGCTGTTGGAGAGGACTGTATGCAAGCCTGTTGCCCACCGATTATGGGCCCTAGCATTTGGGGGAATGGTGCTCTCTGTGAGCTGTATGCCTGGGGACCCTGGGGTTGGTGTTACTATGGATTCAGCTCCATGTCCCCCCAAAACACACAGACTCTGGAACCCTTTATATGCCATATTAGAATGGTGACTGATTTATACCATTGGGACTCGTACTGTTAAATGCTAATGTCATCAATTCTGCTATAATGTGTTTAGTGTGGCTCTAAGAGTCTTTTCACCCATTGTTGTTTATGTTAATTGAGAGAGCTGATCACATTAGCCACCAGCACTGGCTAATAGACGAATGGTCTGGGCTGAGGAGGGGGGAGATTGTTGTTTGTATTGTTAGTTGTAATTAGCTCCAGCTATTGTGTTTATATTAATGTGTGAAGCTCGGTGCCTACAAGACTGTCATCTGGTCTGGGTACATTTTGTAGTAAATTAGCTCATGTTAATTAGGTTAGCTTTGAGTCATCCCTGCTGTATAAAGGTCTGTGAAATCTCAAAATAAAAGAGTTCTGATGTACTCCAAGACTGGTGTTGTCTAGTTCTTGGGGTTCCTATAGCCAGATCCATTGGACTCGTGTTCCAGAACTTAGGAAGCGGTATATGACGGAAGCACTCAAGCGGAGTGTGGGACGTTCCGTGACAATTTGAGGGTATTTACATCCAAATCAGGTGAACAGTGTAGGAATTACAACAGTTTGTATATGTGCCTCCCACTTTTTAAGGGACCAAAAGTAATGGGACAGATTAACAATCATCCATCAAACTTTTACTTTTTAATACTTGGTTGCAAATCCTTTGCAGTCAATTACAGCCTGAAGTCTGGAATGCATAGACATCACCAGATGCTGGGTTTCATCCCTGGTGATGCTCTGCCAGGCCTCTACTGCAACTGTCTTCAGTTCCTGCTTGTTCTTGGGGCATTTTCCCTTCAGTTTTGTCTTCAGCAAGTGAAATGCATGCTCAATGGGATTCAGGTCAGGTGATTGACTTGGCCATTGCATAACATTCCACTTCTTTACCTTAGAAAACTCTTTGGTTGCTTTCGCAGTATGCTTCGGGTCATTGTCCATCTGCACTGTGAAGCGCCATCCAATGAGTTCTGAAGCATTTTGCTGAATATGAGCAGATAATATTGCCCAAAACACTTCAGAATTCATCCTGCTGCTTTTGTCAGCAGTCACATCATCAATAAATACAAGAGAACCAGTTCCATTGGCAGCCATACATGCCCACACCATGACACTACCACTACCATGCTTCACTGATGAGGTGGTATGCTTTGGATCATGGGCAGTTCCTTTCCTTCTCCATACTCTTCTTTTTCCATCACTCTCGTACAAGTTGATCTTGGTCTCATCTGTCCATAGGATGTTGTTCCAGAACTGTGAAGGCTCTTTTAGATGTTGTTTGGCAAACTCTAATCTGGCCTTCCTGTTTTTGAGGCTCACCAATGGTTTACATCTTGTGGTGAACCCTCTGTATTCACTCTGGTGAAGTCTTCTCTTGATTGTTGACTTTGACACACATACACCTACCTCCTGGAGAGTGTTCTTGATCTGGCCAACTGTTGTGAAGGGTGTTTTCTTCACCAGGGAAAGAATTCTTCGGTCATCCACCACAGTTGTTTTCCGTGGTCTTCCGGGTCTTTTGGTGTTGCTGAGCTCACCGGTGCATTCTTTCTTTTTAAGGATGTTCCAAACAGTTAATTTGGCCACAACTAATGTTTTTGCTATCTCTCTGATGGGTTTGTTTTGTTTTTTCAGCCTAATGATGGCTTGCTTCACTGATAGTGACAGCTCTTTGGATCTCATATTGAAAGTTGACAGCAAAAGATTCCAAATGCAAATAGCACACTTGAAATGAGCTCTGGACATTTTATCTGCTTCTTGTAAATGGGATAATTAGGGAATAACACACACCTGGCCATGGAACAGCTGAGCAGCCAATTGTCCCATTACTTTTGGTCCCTTAAAAAGTGTGAGGCACGTATACAAACTGTTGTAATTCCTACACCGTTCACTTGATTTGGATGTAAATACCCTCACATTAAAGCTGAAAGTCTGCAGTTAAAGCACATCTTGTTCGTTTCATTTCAAATCCATTGTGATGATGTATAGAGCCCAAAAGATTAGAATTGTGTTGATGTCCCAATATTTATGGACCTGACTGTATATATAATATTTATTTTTTGTATTTTTGTATAAAAAAAGTTGGAATGTGTTTCTTGTTTGCAAGATTCTCAAATAAAAAAATTGCCAACTAAATATTAAACCCTACGGACTAAGACTGGGATGCCATTAAAGTTCATGAGTGTTAAAGGCAGGCATCCCAATATTTTTGGTAATATAGTGTATATGGGTTTTGTGTGCGTGTGCACATATGTATATTTTAAAAAGTCATATGTAATTTCCTAATAAGTTTTTCTTTTGAAATACCACTTTATGCACATACTGTATGTGTATAAGAAATGCAAGCCCTTTTAAATTTTTTTATATGTAATTTCCTTAGTAGGTTTTCTTTTGAAATGGCATTTTGGCTTCCAGTATTTGTGGTCTGTAGGGATGAGCTCGATGTTCAGGTCGAACATAAGTTTGACTCGAACATTATGGGGTGTTCGCTGAAAATTTGAGCGCCACGGAATGCCCCACAACGCACTGCGAGATCGCAGTGCATTGCTGTATGATGCTTGGCCAAAGCATGCACCTGACCTGCATGATTTGGCCAATCCCAGGGTCCTCTGCTAAGGGTGCCTTTGGCCAAGTCTACGCCCCACATTATATAGGGTTGCCTACACGGCGGCCCTGTGTAGTATTGTTGGTGTGGACGGAGAGATACAGGCAGGTTATTCAGTTAGTGCCAGTGTATTTGATATAAATTTACAGTCAGTCTAATATATATATATATATATATATATATATTAGACATGTGCACAGCCAAAAAAATTCGTTCATTTTCGTTTTCGTTTCATTAGTTTATTATTTTTTTCGTTTTTCGGGTCATTCGTTATGATTGCGATTCGTAAATTCGTTCATTCGTAAATTCGTAAATGCGTTCATTCGTACATTCGTACATTCGTAATTCGAACATTCGTAATTCGAACATTCGTTCATTCGTACATTCGTACATTTTTACATTTGTACATTTGTACATTTGTACATTCGTAAATTCGTACATTCGTAAAATCGTACATTTGTAAATTAGAAAATTCGTAAATTTGTAAATTCGAAGTTTGAAAAACCAAAAACCCCGAAAATTCAAAAATCTGAAATAGTAACTAACTATTAAATTATAGGTATTGTAATTTCCTTTCAAACTTGACTGTCAGTGAACGTAACAAATACAAATTTATCCGAAGTTACGAATTATCCAAAATTAAGGCTGCATTTAAACAAATGGAACGGAACAAATTAATAATAAATAATAATAATAAAACATTGTTATTATTATTATTGTTATTTATTATTAATTCATTACGTTCCATTCCGTTTTTTCGGATCATTCATAACTTCGGATAAATTTGTATGTGTTACGTTCACTAACAGCCAAATTTAAAAGGAAATTACAATACCTATAAATTCAAAGTTACTAGTAATTACTAATAGTTAAGTTATTATTAGTTAACTATTATTTCAGATTTCCGAATTTTCGAATTTACAAATTTACGAATTCACTAATTTACTAATGTACGAATGCACGAATGTACGAATATACGAATGTAAATTGCGAATGTACGAATGTTCGAATGTACGAATATACGAATGTACGAATGTAAATTGCGAATGTACGAATGCCCGAATTTACGAATGTCCAATTTTATCGAATTTACGAATATTCGGAAAAAATTCGTTAAACGGGTTTTCGTTCATTCGGATATTCCCGAATTAACGAATTTGTCGAAATTCGTTAAAAAACGAATTCGTAACGAAACGAATTGCACATGCCTAATATATATATACCCACAGTATCTCACAAAAGGTGAGTACACCCCTCACATTTTTGTAAATATTTTATTATATCTATTCATATGACAACACTGAAGAAATGACACTTTGCTACAATGTAAAGTAGTGAGTGCACAGCTTGTATAACAGTGTAAATTTGCTGTCCCCTCAAAATAACTCAACACACAGCCATTAATGTCTAAACCGCTGGCCAGAAAAGTGAGTACACCCCTAAGTGAAAATGTCCAAATTGGACCCAATTAGCCATTTTCCCTCCCCAGGGTCATGTGACTCGTTAGTGTCACAAGGTCTCAGGTGTGAATGGGGAGCAGGTGGGTTAAATTTGGTGTTATCGCTCTCACTCTCTCATACTGGTCACTGGAAGTTCAACATGGCACCTCATGGCTAGGGATGAGTTTTGTATTCGAATCGAACGCATGTTCGACTTGAACATCGCCTGTTGTTCGCTTAATTACGAACGATATGGGCTGTTCGTGACAAATTCGAGTGGCGCGTCATGGCCCATAATTCACTGCGGCATCGAAGTGCATTGCTGGCTGATGATTGGCCAAGCATGCACTATGACCCGCATGCTTGGCCAATCACAGCGCCGTCTGTACAGAGAGCCGTAATTGGCCAAAGCCACGGTGGCTTTGGCCAATTATGGCTCAGGTGGTTTAGTACACGCCCCACACTATATAAGGCCGCCTGCACAGCGGCCCTGTGTGGTGTGTTCCGGGGTTGAGAGAGAGATAGATAGACAGAGAGACAGTGTCATTTGATTTAAGTTAGATAGAGTAGGCAGGCGAGTCAGTTAGCTGCACTTACAGTGTATTGTGTATATATATATACATCCTAGGTGTTGTGTGTGTATATATATATATATATATATATATATATATATATATATATATATATATATATACACTGTATTCAGTTTAGCTAGATCCGTTCCTGTTATTCTCTTCCTACTACTGACAGGCAGGCAGGTGTTTTTACAGTATTTACAGCTACCTGAAGAAAATTGCTGGTGTTCTTCGGATCCTATTAGTCCTATTAGCTACAGTATTTACAGTTAGTGTAGTGCATCCTCTGCACAGTGTGCACCTAAAGCTACCTGAAGAAAATTAGTGGTGTTCTTCTGATCCTATTAGATCAGTACCGCAGGCAGCTGCAGTATTTACAAGTTAGTGTAGTGCGTCCTCTGCACAGTGTGCACCTAAAGCTACCTGAAGAAAAAAAGTGGTGTTCTTCTGATCCTATTAGTACAGTACCGCAGGCAGCTGCAGTATTTACAAGTTAGTTTAGTGCGTCCTCTGCACAGTGTGCACCTAAAGCTACCTAAACAAAATTAGTGGTGTTCTTCTGATCCTATTAATACAGTACCGCAGGCAGCTGCAGTATTTACAAGTTAGTGAAGTGCGTTCTCTGCACAGTGTGCACCTAAAGCTACCTGAAGAAAATGAGTGGTGTTCTTCTGATCCTATTAATACCACAGGCAGGCAGCTACAGTATTTACAGTTAGTGTAGTGCGTCCTCTGCACAGTGTGCACCTAAAGCTACCTGGAGACAATTGCTGTTGTTCTGCTCCTATTAATACCACAGGCAGGCAGCTACAGTATTTACAGTTAGTGTACTGTGTCCTCTGCACAGTGTGCACCTAAAGCTACCTGAAGAAAATTAGTGGTGTTCTTCTGATCCTATTAATACCACAGGCAGGCAGCTAAAGCATTTACAGTTAGTGTAGTGCGTCCTCTGCACAGTGTGCACCTAAAGCTACCTGGAGACAATTGCTGTTGTTCTGCTCCTATTAATACCACAGGCAGACACCTACAGTATTTACAGTTAGTGCACTGTGTCCTCTGCACAGTGTGCACCTAAAGCTACCTGAAGAAAATTGGTGTTGTTCTTCTATTCCTATATTAATACCATAGGCAGGCAGCTACCTGAATAAAATTGGTGGTGGTGTTCTTCTGATCCTATTAATACCACAGGCAGGCAGCTACAGTATTTACAGTTAGTGTACTGCATCCTCTGCACAGTGTGCACCTAAAGCTACCTGAAGAAAATTGCTGTTGTTCTGCTCCTATTAATACCACAGGCAGGCAGCTACAGTATTTACAGTTAGTGTACTGTATCCTCTGCACAGTGTGCACCTAAAGCTACCTGAAGAAAATTGCTGGTGTTCTTCTGATCCTATTAATACCACAGGCAGGCAGTTACAGTATTTACAGGTAATGTACTGCGTTCTCTGCACAGTGTGCACCTAAAGCTACCTGAAGACAATTGCTGTTGTTCTGCTCCTATTAATACCACAGGCAGGCAGTTACAGTATTTACAGTTAGTGTACTGCGTCCTCTGCACATCCTAAAGCTACCTGAAGACAATTGCTGGTGTTCTCATACTAATAATACTACAGGCAGGCAGTTGATTCTGCTAGCTGCAGTATCAGTATATATATATATATATATATATATATATATATACATCCCAGCTTTGTGCAGCTACATCTCACTGCAGGCCATTAGTATGTCTGGAAGGCCAACAAGGAGAGGCAGACAGTCACAAGCCAATAAAAGAGGGCAAGCAGCCTCTGTGTCTCGGTGAATCCTCATCAGCACATGGCTGTGGGACATGCTTGTCCTTTTTTTCGACAGCTGGCCGTGTTGAGCCGCAACATGCGGAAGACTTGTTAGAGTGGATGACCAAGCCGTCCTCATCCTCCTCATCCTCTCTCACCCAGGCTCAGGGTGCTTTGTCTGGCAAAGCAGCTGCCAACGCGGTCTCTTCCCTCGGCTCAATGGCATCAGTCACTCCTTCTCTAGCCCCACCATGTCCTCCTGAGGAGTCCCCCCGAACTGTTTGACCACAGTGTTGGGTACATGCTCCAGGAGGATGCCTAGCGTTTTGAAGGCTCCGATGATGGTACCCAGCTAGAGGAAGGCAGTAACATGAGCCCAGAGAGAGGGGGTGCCCAAGAAGGACAGCAATCTGGCAGTCATGTTCCCCCAGCTGCAGCATACAGCCAGCTTTGCTCCAGTGATGAGGAGGGAGGGGATGATGAGGTCACTGACTCCACGTGGGTGCCTGATAGGAGAGAGGAGGAGGAGGAGGCACATCACCAATAAAGCAGGATGCCCTCCAGGGGCCAGCTTAAGGGCGGCACACCACCTGCATCACACCGCAGAGCTCCGCATGTGCAGGGCGCTGCTGTCTCTGCGCGTTATTCCAAAAGTTCTTTGGTGTGGGCCTTTTTAGAGACGAGTGCATCAGATCCCACCGCTGCTATTTGCAACATATGTCTCAAGCGTTGCTCTCGTGGCCAAAACATCTCCCGCTTGGGCACCACATGCTTGACCAGACATATGTTGACCTGCCATGCTGTTCATTGGCAAGAGTACCTAAAAGACCCACACCAAAGAACAAAGAGGACCTCTCCTTGCTCCACATCAGCTGGGATCTCCAACCCCACTATACCTTCAGTCCTCTCTGAGACTTGCACTGAGAGGAATGAAGGTGTAGAATTAGGTGTGTCACAGCCAAGTACTTGTGGGCAATCTGCTATCAGTACACCGACGTCAGATTGTACCAGGAAAATTTCCCTGCCCCAGCTGCTGCACATGCCCAGCGGTTGAATGCTAGCTTGGCTAAATTGCTAGCACTTCAACTGCTGCCTTTTCAGTTGGTAGACTCTGCCCCCTTCCGTGAGTTTGTGGAATGTGCGGTTCCTCAGTGGCAGGTTCCCAAACGCCACTTTTTCTCACGGAAGGTGATTCCGGCTCTCTACTGGCATGTGGAAGGCAATGTCTTGGCCTCACTGGACAGGGCGGTCAGTGGTAAGGTGCATATTACCGCTGACTCATGGTCCAGCAGGCATGGACAGGGATGTTACCTCTCTTTCACTGCGCACTGGGTGACTCTTCTGGCAGCTGGGAAGGATGCAGGACAGGGTGCAGTAGTGTTGGAGGTTGTTCTGCCACCACGACTCCAAAATACTACTAGTGGTGATCCTGCCACACCTCTCTCCTCCACCCCCCTCCTCTTCTTCTTCCTCCATGGCCTCTTCCTGTGCTGATTTGACTTTGGAACCAGCGGTGCTCCGTAGGCATTCAAGGGGTTACACAAGCACGCATGCCAAAAGATGCCATGCGGTGCTTGAGCTGGTGTGCTTGGGGGACAGGAGCCACACTGGGGCAGAGATTCTGTCAGCTCTGCAGGGGCAGGTTCAGAGGTGGTTGATGCCACGCCAGCTTAAGGCAGGTATGGTGGTTTGCAACAATGGCACCAACCTCCTCTCCGCCCTCCGACAGGGACAACTGACCCATGTGCCCTGTTTGGCTCATGTCCTAACTTGGTGGTGCAGTGGTTCTTGGGCAGGTACCCGGGCTTACAGGATGCCCTGAGGGAGGCCAGGAAAGTCTGTGTGCATTTCCGCCGGTCATATAATGCCAGTGCTCGGCTGGCTGACCTCCAAAAGGAATTTAACCTGCCCAAGAACTGCCTAATCTGTGACATCCCCACCAGGTGGAACTCAACGTTGGCCATGCTGCAGTGGCTGCACATGCAGCAGAGGGCCATCAATGAGTACCTGTGTGACTATGGCACCAGGACAGGGTCAGGGGAACTTGTTTTTTTTCCCCACGCCAGTGGGCCATGATCAGGGATGCATGCACTGTCCTGTCACCATTTGAGGAGGTCACGAGGATGGTGAGCAGTGACAGTGCATGCATCAGTGACACTGTCACCCTTGTCCACTTGTTGGAGCACACGCTGCATGGAATAATGAACAGGGCACTTGAGGCAGAACAGAGGCAGGAAGAGGAGTACTTTCTTAGCTCTCAAGGCCCCCTTTATCCAGACAGTGTTCCTGCGTGCCCGCCGATCACACAGGAAGAGGAGGAGGAGGAGGAAGAGGAGGATTGTGTCAGCATGGAGGTGGAGCCTGGCATTCAGCATCAGCAGCAGTCTTTAAGGTATCATTTACAGTCCCAAGAAACCCATGGACTTGTACGTGGCTGGGAGGAGGTGGCTGCGGATCATGTCACCCTTAGTGACCCAGAGGACTCCGGACCAAATGCCTCAGCGAACCTACGCTGAATGACCTCCCTGATCCTGCAAAGCCTGCAGAAGGATCCTCATATTTGTGGTATCAAGGAGAGGGATCATTACTGGCTGGCAACCCTCCTTGATCCACGTTACAAAGGTAAGGTTTTGGACCTTATCTTGCCATCGCAGAGGGAGCAGAGGATGAAACATCTTCGGGAGGCCTTGCAGAAAGGTCTGTGCAACGCGTTCCCAGAGACCGGGAGGTTACAAACTCCTGTTCCTGGACAACGTGTTGCTGAGGCTTCGGTCAGTCAAAGAAGGAGCGGTGGAGAAGGTGGCCGTCTGACCGATGCGTTCAGACAATTTTTTAGTCCGCAGCTCCAAGGTATGATCGGTTCCAGCAACCATCGCCAGCGGGCCAGGGGCAAGATCTGACTTGGACACCTTTCCCACCGAAAATCCTCTGGGTTACTGGGTCTTATAGATGGATCACTGGCCAGAGCTTGCACAGTATGCAATTGAGCTACTGGCCTGTCCTGCATCCAGCATTCTTTCGGAACGCACATTCAGTGCTGCTGGAGGTTTTGTAACCGATCATAGGGTGCGCCTGTCCATCGACTCGGTCGATCAACTGACCTTCATAAAAATTAATCAGTCTTGGATCACCACCAGCTACCAAGCACCTGATGCTGATGTAACCGAATAGTTTTTTTTTTAAATGTCAGATCCCTTCAAGACTGCCTATGCTGATGCTGAGTGACTATCCTGTTATGCTGAGTGACTATCCTCTTCCTCCTCAATGATCATGCTGATAGCTTGTAAGAATATTTTTGGTTCTGGGCGCCGCCACCAGTGGCTAAGGCCCAATTTTTCAGCCCCTGTTTAACAGGGGCGTGTAATTACAATTTTTGATGCAATATTTTGCAGGAGGGTTCATTCCTGCGCTCCAACTAGAGTATCTGTGAGGGGTTGCAGTGTTGTGGCACCAGTACCTAAGGCCCAATTTTTCTGCCCCTGTTGAACAGGGACATGTAATTACAATTCTTGATCTAATATTTCACAGCAGGGCACATTTTTGCACCCACCAAGAGTAACTGTGAGGACTAATGCCCCGTACACACGGTCGGACTTTGTTCGGACATTCCGACAACAAAATCCTAAGATTTTTTCCGACGGATGTTGGCTCAAACTTGTTTTGCCTACACACGGTCGCACAAAGTTGTCGGAATTTCCGATCGCCAACAACGCGGTGACGTACACCACGTACGACGAGACTAGAAAAGGCCGGTTCAGAACCAAGCGCGGCACCCTTTGGGCTCCTTTTGCTAATCTCGTGTTAGTAAAAGTTTGGTGAGAGACGATTCGCGCTTTTTCAGACTCGTGGCTTTCAGATCGTTTTCTGCCGTTCAGTTTGTGCTTGTGGGTTTGTATCTGCTCTTCAGTGCGTGCAGTCAGTTCGTATCAGAGTTTTCTGTGTGATCTTGCCTGCTCGTTGCTGTTTTTCAGGTCGCTCTTCACAGGCCTTGCTGTTCTTCAGTGCGTTCTGTTACTTCGTTCTGAGCAGCTGACCGTTTTCTAGCCATGTTTCGTATGCGTACTCCTCGTAGAGTTCGTGCTGTGCGGGGGCTTGGTGTTGGGGTCCTGACCTTGACACAAGTCCAGTCCATGAACAGGGTGGGGAGGAGTTCATGGACCAAGAATTGGTTGCTTCAGCGTGACCAGTTCTCTCATATGCCTTTGCTCCGTGAGATCCGTGAGAATAATCCTGATGATTTCAGGAACTTTCTCAGGATGACGGACCCCGTGTTTCACCGTTTGTTGGCTTCGCTGACCCCCTATATCAGCAGGCAGGATACCTGCATGAGGCAAGCCATCACTCCGGAGCAGAGGTTGGTCGCTACCTTGCGGTATTTGGCCACAAGGAGAAGTCTGCAGGATTTGAAGTTCTCGACAGGCATCTCCCCCCAGGCTCTGGGTATCATCATCCCAGAGACCTGTTCTGCCATCATCCAGGTCCTACAGAAGGAGTATATGAAGGTAAGATTTTTATCCTTTTATATCATATTTTATTGTATTGAATGTTTGCTAATATCTTGTATTTCTTTCCTCATTCCCTAATTACCATGATTGTAATATGCTGTGAATGTCCCCTTTGTTCTCATGCATGCTGGATTTTTATGTAATTATTATTTTATGTCCTTCATACATATTTGCCCTTCAATAACCTCTCCAGCATGGTGTCTCCTGCCCTATATTCACCTCATGTAGTCACTTAATGTATTTTATCAGCTCCATCGTAGTGCTTTACCCCAAACACCTCCTAAAATGTTTGTTAATGTTATTTTAGCTTTAAATTTAGGCAGAGTGCCAGAGGCTTTTTTTGTGGTATAGTGTGTATGGGCCAAACCCATACACACTATACCCATCTCTTTACTGGTCAGATTTATGGATGAATTCCCCAAAGCATGTAGTGCAAGGGCCTGCCTGTATACTTTCCAATGGAACTGTTTAAAGTTTTTGTATCCTATTATTATCTTGATAGGTAATAGCAGAATGTCCAAATGTCCTCAAATGTGTACAATGTGTATTTATATCTTTGTATTCAGACACTTCTTACCTGTCCAGTGGTCTGCTAATAGTGTAACTAAGGAGGGGCTGTTCCAAGTAATACCCTGTATTTAGGCATTCATCTCAAAATGAAGTGAAGAGGGTTACCTGTCCAAGAGTTCCCCCCCCTATAATGTTAGAAATGGCCCATGAGAGGGGGGGAGGGGGAATATGATAGGTGTACCTTATACTTTGGCCTTGTTAAATTCCCCTTATTAAATGCTATCTGGAGGTTGCCCCATAATGTTTGTGTATAATCTGCTTGCCATGTTTCTGTGAAAAAATAGTAATGTTTATTGTTTTTTCCTCAACAGTTTCCTTCCACGCCACAGGAATGGCAGACTGTGGCCTCCCACTTTGCCCAGCGGTGGGACTTTCCTAACTGCGGAGGGGCAATTGATGGGAAACACGTCCACTTCGTCCCACCACCCAACTCGGGGTCGTACTATTATAATTACAAGGGGTTTAATAGTATAGTGATGTTGGCGGTGGTGTCAGCTAATTACGACTTCTTGTATGTGGACGTGGGGAAGAATGGCCGGATGTCCGATGGTGGAGTGATCGCCCAGACGGAGTTCTACAGGCGTCTCCAGAATGGCAGCTTGGACTTGCCACCTCCAGAGGACAATGTTGAAGGTCTTCCATTTGTGTTCGTTGCTGATGAAGCATTTGCGCTGGGGGACCACCTGATGCGGCCATTCCCGATGAGGACCCTCACCCCGGAAGAGAGGGTTTTTAATTACCGGCTGGCCAGAGCCCGAAGAGTGGTGGAGAACACATTTGGAATCCTGGCCAGCCGGTTCCGATTATTTCTGACACCCATCCATATGGCGGAGTATAAACTGAACCATATAATACTTGCCTGCTGTGTTCTCCATAATTTTTTAAGAAAACATTCAGCCAACTATGCTGGCTCAGTTGGGCCTGAGGCCGGAATCCCAAATCCATCAACACTGACGGCGCTTGAAAGTGGTCGTCCTGGCTTGCCCTCCCTGAATGCCCGTGATGTCCGGTTACGCTACCTGGAGTTCTTTGCGGGTAGGGGGGCTATCAATATGCCAGAGAATCTGTGACACCTTTTTAAAATAAAAACAAACAAAAGAAATTCTTGGTGGACATTTACTGCTTGTGTTTGTTTTAGCTGACCCTGACAGAAATGTTTTGAGTGCAGAAAATGTCATGATTGGGTAACCTTATAAAAAATAGTGTTGGCTGGTACTTCCTAAATGCCAAAACACATTTCACTACAAGTGCACTTGCAACTGTACTGAACCTGCACTTGTAGTGCAAAGTGTAATTGCCCTTAGGAAATAACCCCCATTTGTGCATAAAACAGCAATTACATCACCCCAAAAGTGTTGTAGTGTTGAGACAATAATCCACACATTCTTGAGTAAGGCACTTTTTTATAGCTGCACAATCACATGTGCATTTACGCAAGGTTTTTAAAACAAACCAACATGTTTGTTGTATAACAATGTTTGCAGTAGCATTATCAAAAATCGAAATATCCATTTCAGATAAAACAGGCCTGTGTAAAACCAACAAGAAAGCCAAAAAACTTGAACTTACAAAGTTCACATATGGTAAAACCTGAAGGCTATATCAGACATGAGTATTTAGGAACTGTGTTTGATATAGCGTTCAGATGGGGGGAAATCACCCCTGGAAAAGCCAAATTTGGAAGATGCACACCAAGTTCAGAATGTCAACATGTGCTATCTGCCATCAGGGGGGATCAAGGAACGTGTTTTGGGGGAGCAAGCCCTTCCTCAATGCGACTTTATAATTGAGGAAGGGGTTGCACCCCCAAAACGCATCCATTGATCTCCCGTTATGGCAGATAGCACATGTTGGCACACTGTGTGCATCCTCTAAATTTGGCTTTTCTAAACATTGTAAAAATTTTAGTAACATAAAACAGGTGATTTTGTGGGGTTTAAATTCGCCCCAAAACATCAATGATGTTATTATTTTTTTTAATAACATCAGTGATTTGTTGCTGGATGTTTTGCAATTGGAGATTACACCCCATGATCTCCCCGATGAGTATCTGGGCACTTTCAGATGTAAAGCGTTCTGGATCACGATCACCTAAAAAGAGATCAAGAACAAAAAAAAAGGTCTCAAAAATCTGCCACCATCCATCTCTTTTACCTGAGTCTGTGGTCGCAGACACTCACCTGTTGTGGTGCCAATCTCCACCACGTCTTCTTCTTCCTCCTGCTCAGCTTCTTGGGTTGGTATTTCCCCTTCTTCCAGAGGGGGGGTCTCTGGTCTCCTGGGATGAGGGGTGTCTGAGTCTTTTCTCCCCTATGTAAAACAAAAATGGTATAATTAGCACACAGATATTTGATGGCAGAACTAGAAATAGGAAACATTGCTTGGAAGTGGGGTACAATTATCTATTTTAGCCGAGTTCCAAGATGTATATTTTTTATTGCCCTTTGTCAAGCTGCAATACTTTACCTGTTTGCAACAAGCTTTACAGATGTAGCCCCCCATGGTATACACTGGAGCACCTGTGTGGCCCCCCTAATAAAAAGGGTGTTCTGGGGTCCCACACTAGTGCTCCAGTGTCCAGATGTGAAAACAGCTGCTCAGTGTCCTCTCCTTACACACAATCTAGTTTGCATTTCATTCTAGTAACAAACCCATCTACACAAACAAATATTTGGCATCCAAGTAGGCCCCCAAAAATGTGTGAAAATGCAATGGTGTTCTAGAGGCCGAAAGAAAAATGTTTGATACGAACGAATAATGGGCCCATGAACATTAAAGTTGACCTTTTGAAACGTTACAATTACTAAAAGCATATGGAGCAGAACGAACGGAATAAAGACAGAAAGAATAGGAACACATCACAACTACTTACTTTTTTGCAGCACTCTCCGGATCTTTCGGTACTGCTCTGGCTCTCTCAACTTCAGGTCTGACCATCGCTTCCTGAGCTGATCTTTAGACCTTCGTACCCCGAAATTCCGCTCAAGACTCTTGACCACTTTCGCCATGATCTTGGCCTTTCTGATGCTGGGGTTGGGGTAAGGGCCATATTTTCCGTCATAGTCGGACTTCTTCATGATGTCGACCATCTCCAACATCTCCCCAAACGACATATTTGTGGCCTTAAAACGTCTCCTTCTGGATCGGGACGTGCCTGGATCCAGGCTTTCCTCCTCCTCCTCCTCGTTGTTCGAATTAGCACGCACCTGCTGTAACTCCGCCATGTGCTCTTCACCCACTGCGCCGAACGAAAAGGGGTGGGGAATAGACTAGAAAGAACGTCAGGGGCGGGCGGAGTTACACGCATGCGCAGTGTGTATAAAGCGTAACACGCGTGCGTATTACGTACGATCTGTGAGCGGAGGAAGGAGCATTGGACGCGCCGATCGTAAGAACGAAGGTAAGAGCCAAACTTGTGCCTATACTGCTTCTAGATTGAGGCCTATATTGTAACAAGATTAGGAGAGTTTTGTCTGACATTAGGCTTTGTCTTGTGTTGTGTCTTGCAGTGAACATGGATATCTTAATGAAAGATAATGACTTCATGTCAGTATTCATAGATATGCTAAGTGAGCTGCCCTGTCTGTGGGAGATTACCCACCCCCATTTCAAGAACCAAGCAAAGAGGAAGGCAGCACTGGAGCAATTGTGTGAAATTGTGAAGCAGGTGATCCCCACGGCAGACATCACCTATTTAAAGATTTTCATTGGTGGCCTGAGGAGCACATATCTAAGGGAGCGCAAGAAAGTCCAGGATTCACAGAGATCCGGAGCAGCAGATGACATCTATGTCCCCAGGATGTTGTACTATGACAGGCTGCACTTTCTGGCAGGCCAGACTGAACCCAGGTCATCCCTCTCCAGTCTTCCTTCCACGCTTCCTTTCCCCCCGGCTGAGGCTTCTGACGCCCAACCTGGGCCTTCCAGCCCACATGTGGAGGAGCCCAGATTGAGCCAGGTATAGCATTCCTCTAAATATTTCTGCTTGTCCAATCAGTGATGATAACTAGATGTTAGTTGGGAGTACTAATTTAGGATTGTGATTGATGATGCAAAACATTACAACCATGTCCCTTTTTCATACACAGGGAAGTCTCAGCCAGGAGGTGGCCGGGCCGAGCCGGCTGGCTGATATCAAGGTCCCTCCACCACACCTGAAAACAGAAAGTGGCAGTAGGACGAGTATCCTAGAGGAGGCGGCTATAGCATTCTTTTGGAGGGCTACAGAGGTCCTGGGAGCACCCCACACCAGGCAGGAGAACATTGCTGCATTCATAGCATATAAAATGCAGAGGATGGAGGAGGGCCAAAAAGCCATGTGTGAGGCCCTCATATCAGAGGCTCTGGAGAAAGGTATGAGGGGCCAAATTACACCTCACACACAGCTTTGGGATGGTCCTCCTCCTCCTCCTGCAGGTCCTCCTCCTCCTCCAGGTCCTACTCCTCCTCCTGCCACATCTCCAACTGCACAGCCACAGCCCGGAAGGAAGCGTGGAAGGAAGACCAGACAGTGATTGCCCTGGGTTCAGTCTGGTTGGACAAAAGATGCAGCCTCTTGTGGTACCACAGCCTGGGGACACAGATGTCATCTGCTGCTATCCGGATCTCTGGGACTTCTGGACCAGACTGCCCTCCCTTACATATGGACTCCTCAGGCCACCAATTTTGATGTTGAAGAATTGATGTCTGCCGTGGGGGTCCCAGGCTTCGCTAATTTCTCCTGTTGATCCAGTGTTGCCTTCCTCTTTGTTTGGTTCTGATCCCTTAATAAAGGATTTTTGTTTTGAATTATACTCTCCTATGTGTTTTACTTCAAAAATGACAGTTTGTTTGTGAGGATTCAGGTATATTTCAAATATACAATGTGAAATGAACAAGGGACACCAACACCAAACAATCTCCTTAAATAATATCTCCTTAATCTCCTTAAATAATAAAAGATATCAATGGTGTTGGGGTAACTTGACACACAAAACACACACAAAAATATTCTGGAGTAAAAATAAAAATAACATTGAGCAAAGATCAGCCTTGGAAAAAATCCAAACATTAAAGAAAAAAAAAAGGCTGAAAATCCAAAAAAAAAAAATAAAAAAAAAATAAAACTGTCAGATGTGACAACTAATAACAATATATTGAGGGAATCCCACTAAAAAAACACAAATAAAACTTTGTGAGAAGTGTGTGTGAATATGAGCAGCAAAACGACTTAATTCATGTCACATTATAAAGAAGAAGAGAGTGTGCTGTATTAAACCATTTTTAACATTGCAGCGTGACAAAAGTGCTGTATCCATTGCGAACGCTAAGTTTACCAGAACGAGCTGTCCCGTGTCGGAATTTCTTCTGAGCATGCGTGGCACTTTGTGCGTCGGAACAGGCCACACACGGTCGGAATTGACGCGATCGGATTTTGTTGTCGGAAAATTTTATCTCCTGCTCTCCAACTTTGTGTGTCGGAAAATCCGATGGAAAATGTCCGATGGCGCCCACACACGGTCGGAATTTCCGACAACACGCTCCGATCGGACATTGTCCTTCGGATAATCCGACCGTGTGTACGGGGCATTACAGTGTTGTGGCACCAGCACCACCACCACCAAAGGCCCAATTTTTCTGCCCCTGTTCAACAGGTGCATGTAATTACAATTCTTGATCTAATATTTCACAACAGGGCCCGTTCCAGCTTCCACCAAGTGTAACTGTGAGGACTTTCAGTGTTGTGGCAACACCAACACCTAAGGCCCCAATTTCTGCAGAGTATATAGGGCAGGTCCCTACTTTCCTTGTCAAAAGAAGTTTATTGAGTATACAATATTATAAAGATACATAAAGTAAGTTTACAAGGATCTATAAAGTAAGCTCATTGTTTTACAGTAGGGATTATATAGGTAAATATCATGAAATTTCAAATATTAAACATTGGGTTCACGTAAACCTAAATTAAAGATATATATCATTTCCTTAGTTACTTTTGTAGGTATTTAAATGATTTATACCTACTATATATATTGTTTACAGGTAGAGTGTATATAGGTCAAATACATTCTGATAATGAGCTTTAATCGTAAGGTGGAGAAAAGGAAAGAGAAAGAAGAAAAAGGGTAGAAAGGCAGAGGTATGGTCCACAAGGTTGTCCCGCTCGTCAGTTTATTATTCTTTTTAGTTCTCTTTGAAGCCTTAGAATGGGTGTCTCTGTAAGTCATTTAATCTGTTACCATGGCAACAGGACAGAGTCATTGAAATTTGACAGGAATTGTTGTTTTATCCAAGGATGCCAATATTTTTCAAATTTTGGAATTTGATTTTGATCGATGGCTACCATCTTAGCATGGGACATTGTATTATTCATTCTGTGAATTGTTTCTGCTAGTACCAACGTAGATTTCCATGCTTTGGCCACTGTTTGTTTTGCAGCCGTTGTTAGTTGGATCATAAGTTTGAATTGAGAGAGTGTTAACCATTCCGGTTTTAGATTAAGTAAAGTTATATATGGATCTGGTTGTATTATTTTTTTAAATATTTTAGATGCAATCACGAAGACTTCCTTCCAGAAGGTTTGGATTACTGGGCACGTCCACCATATGTGTAAATGTGTGCCTATTTCTGGGCATCCTCGAAAACAAAGAGCTGAGGTATTAGGTGAATATTTTGCCACTCTAGCGGGTACAAGGTACCAGCGAGTTAGGACTTTATAATTTGTCTCCAGTGCTAAGATGTTGGGTGAGGATGACTTAGATGTGAGCCATATGTTAGACCAGTCCGTGTCTTCTAAAGTTCGTCCCAGGTCCTCCTCCCACCTCTGAACGTAAGAGGGTCTATTAAGATTTACTACTCCATATAATTGATTATAAAGTGATGAAATTGTACCTTTAGCAAATGGGTCTTTTGTACAGATTGATTCAAAAATGGATAATTGGGATAATGGTGTATCCCCCTTTAGGAATGGTGTATAGAAATTTTTGATTTGGAGATATCTAAATATCTCAGAGTTTGGTAGATCATATTTTTCTCTAAGGAATGATTTAGATGCTATGAAGTCATTTAGTGTCTGAATGCCTGATGTTGTCCAAGCTTTAAAAGAATTTGGGTAGATCCATGCCGGATAAAAGGCCGGATTTCTGATAAAAGAAAGGAGAGGATTGTGTGGAGATTGTAACTGATATTTGGTTTTTAGTTTATCCCAGAGAGATAAGAAGTGTTTAGTTATGGGATTATGAATTTTAAAGCGGTCTTTAGGATCAAGCCATAACAAGTTTGATATTAATAGAGGGTCATTTTCTGAAGCCTCTATAAATACCCATAATGGGATTTCCTGTTTTGCATGGTATTTGGACAGACTGGCCAAATGTGCTGCTCTGTAGTAGTTAGTAAAATTAGGGTATCCCAGGCCCCCTTTATTTTTGGGAAGATGTAGTGTGTGTATAGGTATACGTGGTTTAGAAGAGCCCCATATAAATGAAGTTGCTCTTTTTTGTACTATTCTCAAAAAATAGGAAGGAATTGGAATAGGAAGGACTCTGAATAGATAAAGCAATTTGGGTAGAATAGTCATTTTGATTTATCCAGGATAAAGGAAGTTGCGACCATTGTTTTATTAGATTTGTGATCTGTCTTAATACAGGAGGATAATTGGTTGAGAATAAGTCAGAATGAGATGCTGTTAAATGAATTCCAAGATATGGGATTGATTTTTCTGCCCATGTGAATGGGAGTGCAGCCCTAGCCGGGATCAATTCCATGTTTGTGAGCGAAATATTAAGCACTAGGCATTTCTTAGGATTAATCATAAGGCTGGATAGGGCTGCAAATCCATCAAGAGCTGGTATTAAGTTAGGACCAGAGACCTGTGGTGATGATAGAAAAAGTAATATATCGTCTGCAAATATACATAATTTGTGTGTAATACCTCCTACTTCAATGCCAGTTATAGTTTGGTTTGTTCTGATGTATTGGGCCATGGGTCCGAGTATAAGGGCAAATAATAAGGGAGATAATGGGCAACCCTGTCGGGTACCTCTTTCGATATTAAAGGTATCAGATTTGTATCCAGCGTATTTTATATAGGCTTTGGGTTTATTATATAATGCTTTGATCCATGTTAAAAAGTGGGGTCCAAAACCCCATTTTTGTAATGAATATTGCATATATTGCCAGGATACTGTGTCAAATGCCCTCTTAATATCGAGAGATAGAAAACATAAAGGGATTTTCCGTTTTTTAGCAATATGTGCCAATAACACTGCCCTGCGTATATTATCGCCTGCCTGTCTATTTGGCATGAAGCCTACTTGATCTCTATGTATTAATTTTCCTATAATGCTATTGAGGCTTTTAGCTATTATTTTTGCTAATAATTTAATATCAAGGTTTAACAGAGAGATAGGCCGATAATTCACACAGGAAGTATCATCAGAAAGGGGTTTTGGGATCATACAAACAATTGCCATTAGTGTTTCTTGCCGAAAAGAATGTCCTTCTAGAAGTTTGTTAAAAGTTTCAGTGAGAATGGGAGAGAGTATTTCTGAGAATGTTTTATAGTATAAAGCCGAGTAGCCGTCTGGGCCTGGTCTTTTGTTAAGTTTTAGGTCTTTTATGGCGTTAGCAACTTCATCTATAGTTATAGGCTCATCCAAACTGCTTTTTTGATTCTGAGACAACTCAGGTAAGGTTATTTTTGAGAAGAAGGATTCAGCCTCTGTAGGATTAAATTCATTGTTTGTCTTGTATAAAGTTGCGAGATGTGAGTGAAATTTATGGACTATTTTAACTGGATTACAAGTATAAACATTTTTTGATAATTTCAAACGTATTGGTTTGAAAGATTTGTTAGTTGAATTTAATGCCCGAGCCAAATATGTACCTGGTTTGTTTGTATTCATGTAGAAATTGTGTTTGGAGCATTTGAGGGATTTATCAACTGACTCAGTGAGAAATAGATCGTATTCCAATCTAGATTTTTCCAGATGAGATTTTGTACTCTGAGATGGATTATCTTGGAATGATATGTAGGCTGCATTAAAATTGAGTTCTAGTTTTTTTGCTAGATTTTTGCGTTCCCGTTTAAATAGTGCCATTTGTCTTTGTATTGTACCACGCAAGACAGGCTTATGAGCTTCCCACAGTGTTATTGGGGAAATGTCTGTTGTATTATTAATTGATATGTATTCCTTTAAAGCTTGTTCAATGGCCATCTGATGTAGTGGGTGTTTGAGCATTATGTCCGGTAAGTACCACGTTGGGTCATGCGCTTTTGGTATGGCTGGGGCTATAGTAGTGTATACTGCATTATGGTCAGACCACGGAATCGGAATTATATCTGATGCAATAATTTCTGGTATCATTCCTATTGTTAGAAAAATATGATCTATTCTGGTGAAGGTTTGATGAGGGTGCGAGAAATAAGTGAATTTCTTTTTCATTGGGTTACTTTCTCTCCACGAATCTACCAGATTGTATTTGGAAAGAAGTTGAGAAAAAGGTAATCTAGAGGTTATTTTGGATAGTGTAAAAGGTGATTTATCTAGAAATGGGAGGAGGACCTGGTTCGAATCCCCGCACATTATCACTGTTCCTATTTTGTGTGTATTAATCACTTGTAATATATGTGAGAGGAATGGTGTAGGTTGTTTGTTAGGAGCGTAGTAGGAAATCACCGTGATTGCTGTATCCATTATATAACCCATGAGTATCAGGTATCTACCTTCTGGGTCTTTAATTTCTGATGATAAGGTGAATGGTGTGGATCGGTGAAATGCAATTAGAGTACCCCTTTGTTTGGTACAGGCAGAAGCCGTGTAAATTTGTTGATAAAAAGGAGAAATATATTTTGGAGTAGAATCTTTGGTGAAGTGTGTTTCTTGGAGGCATACTATGTGAGCCTTCTTGTTATGGAAAGTACGGAAGGCTTTGGTCCTTTTTTGAGGGACATTTATTCCCTGAACATTCAGGGAAAGTATATTCAGTGGTGCCATGGCAACAGATCAAATAGTTTTGACTTACTTTTTGTTATGCAGAGCTGACTGCGCAGATCAATCTGTGTGGACTGAAGAGATGAAAAGATAGAAAAGAAACCAGTGAATTCTGGAGTAAAGAGTAAACAAAAAACATATGAGATTAGATGATACATTGTATAAATTATTTTTTGCAAGTAATCACAATTTACCCGTGAAAGAGAATAAATATCTCTCTCAGGGGAATAAGTGCCTTCGTCACACTCCCACATAATATGGTTGGGAGAATGAGGAGGGCTAATGGGGGTACACGGATCTTCCGCTTACAGGAGAGAAGTGCTATGTCAAAAGACAACAAAATGATGATTCATTAATTGGAGTGCAGAATATAGTTTTTGTTGAAATTATTTATTCCAGGGTGGTTGTATATGGTTAGTCTTGCCCTAGGCTAAATAATTCAGTTAGAAAGGTACTGTTAATAACTTTGGTATTGATGAAGATAATTTGAATTATTTTGGGATTTTAACCCTTTTAGAGTAAACAATTACATATTTTATTCATATGTAACTGTTTAGATATGTTAACTCATAAAATTGAGGTTGTATTGCTTCAGATTAGAATAAACAAAAACATAGTTCTAGGAACTAGTTAGGTACTAATATATTTGTTTTAAGAAAAGAAAGAAAAAGCTTCCATTACTTCTGGATTATTGAACATATTTGTCCTAAAAAGTAATAAATCTATTGTTATTACCTGAAAATATATAACTGAACAAGAATTTCCTTATTTCACTTATATATTCTAAGGCTATATGAATCAGAAGTAATAAGAAATATAACTGGAATGTAACATGATCCCACACAGTGTGTGACTATCAGAATGCAGTTACATTCAGTTATAAATACAGGTTTTTTTATAGAGAACCCTCTCTTAGTATAATAAATGAAGAGATATCAGGAATTAGGATGTCAGTCCATTGAATCTTCTTGGTCCATGGATGATGTGGCATAACGGCCTCTTTTGTGAGAATGATGATTCCCATTTTGTTCCGAAATTTTCTGGGTGCTGCCTGAAGGTGAAGATGATGCCATTCTTCTGCGTGTGGGGGTGTTGGTGCTTGTGGGTTCTGTCAGATTTAATTTTAAAAGGGTTTGTTGTAGTTCATCTGCTGATCTGCTTCTGTAAATTGTACCTTGGTAGTTAAATCTGACTGAAAAGGGGAAGCCCCATTGATACATAATGTTGTGGCGTTGCAGTTCCATTAGTTGGGGTTTCATGGATCGTCTTTTAGTAATAGTAAGTTGGGATAGGTCAGCAAAAATTTGATAATTGTGTCCTTGAAAATTAAGTTCCTTTTTTTCTCTTGCAGCAATTAGTATTTGTTCTTTCGTTCTGTAATAATGAAATTTTGTGATTATATCACGTGGGGGTCCGTCTTTCTTTTTGGCTGTGAGGGCTCTGTTTACTCTGTCCAGTTCTAAACGTTCAATAGGGATATCTGGCTTTAGTTCTTGTAATAGAGCAGTAATAGTAGATTGCAGGTCTGTCACAGTTTCAGGTATTCCCCTTATGCGCAAGTTTGAACGTCTGGCTCTATTTTCGTAATCTTCGAGCTTAGTTTGAAGTATTAAATTCTCTTCTTTTAATTGTTCCAATTCTGTTATATTTTCTTGGGTTGTAATTTCAATTTCATCCATTTTTATTTCTAAGGCTGCGGTGCGGTTTCCCAGCTCTCTTATTTCTTTGGTTAGGCTTTTTGTTATTTGGTCTGAGGTTTGTTTTAAAGCCTTATGAAGCATCTTTTCAAATTGTAATAATATTACTGGGGATGCTGAGGAGGCTTGTGGAGAAGTTTGTGAGAGGATTTGTTCTGTATCTGACTCAAATGGAGAGTCTTGCTGTGACATTTTCTGTCTGTGAGAGCGCCCTGATGCTGTATATTGTGAGGTGACTGGAGCTGCTTTAGTTGCAGTGAGTGCCTGTGAGCTCTTTGTGAGGTGATTTTTATTTCTGCCACGGCTTCCTCCCAGTACCATATTTCCTGCCCAAACTTTCACAGTTTGTTCCCTGGGGCAAAAAGGTTCAAATGGATACCTTTTGAGCCTGCAGGCTCCGCTTTGTCCTTCTCTTCTCTCCTCAGCGGTGTGGAGCTCTAACAATTATTATTATTATTATTATTCAGGATTTATATAGCGCCAACAGTTTACGCAGCGCTTTACAATATAAAAGGGAGACAATACAGTTATAATATAATACAATACAATACAATAGGATTAAGAGGGCCCTGCTCAGAAGAGCTTACAATCTAATAGGGTGGGGTAGGTGGTACAAAAGGTTGTAACTGTGGGGAATGAGCTGGTGGAAGTGGTAGGAGATTAGTTGGAGACGTGATAGGCTTTCCTGAAGAGATGAGTTTTCAGGGATTGCCTGAAGGTAGCAAGAGTAGGGGCTAGCCGGATAGATGGAGGTAGCGAGTTCCAGAGGATGGGAGAGGCTCTGGAGAAATCCTGGAGACGAGCATGGGAGGAGGAGATGAGAGAGCTTGAAAGCAGGAGGTCTTGAGAGGAGCGGAGAGGACGATTTGGGTGATATTTGGAGACAAGATTAGTGATGTAGCTTGGGGCAGAGTTGTGAATGGCTTTGTATGTTGTGGTTAGAATTTTGAATTTAATTCGCTGGGTGATTGGGAGCCAGTGTAGGGATTGAAGTAGAGGGTTGGCAGACACTGAGCGGTTGGTAAGGTGGATAAGTCTGGCAGCAGCATTCATGATAGACTGAAGAGGGGATAGCCTATGGAGCGGTAGGCCAATGAGAAGGGAGTTGCAATAGTCAAGGCGAGAGATAACAAGGGAGTGAATGAGGAGCTTGGTGGTTTCATTTGTTAAAAAAGGGCGAATTTTAGAGATGTTACGGAGGTGAATTCTACAAACTTTTGACAATGATTGGATTTGAGGCTGAAATGACAAGTCGGAGTCTAGGATTACACCTAGTACCCTGGCGTGAGGGGAGGGACTGATGGTTGCATTGTTGATTTTGATGGAAAAGTCATGGAGGGGGGCACGGGCGGGGGGGAATATTAATAGCTCAGTTTTAGAGAGATTTAGTTTAAGGAAGTGGTGCGACATCCATGCTGATATGTCAGTTAGTAAGTTAGTAATGCGAGAGGAGACTGAAGGAGTGAGGTGAGGAGTAGACAGATAGATTTGGGTGTCATCAGCGTATAAGTGGTATTGGAAGCCGTGGGCAGTTATTAGGTGACCAAGGGAGGTGGTGTAGATAGAGAAGAGAAGGGGTCCAAGAACCGAGCCTTGGGGGACCCCCACAGAAAGGGGCAATGGAGAGGAGGAGACAGAGTTGTAGGTGACACTGAAGGAGCGCTGTGATAAATAGCCAGAGAACCAGGATAGAGCAGAATCTCGGAGGCCAAGGGAATGTAGTTTATTGAGAAGGAGCGGGTGGTCAACAGTATCAAAGGCCGCAGAGAGGTCAAGTAGTAGGAGTATGGAGTACTGGCTGTTGGTTTTAGCAGTTAGTAAATCGTTAGTGAGTTTTAGTAAGGTAGTTTCCGTGGAGTGCTGCGAGCGAAAGCCAGACTGTAAGGGGTCAAGAAGGTTATTTTCATTGAGGTAGGAGCTAAGACGGTTGTAGACTAAGCGTTCTAGAAGTTTAGAGGTGAATGGGAGTAATGAGATGGGTCTTAAGTTGTTCAGGTCGGTAGGGTCCAGTGAGGGCTTTTTAAGAATGGGAGTGATCTGTGCATGTTTTAGAGGGGAGGGGAAAATGCCACTAGAAAGGGAGAGATTGAAGATGTGGGTGAGGGAGCATAGGATAGAAGAAGAGGGTGACCGTAGTAGTTGTGAGGGAACAGGATCCAAGGGACAATTGGTTAGGTGGGCATTCAAGAAAATTTTTGTAACCTCTTCCGTAGTAGCCAATTCAAAAGAGGAGAGGGTTGAATGTGCTGCTGGGCAAGGTATGATGGGTGGGGAAGATGTACGCACAGTGGAGATGTCCTCACGAATTGCATTGATCTTGTCTTTGAAGTGATTGGCAATCTCTTGGGCAGTGAGTGAGTTAGTGGGTAGAGGGGGTGGTGGACGAAGCAGAGAGTTAAAGGATGCATGTCTGCTCCGCTAGGCTCCGCCTCCTGTCCCCCCAGGCCCCTACTTTCAAACATCCAACTTACAAACGACTCCTACTTGCAAACGGAAGGAGACAACAGGAAGTAAGATGAAATCTACCCCTAGGAAGGGAAATTCTCTCCTGTAAGAGTTAATATGGGAAAAACGTGTCTCCTCTCCACTGATGCTTTATCACCAATCCTTGTTTTACTAAAAACCCTAAATTGTTAAAATACATTTGTCATTGGGATAGAAAGTGAGGTAAAATCTTCTGAAGAGGTGCACAGACAGCAAAACAAATGTCACAGGGGTGATAACCCTTCCCTATGTTTTCCAAAAAGCTTAAAAATAGATTTTTTGGCTGGAGCTACACTTTAAAAATGTACCAGTTCAAAATTACAAACAGATTCTACTTAACAACAAACCTACAATCCCTGTCTTGTTTGCACTGCCTGTATACTGCTGTTCAGAGGGCCTGGGGCCCCACGCCTTTCCTTTTTTTAATTTGGGTGCGGGGTTCCCCTTAATATCCATACAAGACCCGAAGGGCCTAGTAATGGATTGGGGGGGGGGGTACCCATGCCGTTTGTCTCACTGATTTTCATCCATATTACCGGGACCGGACATTACATTAAAGCCGTAAGCAGTTTTAAATGACTTTTATTACTTTAAAAATGTCATTTTGTGCAGGGACTGTTCTAAGCACGGGAAACACGTGCCACTTTACAGGCATACTATAGACACCCCCCAGGTACGATATTTAAAGGAATATTTCACTTTTTTTTTTCACTTTAAGCATCTTAAAAATCACTGCTCCCAAAAAAGCGGCCGTTTTTAAAACTTTTTTTTGCATTGATACATGCCCCCTGGGGCAGGACCCGGGTCCCTGAACCCTTTTTAGGACAATACCATGCAAATTAGCCTTTAAAATTAGCACTTTTGATTTCAAACGTTCGAGTCCCATAAACTTCAATGGGGTTCTAACGTTCGTGCAAATTTTCGGTCCATTCGCAGGTTCTGGTGCGAACCGAACCGGGGGGTGTTCGGCTTATCCCTACTCATGGCAAAGAACTCTCTGAGGATCTGGAAAATAAACTGTTGCTCTACATAAAGATGGCCAAGGCTATAAGAACATCGCCAAGACCCTGAAACTGAGCTGCAGCACGGTGGCCAAGACCATACAGTGGATTAACAGGACAGGTTCCCCTCAGAACAGGCCTCGCCATGGTCGACCAAAGGAGTTGAGTGCACGTGCTCAGCGTCATATCCAGAGGTTTTTTTTGGAAAATAGACTTATGAGTGCTGCCAGCATTGCTGCAGAGGTTGAAGGGTGATGATAGCCTCCTCTCCCAGTCGATACCTGTTTAGGAGAAACGTAGCGTTGGGTGGAGCCAGAGGACCTGACGTCACCACACTCTCAGCTGATCGGCTTTGGCGTCGGCTGTGTTTTTTAACTGCAACGGTGTTTTACCCTGCCAATGCTTTGATGTCAGTTGTCCATTCATGGATTAAAGCATTTTAAACAACTGCACAATGAAGCGCCTCTTTTTCTTTTAAAATATACCATTTCCTGCTACAAGTGGTCTTGCTGGAGCAGCTAATAGAGGAGAGTGTTCCTGATTGCCGCCTCTGAAATTTCAACTACCAGGCGTGGAGGGAAGTCTGTCTCTACTCAAAGACCAGCTGTTCCTGACCCCGAGAGGAGTTTTGTTCAGGCCCGCATGATCTCTGTGGTGGGGATCCACTAAATCTGGTAAGCAGCCCCCTTTTCCTATTTCTGCACTGTCTTAGAAGATCCATAGAAGATTTATTGAAGACTTAAAGAGGAATCACACCTCCGGTTTATGATACCATCATTTCCCATATGAACTATAATTTTATCATTTCTTTATATTCACATTACTATTTGGTTTTAATTTGAGTAGCGCACTGAACTTTTTTCTTTATACTGTACAAAACCTCATGTTCAAGGTTTTTTAGTTGCAGCACTCAGGATTATTTATGTTTCATATATTTGCGATTTTGTGTGTTTTTTATGCACTTTTAAAATAGAGTTTCGCTAATTTAAAATCCACATTGGTTTATCACAGTTGGGGGTAGCGCAGAATGTCTACCATATAAGGACATGGATTACTGGAACCATGTCCTGTGGTCTGATGAGACCAAGATAAACTTATTTTGTTCAGATGATGTCAAGCGTGTGTGGGGGCAACCAGGTGAGGAGTACAAAGACAAGTGTGTCTTGCCTACAGTCAAGCATGGTGGTGGGAGTGACATGGTCTGGGGCTGCGTGAATGCTGCCGGCACTGACGTACTGAAGCCGAGCATGATCCCCTCCCTTCAGTGACTGGGCCGCAGGGCATTATTCCAACATAATGACCCCAGACACACCTCCAAGACGACCACTGCCTTGCTTAAGAAGCTGAGGGTAAAGGTGATGGACTGGCCAAGCATGTCTCCAGACCTAAACCCTATTGAGCATCTGTGGGGCATCCTCAAATGGAAGGTGGAGGAGCGCAAGGTCTCTAACATCCACCAGCTCCATGATGTCATCATGCGGTGTACACAGTACACAATACAGTGCAGCCGTAGTGCAGTGGCTACTACACTTCTGGTGGTGTACACAGTACACAATACAGTGCAGCGGTAGTGCAGTTGCTACTACTTTTCTGGTGGAATACACAGTACACAATACAGTGCAGCCATAGTGCAGTTGCTACTACTTTTCTGGTGGTGTACACAGTACACAATACAGTGCAATTTTTCATATAGTATATCACAGCAGGGCCCGTTTCTGTGCTCACCAAGAGTAACTGTGAGGGCTTACAGTGTTCTGGTACAACACCTAAGGCCTTATTTTCTGCAGAGTATATAGGGCAGGCCGTATAGTATACATACTTCTGTTCAGAGTATATAATGCCTGGGGGCCCCCCCCATGGCATTTTTTTTTTTAAATTGGGTGCGAGGTTTCTCTTAATATACATACCAGACCCAAAGGGCCTGGTAATGGGCTGGGTGGGGGGGTGGAACCCATGCCGTTTTTTGCAATGATTTTCATCTATATTGCCGGGATGGGACCCGACAATACATCACAGCCGCAAGCAGTTTTAAATGACTTTTTCCATTAGAAATGTCATTTTACTGTGGTACTGTTCTAAACACGGGAAAACTGCCACGTTATACGCATCCTATAGATAACCCCGCGGCACGATATTTAAAGGAATATTTCATTTTTATTGTTTCACTTTAAGCATTATTAAAATCACTGCTCCTGAAAAAAATGAAGTTTTTAAAACTTCTTTTTGCATTGATACATGTCCCTATATGGCAATAACTTGCATATAAACCTTTAAAATTAGCACTGTTGATTTTTCACGCTCGTGTCATATAGATTTTAATGGTGTTCGCGTGATTGAACAAACTTTTTGCATGTTCTGCTGCGAACCAAACCGGGGGGGGTTTTCGGCTCATCCCTAGTGGTCTGTGACACATTTTCAAGAGTTTTATAAAATGTAGGGATGCACCAACATTTCGGCCGCGGAAACATATCGCCCGAAAATGGCCTTTTCAGCAATTTGCGAAAAGAGAAATCACGCCGATAACATCGCCGAATATGGGGCGGGGCCTGGGCAGGACCATCTCCTGTAGTGTGTCTGCAGTCTCTGACCATCTCCTGTGCTATGTCTGCAGTCTCTGACCGTCTCCTGTACCATGTCCCCAGTCTCTGACCGTCTCCTGTACCATGTCTACAGTCTCTGACCATCTCCTGTACCATGTCTACAGTCTCTGACCATCTCCTGTACCACGTCTGCAGTCTCTGACCATCTCCTGTACCACATCTGCAGTCTCTGACCATCTCCTGTACCACATCTGCAGTCTCTGACCATCTCCTGTACTATGTCGGCAGTCTCTGACCATCTCCTGTACTATGTCTGCAGTCTCTGATTATCTCCTGTATTATGTCTGCAGTCTCTGACCATCTCCTGTACTATGTCTGCAGTCTCTGACTACACAGGGTCAGACTACATAGAGCTGCACGACTCTGGCTAAAATTAGAATCACAACTTTTTTGCTTAGAATTAAGATCACGATTCTCTCACGTAACAGCATCTTTCACACTATACAAAAAAATTGGGCTAACTTTACTGTTTAGTTTCTTTTTAATTAAGTGTATATTTTTTTTAAAATTGCGTTTGAAAGACCGCTGCGCAAATACAGTGTGACATAAAATATTGCAACAACCACCATTTTATTCTTGAGGGTCTCTGCTAAATAAATAAATATAATGTTTGGGGGGTTCCAAGTAATTTTCTTGCAAAAAATAATGATTTTAACTTGTAAGCAACAATTGTCATCAAAAGGTTTAGTCTTTAAAGTGGTTGTTCTGTTATACCACTTGTACCTACAGGTAAGCCTATAATAAGGCTTACCTGTAGGTACTGTAAATATCTCCTAAACTTGCACAGTTTAGGAGATATTCACTATATACGCTTTTGCCGACGCCATTGGTGCATGCGCACTGAAGAAACGGCCCGCTGCTGCAGTTTTTTCAGGGCCCGTGCTGTGACTCACAGCTCCCGCGCGCATGCATCACAGCGCCAGAGTCCGTGAACCTGGAAGTAACTCAGGTCAAAGATGTCGGCTGTGTACTCGGTGTGCCGGCGACGATTCAGGGCATCGTTCTAAGGTATTTCATAATGAGCTAGTATGCAATGCATACTAGCTCATTATGCCTTTGTCTTGCCGGGTTTTTTTGGGGTGTTTTTTTGGAGGTTTACAACATCTTTAAGTGGTTAAACTGACCTCATTTACAGACCGCAGTTCATCCATTTGATCTAATAACAAAATGTTTACAATGTTTCTCTTTATCTCCGATGTTGAGATAAACTTGGCAGGCTGCCTGGATTTTTTTTTGTCAGCTGTCAGATGTGAGCAGAGTGGTCAGTCTGGTCAATATTCCTATCGCACACGTTCCTGGCAAATATGGTTCATAAAATGGTGGGTGCTGCAGCGATTACCAGTTGGCTCAGTGACGGCTGGTGAAGTTTTAAGATGGGGGGGCGCAAGACCCCGCCCACCCTTGTTGACCCCTCCCATTTCTCATAAGCCCCACCCCTTATATAATCCACCCACTCCTTCCCCTGCAGTACATCATATATCAGGCTGTACATTATACACCGGGCTCTGCACATCATATACCAGGCTGTACATTATACACAGGGCTCTGCACATCATATACCTGGCTGTACATTATACACAGGGCTCTGCACATCATATACCAGGCTGTACATTATACACAGGACTCTGCACATCATATACCAGGCTGTACATTATACACAGGGCTCTGTACATCATATACCAGGCTGTACATTATACACAGGGCTCTGTACATCATATACCAGGCTGTACATTATACACAGGGCTCGGTACATCATATACCAGGCTGTACATTATACACCGGGCTCTACATTATACACAGGACTCTGTACATCATTTACCAGGCTGTACATTGTACACAGGGTTCTGTATATCATATACCATGCTCTACATTATACACAGGGCTCTGCACATCATATACCAGGCTGTACATTATACACAGGGCTCTGTACATCATATACCAGGCTGTACATTATACACCGGGCTCTACATTATACACAGGGCTCTGTACATCATATACCAGGCTGTACATTATACACCGGGCTCTGTACATCATATACCAGGCTCTACATTATACACAGGGCTCTGTACATCATATACCATGCTGTACATTATACACCGGGCTCTGTACATAATATAACAGGCTCTACATTATACACAGGGCTCTGTACATTATATACTAGGCTCTACATTATACACAGTGCTCTACATTATACACAGGACGCTGCACATCATATACCAGGCTCTACATTATAAACAGGGCTCTACATTATACACAGGGCTCTGTACATCATATACCAGGCTCTGTACATCATATACTAGGCTCTAAATTATACACCGGGCTCTACATTATACACAGGGCTCTGTACAGCATATACCAGGCTCTACAATATACACCGGGCTCTACATTATACACAGGGCTCTGTACAGCATATACCAGGCTCTACAATATACACCGGGCTCTACATTATACACAGGGCTCTGTACAGCATATACCAGGCTCTACAATATACACCGGGCTCTACATTATACACAGGGCTCTGTACATCATATACCAGGCTGTACATTATACACCGGGCTCTGTACATCATATACCAGGCTGTACATTATACACAGGGCTCTGTACATCATATACCAGGCTGTACATTATACACCGGGCTCTGTACATAATATACCAGGCTCTACATTATACACAGGGCTCTGTACATCATATACTAGGTGTGACAGACTCACCCGAGACAGAGGCTATTGGAGGGGACAGAACGCTAGCCTGTTGCCTTTTGATTATGGGCCCTGGATTTTCAATGGAACGGTGCTCTTTGTGGGGTGAATTGGAGGTCCGGTTTGAACTGTATTAATCGGACTCAGTCGTGTATATATGTATATTTTGTTGGTTGTTTGATTCTGTTGGGGACTCCTTGCTGTGGATCTGTGTCCCTGAAGAGGGAGGGGGGGTTCCTCCAGCAGCCCCCTGCTGATAAGACTGATTCATTCTGTTGGGACACATCCTGTGAGGAGATGCTGGTGTCATCAACCTGTGTTTATGTTAATTGAATGAGCTAATGACACTGTCCTCTATACAATGTAGGAGACGGGACGACTGCATTGTGTTGATATAACTGTGTGAAGCTCGGTGACCACAAGTCTGGGCGAAAGGTCATGTCTCAGTCACCTAGGCTGTATAAAGGATTAGATAATTAGCTCATGTTAATTAGGTTACGTCTGTATTGTTAGAGTAATCTTCTCCTGTGTATATAAGACTGTATTCTGGTTCTGAATAAAGTCAGTTCTTGGTAGCAACAAGCAAGTGTCGCCTTGTGTTGTGCTCAGAGAGGTTGGGATATCTGTATACAGACTGGGAGGAAGTGGTATATGACGGAAGCACTCAAGCGGAGTGTGGGACGTTCCGTGACATTGGTGGCAAGCAGCGGGAAAGCTTCCTGAAGTCTGGGACATCCATACCTCCAACTGGATCCAAGATCAGCATAGCAGACTTCAGTCACCCCAGCGGAGATATGGACCTGGCATCAGAGTTCCCGGGGCTGCTGCGGATCATCCTTTCAACATACACCAGGACTGTGTCTGAGGATGAATACCTGGAGCTTAGGTAGCAAATTCGGGTGGAGCTCTGGATTGCAGCCCTCCATCTCGCTGGTATAAAACAGGGCAAGTGCTTTCCAACCCAAGAGCAACGGGCCAGTGACCAACGGGCATTGCGGATGGCATTCCTGGGAGAGCAGCCCCAGGAGCAATGGGTGACTGAGTTGGACAGGTTGGTCCAGCAGGAGATAGAGCTGGACAATCGTTATCGGGCTCTGCAATGGCACGCAGAGGAGGGATATTTAGGGGAGACAACAGAATGCTCTCCGGAGGGATATGACTTTGGCGGCCCTGGATTGCTGTGGGAGAGCCTTACAGATCTTTTTATGTTTGGCGATGAAGGGGAACCTGACCTTGAGGACCTGAGAGACTATAGAGAGTCTATGCTCGGTCTTGCAGGGGTCTCAGAGCTCAAACCTGATCTGGACCATTTGCTAAGGAAGGAACAGCATCTGGAAAGGGCATACAGGAAACTGCTAGAACAAGTTCAGCAGCATGCCAGAGAATCGGCAGTGGAAAATCCGGAGATTGCCGTCCCCAAACCTGAAGTGCTGACAACAAGGCAGAGCTCTGCTAACCTCTGCCCAGAAATGATAGCATCTTCTGGGTTCCATGGACAGGAGATGGTGAACCTCTATCCCCAGACATCAGTTGCAGAGACATGGGATTTGATAGACTTTTCTGCTGAGGAAGAACAACCTGATGAGCCTCCAGCAGAAGAGCTGCTATCAGGGCCAAAGTTCACTGTGTTCTGCCCAGCACCAACAGTGGCTTCAGCCTTCCTGAGAGAAGAGGTAGTCGGCCTTTCTCCCACAACACTGACAGGGACATTTGATTTTCTGCCAGCAGCATCTATGGAGTTAAAACAAACTTCTCCAGCTGAAGATCTGGTAACTGAACAGAGGGTCCAAGACCTCTGTCCCACACTTTTACCAATTCCAGAGACTGGGGATTTAATAGACGTTTCTGTAGAGGATGAACCACCTGGCAAACCCCCAGCAGAAGTGCTGGCAACCGGACAGAGGGTCCAAGACCTCTGCCCCACACCTGCAGCAATTGTGGAGGCTCAGGCTGAGAAGATGGCAATCACTTCCCAGCAGCAGATACAGGGGGAAAAGTGAGAGGAGGTGTGTGTTGTCCCTCCCCAACAGTTGGCCAGGGTGGAGGAAGCGGGCTTTCCTCCCCAGCAAAGATCCGTGTACCTGGGAGACAGTACCATCGACATGTCGTCCCAGCAGCCAGATGAGGGAATAGAAAAGGAAGCAGCTGGCTCCCTTTTCCAATGGCAACTACACAGTTTGGGAGTGGAGGAAGCCAGCCTCCTGCCCCAACGGTTAGCTGGAGCGGAGGATGCAGAGTCCTCAGCAGAAGTGCTGGCAACAGAGCAGATTGCTACCAACCTCTTCCCAGCACCGGCAACAACTGTGGAGTTCCAGGGAGCCGGGGCAGTTGGCCCCTCTCTCTGACGACAAGCTGATGTAGTGGAGCTGCTACTCCCAGCTGAATCGCTGGCAACAGGGCAGAGCACCGCTGGCCTCTGCCTAGCACCTAGTGTCCCTCTACAGCTTCAAGAAGCAGGGGTGATTGGCCCCTCTGCCCAGCAGCAGACTGAGCCCAGGAATGTTAAAAACAATCCAGCTGAAGCCCTGGCAGCCAGACAGAGAGTAAATGACCTCTGCCCCACACCTACTGAGGTCAACTATTCCTTGCAGCCAAGAATGGAGATCATGCGGGAAGACTATGTGAGTTCACTCTGCCTGACTAACGTATGTCCAGACCAGGTGGAGGTCTGGGACCTTGTTAGTCAACCTTTGATGGGGGAGAAATGTGACAGACTCACCCGAGACAGAGGCTATTGGAGGGGACTGAACGCTAGCCTGTTGCCTTTTGATTATGGGCCCTGGATTTTCAATGGAACGGTGCTCTTTGTGGGGTGAATTGGAGGTCCGGTTTGAACTGTATTAATCGGACTCAGTCGTGTATATATGTATATTTTGTTGGTTGTTTGATTCTGTTGGGGACTCCTTGCTGTGGATCTGTGTCCCTGAAGAGGGAGGGGGGGTTCCTCCAGCAGCCCCCTGCTGATAAGACTGATTCATTCTGTTGGGACACATCCTGTGAGGAGATGCTGGTGTCATCAACCTGTGTTTATGTTAATTGAATGAGCTAATGACACTGTCCTCTATACAATGTAGGAGACGGGACGACTGCATTGTATTGATATAACTGTGTGAAGCTCGGTGACCACAAGTCTGGGCAAAAGGTCATGTCTCAGTCACCTAGGCTGTATAAAGGATTAGATAATTAGCTCATGTTAATTAGGTTACGTTTGTATTGTTAGAGTAATCCTCTCCTGTGTATATAAGACTGTATTCTGGTTCTGAATAAAGTCAGTTCTTGGTAGCAACAAGCAAGTGTCGCCTTGTGTTGTGCTCAGAGAGGTTGGGATATCTGTATACAGACTGGGAGGAAGTGGTATATGACGGAAGCACTCAAGCGGAGTGTGGGACGTTCCGTGACACTAGGCTCTACATTATACACAGGGCTCTACATTATACACAGGACTCTGCACATCATATACCAGGCTCTACATTATAAACAGGGCTCTACATTATACACAGGGCTCTGTACATCATATACCAGGCTCTACATTATACACCAGGCTCTGTACATCATATACTAGGCTCTAAATTATACACTGGGCTCTACATTATACACAGGGCTCTGTACAGCATATACCAGGCTGTACAATATACACCGGGCTCTATACATCATATACCAGGCTCTACATTATACACAGGGCTTTGTACATCATATACTAGGCTCTACATTTATACACAGGGCTCTACATTATACACAGGGCTCTGCACATCATTTACCAGGCTGTACATTATACACAGGGCTCTGCACATCATATACCAGGCTGTACATTATACACAGTGCTCTGTACATCATATACCAGACTGTACATTATACACCGGGCTCTGTACATCATATACCAGGCTCTACATTATACACAGGGCTCTGTATATCATATACCAGGCTGTACATTATACACCGGGCTCTGTAAATCATATACCAGGCTCTACATTTTACACGGGGCTCTGTACATCATATACCAGGCTGTACATTATACACCGGGCTCTGTACATAATATACCAGGCTCTACATTATACACAGGGCTCTGTACATCATATACTAGGCTCTACATTATACCCAGGGCTCTACATTATACATAGGACTCTGCACATCATATACCAGGCTCTACATTATAAACAGGGCTCTGTACATCATATACCAGGCTCTGTACATCATATACTAGGCTCTAAATTATACACCGGGCTCTACATTATACACAGGGCTCTACAATATACACCGGGCTCTACATTATACACAGGGCTCTGTACAGCATATACCAGGCTCTACAATATACACCGGGCTCTACATTATACACAGGGCTCTGTACATCATATACCAGGCTGTACATTATACACCGGGCTCTGTACATCATATACCAGGCTGTACATTATACACCGGGCTCTGTACATAATATACCAGGCTCTACATTATACACAGGGCTCTGTACATCATATACTAGGCTCTACATTATACACGGGGCTCTACATTATACACAGGGCTCTGTACATCATATACCAGGCTCTACATTATACACCAGGCTCTGTACATCATATACTAGGCTCTAAATTATACACTGGGCTCTACATTATACACAGGGCTCTGTACAGCATATACCAGGCTGTACAATATACACCAGGCTCTATACATCATATACCAGGCTCTACATTATACACAGGGCTTTGTACATCATATACTAGGCTCTACATTTATACACAGGGCTCTACATTATACACAGGGCTCTGCACATCATTTACCAGGCTGTACATTATACACAGGGCTCTGCACATCATATACCAGGCTGTACATTATACACAGTGCTCTGTACATCATATACCAGACTGTACATTATACACCGGGCTCTGTACATCATATACCAGGCTCTACATTATACACAGGGCTCTGTATATCATATACCAGGCTGTACATTATACACCGGGCTCTGTAAATCATATACCAGGCTCTACATTATACACGGGGCTCTGTACATTATACACCGGGCTCTGTACATAATATACCAGGCTCTACATTATACACAGGGCTCTGTACATCATATACTAGGCTCTACATTATACACAGGGCTCTACATTATACATAGGACTCTGCACATCATATACCAGGCTCTACATTATAAACAGGGCTCTACATTATACACAGGGCTCTGTACATCATATACCAGGCTCTACATTATACACCGGGCTCTGTACATCATATACTAGGCTCTAAATTATACACCGGGCTCTACATTATACACAGGGCTCTGTAAATCATATACCAGGCTCTACAATATACACCGGGCTCTAATTTATACACAGGGCTCTGTACATAATACACCGGGCTATGTACATCATATACCAGGCTCTACATTATACACAGGGCTCTGTACATCATATACCAGGCTGTACATTATACACCGGGCTCTATACATCATATACCAGGCTCTACATTATACACAGGGCTTTGTACATCATATACTAGGCTCTACATTATACACAGGGCTCTGCACATCATTTACCAGGCTGTACATTATACACAGGGCTCTGCACATCATATACCAGGCTGTACATTATACACAGTGCTCTGTACATCATATACCAGACTGTACATTATACACCGGGCTCTGTACATCATATACCAGGCTCTACATTATACACAGGGCTCTGTATATCATATACCAGGCTGTACATTATACACCGGGCTCTGTAAATCATATACCAGGCTCTACATTATAAACGGGGCTCTGTACATCATATACCAGGCTGTACATTATACACTGGGCTCTGTACATAATATACCAGGCTCTACATTATACACAGGGCTCTGTACATCATATACTAGGCTCTACATTATACACAGGGCTCTACATTATACATAGGACTCTGCACATCATATACCAGGCTCTACATTATAAACAGGGCTCTACATTATACACAGGGCTCTGTACATCATATACTAGGCTCTAAATTATACACCGGGCTCTACATTATACACAGGGCACTGTACAGCATATACCAGGCTCTACAATATACACCGGGCTCTACATTATACACAGGGCTCTGTACAGCATATACCAGGCTCTACAATATACACCGGGCTCTACATTATACACAGGGCTCTGTACATCATATACCAGGCTGTACATTATACACAGGGCTCTGTACATCATATACCAGGCTGTACATTATACACCGGGCTCTGTACATAATATACCAGGCTCTACATTATACACAGGCCCCTGTACATCATATACTAGGCTCTACATTATACACAGGGCTCTACATTATACACAGGACTCTCCACATCATATACCAGGCTCTACATTATAAACAGGGCTCTACATTATACACAGGGCTCTGTACATCATATACCAGGCTCTACATTATACACCAGGCTCTGTACATCATATACTAGGCTCTAAATTATACACTGGGCTCTACATTATACACAGGGCTCTGTACAGCATATACCAGGCTGTACAATATACACCGGGCTCTATACATCATATACCAGGCTCTACATTATACACAGGGCTTTATACATCATATACTAGGCTCTACATTTATACACAGGGCTCTACATTATACACAGGGCTCTGCACATCATTTACCAGGCTGTACATTATACACAGGGCTCTGCACATCATATACCAGGCTGTACATTATACACAGTGCTCTGTACATCATATACCAGACTGTACATTATACACCGGGCTCTGTACATCATATACCAGGCTCTACATTATACACAGGGCTCTGTATATCATATACCAGGCTGTACATTATACACCGGGCTCTGTAAATCATATACCAGGCTCTACATTATACACGGGGCTCTGTACATAATATACCAGGCTCTACATTATACACAGGGCTCTGTACATCATATACTAGGCTCTACATTATACACAGGGCTCTACATTATACATAGGACTCTGCACATCATATACCAGGCTCTACATTATAAACAGGGCTCTACATTATACACAGGGCTCTGTACATCATATACCAGGCTCTACATTATACACCGGGCTCTGTACATCATATACTAGGCTCTAAATTATACACCGGGCTCTACATTATACACAGGGCTCTGTACATCATATACCAGGCTCTACAATATACACCGGGCTCTACATTATACACAGGACTCTGTACATAATACACCGGGCTATGTACATCATATACCAGGCTCTACATTATACACAGGGCTATGTACATCATATACCAGGCTCTACATTATACACAGGGCTCTGCACATCATATACCAGGCTGTACATTATACATCGGGCTCTGTACATCATATACCAGGCTCTACATTTTACACCGGGCTCTGTACATCATATACTAGGCTCTACATTATACACCGGGCTCTACATTATACACAGGACTCTGCACATCATATACCAGGCTCTACATTGTAAACAGGGCTCTACATTATACACAGGGCTCTGTACATCATATACCAGGCTCTGCATTATACACCGGGCTCTGTACATCATATACTAGGCTCTAAATTATACACCGGGCTCTACATTATACACAGGGCTCTGTACAGCATATACCAGGCTCTACAATATACACCGGGCTCTACATTATACACAGGGCTCTGTACAGCATATACCAGGCTCTACAATATACACCGGGCTCTACATTATACAAAGGGCTCTGTACATCATATACCAGGCTCTACATTATACACAGGGCTTTGTACATCATATACTAGGCTCTACATTTATACACAGGGCTCTGCACATCATATACCAGGCTCTACATTATAAACAGGGCTCTGTACATCCTATACTAGGCTGTACATTATACACGGGGCTCTGTACATCATATACCAGGCTCTACATTATACACCGGGCTCTGTACATCATATACTAGGCTCTACACTATACACCAGACTCTACATTATACACAGGGCTCTGTACATCATATACCAGGCTATACATTATACACCGGGCTCTGTACATCATATACTAGGCTCTACATTATAAACCGGGCTCTACATTATACACAGGGCTCTGTACATCATATACCAGGCTCTACATTATACACAGGGCTCTGTAATCATATACCAGGCTGTACATTATACACAGGGCTCTGCACATCATATACCAGGCTGTAATTTATACACAGGGCTCTGTACATCATATACCAGGCTGTACATTATACACCGGGCTCTGTACATCATATACCAGGCTGTACATTATACACATGGCTCTGTACATCATATACCAGGCTGTACATTATACACAGGGCTCTGTACATCATATACCAGGCTCTACATTATACACAGGGCTCTGTAATCATATACCAGGCTGTACATTATACACAGGGCTCTGCACATCATATACCAGGCTGTAATTTATACACAGGGCTCTGTACATCCTATACCAGGCTGTACATTATACACCGGGCTCTGTACATCATATACCAGGCTGTACATTATACACATGGCTCTGTACATCATATACCAGGCTGTACAAATATACACAGGGCTCTGTACATCATATACCAGGCTCTACATTATACACAGGGCTCTGTAATCATATACCAGGCTGCATAGGCGTGCGCAGCCTATTACATTAGGGTGTGCACCGAAAGCTCAAGCACACATACGTGTGTGTGTGTATATATATATATATATATATATATATATTCAAAAGTATTGGGACACCTGCCTTTACGCACACATGACCTTTAATGACATCCCAGTCTTAGTCCGTAGGGTTCAATATTGAGTTTGCCCACCCTTTGCAGCTATAACAGCTTCAACTCTTCTGGGAAGGCCGTCCACAAGGTTTAGGAGTGTGTCTATGGGAATGTTTGACCATTCTTCCAGAAGGGCATTTTTTGAGGTCAGGACTCTGTGCAGGCCAGTCAAGTTCCTCTACCCCAAACTCGCTCATCCATGTCTTTACAGATCTTGCTTTGTGCACTGGTCCAAATCATTTGGTGGAGGGGGAATTATGGTGTAGGGTTGTTATTTAGGGGTTGGGCTTGGCACCTTAGTGCCAGTAAAGGGAACTCTTCTGTCGTCAGCATACCAAGACATTTTGGACAATTTCATGCTCCCAACTTTGTGAGAACAGTTTGGGGATCTCCCCTTCCTGTTCCAACATGACTGCGCACCAGTGCACAAACAAGGTCCATAAAGACATGGACTTAGCAGGGATGGTGGGAAATTAACTTAAAGTGCAATCATTCACATTATAACCGTAACTAAAACATATACAATTAAGTGTAACACTCTAAAAAATAAAAATTCCAAAGTCCTATAATGGTGTGAACCTCCCAACTAAAAAGTTGTTGCACTTTAAGGTAATTTGTTTTGCAATTATCTGTAGAGGGGTTTCCACCATCCCTGCTAAGGCAGCACTGATGGGCACTGATAGGCAGCACTGATGGGCACTAATAGGCTGCACTGATTGGCAGCATTGATGGGCACTAATTGGTAGCACTGATGTGCACTGATAGGTGGCAATGATAGGCAGCACTGATAGGTGGCACTGATGGGCGGCACTGATGGGCGCTTATTGTCAGCACTGATTGGCACTGATGGGCACTGATTGGTAGCACTTATGTGCACTGATAGGCTCTGATTCACTGCACTGATAGGCAGCATTGGTTGGCACTGATTGACAGCATTGGTTGGCACTGATTTACAGCATTGGTTGGCACTGATAGGGTGCACTGACTGGGACTGATTGCCACTGATAGGCAGCATTGGTTGGCACTAATAGGCAGCATTGGTTGGCACTGATAAGCAGCATTGGTTGGCACTGATAGGCAGAATTGGTTGGCACTGATAAGCAGCTCTGGCACGGATAGGCAGCACTGGTTGGCACAGATAGGCAGCATTGGTTGGCACTGATAAGCAGCACTGGCACTGATAGGCAGCATTGGTTGGCACTGGCACTGATAAGCAACACTGGCACTAATAGACAGCATTGGTCGGCACTAATAATCAGCACTGATTTGCACTGATAGGCAGCACTGGTTTGCACTGGTTGGCACTGAAAGGCAGAATTGGTTGGCACTGATAAGCAGCACTGGCATGGATAGGCAGTACTGGTTGGCACTGATTGGCAGCATTGGTTGGCACTGATTGGCAGCATTGGTTGGCACTGATAGGCAGCACTGGTTTGCACTGATAGACAGCACTGGTTGGCACTGATAGGCAGAATTAGTTGGCACTGATAAGCAGCACTGGCATGGATAGGCAGTACTGGTTGGTACTGATTGGCAGTACTGGTTGGCACTGATTGGCAGCATTGGTTGGCACTGATTGGCAGCATTGGTTGGCACTGATAGACAGCACTGGTTGGCACTGATAGGCAGAATTAGTTGGCACTGATAAGCAGCACTGGCATGGATAGGCAGTACTGGTTGGCACTGATTGGCAGCATTGGTTGGCACTGATTGGCAGCATTGGTTGGCTCTGATAGGGGAGAGGGGGAGTTTCACATTCAGGAGATTGTGAGAATTGCCAGAGCTGTTCAGTGTATGAAACTATCAGATGATGACACTGCATGCAGGGAGAGACACCAGCTGTTAAAAGTCAGCGGTGATGTTGGTGGTGGGCGGGACTGAACAGTTACCAAACAGCAGCAAATAGGATGGGTCTGGGCGGGCCACTACATTTCTCTGGCTCCGCCCTCTCTCTAAAGCAGCCCAATCATTGGCTGGTAGTGGCGCTTGGTCCCGCCCACCCCCGACATCACGGCTGAGTTGTGATGACTTACAACTGAACCGCGATGTCGGGGGTGGGCGGGACCAAGTACTATAAACACCAGCCAATGTTTGAGCTGCTTCAGAGAGGGGGCGGGGCCACATAAATGTAGCGGCCCGCCCAGACCCCATCCCATTGGCTTGTGTTTGATGGCCGTTCAGTCCCGCCCACCCCCGACATCACCCTGACATTAAGACAGCTGGTCTCACTTCCTGCATGCTGTGTCATTATCTGTCAGCTTCATACACTGATCAGCTCTGGCAATTCTCACGATCTGCTGCCTGTGAAACAGTTTCACAGGCAGCGCGGGCCACACACTCTCTTGGATGCAGCATTTTGGGGCAAATCTCTGGAGACAGCATGGGGTGATTAGGGTGTGCCCAGGCACACCCGGCACACCCCGTGCGCACGCCTATGCCAGGCTGTACATTATACACAGGGCTCTGCACATCATATACCAGGCTGTAATTTATACACAGGGCTCTGTACATCATATACCAGGCTGTACATTATACACCGGGCTCTGTACATCATATACCAGGCTGTACATTATACACATGGCTCTGTACATCATATACCAGGCTGTACATTATACACAGGGCTCTGTACATCATATACCAGGCTCTACATTATACACAGGGCTCTGTACATCATATACAGTTGTATGCAAAAGTTTAGGAACCCCTGACAATTTCCATGATTGTCATTTATAAATATTTGGGTGTTTGGATCAGCAATTTAATTTTGATCTATCAAATAATTGAAGGACACGGTAATATTTCAGTAGTGAAATGAGGTTTATTGTATTAACAGAAAATGCGCAATATGCATCAAAACGAAATTAGACAGGTGCATAAATTTGGGCACCCTTGTCATTTTGTTGATTTGAATACCTGTAACTACTTAGCACTGATTAATTGGAACACAATTGGTTTGGTGAGCTCATTAAGCCTTGAACTTCATAGACAGGTGCATCCAATCATGAGAAAAGATATTTAAGTTGGTCAATTGCAAGTTGTTGTTCTCTTTGACTCTCCTCTGAAGAGTGGCGACATGGGGGCCTCTCAAATGACCTGAAAACAAAGATTGTTCTACATTATGGTTTAGGGGAAGGCTACAAAAAGTTATGGCAGAGATATAAGCTGTCAGTGTCCACTGTGAGGAACATAGTGAGGAAATGGAAGACCACAGGCACAGTTCTTGTTAAGGCCAGAAGTGGCAGGCCACATAAAATATTGGAGAGGCAAAGGCGAAGGATGGTGAGAACGGTCAAAAACAGCCCACGGACCACCTCCAAAGACCTACAACATCAACTTGCTGCAGATGGTGTCACTGTGCTTCCTTCAATAATTCAGCCCACTTTGCACAGGGAGAAGCTGTATGGGAGAGTTTGTATATCGGGGTGGGGCGAGCGTGAAAATACCATCCCTTCTATAGAGGCACCATCCCGTAAATATTTTATATTCTAGCCCTCACTGATGTAACTTTATAAATCTATACAATATTAATTGATGCTATATTTGTAGAATCTACACGTGATCACATTGTGCCATTCTCAAAGGCCCTGACAAAGGCGGCCTCATCCACGAAACACGAAGGCCATAACTCTGTTAAAATCGGGGATTTGCAAACCCTGAATCCATTTCAACCATATCAACTGTAATGCATTATTAACTGTTTTTATACTGAATAAAATAAAATAATGTATTTTCTCATTAATTGTTTTTCATCTATTTATACTTCTTAGAGGCACAATTAAAGTCCCATTCAGTTCTATATACCTTTTTAGGAACACATTTGCATGTATGGGAGAGTGATGCGAAAGAAGCCTTTTCTGCACACACGCCACAAACGGAGTCGCTTGAGGTATGCAAACGCGCATTTGGAAAGCCAGCTTCATTTTGGAATAAGGTGCTGTGGACTGATGAAACAAAGATTGAGTTATTTGGTCATAACATGCATGGCGGCAAAAGAACACAGCATTCCAAGAAAAACACTTGCTACCCACAGTAAAATTTGGTGGAGGTTCCATCATGCTGTGGGGCTGTGTGGCCAGTGCCGGTACTGGGAATCTGGTTAAAGTTGAGGGTCGCATGGATTTCACTCAATATCAGCAGATTCTTGAGAATAATGTTAAGGTATCAGTCACAAAGTTGAAGTTACGCCGGGGCTGGATATTTCAACAAGACAACGACCCAAAACACTGCTCAAAATCTACTTGGGCATTTATGCAGAGGAACAAGTACAATGTTCTGGAATGGCCATCCCAGTCCCAGACCTGAATATCATTGAACATCTGTGTGTGAAGCGGGCTGCCCATGCTCGGCAACCATCAAACCTAACTGAACTGGAGATGTTTTGTAAGGAGGAATGGTTCAAAATACATTCATCCAGAATCCAGGCACTCATTACAAGCTATAGGAAGCATCTAGAGGCTGTTATTTCTGCTAAAAGAGGCTAAAAATGTATTTATTTATTTTTTAATATTTATTTTTGGTGGCTACAGGAGGGAGGGCGGTGCCCGGGCGCCCCCTACGGACGGGCCACCACTGAGTTGGGTCCTGGAAACATCAAGCAAGTGTACATATTCATCAGCACACCATGGATCAACAACTTCCGTCCTAAGGTTTCTTTTAATGAAAGAGATCACATCACAAAGATAAGTGCAACGTTTCGGATCCACGCAGGGCCCCTTCGTCAGGCATGTGAGCAGACAACTCTCTTAACTTGTTACATAGAATCCGGAAATGCTGTTTTCTGCCAAAGCTTTCGTAAGACTGTTCAGAAAGTCTTGTGACTCTAACACCCTTGCCAGACTGCATAGCAAAGTGCATGACCTATGTTTTCTTCACTGCAATTAAGCAGTATAGGTTGGTCAAGTCCGGCCCCCAGCCTGCTGATTAGACAACAAAGAAGCACCAACTGCAGTGTGCTTGTGAGCGGCTCACAATACTGCCCCTATACTAAATATACAGTGGGTATAGAAAAGAATCACCACCCTTTAAAATAATCACATTTTGCTGCTTTTCAGCCTGAAATGAAGACAGACACAGTTTTTGTTTTATCCAGCTGTATATTGCAACTTATAACATCCAATTAAAAGACATAACACCAACATCATTCAATTTTAGTCTCATCTGACCATAACACATTTTTCCTTCTGGCCTCAGAATCTTCAAGGAAAAAGAAAAAGAAGTGGAAACCAACCAGGGGTATATGGGGAACCCAACATTCTATGTCACATCCTAAAGAGAAAGTATATGGAAAAAAGATTTGGCCCCAGGGATATTGCGGACACAGAGAGAAGTGCAATTTGGATACACCCAAAATTATGTAAAAAATCTATCAACTTTATTGATACAAAAATTATATACAATACAATATAAATGTACAAAAATTACTTAAAAACAATGAAGTAAAACACCTAACATTGGAATATAAATGTAAAATATAATACAATACAATAAGTTCAGCGGCTGTTTCATTCCAATGTTAGGTTTTTTACTTCATTGTTTTTAGGTGATTTTTGTACATTTATATTGTATTGTATATAATTTTTGTATCAATAAAGTTGATAGATTTTTTTACATAATTTTGGGTGTACCCGAAATGCACTTCTCTCTGTGTCCGCAATATCCCTGGGGCCAAATCTTTTCTCCATATCAGAATCTTCAAGGTGCGTTTAAGGTGGTCAGATGAGACTAAAATGTAATTATTTGGCCTCAACACCAAATGATATGTCTGGCGGGAAACCAATACATCTCACCATCCAAATACCACCATTCCTACAGAAAATCATGGAGGTGGTAATAACCTTTTAAGGGGGTGTTATAGTGTCTACAAACTATGGGAAAGATTTATGGCATTTTTATGGCATGTTTATTATTAATATTTTTTTACTAGTAATGGCGGTGATCTGCGATTTTTAGCGGTACTGTGACATTGCGGCGGATAGATCGGACACTTTTGACACATTTTTGGGACCATTGACATTTATACAGCGCTCAGTGCTATAAAAATGCACTTTTTATTACTGTGTACATGTCACTGGCAGGGAACTGGTTAACACTAGGGGGCGATCAAGGGGTTAAATGTGTGTTCCTTGGGTGTGTTCTAACTGTGAGGGGATAGGACTGACTAGAGGAAGAGACAGATCGTTTTTCCTACTTAGTGGGAACAAACGATGTGTCTCTTCTCTCCTGACAGAACAGGGATTTCCGCCGGCCACGTGTGATCGTGTGCACGAGAGCAGGAACAGGGATTTGTATGCGCCTGCTATCGCCCTTAGAGGTACTCACATGATGATTCGCAGGAACTAACCACTTTGCCGCCGTATATCGGCGTGAGGCAGTGTTTTGCTTGCGTCTATCTAGCAAGGTTACTTTGTGGTATAAGCAAGGAAGCTGAGACCTCTGCAGTGTGTAAATGTGCTTTTACTAAACAAAAATTCTGTACATACAAAACTATTACAATATTAGGAATACAGTACAAGACTGACAGATATATATATATATATATATACAACAGAAACAACAAACAACAGAAAACATACCTGTTTATTGTAGCTGTAGAGACAATGGACTGCTGAAACTGTCAGCAGTTGCCATTGTTTAGAACAGCCTATGTATTCGTTACCAAAACATTAGTTTGAGAAACAGCCTCAAAATAACGCAAACAAAACCTGATTTCTGGTTCTGTGAATAATGATTGAGAAAAATAATTAATTATATATATATATATATATATATATATATATATATATATATATATATATATATATATATATATATTTTATATATATATATATATTGTGACGGACCTGGCCAGGACAGAGGCTGTTGGAGAGGACTGGGTGCGGGCCTGTTGCCTTTTGATTATGGGCCCTAGCATTTGGGGGAATGGTTCTCTCTGTGAGCTGTATGCCTGGGGACCCTGGGGTTGGTGTTACTTTGGATTCAGCTCCATGTCCCCCCAAAACACACAGACTCTGGGAACCCTTTATATGCCATATTAGAATGGTGACTGATTTATACCATTGGGACTCGTACTGTTAAATGCTAATGTCATCAATTCTGCTATAATGTGTTTATTGTAAATAAGTCTAGTGTGGCTCTAAGAGTCTTTTCACCCATTGTTGTTTGTGTTAATTAACTGTGTGAAGCTCGGTGACCACAAGTCTGGGCGAAAGGTCATGTCTCAGTCACCTAGGCTGTATAAAGGATTAGATAATTAGCTCATGTTAATTAAGTTACAGTTGTATTGTTAGAGGAGGTTCCAACGGCATATAAAGTCTTGTAACTTTGATTCATAATAAACAGTCCATGTTAGCAGTGAAGCAAGTGTCGCCTTGTTTTCTGCTCAGAGAGGTTGGAATATCTGATATCTGTATACAGACTGGGAGGAAGTGGTATATGACGGAAGCACTCAAGCGGAGTGTGGGACGTTCCGTGACATTGGTGGCAAGCAGCGGGAAAGCTTCCTACAGTCTGGGACATCCAAACTTCCATCTGGATCCAAGGTCCAGATAGCAGGAGAGGAGAGGTACAGATACCAGCCGTCATGGATGAGGAATTCAGAAGGAGGTTGCGAGAGATGCAGATACAGCACAGAGGACCAGTATCGGAGCAGGTCCTGCTGGGATGGTGTGATTCTATTCGCTGCAAACTCTGGAAGGAAGCGCTAGCCCGTGAGCAGCGACACCAGGGAAAAGTTCTCCCCTCCATCGAGGAAAGATACTGGTCGCAGTATGGACTGCGGGTGCGGTTTTTGGGAGAAAAACCACACAAGAAGCAGACAGCTGAATTAAGCAGGCTGGTCTGGGCAGAGATAAAGCTGGATGAGGGCTACAGAGCCCTCTGGTGGCATGTATCCCAAGCATGTCCCTGGATAGCGGATGACAGCCCAACGGAAGGCTTAAGCTACGGCGGCTTGGGACTGTTGTTTGTGAAGCTGACAGGGGACCCTAACTTTGGGAGTGATTTGGAGTGGCGGGTGGACGAAATCATGGATTTCAGAGAAGGGCTACTGAACATTTCGGAAGTGCACCGGGCACAGGAAGATTTGGAGTTTCTGGCCGTTCAGGAATGGGAGCTAGAGATCGCCTACAGACGGCTGCTAGACATTGCTCAGTGCCAGGGCTGGGCTCCCTTTGCCTGGGACTATCAGGAAATACCAGCTGACAACCCTGAAATCCTGGCTGAAGAGTCAGCAATGTGGCAGAGCAATAGTGTGCTTTGCCAACCTGCCCCCGCAGCTATGGAGGCGGAGGTCTTATGGCGGATGCAGCAAGTGCTGACTGACCTTGATGATCCTGTTTCTGCATGGGATGATCTTGGATGGAGGAATGTGCCTGTCCAGCAGCATGCCAGAGAATCTGCAATGGAAAATCTGGAGATTGCCATCCCCAAACCTGAAGTGCTGACAACAGGGCAGAGCTCTGCTAACCTCTGCCCAGCACTGATAGCATCTTCTGGATTCCATGGACAGGAGATGGTGAACCTCCATCCCCAGACACCAGTTGCAGAGATGGGGGATTTGATAGACTTTTCTGCTGAGGAAGAACCATCGAGTGAGCCCCCAGGAGAAGAGTTGGGATTAGGGCCAAACTTCATTGCGCTCTGCTCAGCACTGATGGCATCTTCTGAGTTCCACGGACAGGAGATGGTGAACCTCTATCCACGGACACCAGTTACAGAGGTAGGGGATTTAATAGACTTTTCTGCTGAGGAAGAACAACCTGATGAGCCTCCAGCAGAAGAGCTGCTATTGGGGCCAAACTTCACTGTGCTCTGCCCCGCACCAACAGCAGTATCTGTGGAGTTACAGGGAACTTCCCCAGTTGAAGCACCGGCAACCGGGCAGAGTGCTACCAACCTCTGGCCATCACCGGCTACAACTACAGAGTTCCAGGGAGGTGGGGCAGTCGGCCTCCCTCCCCAACAGGTAGCCAGAGCAGATGGTGTGGGGTTTCCAGCAGAAGGGCTGGCAACAGGGCCGAGTACTGCTGGACTCTGCCCCCAACTAACAGAGGATGGATTTCCTGTGAAGGTGGATGGGACTTCAGTCTCCACCTGTATACCCCAGGGATGCTGGGCAGTGGGCCCAGATCCCCAACAGCATGACAGAGTGAGCCCAGTCCCCCTGTCTTCTCTCCAGCGGCAGAAAGGACTCCAGGGAGAAGAGCCAGACCAGGCCTCTCCCCAGCGGCAGATATGTTCTCTGAGAGAGGCAGAGGTTGGCTGGGTGAGTAATACTTTGTTTGGAATAATTTATTTGGGGTACTGTGTGGGTACAGGCATTAGAGGACTGGAACTACTGACTAACTTCGGAGTCAACCCGTCTGGGGTCTCCTCCTGTGTTAGTCTCCTGCCGAAAGGGGAGAAATGTGACGGACCTGGCCGGGACAGAGGCTGTTGGAGAGGACTGGGTTCGGGCCTGTTGCCTTTTGATTATGGGCCCTAGCATTTGGGGGAATGGTTCTCTCTGTGAGCTGTATGCCTGGGGACCCTGGGGTTGGTGTTACTTTGGATTCAGCTCCATGTCCCCCCAAAACACACAGACTCTGGGAACCCTTTATATGCCATATTAGAATGGTGACTGATTTATACCGTTGGGACTCGTACTGTTAAATGCTAATGTCATCAATTCTGCTATAATGTGTGTCACGGACCTGGCCGGAGCAGAGGCTGTTGGAGAGGACTGTATGCAAGCCTGTTGCCCACCGATTATGGGCCCTAGCATTTGGGGGAATGGTGCTCTCTGTGAGCTGTATGCCTGGGGACCCTGGGGTTGATGTTACTATGGATTCAGCTCCATGTCCCCCCAAAACACACAGACTCTGGAACCCTTTATATGCCATATTAGAATGGTGACTGATTTATACCATTGGGACTCGTACTGTTAAATGCTAATGTCATCAATTCTGCTATAATGTGTTTAGTGTGGCTCTAAGAGTCTTTTCACCCATTGTTGTTTATGTTAATTGAGAGAGCTGATCACATTAGCCACCAGCACTGGCTAATAGACGAATGGTCTGGGCTGAGGAGGGGGGAGATTGTTGTTTGTATTGTTAGTTGTAATTAGCTCCAGCTATTGTGTTTATATTAATGTGTGAAGCTTGGTGCCTACAAGTCTGTCATCTGGTCTGGGTACATTTTGTAGTAACTTAGCCCATGTTAATTAGGTTAGCTTTGAGTCATCCCTGCTGTATAAAGGTCTGTGAAATCTCAAAATAAAAGACAGTTCTGATGTACTCCAAGACTGGTGTTGTCTAGTTCTTGGGGTTCCTATAGCCAGATCCATTGGACTCGTGTTCCAGAACTTAGGAAGCGGTATATGACGGAAGCACTCAAGCGGAGTGTGGGGCGTTCCGTGACATTGGTGGCAAGCAGCGGGAAAGCTTCCTGAAGTCTGAAGTCTGGGACATCCAAACCTCCAACTGGATCCAAGATCAGCATAGCAGACTTCAGTCACCCCAACGGAGATATGGACCTGGCATCAGAATTCCCGGGGCTGCTGCGGATCATCCTTTCAACGTACACCAGGACTGTGTCTGAGGATGAATACCTGGAGCTCAGGCAGCTGATTCGGGTGGAGCTCTGGATTGCAGCCCTCCGTCTCGCTGGTATAAAACAGGGCAAGTGCTTTCCAACCCAAGAGCAACGGGCCAGTGACCAATGGGCATTGCGGATGGCATTCCTGGGAGAGCAGCCCCAGGAGCAATGGGTGACTGAGTTGGACAGGTTGGTCCAGCAGGAGATAGAGCTGGACAATCGTTATCGAGCTCTGCAATGGCACGCAGAGGAGGGATATTTAGGGGAGACAACAGAATGCTCTCCGGAGGGATATGACTTTGGCGGCCCTGGATTGCTGTGGGAGAACCTTACAGATCTTTTTATGTTTGGCGATGAGGGGGAACCTGACCTTGAGGACATGAGAGACTATAGAGAGTCTATGCTCGGTCTTGCAGGGGTCTCAGAGCTCAAACCTGATCTGGACCATTTGCTAAGGAAGGAACAGCATCTGGAAAGGGCATACAGGAAACTGCTAGAACAAGTTCAGCAGCATGCCAGAGGATCGGCAGTGGAAAATCCGGAGATTGCCGTCCCCAAACCTGAAGTGCTGACAACAGGGCAGAGCTCTGTTAACCTCTGTCCAGAAATGATAGCATCTTCTGGGTTCCATGGACAGGAGATGGTGAACCTCTATTCCCAGACATCAGTTGCAGAGACATGGGATTTGATAGACTTTTCTGCTGAGGAAGAACAACCTGATGAGCCTCCAGCAGAAGAGCTGCTATCAGGGCCAAAGTTCACTGTGTTCTGCCCAGCACCAACAGTGGCTTCGGCCTTCCTGAGAGAAGAGGTAGTCGGCCTTTCTCCCACAACACTGACAGGGACATGTGATTTTCTGCCAGCAGCATCTATGGAGTTAAAACAAACTTCTCCAGCTGAAGATCTGGTAACTGAACAGAGGGTCCAAGACCTCTGTCCCACACTTTTACCACTTCCAGAGACTGGGGATTTAATAGGCATTTCTGTAGAGGAGGAACCACCTAGCAAACCCCCAGCAGAAGTGCTGGCAACCGGACAGAGGGTCCAAGACCTCTGCCCCACACCTGCAGCAATTGTGGAGGCTCAGGGTGAGAAGATGGCAATCACTTCCCAGCAGCAGATACAGGGGGAGAAGGGAGAGGAGGTGTGTGTTGTCCCTCCCCAACAGTTGGCCAGGGTGGAGGAAGTGGGCTTTCCTCCCCAGCAAAGATCCGTGTACCTGGGAGACAGTACCATCGACATGTCGTCCCAGCAGCCAGATGAGGGAATGGAAAAGGAAGCAGCCGGCTCACCTCCCCAATGGCAGCTACACAGTTTGGGAGGGGAGGAAGCCAGCTGCCTGCCCCAACAGTTAGCTGGAGCAGAGGATGCGGAGTCCCCAGCAGAAGTGCTGGCAACAGGGCAGAGTGCTACCAACCTCTGCCCAGCACCAGCAACAACTACAGAGTTCCAGGGAGGCGGGGCAGTCGGCCTCCCTCTCCAACAGTTAGCCGGAACAGATGGTGTGGAGTTTCCAGCAGAAGGGCTGGCAACAGGGCTGAGGACTGCTGGACTCTGCCCTCAACTAACAGAGGATGGATTTCCTGTGAAGGTGGATGGGACTTCAGTCTCCACCTGTATACCCCAGGGATGCTGGGCAGTGGGCCCCGATCCCCAACAGCATGACAGAGAGGTTGGCTGGGTGAGTGATACTCTGTTTGGAATAATTTATTTGGGGTACGGTGTGGGTACAGGCAGTAGAGGACTGGAGCTGTTTACTAACTTCGGAGTCAACCCGTCTGGGGTCTCCTCCTGTGTTAGTCTCCTGCCGAAAGGGGAGAAATGTCACGGACCTGGCCAGAGCAGAGGCTGTTGGAGAGGACTGTATGCAAGCCTGTTGCCCACCGATTATGGGCCCTAGCATTTGGGGGAATGGTGCTCTCTGTGAGCTGTATGCCTGGGGACCCTGGGGTTGATGTTACTATGGATTCAGCTCCATGTCCCCCCAAAACACACAGACTCTGGAACCCTTTATATGCCATATTAGAATGGTGACTGATTTATACCATTGGGACTCGTACTGTTAAATGCTAATGTCATCAATTCTGCTATAATGTGTTTAGTGTGGCTCTAAGAGTCTTTTCACCCATTGTTGTTTATGTTAATTGAGAGAGCTGATCACATTAGCCACCAGCACTGGCTAATAGACGAATGGTCTGGGCTGAGGAGGGGGGAGATTGTTGTTTGTATTGTTAGTTGTAATTAGCTCCAGCTATTGTGTTTATATTAATGTGTGAAGCTCGGTGCCTACAAGTCTGTCATCTGGTCTGGGTACATTTTGTAGTAAATTAGCCCATATTAATTAGGTTAGCTTTGAGTCATCCCTGCTGTATAAAGGTCTGTGAAATCTCAAAATAAAAGACAGTTCTGATGTACTCCAAGACTGGTGTTGTCTAGTTCTTGGGGTTCCTATAGCCAGATCCATTGGACTCGTGTTCCAGAACTTAGGAAGCGGTATATGACGGAAGCACTCAAGCGGAGTGTGGGGCGTTCCGTGACAATGTGTTTATTGTAAATAAGTCTAGTGTGGCTCTAAGAGTCTTTTCACCCATTGTTGTTTGTGTTAATTAACTGTGTGAAGCTCGGTGACCACAAGTCTGGGCGAAAGGTCATGTCTCAGTCACCTAGGCTGTATAAAGGATTAGATAATTAGCTCATGTTAATTAAGTTACAGTTGTATTGTTAGAGGAGGTTCCAACGGCATATAAAGTCTTGTAACTTTGATTCATAATAAACAGTCCATGTTAGCAGTGAAGCAAGTGTCGCCTTGTTTTCTGCTCAGAGAGGTTGGAATATCTGATATCTGTATACAGACTGGGAGGAAGTGGTATATGACGGAAGCACTCAAGCGGAGTGTGGGACGTTCCGTGACATATATATATATATATATACAATCAAACGCAACGCAGCAAGTCGGCTAGTGGTTAAAGGGGGGGGGGTGACTCTTTTTTTTACCCACTGTATGTATATATATTTATATTGTGGCAGTGTGGTACCCTGCCAGGGTCTAAATAGAGGTTATAACCCAGGATTCTCAACCAGGCAAGTCGAGGGGCTCCAAGGAGTTTGCTTAATGAAGTGATGAAGTGGAAACTGGCTTTTTTGTTTCTTCATTGTTTTGTAAAGTCAGTTTTGGGACCTGGAGATTTCTTAGAGATCTGGGTGGGATGAAATCTCCAATCCTGGGTCCAGGTTTTGTGAACAGCCAGCACACTGATTGCACAGGTGTGTGCAGGGCTTTTTGTAGAGACCTAACCATGGTTCTGGGCTCCACCCCGGCAAAGAGGAGGTCATTGCCTAGGAGTCAGCGGAGCTCCACCTAGGAGAGAGGTGGGAGCTAGAGCAGCAAGGGGCTACTAGCTGTATGGACAGAGTTGGTGAACAGTCTGTAGAGGACAGACAAGAGTCTGAAGTATAAGGCCAGAGCAGCAGTGCTACAAGTGCAAGTCAGAGATCATGTCATTTGTTTTGGATGTAAGAGAGATGTTGACAAACACCCTGTGTGGAAAACTTATAAGCTTTGCTTTTGAAATTTCTTTTAATAAAATTTGGCCAGAAAAGCCCTTAAAGTGGTTGTAAACCCCCCTGAGACATTTTACATATAGGTAAGCCAAGGTCAATTCCAGTGCGCGATTCGTTACGTCACCAAGCCGACTCTTCCCAGCTCGCTTCGTGTTTGTGAGTCTGTTGTTCCCAAATTCAGTGTGTTGCAGTTGCTTTATTCATTGTTTTGTCAATCGAGTCTTGCTCACTGTCGCAGGTAGGACCTGTAACCTTGTTTCATTTTATGTTCAGATCATTCCTGTTCATTGTATCCCCCATTTCGTATGTTCGGTTTCCCACAGCGGAACTTACAAATTGTTCGTAAGTCTCCAAAGCGCAGTCGTTATTCCACCGACATACCAACCCCCGAGTTATTTCCCAAAGGCGTCATGCCCAGCGCTACATCATGCGGCCGGCCACAGGCCTGTTTTGTTGTTATATTTGCCAGATTCATATCGGATACATTGCATACTTACTACAGTCCAATTCAAACCTAGTTGCGTCAGCTGCATAACGGATCGTATACGTTGCACACGCCGATTTGTATCGGTTCATGTTGCTTACCCTATTACCAATTCGTATCGGTTCATGCCATTTTCTCTGTTCATATCATTTACCCTACCTACCGATTCGTATCGGTACACGTCCTGCTCTACAACTGGCTTGTATCGGATCCGTTTTTCATACTCATCATAGTCCGATGCGAATCTAGTCGTGTCGCCGACACAACAATTCGTATCGGATGCACTGCACACACCAATTCGTATCAGTTCACGTCCTACCCTACAACCGATTCGTATCGGATCCATTTTTCATACCCGTTACAGTCCAATTCGAATCTAGTAGCGCCGGGGGCACAACGATTTGTGTCGGATTTATTTTCTTACACCCTTGAACACAGCTAAAACCGGTTAGGGTCACACTTCATTCCTACACGCTCAATTTTTCTGCTATCCTTGTTTTTGCCTTGTTTCGCTTTGTTTTCAGTAGGTTACTTTCTTGCAGTCATTTCAAGCACGCCTCCAGCAGCACAGACTCTTGCAATCGTTGCAAGCATGTCTCCAGCAGCACAAACATCTTGCAATCGTTGCAAGCACGTGAAGTGATACGACCTTTTCACAGTCACTACAAACACATCTCCAGTGACATAAAAAAAAAAAAAAAAAAAAAATATATATATATATATATATATATATATATATATGTATTGCACTTATGTCACCCTTACTACAGGTTTCTGGTCGACCGAGTTTTCAATCCTAACCAGGACCTTGCTACTAGGACGTCAGTCAGGTGTGTAGTTCACGGGTTCCTCTGTCACATTATCCTGCAACACCCTTTCACTAAACGTTCACTTCACATATACGATTTGACATGCTCATCGGGCGTTAGTTACTGTCACATATGTCTCTGCATTACACTCTGTTTTTCGAAAGGCAACCCTTCACCTACACAGACAAGGTCACTAAACGTTGAGCTTGCTGTCAGTGCAAGTGTTAGCAGACCGAGTATACGTCATTAACTAAAGACCGCAACTTTCCCATGTAGGCTGTACCAGACTTCAGCTGCTTGCCCCAGTACGCCCCGGGGCCCTGGTCTACAGGTTCGTACTCAGCACAGACAGGCACTGGGGCATTTCCTACCGCACTATAGCCAGGAAGGAAGAGCTCTTCAGGCTCCTCTTCCCGCTGTAGCTGGCATCCCAGCAGGCATCCCTGCAGTCCCTTTCTAGGGCCATCTCCCAGCTGCACTCCTTGGTCTTCGCCTTATCCGCAGCAGTCTCTGATGTCCAGACCAGAGTGACAGTTCTGGAAGTGCACCCACCCACAGTGCTCCCTCACCCGGTTGCGGTCCCGGTACTAGCAGCTCCTCCTGCAGCCAGAGACTACACCCTTCATGCTCCCTGCTCACCTTGTCCCAGCCAGCATCAGGAAGGACATCTTGGAGGACAAGGATGTCAATCTGTTGTTCCTTCTCATTTCAGTACATGACCTGGCGATGGCACGTCATTAATTACAGGGATTCTTATTACTTTGCCACCAAGCTGACCTTCAGGTCCAAAAAGCAGCTTGTGGCTTTTTGATGTTTTCGCCCAGTCCCCTACATGGATCTTATTGCACCAGGCCCAGTGTCAGATGGTCATCCATTACCTCAATGATTTTCTGCTCATCAAACAGCCAGGCATACCCCCAGTAGACCTAGACAGGTTAAGAGTGGTGTTTAACAACCTCAACGTACCCATAACCGAACATAAAGTGGAAGGCCCGGCACACTCCATCACCTTCCTAGGCATCACTCTGGACATGCGTGCCATGCAGGCCAGTCTGCCTCCCGACAAACTAGCCTGCATTGGTCATCCACTACTTCATCCTTTCGCAAGGGGTTTACTAAGAGACAGCTGCAGTCCTTATTAGGGATGCTCAATTTTGCAATAAGGATTATTCCTCAGGGGCGGTCTTTCATTTCACGTCTCTTGGTTTTTCTCACTCAAGCACAAGACCCTGATCAAATTCTCAAATTAGATCTGGCAGCGGTAGTGGACTTAGCAATGTGGGATGAGTTCCTCACAAACTGGAGCGGCATATCGATGTTCATCCCATCAGCAACAGCTCTGTCACCACAGGTAGTCACGGATGCCGCAGCCTCCACAGGCTTTGCTGCAATTTTTGGCCATCACTGGTTCGCTGGACCTTGGCCTCCAGAAATCCTCCTAATTCCCGGTTTCACTCACTCTTCATCACTGTTCTAGCTGTATCCCATCGTGGCAGCTGCCCAGGTCGGGGGCCACACATGGACTAGACAAACGGTGGTCTTTGCTACAGACAATCAGGCTACAGCCGACATCAACAAAGGTAGGTCCAAATTGCTCCTCATCATGTCCTTCCTACGCAGGCTGGTGCAGTTGTCACTCCATCACCAATTTAACATTCACTGTAAGCATATTCCAGGCAAATGCAATGTCGCAGCAGATGCGCTGTCTCGTGTCCAATTTGGTTCTTCCAGCAGGAACCTGAAGCCGACCCAACGACTACTCCTATCCCACCTTGGTCACAGCTAACGATGAATTGAAGCCACACCTTGCCAACGCAACCCAGCTCATTAACCACTCATTGTCCCGCAACACACTGAAGGCCTATTACACTGCTTGAAATGCTTACTACAGGTTTCTGACCTCAAGCCCTGGAGCAACAACAGGTGACATTAGGCACGTCCTAGCCTTCGTTTCGTATTGCCACATGCAGCTGGCTCTTTCTCATAACACTATCAGGCTATACCTAGCTGGCATCCAGCATTCCCTGTCCTTACAGGACCCTGGAAAGCCATCTGTGTTTATGGGCCATACAGTAAGATCCCTCCTACGTGGCATCCAGAAGCACCAGCCTGTAGCCAACAGCAATCAGGGACATGTCTAAAATCCTTGCACGTTCCCCGTTCGGGGTTCTGCCCAGTCTAGTCATCCAAGCGGCCATCTACCTGGCCTTCTACGGTTTTCTACGACCTAGCGAATTCACCTTTAGTGGCACTGGCAGCCAGATACTATACAGACACCACCTGACTCGCTTTCGAAACCATTACGTCCTTTATCTTGTCGTCTCCAAAGTTCAACAATCTGGACCCGAAGTCAACATCAACCTCTTTCAAACTAACCACGCCTGGTGCCCAGTAACAGTACTCGATCGACTTCTGTCTCACCTACCCAGCCAATCAGACTCTAACCCATTTTTGCCTTTTCCAACCAGCCCCCTGAGTGGCAGCCAATTCATCAGGCATGTTAGGATCCTACTGGTCAATTTGGGGCTTGACCCCGGTCGGTACTCGGGACATTCCTTCTGGATCGCTGCAGCCTTAGCTGCATCTCAGCATGAAGTGCCAGGCCATGTAATCAAGAAATTAGGCAGATGGAAATCAGCCTGCTTCGCTAGATACATTCCAAATCCTCAGGTGGAAATGGCACAAGGCTTTACCAAGCTTGCTCAATGATGACAGTATCAATAAAAAATGACTTCCCTACCTGGGTATTTTTGCCCCCTTTTCTTGGCATACTGACCAGACAACCAAGGCACACCTCAGGTCTATGTTATGTAAGTCTTGTTGCGTGTTTATGTGATCCATATTTGTCTCGGTCATAGGACCACAACCATAAATTATATATATATATATATATATATATATATATATATACATACACACAGTTGTGCTCATAAGTTTACATACCCTGGCAAAATTTATTTCTTGGCCATTTTTTAGAGAATATGAATGATAACACAAAAACTTTTCTTTCACTCATGGTTAGTGTTTGGCTGAAGCAATTTATTATCAATCAACTGTGTTTACTCTTTTTAAATCATAATGAACATAAACTACCCAAATGACCCTGATCAAAGGTTTACATACCCTGGTGATTTTGGCCTAATAACATGCACACAAGTTGACACAAAGGGGTTTGAACGGCTATTAAAGGTAACCATCCTCACATGTGACCTGTTTGTTTGTAATAAGTGTGTATGTATAAAAGGTCATTGAGTTTCTGGACTCCTGACAGACCCTTGCATCTTTCATCCAGTGCTGCACTGACGTTTCTGGATTCTGGAGTCATGGGAAAAGCAAAAGAATTGTCAAAGGATCGCCGGGAAAAGGTAGTTGAACTGTATAAAACAGGAAAGGGATAGAAAAAGATATCCAAGGAATTGAGAATGCCAATCAGCAGTGTTCAAACTCTAATCAAGAAGTGGAAAATGAGGGGTTCTGTTGAAACCAAACCACGGTCAGGTAGACCAACTAAAATGTCAGCCACAACTGCCAGGAAAATTGTTTGGGATGCAAAGAAAACCCCACAAATAACTTCAGGTGAAATACAGGACTCTCTAAAAACATGTGGTGTGGCTGTTTCAAGATGCACAATAAGGAGGCACTTGAAGAAAGATGGGCTGCATGGTCGAGTCGCCAGAAGAAAGCCATTACTACGCAAAAATGCCACAAAGTATTCCGCTTACAGTACACCAAACAGCACAGAGACAAACCTCAAACCTTCTGGCACAAAGTAATTTGGAGTGATGAGATCAAAATTGAGCTTTTTGGCCACAACCATAAACTCTACATTTGGAGGGGAGTCAACAAGGGCTATGATGAAAGGTACACCATTCCTACTGTGAAACATGGAGGTGCATCACTGATGTTTTGGGAATGTGTGAGCTACAAAGGCACAGAAAATTTGGTCAAAATTGATGGCAAGATGAATGCAGTATGTTATCAAAAAATACTGGAGGAACATTTGCATTCATCAGCCAGGAAGCTGCGCATGGGACGTACTTGGACATTCCAACATGACAATGATCCAAAATACAAGCCCAAGTTGACCTGTCATTGGCTACAGTAGAATAAAGTGAAGGTTCTGGAGTGGCCATCTCGGTCTCCTGACCTCAATACCATTGAGCCACTCTGGGGAGATCTCAAACATGCAGTTCATGCAAGACAGCCCAAGAATTTACAGGAACTGGAGGCTTTTTGCCAAGAGGAATGGGCAGCTTTACCACCTGAGATGACAAAGAGCCTCATCCACAAATACCACAAAAGACTTCAAGTGGTCATTGATGTTAAAGGGGGCAATACACAGTATTAAGAACTGGGGTATGTAAACTTTTAATCAGGGACATTTGGGGAGTTTCGGTTGGCATTATGATTTAAAAACAATAAACATAGTTGACTGATAATAAATGGCTTCAGCGAAACACTAACCATGAGTGAAAAAAAGTTTTTGTGATATCATATATATTATCTGAAAAATGGCCAAAAAATCATAAATTCTGCCAGGGTATGTAAATTTATGAGCACAATTTGGAGCTATAACAGCTTAACCTCTTCTGGGAAAGCTGTCCACGAGGTTTAGGAGTGTGCCTATGGGAATGTTTGACCATTCTTCCAGAAGCGTAGTTGTGAGGTCAGGCACTGATGTTGGATAGAAGGTCTGCACTCTAATTCATCCCAAAAGTGTTCTATCGGGTTGAGGTGAGGACTCTGTGCAGGTCAGTCAAGTTCCTCCACCCCAAACTCGTTCACCCATGTCTTTATGGACTTTAATTGTGCACTGGTGCAGAGTCACGTTGGAACAGGAAGGGGCCATCTCCAAACTGTCCCCACAAAGTTGGGAGCATGAAATTGTCCAAAATGTCTTGGTATGCTGACGCCTTAAGAGTTCCCTTCACTGGAACTAAGGGGCCAAGCCCAACCCCTGAAAAACAACCCCACACCATAATCCCCCCTCCACCAAATGATTAGGACCAGTGCACAAAGCAAGATCCATAAAGACAAGGAAGAGCGAGTTTGGGGTGAAGGAACTTGACTGGCCTGCACAGAGCCCTGACCTCAACCCGATAGAACACCTTTAGGATGAATTCGAGTGGAGACTGTGAGCCAGGCCTTCTCGTCCAACATCAGTGCCTGATCTCACAAATGCACTTCTAGAAGAATGGTCAAACATTCCCACAGACACACTCCTAAACCTTGTGGACAGCCTTCCCAGAAAAGTTGAAGCATAGAATTATAAGCACATTTTTTTCCCCATTTTGGATAGAGTAGAGGAGGGTTACAACCCCTGTTATTTGTTTTGCAATTTGTGTCCCATTGGGGAGATTTCACTTCACTTCCTATCCCATACCTAAAACAGGAAAAGAGAAGAAATCCCTGCAAATTAAGGGAATCCCTTGGGTACTCCCAGGTCACCAGAACTAGTGTCCCCATTGGAAGATTTCTCCTCTATTACTTTTCTGGGGACAACCCAAAATTTGTGATTTTCTTTTACTTTCACTTAATAATAATGGTAAACAGGACAAATAGATTAATCTCTCCAATGGGGCACAGACAGCAGTAAAACCTGATGTGTTCTAATCCATCTTCACTCTATCCAAACCTAAAAAAAAAAAGGTTTTATCTTTAGTTATAATTTATGATACCTGTGCTTGCTGTAATTAAAGTTCCTTAAAAACAATATATATAACAGAATTTTTAAAAATGTTCCTCCCTCTGAGCCCCCTGATAAGTTTTGTGGGTAAAGCAGTGACCTCTAAAGAAGCATTTTCCTGGTTCAAGGCGGGATGAGGATCTTAGAATAGAAATAGTAGATGGGGGGGGGATGCAAATTCCTACCAAGATTATTGAAATACAGAAATGAACAGTACATGCAGTACCTAAACCGATTGACGTGATAGAGAATAGTTCAGGTTGGAAGGGTATTGGTTCTGCCTATTTTTCTGAAAAGCTAAATATCAGCTTAATAATGAGATTGTTCAGCCTGAAAAGATTAGGCTTGTCATTTTTTGCTAGCTATTTTTAATAGTGAAAAAAAGCACTTATCAAAGGAGATCATCCGAAGTTCCGTATTTCTACTTAAGCAGCAAGGACAAGTTGTACATATAGCATTGACATTCTTTTTAACTATTTCTCTGCCAGACACGTAACCATTTAGCTTGCCAAATAAAATGACTGAAAAGAATAGACAGATCAAAATCCTTACTGCTGAAATGGAAAAAGAGTAATTGAATTCTTAAGGAGAGATCAGCTGGTTGTAAACATCCCACATCGGTTTCAGCTTCGTTGCCATTTAGGCCACTCTATTCCATGCAGGATATGGGTTGCAGAGCCTGGCCATTGATTATTCTATTGGAATAAAATATTGTGAGGAATATTCAGGATGACAGTGCTCTATGTGGATCAGTATTCACAGCAGATTGCATTATTCATACAGAAAAAAAGCAGTTCTTTCAAACTATTATGAGTAATAAGTCTATAAAAATGGGACAAGACAGGGATGCCCATTGTCACCTCTACTATTCATCCTCACTCTGGAACCTCTAATTCGCATTGTAAACAAACTACCCGATATTCATGGTTTCAATATCGAAAACAAAACATACAAATGTGCAGCATACGCTGACGATTTACTATTTTTCATATCCCAACCACACATCACCATGCCCAACATATATAACGTATTCTCCCAATATAGCTATATGTCAAACTTCAAAATTAATTACAAAAAATCTGAGGCATTGAATCTAACACTTCCAGAAACCACTTTAAACAACACAAAAAACAACTGCAAATTTAAATGGGAAACAACATCTCTCACATACTTAGGAATACAATTAACTCCAAAACTAGATTTGATGTATAAAGCCAATTTTCAACCACTTTTACAAAAGATTACCAAGGACCTAGAGAAATGGACATTGAAATATTTTTCATGGTTCGGTAGGGCAGCCATAATTAAAATGACAGTCCTACCCAGAATACTATACTTTTCCAAACAATACCCATATTACTACCTTCAAGCTTCTTTAACCACTTGCCGCCCACCATATAGCAGAATGACGGCGGCAAAGTGGTTTCAAAATCCTGACTGGATGTCATATGACGTCCGCAGGATATTGAGGCGCTGCGTTCCCCGGGGGCGCGCATCGCGTCGATTGTTGTTGCGGTGAGTCAGTCTGACACCCCGCAGCACCGATCTAGGTAAAGAGTCTCTGACGGAGACTCTTTACCACGTGATCAGCCGTGTCCAATCACGGCTGATCATGATGTAAATAGGAAGAGCCGGTGATCGGCTTTTCCTCACTCGCGTCTGACAGACGCGAGTAGAGGAGAGCCGATCTGCTGCTCTCCTGACAGGGGGGGTCTGTGCTGATTGTTTATCAGCACAGCCCCCACTCGGATCCTACCCAGGACCACCAGGGAAGCCGCCCAAGACCACCAGGGAAGCGATCCACACTGGACCACCAGGTATGCCCCTAGACCACCAGGGAAATGCCAATCTGTGCCCAGGCAGCTGCCAATCTGTGCCCAGGCAGCTGCCAGTCAGTGCCCACTTCAATGCCTACCACTGCCAGTGCCACCAGGGATGCCCATCAGTGCCTCATATCAGTGCCCATCAGTGCCACATATCAGTGCCCATCAGTGCCACATATCAGTGCCCATCAGTGCCACATATCAGTGCCAACCAGTGCCACCCATCAGTGCTGCCTATCAGTGCCCATCAGTGCTGCATATGATTGCCACCCATCAGTGCCGCCTACCAGTGCCCAACAGTGCCGCATATCAGTGCCCATCGTCAGTGCCCGCTCATTGGTGCCACCTCATCGGTGCTGCCGTATCAGTGCCTGTCAGTGCCGCCTTATCAGTGCCCATCAGTGAAAGAGAAAACTTACTTATTTACAATTTTTTTTAACAGAAACAAAAGCAAAACTTTTATTTTTTTCAAAATTTTCGGTCTTTATTTATTTGTTTAGCAAAAAATAAAAACCGCAGAGGTGATCAAATACCACCAAAAGAAAGCTCTATTTGTGGGAACAAAATGATAAAAATTTAGTTTGGGTACAGTGTAGCATGACCGCACAATTGTCATTCAAACTGCGACAGCACTGAAAGCTGAAAATTGGTCTGGGCAGGAAGGTGTCTAAGTGCCCTGTATTGAAGTGGTTAAATCCTTACACATTCTGTTAAGAAAATTCCTTTGGGCCACCAAAAAACCCAGAATTAGTCTAAACCTACTAACTATGAATAAACAAAATGGAGGCATGGGTTTTCCTAATTTTAAAAATTATTATCTAGCCACACACCTAACTAGAATCATAGATTGGACATGCCACAAAGAGAATAAAGATTGGGTGGGATTGGAGAATAACATGGGACCTATTCCGACATCACATACACCATGGATACCCTGGAACCTGTGTCCCAAAAAACTGAAACAACATCCTCTCATAGGGGCCACCTTAAAAAAATTACAAACAATCAATCAAAGGCATTCCCTCACCTCATCACTAGGACCACTAACCCCCTTCACAACAAATCCTGATTTCTTACCGGGAATGGATGGTTCTATCTACAACATAAACACACCACTTCTAGTAGCACACTGTTTAAAGAATAATAAAATGAAACCCCTATCAGAATTACAAAAAGAAATAGGACAAACACCTCTACAACCCAGGGAATACCAACAAATACATGAATTCATTATGAATACTCAAAAACAAAAACATTTTCTTAGACCATTAACACCCTTCGAAACGATATGCCTTTCAGCCACTACAACCACTAAGAATATCTCCTTAACATATATTTGGTTGCAGTCCAGCGATTTACAGGAACCTAATAGACACAAAACCTTCTGGGAATCAACTCTAAACAAATCCTTTACAAAAGATCAATGGCTACAAGCATGTGTGTTCACACACAAATGTGCAATCTGTGTAAGATTGCAAGAAACATCATTTAAAATCTTAACAAATTGGTACATCACACCAAATAAAATACACAAATGGTTTTCAACAATACCTGGGGATTGTTGGCGCTGCAACCGGGTAGAAGGCACTTTATACCACATCTGGTGGGAATGTAACCTGATTAAACCCTTTTGGAACCAAGTAATCAAGATCATAAAACATATTACAAAAACGAAAATTCATCTAGACGATGCTTGCTGCCTCATAAATATCACCAATTGCGCTCTAAGAAAATATAAAAACTCTTTGACCAGATTCTTAATCACATCAGCCAAAACAGTGATACCAAGACACTGGAGAAACACCACCGCCCCTACAATTAAAGAATGGCTGGAAGAAATACATCTCCTTAAAGGAATGGAAGAGATCAGGGCAACAACACAAGGGAATATAGAAAATTTTAATAAAATATGGCAACCGTGGATTATTTTTAAATATTCTGATTCTTATACAACTTTCACACAGAGATAAACTTTTTATACATAGAAAAAGCGAATTGCCAGTATTTTTCTTCTTTTTTTATTTTATTTTTCTTTCCTTCTCTTTACTCTTCATCTCTATTACTATACTTATAACTAAGGACACCTCTCAGGGGTCCACAAATTTACTCTCCTTTCAGAATAAATAACACATTTTTCTATACAAAGCTAGAGTATTTCCAAATAAATCATTATTGTAACAATAGGCCGGTTAAGAAACCACCTTGGTGGTCTTACCAGTTAATACTCTACCACTGAAATCAATTATTCATTGTCATATGAAACCTATGTACAAATGTTAATATGATTGTACTTGTGACAGACTCACCCGGGATAGAGGCTTTTGGGGGGACTGAATGTGAGCCTCTTGCCTACAGATTATGGGCCCTGGCATTTGGGGTACCCTTGAGGTGTTGTTACTTTGGCTTCGGGTCCTTGTCCCCCAGGACACACAGACTCTGGGGACCCTGTATTTGCCATAGTAGCAATAGTGACTAGAGTCATACTGTTGGGACTCATACTGTGAGAAGATGCTAATGTCATCAACTCCACTCACCTGTCTGATGTCAGCTATAATGTGTTTAATGTAAAATTAGTTTAGTCTGGCTTACCACAGGTTCTAAGGGTATTCAACTCATTGTTGTTTGTTCTAATTAACCCTGTGTTGATGTTTATGGTAATGTGTGTTGAATAGTCAATGAGCTAGGAGACGTAGTCACCTAGTCTGGGTAAATTATTTAGTAAACTAGCTCATGTTAATTAGGTTACAGTTGTATTGTTAAAGGAGGTTCCAATGGCATATAAAGTTTTGTAATTTTGATTCTAAATAAATAGTCCATGTTAGCAGTGAAGCAAGTCTCGCCTTGTTTTATGCTTGAGAGCAGTTGGAATATCTGATATCTGTATCCAGACTACAAGGAAGTGGTATACTGACGGAAGCACTCAAGCGGAGTGTGGGACGTTCCGTGACAGTACTAATGTTATCTTTAAGCACTAAAAAAAGTAATAAGTCTATAGGTTAAAAAACTAACTTGATTTTGGATTATTGTGGCAGCACAGTGGGTATGTAGTTAGCACTTCTGCCTGGCAGCATTGGGGTCGTTGGTTCAAATCCCAACCACGACACTACCTGCATGGAGTTTGCATGTTCTTCATGAGCCTGCGTGGGCTTCCTCTGGGTACTCCGTTTCCTCACACACTCCAAACACATGCTTGGTAGGTTAATTGGCTTCTGTCTAAATTGGCCTTATTATCTTTATGTATGAATGAGTTAGGGACCTTAGAGATTGTAAGCTCGTTGAGGGCAGGGACTGATGTGAATGTATAATAAATGTGTAAAGTGCTGCATAGTACCTAAAATAAATTATTTATGAATGTGCCATTTTCACTGCACAATTATTAGGCAAGTTGTATTTTTGTGGATTCATTTCATTATTGAACAACTACAGTGCTCTTGGTCAATCCAAAATGTTAATAAACCTCAAACCTGAATATTTAAGAAAGTAAAAGTGAGGTTTTGGCTTTCTTAGGAGAATATCTAAGGAGAAATAAAAGTGAGGTTTTAGCCTTCTTAGGAGAATATCTAAGGAGAAGTAAAAGGAGATTTATTGGGCAGCTATTTGTATGCAGAATTATTATACAACTAAATAAAAACAAAAATGTTCCCACCTCACTTGTTTATTTTTAGCTGTTAAAGTGAGAATAATAAACAAACCAAAATTTACAAAAAAAAAACATACATAAAAAAAATAAAAAATATATCAGTGACCAATATAGCCACTCTTCAATAACATTCATAAGGCTTCCATTCATGGAGTTTGTCAGTTTCTTGATATGTTAATGATCAACTTTTTGTGCAGCAGCAACCACAGCCTCCCAGACACTGTTCAGAGAGGTGTACTGTTTTCCTTCACCGTAAATCTCCCATTCAAGAAGGGCTTACAGGTTCTCAATAGGGTTTGGTCAAGTGAGGAAGGCGGCCATGTCATTATTCTTTCATCTTTAACCCTTTCGCTGCCAGGCCCTGTGCTCCATTTTGTACACCCAGAGGGCCAGACCATTTTTGAAATTTTTCCTTTGCTTTTTTATTTTTCACTTATAGCTTTCAGGGTTTGAAAAGCCCCCCCCCTCTCTCTTGCCTAACATGGCGGCCGGCCTGTGTTATACTTAAGTTAGTTTTGTCCCACATTGTCTCTCTCTCTCTGTTGCCTAACATGGCGGCCGGCCTGTGTTATAATTAAGTTAGTTTTGTCTCACATTGTCTCTCTCTCTCTTGCCTAACATGGCAGCCGGCCTGTGTTATACTTAAGTTAGTTTGTCCCACATTGTCTCTCTCTTGCCTAACATGGCGGCCGGCCTATGTTATACTTAAGTTAGTTTGTCCCACATTGTCTCTCTCTTGCCTCACATGGCGGCCAGCCTGTGTTACACTTAGTTTGTCCCACATTGTCTCTCTCTCTCTTGCCTAACATAATGTCCATTGTCCAGCATGGTGGCCGGCATAGTTACATAGTTACATAGTAGGTGAGGTTGAAAAAAGACACAAGTCCATCAAGTCCAACCTATGTGTGTGATTATGTGTCAGTATTACATTACATATCCCTGTATATTGCGGTCATTCAGGTGATTATCTAATAGTTTCTTGAAGCTATCAATGCTCCCCGCTGAGACCACCGCCTGTGGAAGGGAATTCCACATCCTTGCCGCTCTTACAGTAAAGAACCCTCTACGTAGTTTAAGGTTAAACCTCTTTAATTCTAATTGTAATGAGTGGCCACGAGTCTTATTAAACTCTCTTCTGCGAAAAAGTTTTATCTCTATTGTGGGGTCACCAGTACAGTATTTGTAAATTGAAATCATATCCCCTCTCAAGCGTCTCTTCTCCAGAGAGAATAAGTTCAGTGCTCGCAACCTTTCCTCATAACTAAGATCCTCCAGACCCTTTATTAGCTTTGTTGCCCTTCTTTGTACTCGCTCCATTTCCAGTACGTCCCTCCTGAGGACTGGTGCCCAGAACTGGACAGCATACTCCAGGTGCGGCCGGACCAGAGTCTTGTAGAGCGGGAGAATTATCGTTTTATCTCTGCAGCTGATCCCCCTTTTAATGCATGCCAATATTCTGTTTGCTTTATTAGCAGCAGCTTGGCATTGCATGCCATTGCTGAGCCTATCATCCACTAGGACCCCCAAGTCCTTTTCCATCCTAGATTCCCCCAGACGTTCTCCCCCCAGTGTATAGATTGCATTCATATTTTTGCCACCCAAATGCATTATTTTACATTTTTCTACATTGAACCTCATTTGCCATGTAGTCGTCCACCCCATTAATTTGTTCAGGTCTTTTTGCAAGATTTCCACATCCTGCGGAGAAGTTATTGCCCTGCTTAGCTTAGTATCGTCTGCAAATACAGAGATGGAACTGTTTATCCCATCCTCCAGGTCGTTTATGAACAAATTAAATAGGATTGGTCCCAGCACAGAACCCTGGGGGACCCCACTACCCACCCCTGACCATTCTGAGTACTCCCCATTTATCACCACCCTCTGAACACGCCCTTGTAGCCAGTTTTCAATCCATGTACTCACCCTATGGTCCATGCCAACGCACCTTATTTTGTACAGTAAACGTTTATGGGGAACTGTGTCAAATGCTTTTGCAAAATCCAGATACACCACGTCTACGGGCCTTCCTTTATCTAGATGGCAACTCACCTCCTCATAGAAGGTTAATAGATTGGTTTGGCAAGAACGATTCTTCATGAATCCATGCTGATTACTGCTAATGATATCATTCTTATTACTAAAATCTTGTATATAGTCCCTTATCATCCCCTCCAAGAGTTTACATACTATTGATGTTAGGCTAACTGGTCTGTAATTCCCAGGGATGTTTTTTGGGCCCTTTTTAAATATTGGTGCTACATTGGCTTTTCTCCAATCAGCTGGTACCATTCCAGTCAATAGACTGTCTGTAAAAATTAGGAACAACGGTCTGGCAATCACCTGACTGAGTTCCCTAAGTACCCTCGGATGCAAGCCATCTGGTCCCGGTGATTTATTAATGTTAAGTTTCTCAAGTCTAATTTTAATTCCGTCCTCTGTTAACCATGTAGGTGCTTCCTGTGTTGTGTCATGAGGATAAACACTGCAGTTTTGGTTACTGAAGCCCCCCGATTCACTTGTGAAGACTGAGGAGAAGAATAAATTCAATACCTCTGCCATCTCCCCATCCTTTGTAACCAGATGTCCTTCGTCATTCTTTATGGGGCCAATATGGTCTGTCCTCCCTTTTTTACTGTTTACATACTTAAAGAATTTCTTGGGATTTTTTTTGCTCTCCTCCGCTATGTGTCTTTCATGTTCTATCTTAGCCATCCTAATTGCACCCTTACATTTCTTATTGCATTCTTTATAAATTCTGAATGCTGTGGATGATCCCTCAACCTTGTATTTTTTGAAGGCCTTCTCCTTTGCTTTTATATGCATTTTTACATTGGAGTTAAGCCATCCAGGATGTTTGTTCGCTCTTTTAAATTTATTACCCAATGGGATACATTGGCTAATGCCCTTATTTAATATGCTCTTAAAGCAAACCCATCTCTCCTCCGTATTCTTTGTTCCTAATATTTTATCCCAATTTATGCCTTTTAGCAAGGTTTGTAGTTTAGGGAAGTTGGCTCTTTTGAAATTCAGTGTCTTTGTGTGTTTGTGTGTGTTACATAACTTAGTGTCCCACATTGTCTCTGTTGCCTAACATGTCCATCAAGGCAGTAAATGACTGCTGCTGTTACATAAATCATCATTGTCTCTTGCCTAACATTTTCCTGCATGTGCCTTTCTGAGACGATCCTCTGTTTTTTGTATTGTAGAGATACCGATCGTTGTACCCAACAGATGGATGTCATCATCCCCGCTGGTTTACTTGGCCATACCAAGATGCTGGATGCAGCAGGAACAAACAACAAGCACCGGTGAGAGCAGCTTCATTATTCTAAAAAATAGTAGGCGTTATCATGTGTGAAAAAATCAGAAAACATAACATTTGGGCTCAAAATTTTTTCCCCCCTTAAGGTGGAGAGACTTACTTATTTCTGGCTTTAAGTGCAATGCAAACGGATGCCACTGCCACCAGCAAAATATCAGCTGTCTGGAAGTTTTTTAAAACTGATGAAACCAACAAACGCATTGCAGACTGCAAACTCTGTTCTGCCAAAATATCCAGAGAAGGTTCAAAAGTTAGTTCTTATAATACCAGTAATCTCATAAAACACCTCAAAATGAAACACAAGACTGAGCATGGCGAATTTACAGCTGTCACTAGCTCTTGCACTCAGCAGCTGACACTGCAGCAAACCCTTGCCAGACGTGAAAAATTTTCCATGGATAACCCAAGGGCTAAAAAAAATTCTGAAGTAGTTACCCAATTCATCGTTCTTGATGATCAGCCACTATCAATAGTTGACAATGTGGGTTTTCGGCGACTTATGAATCTTTTGGAGCCAAAGTACGAAATTCCCAGCCGCTGTCATGTCACAGATGTCATGTTGCCACAATTACACAACACAGTGAAAAAAAAACACATTACCAACATGCCACAGGAGGACATAAAGGCTATCAGTTTCACCACGGACATTTGGAGCAGTAATGTGAGTCCCGTGTCTGTAATTAGCTTAACTGCACAGTGGATTGATGCCAATTTCACTCTGCACCAAGTCATGCAGCACGCAAAGAAATTTCAAGGCTCTCACACAGGCCAAGCTATAAGTAGCATACTAGAAGAAATGCTTGACACTTGGGCGATTCCCAAAAGTTCTATCCATGTGGTAGTCGGTGATAATGGCAGAAATATGATAAAAGGTGTACAAGATGCTGGTCTTCAGAGTCTTTCATGTGTGGCACATACATTGCAGCTGGCTGTCTCAGAGGGGCTTTTATCACAGCACAGCATTACGGAGGCTGTGGGAGTTGGGCACAAAATAGTTGGGCACTTTATACATTCAAACCTGGCATATTTTCGGCTGCAAGATATTCAGATCCAGCTTGGTCAACACATTAAAAGACTTCAACAAGATGTTCAGTCTCGCTGGAACAGAACTTTTTACACGCTGCAGTCTCTGATAGAGCAAAAACGGGCCATTGGAGTATATGTGTCAGAACATGAGCTGCCTGCAACGATCACTGCAAATCAGTGGAATCTCATGGAGAAGATGATCAACATCTTGGCTCCCTTTGAAGAGTTGACTCGGTATGTGAGTTGTTCAGATTCTTTTGCCTCTGTTCTCTGACATGGAGCAAAATCCACTTTACTGCATCGCTACCTTACTCGATCCAAGGTAATAAATTATTGCTGGCTGCTATTTTGCATTGTTTTTATTTGAATATTGATGATATGATTTTGTTTTTTGTTTTTTGGATGAAGGTGATCTTTTACAGTGTTATTATCACTTGCTTGCATTAAAAAATGTTTTTGTAATGCAAGTGATAACACTGTAAATCTCACCTTCATAAAAAACACAAAACAAAATCGATAATGACAAACACACTGCCTCTGTGTAATGGTTTTGCACAGAGCAAGCCAGACAACTGTTTTTGCCGTGTCATCACCTTTCCTTCTAGCAGTGCCCCCACAGCAAGCTTCCACAGTTGTTGCTTTGCTTGCATGACGTTGTCTAATGTCTTGTGTTTTTCTTCTAGGTATAAAGATCAGTTCTTCTCAAATGCAGATGCTGGCAGGCAGGCCAAAGAGACGTTCGTGCTGGAAATGCAACAAATATCTTCTGTATAGGCACTACAGGCAGGTACATCTGAGGTGCTTGAGAAACCAGCTACCAAAAAGCCTAGCACTGAGCAAAAGCCAGGTACCGGTGTGACTGTGGACAGTGTTATTTTTGTTTTGTTTTTTTTTTTTTTTTATCAATCAGGAGTGCTTTATTGAAAAGAATAAAATGCAGTACAGAAAAAAAAGAGGGTAAATAAAATGGTACATGTGTATGCAGATACATGTAAAAATAGATCATATAATCGAGTATAGGTAAACTCTTACTTACAAAAGATTTAACATGTTGTATCCAATGCAGTTATATAAACACCTTTGGTAGTGGATTGTTGAACATGCTTGGTAAGCCAATCAGGCTTGTCATTACAACAATAGATAAGGAGTCATGAGAGGCGTCTACTAGACTAGTTAAGGAAGCGTGTAAAAGTTTAGTTACATCCTTATTGCGACATTACCACAGGGTTATCCATCCCCTCCCACCCATAACCCAGTGACCCGCCACCCAACTGAAAGAAGCCAAGGGCAGTATCATCCACCAATCCATGGTAGCCAGACCTTGTCGAACTTCCAGGGGCATCCCCGACTAATATACGTTAACCTATAGAGGGGCAAAGCAGAGTTTACCCTCTTTTCCCAGGAGGAAAGGGTCGGAGGGTTAGCCAAGTTCCAGCCAGCGAGGATCTCCTTTTTAGCGTAATAGAAGAGGAGTGAGATTAGAATTTTGCTATGATGTGTCCTGTGTTCATCCTCGTGTATTCCCAAGAGGGCTAACTCAGGTGTTTTTGGAACAGATAGGTCCATCCTAACATTCAAATGATCATACACTCCCAACCAGAACTTTGACAAGACAAGGACAGTCCCAAAACATGTGTATAAACGTGCCTATTTGAGTTCGACACCTAGGGCAATGTGGATCCCTGTCAGGGTATATTTTGGATAGTCTCGCCGGCGTAAAGTAGACCCTGTGTAGAAATTTAGTTTGTGTCAGTTTGTCTCCAGCTGATATTACCAGTTTGGGGCCTTGTTCCAGACAGGTTTCCCAGTCCTCCCTCTCCAAAGTGGGAATATCTGATTTCCAGGTATTCCATAGCCTGTCCATCTTGGGTATCTCCCTAGGGAGCAGCGTGGTATAAATAGCTGACAGGGGCTTTGTTAGGTCACTGCTAGAAAGCAGATCCTCCAACGGGTCTAATTGTAGGAGAGGAGGAGTAGGAAATTGTGCCCTAGTTGCGTGACGTAGCTGTGCGTATCGGAAGAACATCCATCCCGGGAATCCGTACGTCCTTGACATAAGGGCAAAAGACATCAGTTCCCCATTGGGCATAATGTCTCTGAGGGTTTTGATTCCGAATTCCGCCCAGAGCTGAGGATCAGGTATTGTGCGGAAATGGGGCAACTGAGGGTTACCCCAGAGAGGCTGGACAGGCGCCCATTGCCCCTCAAGGGAAAACCTCCTTTGTTTTGTTTTTTTAATTTTTTTTTTTTTTTTTTTTTTTGCCACATCAGACAACCTTTTCGGGGGACTTAAATCAACTTTACAGTTCATTTTCGTTTAAAAGACCCACCAGAGTCTCATCATCGTGGCCTTTGCTATATCAAAAAAAAGGAAACACAAGAATAGTATAGACATAGTATAAAAATGCTATTTCGTATCACACCCATTAATATACTTAACCACATCTCTTTTCCTAGATTTAACTCCCATTCCCTTTTACTTCTATTTCCTCCCTCCCTATCCCCTCCTACCCCCTCCCCGGGTCCCCCCATCCCTCCTCTCCAAGGTCTGTTTTCTTTTTACTCTCCTCCTTTAGTCTAAGGCTTTGAATTCTTTGGCATAACTCCATGTTTTTTTTTATTTTTTCCAGCGGTCCCACCTACCCATGTTTACACTTCCTGTTTCCTCGAGCATGCTCCCCAAGGTCTCCATATTGCAAGTCTCCTCTACAGCATCGAACCACTCCCATATCTCTGGGGACTCTCTCCTCTGCCAATTCCTCGGTATCGTTCTTTTTGCAGCATTCAGTAGCTGCGGTACCAGCGACTGTTTATATTTTTTTGAGTCTCTTGCCCCCCCCATGGAACAGGACCTCCCAAGGGTCTTCCACCACCTCTATTTCCGTGATCTTTTTAATTAATTCTAGCATTTTACTCCAGAAGTTTTTAATTTTGAGACAGTTCCACCACAGGTGACCCATTGTACCTACTTCTTGGCAGCCTCTCCAACAATTGGCTGACCCTTTCTGGTATTTATTAGTTATCTCTGGAGTGAGGTAGCTTCTACTAATGCATTTGTAGTTCATTTCTACCGTTCGGGTGTCCATTGCTGAATGAGCGATCATTTTCAAAATTCTTTTAATTGTGACTAAATCCTTCTTAGTGCCAAAATCTCTTTCCCATTTGGCTATAAATGGCGGTATCTCCAATTTTTCTGAGGTCATCAAAATTTTGTATATTTGAGAGATTGTATTTTTTGAGATTTCCTTATCACACAACCTCTCAAAGTCTGTCAATTGATCCCCGACCTGATAGGGTGTGGTAACGTATTGATAAAGTGGCTTAATTGGAGGTATCGCCATCTCTCTAATCCCCGTGGTTCCCTTCCGTGTGTAAGTTGTTGGAGTGGTATAATTTTTCCTTCGTTCATAATTTCTCTTAGTTGTAATTTCCCCCAAAGTGCTTCTTTTCCTCTAATATTCTCCATCCCTGGTGCGAAAAAATTGTTATCTATTAGTGTGATCAGTGGTGAATTGTAATTCCCATTAACTTTCTTATATACCCCATCCCATATTCTAAGGACATTTCGTGTTAAGACATGTGTACTGTTATCTAATAATCTAAAGTGTGGGGGATTCCAAATAATAGTGCCAAATTGTGCATTACTAATATTTTCCTCTATTTTCACCCATTTTTTTAGCTTTTCCTTCCTCGCCCATTCTACCACCCTTGATAGTACTACAGCTTTATAAAAAATCTGCACATCAGGTACTGCCAGGCCGCCATCTGTTTTCCTTTGTTTCAATATCTGAAAGGAAACTCTGGGTCTTTTGTTTTCCCAAATGAAGGTCGTAATTATTTTTCTTAACTTTCTCAGATAAAACTGGGGTAGTGGCACTGGTAGCATCTGGAAGTAGTATATAATTTTGGGTAATAGAACCATTTTAATGACATTAATACGTCCGATCCATGACAGGGCCTTGCCGGAGAATCTCTTACAGTCTAATCTGACAGCATCAAGTAGCGGCATATAATTACTTGTGAATATCTTTTGGATTGTGTTAGTTAACTTGATACCCAGATACTTCAATTCCTTAGTCCATTTAAAACTAAATTCTTTTTTCAAAGTCGCTTCCTCTGTCTTACTTATATCTATATTTAATACTTCCGATTTATTCATATTTATTTGGAAGTTAGATACCTCTCCATATTTCCTCACTGCTTTTACTAGTTTGGGCATAGTAGAGATCGGGTCCGTTACATAAAACAACACGTCGTCCGCAAACGCTGCGACTTTGTGCTCTTCCTCTCCTACCTTCACACCTCTAATATCGGGGTCTCTTCGTATTGTTGCCAATAGGGGTTCCATAGCTAAAACGAAAAGCAGCGGGGACAGGGGGCACCCCTGTCTCGTGCCGTTTTCCATCTCGAATGGTTGAGATATTGACCCATTGATTTTTACTATGGCAGTTGGATGATGGTAAAGAGTTTTAATCCTCCGGATCATTTTAGGACCCAGTCCCATAGTCTCCAAGGTCTGGATCATGAACCCCCAGTCTACTCTGTCAAATGCCTTTTCGGCGTCGATTGACAGAAGTAGTCCTGGGGGCCCACTCTCCTTCATTTTTCCCAATAAGAGAAGAGTCCTGACCCCATTGTCCCTCCCCTCCCTATTGGGAACAAACCCTACTTGGTCTGGGTTTACTAACGAGTTCATAAATTCCTTTAATCTCTCTGCCAACACTTTTGCATAAAGCTTTGTGTCATTATTCAGCAGAGAGATTGGGCGATAGCTCGAGCATAGTGATTTCTCTTTTCCTTCTTTCAATATAATTGTAATAGAAGCTTTTAGTGCCTCCCTGCTCATCTCAAAGCTGTCCCCCAGACCATTCATGTAGCGACATAGCCTAGGTACTAATGTTTCTTTGAATGTTTTATAATAAAGTATTGTTAGGCCGTCCGGGCCAGGGCTTTTCCCGGATGCCGTTGCTGCTAAAGCTTTCCTGATTTCTTCTTCAGAGATTGGTCTTTCTAATATTTCTCTACCTTCCTCTGAAATCTTGGGAAGCTCTGCCTTTTTTAGATAGTTGTTATATCTTAATTTTCTATTTTTTTAAAGAGGTGTCTTGCTTGGAGACTGAGTATAGGTCTTTATAGTAGTTCTTAAAGATCTCCGCTATACTTCTAGTTGAATATTCCATATGGCCTTCTTTGGTCTGAATTTTTTCTATAAAATTCCTGGCTTTCTTCTTTTGTACCATTTTTGCTAGCTGTTTGCTGGGTTTATTACCCCATCTAAATCTCTCCCAGGCTATCTTATTAAATGTTACTCTTGACTCCTGCTCCATTGCGGTTTTCAGCTCCGATCTTTTAATAACCATCTGCTGGTGTATCTCTTGGGTGTGCTGGCGCATTTGTTTTTTATGTTTTTGTTCTAATCCTGCCAGGTCAGCCCTTAGTTTTTGGATTTTGGCCCGTCTATCCTTCTTCTTCCTCGCCCCCATTTCCACCAAGACCCTTCTGATATAGGCTTTATGAGCCTCCCATAGTGTAGCTCCCGAAACTTCCCCCGTGTCATTTACCTCAAAATAGTTTTCTAATTCTATTGACACCCTCCTCCTCCTTTATCAACTCCTCATTTAGCCTCCACGGCCCCCTATCGGCCTGGCCTCTACCAGTTGTCATTTCCATGGTCATAGGTGCGCGATCTGAGTAGGTTATGTTTCCAATCTTGGACTCTACTACCTTATCAATCGCCCGATGTTCGACTAGTCCTCAATCAATCCGGGAGTAAGACCCGTGCACAGGGGAGAAAAACGTATAGTCTCTTTTGGTTGGATGTTGAACTCTCCAAATATCCACCAATTGGTAGGTGGAGAGTTTTTGCTTTAACTCTTTCAAGTGAACGCAGTTCCTCCCCTGTGTTCGGCCGTACTGTCTAAATCCGGATTAAGACAAAAATTTAAATCCCCCATTAGTATTAGATGTCCTCTCATGAACTTCATTATTTTCCCCAAAATATTAGCTAAGTACTTCGTCGGATTTTTGTTTGGAGCATAAATGTTGACTAATGTATATTTCGCTTCATTTAGTCTACCTCTGAGGCACAGGTATCTACCTTCTGGGTCCACTAATCTTTCCTCCAGCACAAACCTTATTTTCTTTGCAAAGCCAATGGACTCCCCGTGCCCTATTAGAGATGGTATCTCCTTGGTACCAGACTGGGTATTCGTTTGAGAACAATTTAAGTCTCGATTGGAGTGTAATATGTGTCTCTTGCAAGAACACCACATCTGGTCCCAATAATTTTAACTCGTTGAAGATATCCAATCTTTTCTTGGGGGTGTTTAGGCCTTTGACGTTATATGTTATAAATTTTATTGTGGCCATGACCCTTTTTCCATTCTCCTAAATTCTCCCTTTACCTTAGACCTTGGAGAGTTTTCCCTCTTTCTTGATATTGCGATTGGACGGGACCCCTTCCCTCTACTCCCCCTCCCTCTCCCTCTCCCCCCCCATCACCCCCACCACCTCCCCCTTCTCTCCCACCTTCCCCCCCATTGGTCCTCTCAGGACCCTTAGACCAGTGAGGGTCACTTGTAATGTGTCCCACCATTGGTCTCCTTCTCTAAAGGTGGAGCTCTAGGTGTGTCATCCCTCCAGTCCGTACTGCCTTAGTGACCGGACACGCTAGGTTTCTACTGATGGGTCTTCCTCACTGATATTGTGGATTAATTTTGGTCCTAACCCACCCCCTCCCCCCACAGATCCCCCCCACCTCCGCCAGCCCTCTCACATCTGGTCTACGCTCAACTCAATCCAACGTTCATTAGACCAGTCCAGCATCTGGGGCACCTGCAAGCCCAGTTTCTCACAGAACTCCTCTAATTCTCCCGGGAATCTTAGTCTTGCAGATCTCCTGTCCTTGCTGCCTACCAGGCAGGCTGGGAATCCCCATGTGTATTTTATATTTTGATTTATCATTTGCTCCAGTAGGGGTTTCAAATGTCGCCTTCTCGCCAGTGTGTCTTTTGCCAGGTCCGCAAAGACTTGAATTCTTGCCTCTTCAAACTGTAGTGGGGTATGCCCCTTCAATTTAACCCATATCTTTTCCTTATCTTCATAGAACCTGAATCTCACAATAATGTCGCGACTTCTTTCTACCTGTCTGGTATCGAGCCTACCCACCCGGTGCACCCGCTCGATTTTTGGGAAGTCTTCCCCTCCCAGTCCCAGAATTGGGCCAAAGATAGTTGCTACAGTCCTCCTCAAATCCTCCCCCCTATTTTTCGGGACCCCCCTGAGTCTCAGATTTTGTCTTCGATCCCTGTTTTCCTGATCTTCCATTCTGCAGCACATTTTTATCTGATTTTGTTGAGTTATTTTAAGTTGTTCTTTTAATTCGGAGATCTCCTGTTCTTGTTTGACTGACTTATCCTCAGCTTCTTCCACTCTGGTCAGAAGGTTGCCTAAGTCTAACCTCAACATACCAATCTCTGCTTTGATAGAGGTTTCCAGAGCTTTAAACATTTCTGCTAATTCATTTTTTGAGGGCAGTTGTGGATCCTGTCTATGCTCTTCTATTCTAGATGCCTCCAGCGTGTTATCGGCTAGTAATTCCTCTCTTGAATGATCAGGAGTCTGGTCTTCCCTCTCGTTTAGACCCTTCTTCTTTTTGTCTGCCATATTTGATTTTTGGGTTTCTTGATGGGCACTTCCCGGGCTCCCCCCCTTGGCCAAGTATTGCTTAATTGTACTTCCAGCAGCGTTCCCTGGTAGATTATCTTTTGGGGTTTTCGGTGGTCCCCCCTTCCCGGTTTTAGATGTGTTTCGGCTCATACTAATTTCCTGCTGAGCTATCTCAGTTTGATTTTAGTCTGTGTGTCCAACACTCTCAAAGAATAGTCCCGGGTACAACTCTCCCCAGCTAATTAACCAATAGATCTGAGGTTGTCAGTGTAGATACAAGTGTGGCACTAGTATGCTATTGGCGACTTGAATGAAACTCTATGGCACTGAGTTTGGCCCCGTGTCGCAGTGTCTGGCAAGCATGTTTCCAAGATATTTTCTGGTGTACCAGTATTGTGATAAAAAGGAACTCACAATGGTAGCTTATGAGTATGTTAGACGTAGTCTAACTAGCCTGAGCCTAGCTTCCAATGCTGTAGGAGTGATGCTAGTAGGACAACATAGTGTAAAAGTACAGTGCTGCAATTTCACAAAGTGTACAGAATCCAACCCATAAGCCTTGTGTCTTCTAAAGGCTGCCGACTCTGTCTCCTACAGGCATGTAAACACTTCCACTGCCTCTATTGTGCGTTGCGATGGATACTACTGGGAGTATATCTACACTTATTTACCCGGTCCACCAGCATCGGCTCATCAAACTCCCTAGTAATCTACAGGTACTCCTAAGCTATAGGGTAAGTATACAGATGTAGGAGATGTATTGGTATCTTAGGCTTGTTAATTATATCCCAGCCTTCCCTCCAATTGGGTGCGGAGATTGTAGTATAGCGTGTTAGATGCAGCTTTGGTTGTATCCAAAGGACTTTTATATTTCAGCAAGATATGATATATCAAGCTTCATCCATAGTCAACCAGTGCTCAAGGGTTAACGAATTTTAAATCACATTTCCTTATCACTGGCCAAGTTCGTGCTGCATAGTATATACAGCGGAGATACCCACCATCCCTTCACTACATATACCCCTAAGCCACAGGGTGAGCATACAGGCGCAGGGAATGTATTAGTATCATATGCTTGTTTATTATATCCCAAGCCTTCCCTCCAATGTCGGTGCGGATATCGTGGTATAGGAAATCAGTTGCAGCTTTGATCGTATCTATAAGGTTTTTGTATTTCAGCAAGATATAGTGCCCCTATTTTCATCCGCAGTGTATCAGTGTTCAAAGGTTAACGAGCTTAAACAACATTTCCTTGCATTTGGCAAAGCTCATGCTTCATAATATATACAGTGGAGAGACCCACCACCCCTCCACTGTCTCACCTAGTTTAGTAGGGACAGCAGGAATTACCATACACACGCTGCTCAGCAGATTTCCTAGCTTCGCAATCTACAGTCTTACTTCTCCTGGCGTGCTCCTTATAAACTTTACACTCTTACCTTTGGAGATGAGTATTTTTCGTGAGTCTCTTACCACCGTTACTTGTACTTCTACCTTCTATTCCCAACTATTTCATACTTCCCCCAGCTGGGGTCAGATGAGTTCAGCTGTCAGGCTTGCCTGCCGCTATCAGGGCTCTGGATCTCCCAGCTTTTATCTTCCACTTCAGCGTTCAGTCCCGGTCCTGTCTCGCATGCTGCCAGTACTCAGTGCGGGGGGGGGGGAGGGTGGGCGAGGAGCTCCGGTCGGTTGATCGAGGCCGTCACCGCAACTATTTCTCTCTGTTCTACGTGTACAGATAAATCAGCTCCTAACACACAGGCCGCTGCGCGGTTCTCCCAGCGGGATGGCTCTCCATATCCTCTCCATCCCCCCTGTTTGCTTGTCCTGATATGAGAGAGAGCCGGCCGGCACGCCAGCAGGATGACACACCTCCCACTCCTCCCTTCCCTACAGACGTCTCACGTCCAGTGTTTTTCAAGAAATTGCTTATTTATCTACATTTGAGAACAGTGCTCCCACAGCTGCTACCATACAACTAGAAGCATATCTTGGAGAGGTCACTGTGCCTCGTTCGGACAAACCTCCTGAGTATTGGGCAGTCAATAAACTGCGATTTCCCACTCTAGCCCAAATGGCACAAAAATATCTTTCAGCTCCTTGCAGTAGTGTGGAAAGTGAGAGATTGTTCAGTACAGCGTCACACATTCTGACTGACACCAGAAACCGACTTCTAACTGAACTTGCAGAGATTCTTCTGTTTTTCAAAAAAAACTTGCCACTTGCGTTTGAATTGGAAAGTAATCTACCACATGTTACTGTCCAACTGTAAGGCATCATGCACAGTTGCACGCTGCAGCTCAAAGCAACTGCTCCACCTTGCATTTGAGCGTTTTTTTTTGCGTTTCCTGTTAACTCCCCTCCATGTTGGCCTTTAAAAAAAAAAAAAAAAATATGCCTTGTTAACTCCATGCCACCTTTTTCCTTAAGTGAAAAAGTGAATCACCTATAGTGTGCACATTGCACACTATAGGTGATTCAACGTGCAATGTATGGGGGACACATAGCCTAATATGGAGCGGCATAGAGTTAACACTACAGGCAATCGAAAGGCTCAAAAACAGGGAGCTCAAACGCCTGTAGGAGCAGCTACTTTGAGCTTTATTGTGCATGCGCCTTACTGCTGCTAAGTCCTTGGCTCCTTGGCCTTGCCATCCTGGAATGACCCTAATTTTGGTCTGTGAAAAATGTTTTTTCACGAGTTTCATAAGAAGTTGGACTAGAAGCTAGCACTTTTTTTTATTATTTAAAAAATGTTTACAAAATAATGTTAGTTTTGAGGTACTGTTCAGTTGCTCCTCCTCAGGCCTAACATTATTTAACTGTATTGCACTTGGGTTGGTTGATGTGATGACGTGAACTTGTGATGTTTGTTTTATACGTGGCATCATCAACAATGATGATATTTCATGTTCTGTGTGACATTTGAGCTTTTCATTTTCAAGGCATAATGCCTGTACAATGCAGCTAAAAGCATCTGCTCCTCAAGGAGTTTGAGCTTTTTTCCTGCCTGTTAACGCCTCCCCTCCATGTCAGCCCATTGCACACTAGTTTCAGGAGTTCAGTGGCAGGAAAGTTTATAGGCAGAAAAAAATCCAAAGATTTCCATTTCCAATTTCTTTGGATTTTTTTTTCTGCCTGCTGCCTGTAAGCTGCCCTGCCACTAAACTTCTGAAACTGCATAGTGTTCCTTGGCCAATGGCCATGAATGAACACATAGGCTAACATGGAGGGGAAGAGGTAACAGGTAGAGAAAAAAAAAGCTCAAAAGAGCTAAAACACCTGGAGAAGCAGCTGCTTTACTGCAGCCTACATGCCTACCTAACACACATCCTTGCCATCCTAGAATGTTCTGTCTGTGAAATGTTTTTCTCTTACACATCTGTAAGTTGAACTGGAAACAAACACATGTTGTGTTTTTTTTGGTTTCTGAAATTTTATAAATAATGTCTTGTGTTGTGAGTTGACTGAGGTACTGTACTGCTCTTGCTTCTCCTCATGCCTAAACATTGTGAACTTGCAATGTACATGTCATTGATGACATTGACATTATTTTTTATATAATATATCTGTGCAATTTGCGCTTTAACAGCTTTGTGACCAGCAAATAAACATTTCTTTCATAATCTTTTGACTGCGTTTCAATTCCTCATATTATGGTGAAAATGTGTAATTTTTCAGTATTTAAAAAAAAAAAAAAAAGGTCACATGACCAAAATCAGGTATTGGTAATTGGTATCGGCGAGTACATGATGTCAAGTATCGGTACTCGTACTCAGTGTCAAAAAAGTGGTATCGGTGCATCCTTAGTGAAAATTGAACAGACGCAAAAGTGTAAATATACAAATTTCTCTAAAAATCTGAAGGTTTTAATTTTTCCATTACAGCTTTCAGAATTTGTGAAAGACCCCCAAAACCATATATTTTCTGAAAGCATATGACCTCTAGAATAAAAAGAAGGTACTACTGATTTTTTTAGACCCCGCGACATTTGCGCAAATGTTTATCAAACCAATATATTTGCAAAAAGTACACTAAAACCATTGTTAGCAGATAAAAACACAGCTAATTTCACAAAATTCCTGCTAAATCCCTACTAAATATAAAAGCTTAGCTTGTATTGAGTTAATAAATAACAAATATTTGTAAATTTTAAATTATGCCTTTTTGAGAAATAGTGAAAATCGGAGGAATGCAAATGTTTTTGAAAATCTGGAGGTTTTCCATTTTCACTTACAGCTTTCAGAATTTGTAAAAGACCCAACAAACCATATATTTTCTGAAAACACATGGCCAGTAGAACAAAAAGAAGGTGCTACTTATTTTTAAGGCAGCACGATATTTGTGCAAGTGTTTATCAAACCAATATTTTCGCTAAAAAAACCCACTAAAATCATTAATAGTGCTAAATTGCTACTAAAGCATCGTTCACATATGGCATACTAAAGCCCATGGAGGGTCATGCTAACCCGCACAGGGATGCACAAATGTTCTATGCATCCCCGTACATGCAGTCCCATTTATGTCAATTGGGATGCAACGGAGGCACAGGCATAGTTGCTGTTCCCAATCTGACATCCATATGGGTGTGTAAACATGACCCCGAACGCAGACAGTGTGAGCTCAGGGACTTGCATGCGTACCTAAATGGATGTAAAATTGGGAGCAACGGCTCTGTTGGTGCAATTGCTACATCCCAAATGACATCAATGACATCAATGGGACTGCCTGCATCCCTGTAAAGGTATGCTGTGTATGCCCTGTGTAAACAAGGCCTTAGGCCCCTTTCACACAAGCACACCGATTGGATCTGCCTGTCTGTTTTTTAGGCAGGCCCAATCGGACCACCCATTGTTCTCTATTAAGAGGCTGATATAAATGGACTAAATGGACTAAATGGACATGTGTCTGTTTAAACCCACCTGCATCCGATCAAGTCCAATCCGCTAAAAACAGAGGGATGGGGATCACATTCCCCATCCATATAGCAGATCGGATCGGACTGCCCCATAGAGAATAGAGAAAATAAATAGCTTGGCTATGACTAAGCACCGCATTCGGTGTGAAACACGTCAACGGCTGTGCAGTTAGTCTGTACCCACCACCTATGATGCCTTATATCTATTTTTATATAGTAAAGGTGAATTTTCTAGAGTGCGGCTATCCAGCTATTTATTTTCCCTATTACCTCTGTTGCAAAAAGAGCCAGCACCCTGCTTGATTGTGGAGACAGCTGATTCTAGGAGGTAATTACCTTGGAGCGGGCAACAAAGCTAATAAAGGGTCTGGAGGATCTTAGTTATGAGGAAAGGTTGCGAGCACTGAACTTATTCTCTCTGGAGAAGAGACGCTTGAGAGGGGATATGATCTCAATTTACAAATACCGGACTGGTGACCCCACAATAGGGATAAAACTTTTTCGCAGAAGAGAGTTTAACAAGACTCGTGGCCACTCATTAAAATTAGAAGAAAAGAGGTTTAACCTTAAACTACGTAGAGGGTTCTTTACTGTAAGAGCGGCAAGGATGTGGAATTCCCTTCCACAGGCGGTGGTCTCAGCGGGGAGCATTGATAGCTTCAAGAAACTATTAGATAAGCACCTGAATGACCACAACATACAGGGATATACAATGCAATACTGACACATAATCACACACATAGGTTGGACTTGATGGACTTGTGTCTTTTTTCAACCTCACCTACTATGTAACTATGTAACTATGTAACTTCCATGCCCCATAGAGAATAGCGAGCCGTGTCCGTGTCCGCTCTGCATCAGCGGAGAGGACGCAGACTTGTCATCTGCCTGCTCAGTGGGGATCAGCAAACAGGTCCCCCGCTGAGCAGGCAGATCTGCTTGAAAGAGTCTGCTCCATGTGAAAGGGGTCTTATTAGAAGCGGCCGGTCCATTAGGGGCGCCTCCCCCCTGTAGTGTTCTGGTCTCATGCATTTGCATATGGGTTTTTTTTTCAAGCCACATGATTAGAGCCTGAGGCTCTAATTGGCTTGAAAAAGGTTGGGCTTGTGGCGTAGAGCATTGCACCCCGAACCCACCCACTTGTGACAATAGCAAATGAATATATATTTGAGAGCTGGGTGATAGGAGATCAGAATTTGGTACCACATCCCATTTAAACAGAAAAAAGGGGAGGAAGGGGCAGGTGGAACTTTTAAGGTACCAGAAAATAGAATAATCAATTTAGAAAAATATACATTTTATTTAAACAATTCTTTAAAATCGCAGTAAACATTTACAAGAATCTCGTATCATTTCTTTTGACACGTACAACCACTTCTTACTCTACATGTTTTGCTCAGAAGAGCTTCCTCAGGAGATTTTTGGAAGTGTCGCATGAAGTAATATATACTATAAAAGAAACAACAATTGTAAATGATTGTGCTTGAAAATTGTTATGAATAAAATTGCATGGCATGTCAAGATAAAAACAAGGGGCGGCATTTTCCATCTCCAGTCCTTCGTTTTTTTTGTCGGTTTTATCAGATCATCTTTTCAGTTTAGGGATGGAAGATTAAATTGGTTCCACTTTCCTTATTATCTAGAATCAAGGTAAATGTTTTGCGTTATTCATTACTACACCCCTCACAAGATCACTCTGATTTATACCAATATGTTTAATTTAATTTATCCTCTCTGGTTACAAAAGGTCTTCTCACTTTGTAAATCCTGGCTTCGGTTTATGAATCAAAATTAATACTTCATGAACACAAGCATCCGGTAGGCACTCATTCTCAGTTCATCATTATCATGTATAAAATGTAATTTTTATAATATGTGATTATTTCATTATAACAATGTATACAGGTATGTCTTATTGACATGCCATGCGATTTTATTCATGGCAATTTTCAAGCACAATCATTTACAATTGTTGTTTCTCTTATAGTATATATTACTTCATGCGACACTTCCAAAAAACTCCTGAGGAAGCTCTTCTGAGCGAAACATGTAGAGTAAGAAGTGGTTGTACATGTCAAAAAAAATGATACGAGATTCTTGTAAATGTTTACTGCGATTTTAAAGAATTGTTTAACCACTTAAGGACCGCCTAACGCCGATTTACGTCGGCAAGGCGGCACGGGCAGGCAAAATCACGTACATGTACGTGATTTGCCTCTCGCGGGTGGGGGGTCCGATCGGACCCCCCCCCGGTGCCCGAAGCGGTCCCGTTCTGTTCCCCGGCGATCCGAGATGAGGGGGAGGCCATCCGTTCGTGGCCCCCCCCTCGCGATCGCCGCCGGCCAATGGGAACACTCCTTTGCTGCTGTATGCTAAACAGCAGCAAAGGAAATGATGTCATCTCCCCTCGGCTCGGTTTTTTCCGTTCCAGCGCCGAGGGGAGAAGACATCAATGTGAGTGCACAACACACACACACACAGTAGAACATGCCAGGCATACAAAACACCCCGATCCCCCCCCCGATCGCCCCCCGATCCCCCCCCAATCACCCCCCCCCCTGTCACAAACTGACACCAGCAGGTTTTTTTTTTTTTTTTTTTTTTCTGATTACTGCATAGTGTCAGTTTGTGACAGTTACAGTGTTGGGACAGTGAGTATTACCCCCCTTTAGGTCTAGGGTACCCCCCTAACCCCCCCTAATAAAGTTTTAACCCCTTGATCACCCCCTGTCACCAGTGTTGCTAAGCGATCATTTTTCTGATCGCTGTATTAGTGTCGCTGGTGACGCTAGTTAGTGAGGTAAATATTTAGGTTCGCCGTCAGCGTTTTATAGTGACAGGGACCCCCATATACTACCTAATAAATGTTTTAACCCCTTGATTGCCCCCTAGTTAACCCTTTCACCACTGATCACCGTATAACCGTTACGGGTGACGCAGGTTAGTTCGTTTATTTTTTATAGTGTCAGGGCACCCGCCGTTTATTACCTAATAAAGGTTTAGCCCCCTGATCGCCCGGCGGTGATATGCGTCGCCCCAGGCAGCGTCAGATTAGCGCCAGTACCGCTAACACCCACGCACGCAGCATGCGCCTCCCTTAGTGGTATAGTATCTGATCGGATCAATATCTGATCTGATCAGATCTATACTAGCGTCCCCAGCAGTTTAGGGTTCCCAAAAACACAGTGTTAGCGGGATCAGCCCAGATACCCGCTAGCACCTGCGTTTTGCCCCTCCGCCCAGCCCACCCAAGTGCAGTATCGATCGATCACTGTCACTTACAAAACACTAAACGCATAACTGCAGCGTTCACAGAGTCAGGCCTGATCCCTGCGATCGCTAACAGTTTTTTTGGTAGCATTTTGGTGAACTGGCAAGCAAGCACCAGGCAGCGTCAGGTTAGCGCCAGTACCGCTAACACCCACGCACGCACCGTACACCTCCCTTAGTGGTATAGTATCTGATCGGATCAATATCTGATCCGATCAGATCTATACTAGCGTCCCCAGCAGTTTAGGGTTCCCAAAAACGCAGTGTTAGCGGGATCAGCCCAGATACCTGCTAGCACCTGCGTTGTGCCCCTCCGCCCGGCCCAGCCCAGCCCACCCAAGTGCAGTATCGATCGATCACTGACACTTACAAGGCACTAAACGCATAACTGCAGCGTTCGCAGAGTCAGGCCTGATCCCTGCGATCGCTAACAGTTTTTTTGGTAGCATTTTGGTGAACTAGCAAGCACCGGCCCCAGGCAGCGTCAGGTTAGCGCCAGTACCACTAACACCCACGCACGCAGCATACGCCTCCTTTAGTGGTATAGTATCTGAACGGATCAATATCTGATCCGATCAGATCAGATCTATACTAGCGTCCCCAGCAGTTTAGGGTTCCCAAAAACGCAGTGTTAGCGGGATCAACCCAGATACCTGCTAGCACCTGCGTTTTGCCCCTCCGCCCGGCCCAGTCCAGCCCACCCAAGTGCAGTATCGATCGATCACTGTCACTTACAAAACACTAAACGCATAACTGCAGCGTTCGCAGAGTCAGGCCTGATCCCTGCGATCGCTAACAGTTTTTTTGGAAGCTTTTTATTGAACTGGCAAGCACCAGCGGCCTAGTACACCCCGGTCGTAGTCAAACCAGCACTGCAGTAACACTTGGTGACGTGGCGAGTCCCATAAGTGCAGTTCAAGCTGGTGAGGTGACAAGCACAAGTAGTGTCCCGCTGCCACCAAAAAGACAAACACAGGCCCGTCGTGCCCATAGTGCCCTTCCTGCTGCATTCGCCAATCCTAATTGGGAACCCACCACTTCTGCAGCGCCCGTACTTCCCCCATTCACATCCCCCAACGAAATGCAGTCGGCTGCATGAGAGGCATTTTTATGTGCTCCCGAGTACCCCTACCCAACGAACCCCCCCCAAAAAGATGTTGTGTCTGCAGCAAACGCGGATATAGGCGTGACACCCGCTATTATTGTCCCTTCTGTCCTGACAATCCTGGTCTTTGCATTGGTGAATGTTTTGAACGCTACCATACACTAGTTGAGTATTAGCGTAGGGTACAGCATTGCACAGACTAGGCACACTTTCACAGGGTCTCCCAAGATGCCATCGCATTTTGAGAGACCCGAACCTGGAACCGGTTACAGTTATAAAAGTTAGTTACAAAAAAAGTGTAAAAAAAAAAAAAAATATATATAAAATAAAAAAAAATAGTTGTCGTTTTATTGTTCTCTCTCTCTATTCTCTCTCTCTATTGTTCTGCTCTTTTTTTACTGTATTCTATTCTGCAGTGTTTTATTGTTATTGTTATTGTTATTGTTATTATGTTTTATCATGTTTGTTTTTCAGGTATGTAATTATTTATACTTTATTGTTTACTGTGCTTTATTGTTAACCATTTTTTTGTCTTCAGGTACGCCATTCACAACTTTGAGTGGTTATACCAGAATGATGCCTGCAGGTTTAGGTATCATCTTGGTATCATTCTTTTCAGCCAGCGGTCGGCTTTCATGTAAAAGCAATCCTAGCGGCTAATTAGCCTCTAGACTGCCTTTACAACCCGTGGGAGGGAATGCCCCCCCCCCCCCCACCGTCTTCCGTGTTTTTCTCTGGCTCTCCTGTCTCAACAGGGAACCTGAGAATGCAGCCGGTGATTCAGCCAGCTGACCATAGAGCTGATCAGAGACAAGAGTGGCTCCAAACATCTCTATGGCCTAAGAAACCGGAAGCTACGAGCATTTTATGACTTAGATTTCGCCGGATGTAAATAGCGCCATTGGGAAATTGGGGAAGCATTTTATCACACCGATCTTGGTGTGGTCAGATGCTTTGAGGGCAGAGGAGAGATCTAGGGTCTAATAGACCCCAATTTTTTCAAAAAAGAGTACCTGTCACTACCTATTGCTATCATAGGGGATATTTACATTCCCCGAGATAACAATAAAAATGATTTAAAAAAAAAAAAATGAAAGGAACAGTTTAAAAATAAGATAAAAAAGCAAAAAAATAATAAAGAAAAAAAAAAAAAAAAAAAAAAAAAGCACCCCTGTCGCCCCCTGCTCTTGCGCTAAGGCGAACGCAAGCGGCGGTCTGTCGTCAAACGTAAACAGCAATTGCACCATGCATGTGAGGTATCGCCGCGAAGGTCAGATCGAGGGCAGTAATTTTTGCAGTAGACCTCCTCTGTAGATCTAAAGTGGTAACCTGTAAAGGCTTTTAAAGGCTTTTAAAAATGTATTTATTTTGTTGCCACTGCACGTTTGTGCGCAATTGTAAAGCATGTCATGTTTGGTATCCATGTACTCGGTCTAAGATCATCTTTTTTATTTCATCAAACATTTGGGCAATATAGTGTGTTTTAGTGCATTAAAATTTAAAAAAGTGTGTTTTTTCCCCAAAAAATGCGTTTGAAAAATCGCTGCGCAAATACTGTGTGAAAAAAAAAAATGAAACACCCACCATTTTAATCTGTAGGGCATTTGCTTTAAAAAAATATATAATGTTTGGGGGTTCAAAGTAATTTTCTTGCAAAAAAAAAAAAACTTTTTCATGTAAAAAATAAGTGTCAGAAAGGGCTTTGTCTTCAAGTGGTTAGAAGAGTGGGTGATGTGTGACATAAGCTTCTAAATGTTGTGCATAAAATGCCAGGACAGTTCAAAACCCCCCCAAATGACCCCATTTTGGAAAGTAGACACCCCAAGCTATTTGCTGAGAGGCATGTCGAGTCCATGGAATATTTTATATTGCGACACAAGTTGCGGGAAAGAGACAAATTTTTTTTTTTTTTTTTTTTTTTTGCACAAAGTTGTCACTAAATGATATATTGCTCAAACATGCCATGGGAATATGTGAAATTACACCCCAAAATACATTCTGCTGCTTCTCCTGAGTACGGGGATACCATATGTGTGAGACTTTTTGGGAGCCTAGCCGTGTACGGGACCCCGAAAACCAAGCACCGCCTTCAGGCTTTCTAAGGGGCGTGAATTTTTGATTTCACTCTTCACTGCCTATCACAGTTTCGGAGGCCATGGAATGCCCAGGTGGCACAAAACCCCCCCAAATGACCCCATTTTGGAAAGTAGACACCCCAAGCTATTTGCTGAGAGGTATAGTGAGTATTTTGCAGACCTCACTTTTTGTCACAAAGTTTTGAAATTTGAAAAAAGAAAAAAAAAAAAAGTTTTTTCTTGTCTTTCTTCATTTTCAAAAACAAATGAGAGCTGCAAAATACTCACCATGCCTCTCAGCAAATAGCTTGGGGTGTCTACTTTCCAAAATGGGGTCATTTGGGGGGGGTTTGTGCCACCTGGGCATTCCATGGCCTCCGAAACGGTGTTAGGCAGTGAAGAGTAAAATCAAAAATTCACGCCCTTAAAAACGCTGAAGGCGGTGATTGGTTTTCGGGGCCCCGTACGCGGCTAGGCTCCCAAAAAGTCCCACACATGTGGTATCCCCATACTCAGGAGAAGCAGCTAAATGTATTTTGGGGTGCAATTCCACATAGGCCCATGGCCTGTGTGAGCAATATATCATTTAGTGACAACTTTGTGCAAAAAAAAAAAAAAAAAAAAAAAAGTGTCACTTTCCCGCAACTTGTGTCAAAATATAAAATATTCCATGGACTCAATATGCCTCTCAGCAAATAGCTTGGGGTGTCTACTTTCCAAAATGGGGTCATTTGGGGGGGGGTTGTGCCACCTGGGCATTCCATGGCCTCCGAAACTGTGATAGGCAGTGAAGAGTGAAATCAAAAAGTTACACCCTTAGAAATCCTGAAGGCGGTGATTGGTTTTCGGGGTCCCATACGCGGCTAGGCTCCCAAAAAGTCCCACACATGTGGTATCCCCGTACTCAGGAGAAGTAGCTGAATATATTTTGGGGTGCAATTCCACATAGGCCCATGGCCTGTGTGAGCAATATATCATTTAGTGACAACTTTTTGTAAATATTTTTTTTTTTTTTTTTTTTTGTCATTATTCAATCACTTGGGACAAAAAAAATAAATATTCAATGGGTTCAACATGCCTATCAGCAATTTCCTTGGGGTGTCTACTTTCCAAAATGGGGTCATTTGGGGGGGTTTTGTACTGCCCTGCCATTTTAGCACCTCAAGAAATGACATAGGCAGTCATAAACTAAAAGCTGTGTAAATTCCAGAAAATGTACCCTAGTTTGTAGACGCTATAACTTTTGCGCAAACCAATAAATATACGCTTATTGACATTTTTTTTACCAAAGACATGTGGCCGAATACATTTTGGCCTAAATGTATGACTAAAATTGAGTTTATTGGATTTTTTTTATAACAAAAAGTAGAAAATATCATTTTTTTTCAAAATTTTCGGTCTTTTTCCGTTTATAGCGCAAAAAATAAAAACTGCAGAAGTGATCAAATACCATCAAAAGAAAGCTCTATTTGTGGGAAGAAAAGGACGCAAATTTCGTTTGGGTACAGCATTGCATAACCGCGCAATTAGCAGTTAAAGCGACGCAGTGCCAAATTGGAAAAAGACCTCTGGTCCTTAGGCAGCATAATGGTCCGGGGCTCAAGTGGTTAAATAAAATGTATATTTTTCTAAATTGATTATTCTATTTTCTGGTACCTTAAAAGTTCCACCTGCCCCTTCCTCCCCTTTTTTCTGTTTAAATGGGATGTGGTACCAAATTCTGATCTCCTATCACCCAGCTCTCAAATATATATTCATTTGCTATTGTCACAAGTGGGTGGGTTCGGGGTGCAATGCTCTACGCCACAAGTCCAACCTTTTTCAAGCCAATTAGAGCCTCAGGCTCTAATCATGTGGCTTGAAAAAAAAACCCATATGCAAACGCATGAGACCAGAACCCTGCAGGGGGCGGCGCCCCTAATGGACCGGCCGCTTCTAATAAGACCCCTTTCACATGGAGCAGACTCTTTCAAGCAGATCTGCCTGCTCAGCGGGGGACCTGTTTGCTGATCCCCACTGAGCAGGCAGATGACAAGTCTGCGTCCTCTCCGCTGATGCAGAGCGGACACGGACACGGCTCGCTATTTTTTTTTTTTAAAGAATTGTTTAAATAAAAATTATATTTTTCTAAATTGATTGATTATTCTATTTTCTGGTACCTTAAAAGTCCCGCCTGCCCCTTCCTCCCCTTTTTTCAATAGCGAATTAATATTCACTATTGTCTTCCGGCTTCTCCTCCTGGCCAATCAGGATGGATAAGGTTGGCTGGGAGGAGAAGCTGAGGAAGCCATGCAGGGGTGAGTGCGGTGGGGGGGACCGTCACTGTGGAGGGGTGAGTGCGGGTGAACCTGGGGAGACTTACTAGGTTTGCGTTTAAAAAAAAAAACATTACTTTTTACATTTTTTTTTTTACGGTTAATTTTTACAATTATTATTATTTTTTTTTTTGGGGGGGGGTCTTTGGTGAGAGGTCTAAACAGACCCTCATATCTCTTTTTTTGAGACAGAGAAAGGGACTGAAGATAGTCCCTTTCTCTGATGCACTTTACTTGAATGAATGAGGAATCTGTATATAGATTATATTCATTCAGAAAATGACATGTCAGTAGATATACAGTGCCTTGCAAAAGTATTCACCCCCCTTGGCATTTTTCGTGTTTTGTTGCCTCACAACCTGGAATTAACATGGATTGTTTGAGGATTTGCCTCATTTAATTTACAGAACATGCTCACAACTTTGAAGATGTGTCTTTTTTTTTTTTTTTTTTGTGAAGCAAACAACAAATAGGACAAAAAAAGGCCTTGTGCATAACTATTCACCCCCCTAAAGTCAATACTTTGTAGAGCCACCTTTTGTGGCTATCACAGCTCCAAGTCACTTTGGATAAGTCTCTGTGAGCTTGCCACATCTTACCACTGGGATTTTTGCCCATTTTGCCCATTGCTTGTGAACAGCAATCTTTAAGTCTGACCACAGATTTTCTATTGGATTGAGGTCTGAACTTTGACTAGGCCATTCCAACCCAATTACATGTTTCCCCTTAAACCACTCAAGTGTTCCTTTAGCAGTGTGTTTGGGGTCATTGTCCTGCTGGAAAGTGAACCCCCGTCTTAGCCTCAAATCACACATAGAGTGGTACAGGTTTTGCTCAAGAATATCCCTGTATTTAGCACTATCCATCTTTCCCTAAAACCCTGACCAGTTTCCCAGTCCCGACTGCTGAAAAACATCCCCACAGCATGATGCTGCCACCCCTCACTGTGGGGATGGTGTTCTTATGGTGATGTGTTGTGTTTGCGTCAGACATAGCGTTTTCTTTGATGGCCAAAAAGTAAAATTTTAGTCTCATCAGACCAGAGCACCTTCCTTCATACATTTTGGGAGTATCCCAAATGTCTTTTCGCAAACTCATAACGTGCCATTTTGTTTTTCGCTGAAAATAATGGCTTTCTTTCTTTGGCCACTCTGCCATAAAGCCCAACTCTATGAAGCATACGGCTTATTGCCATCCTATGTACAGATACTCCATTCTCTGCTGTGGAACTCTGCAGCTCCTCCAGGGTTACCTTAGGTCTCTGTGCTGCCTCTCTGATTAATGCCCTCCTTGCCTGGTCCGTGAGTTTTGGTGTGCGGCCATCTCTTGGCAGGTTTGCTGTTGTGCCATGTTCTTTCCATTTGGTTATGATAGATTTGATGGTGCTCCTAGGGATCATCAAAGATATTTTTAACCTAACCCTGACTTGTACTTTTCAACAACATTGTCCCTTACTTGTTTGGAGAGTTCCTTGGTCTTCATTGCAGTGTTTGGTTAGTAGTGCCTCTTGCTTAGGTGTTGCAGCCTCTGGGGGCTTTCAAAAAGGTGTGTATATGTAATGACAGATCATGTGAGACTTAGATTGCACACAGGTGGACATCATTTCACTAATTATGTGACTTCTGAATGTAATTGGTTGCACCAGAGCTTTTTATGGGCTTCATAACAAAGGGGGTGAATATATATGCACATACCAATTATCAGTTTTTTATATCTGAAAAAGTGTTATATGTATATATTTTTCTAATTGTACTTCACCAACTTAGATTATTCTGTTCTGATCCATCACATATAATTCCATTCCCTGAGCTCCGTCCATTACTCCTGATATAATCACTCCTAGACTGCTTGTACTGCTCTAAATTGCTGGATTACCCTCATCGGGACACCTACAACACCCTACACTAACTTCCGGAGCGATTGGATGAACGGCGGCCCGAGCGGAGCGGCGATCCTTTACACGGCGGCCGAATTCAGGCAAGTCCGCGGCTTCGGCCTACTCCTGGAGGTCCGTGGCCATCTTGGTCCTCCCCTGCCTCAGACCTACTCCGAGATAACTGTGCCCCACTACTGCTCAGGTACTGAATAACCACCGAGGGGATCTGGAATGCATTCATCCTTATTCTGATAGACTTTCCTGGCCCCCAGTACCCCAAAAGGAGCGGCGGCCATGTTTAGGCTAGGTCGCGGCCTAGGCCTGTGTGTAGGAGCCGGCGGCCATTTTGGTACCCCTACTCATCCAACCTGTGCTGCACCTTAGGCTTGTTGCCTTTTTGATCACTTGTGAGCAACTTCTTTTGGGATCCCTTTACACTCCCCACTGTAGCCTCAGATTGCCAACACCCCAAATGGAGCAATAACATACTGAGTACTCGCCACATAAGAGCACCCTCTACCCCTGGACATATTAGTGGCCTTGTGACCCTAGCCAGGACTCTCTCCTATCCCACAAGCAGTTAATTTTGCCAACACGAGATTGGGGACTCGCTGTGTGATACCCCAGGCCTTCACAGCATGTCACCAACTAAAGCACAGAAGGCAGCGGCGGCAAAACTTGATCAGTATCGCCGACAAGACAAAGAGGACATGGAGGAAGATGGAGCCTCTGAGAAAACTGGAGGGGGAGAACGAACGGCGAGTGACACTGACAAACTCCTTGAAGCAATCACCTTTTGCAGAACTTCACTCACGGCACAAATTGAGGAAGTCAAGATGGATATTTACCTTATTAGGCAAGACTTTCAAAAGCTCAGAGACAGAGTGAAGGAAGCCGAAACCAGACTGAGCACGGTGGAGGATGCCATACCACCCCTACAAACATCTTCAGATCGCGTACAACGGCAAATACACCAACTCCTTACAAAACATGATGATATGGAGAATAATAATAACAAGGAAAGGGGCGCCTCTGAATATATATCACAAACAAATTTTATTAAAAACAGCAATATCCACTCACATGAGGGTAGAAGAAGTTGCGTTCAGGTCAGTTGGCTGAGCAGTGGAACTACAAGTCGCAGCGGTTCCTGCAGGGGATGTGAGATCCAGAGATGGGAAATAGCTGGTGCAGCCAGATGCAGACTTTAGTAGTAATCAGTCCAACACATATCCTGTGTTTATCCTGGCGATTTCCTGGATATCAGGATAAGGGTTCCAGATAAGAGGACAGGAGAAGGGGGGGACGTCACTGCGACTGTAGAGCCGCGCTGCCGCTCACCGCTGTTAATGGAGCGCCTCTGAGCTGTAACACGGCCGGCCGTGTGAGAGACCAAAGCGAGGCTTGGAAGGCAAACAGAGCGTGGCACCCGGTGATGACGTCACATTAGTGCGACGCGTTTCTGAATCGGCTTGCCTAAGGAACCATGCACTTTTTGATGTGAACTGTCTATCACTACACACGGCAACTTTGTGAATGTGACAGAGAAACGTTCCCGAACCAGCGCAAGTAAGTAGTTTAAATCCTAGACACCTACAGTATAAGAGTCCACTTACTCTCCGGGGCTCCGGAGAGGCAGAAGTCCTACTGACAACATGCATTGTGCAGTGAGACTTTACCCCACACAATACTGGGAAGCAGCACCATGATTACTGGAACTTTTTCTGGATCTTATTCGCTGCAGTTAACTGGAAGCAAGGGGATTGGGAGAACATACCATATCTTGTACAAATTACATGGATGATATCTTTCATTTTACTCAGTCCCAGAGAACTTAACCAGATGTTTCGCATTCTACATATAACCAGGAAGATGGAATGTTTCCCAGTTAGGAACAAGTTAAGGGAATATGCCCGCACCAGTTTGGGACAGTGCAGGGCAGGGAGGGGGGTGGGAGTTCATTTGTTTATAGTTTGGATAAACTTTATTGTGCATACCAATCACAGAAAACAGGTAACATCTCGAATGATATGTCCATGTGAATGTTCATATATGTCGTGCGCTACAAGATTGATGCAGCTATGTTTACATACTAAGAACACGTGTGCCTTACACATACAGAGCAAATTGCTTACCGTAACTGTTATATTAGATATTAAAGGGTTTTGTTTATGGCATCTTTGAAGTTTCTCACATGGAATGTGAGGGGCATGTGTGAGAAATTTAAGCGCGCAGCAGTCCTCACATTCCTCAAGAAACAACATGCTGATATAGTAGCATTGGTGGAGACGCACGTTGAGGGAGGTGACCAGATGGCACTTCGCCGGCCATGGGTTGGATGGGTGTATCATTCTACCCATACATCTCATTCCAGGGGAGTCTCAGTTTTGATAGCCAAGTCGGTACATTTTGAGTTATGTGAGTTGTCCACGGACACACTAGGCCGATATGTCTTTATCCATGCTAAATTATATGGAGAACCCCTACTTATATTGGCTTTTTATATACCACCCCCATTTAACATCTCCATAATTAAAGAGGGACTATCGTTCATGGCCCGTCATCCAGCTATATCTGCAGTTTGGCTAGGCGACTTTAACACCACACTAAACCCGACTTTAGACAGGCTCCAACTTACTTCGCCTACCCGCAATACTCCTAATGAGACTAGGTTCTCTAAGCTCATCTCCACCTTCCACTTAATAGACACATGGCGCCACAAGTTCCCACAGGCCAAATCATACTCGTGCTTCTCGTCTTCTCATGGGTCCATGTCCCGTATAGATTTTATACTCATCTCCCGCAGATTGACACCAAGACTATCAGAGGCTGTATTTTGCCCCAGAATACTCTCAGATCATAGTCCTTATTGGATTACATTAAGAATCCCTATAGCAAAACCACCACGGACATGGCGTTTGAACCCATTTTGGCTCTCTCTTCTACCTGAGGATGATGAGCTTATGGATAAATGGAAAATGTACTTTGTGGAGAATGATAAGTCTGCATCGCCATCCACAGTATGGGATTCCTTTAAGCTATTTGCACGCTCCACATTAATTACTGCTATCAATAAAATTAAGACAAACTCTTCCAGTGCCCTCGGTAAGGCGCTGGAGGATCTATCCTCTGCCGAAAGAGACTTTGCCAACACCCCGTCCCCCATAAACGCAGACATGCTTAAACTACAAACTAGAGTAGTAAACCAACTACAATACCAGAAAGCTAGACAAAAAATATTTTTTTCCAAACAGAAAATGTTTGAACATGGGGAAAAAGCAGGCAAGTGACTTTCCCACAGTTGACAGAGGAACAGATAGAACTACTAGAGGCACCCCTTAGCACAGACGAAATTACAACTGCTATGGCCAGTTTTTCTAGGTCTAAATCTCCAGGTTCAGACGGGCTCCCAATCGAGTTCTATTCCCAATTTAGCGAAATACTAACCCCTAAACTACTAATGTTATACAATCATCTCTTTGAAACTGGGACTTTACCCCCATCTATGACAGAGGCAACAATAGTCCTCATCCCCAAATGGGGAAAGGACCCGGGATACCCAGAATCCTATCGTCCAATATCCCTTTTACAGGTTGATATTAAAATATTAGCCAAAGTACTATCCATTAGGCTTAATCAAGTAATTTTATCATTAATACATGCAGATCAGGCTGGGTTCATGCCTGGTCGCAACACCTCGTTTAACCTCCGGAAACTATATATTAATTTACAGGCTACACACGAGGAGGTTAGCTCACGGGATGTGGTGACTTTAGACACAGCAAAAGCCTTTCTCTGGAGATGCTTGGAGGGTTATGGCTTCGGCCCAAAATTTATTAAATGGGTGCAATTTTTATACGAGGTACCTAGGGCCAGAGTGGTGGATAATGGGTGGTCGTCTCAGATGTTTAACCTCAGCAGAAGCACGAGACAGGGCTGCCCCTTATCCCCATTGTTATATGCCCTTGCGGCAGAACTCCTGGTGATGTCCATCCGAGCGAATCCGGAGATTAAAGGACTTAGAATGGGCTCTTTAATTGAAAAAATGAGCATGTATGCAGACGACACGCTTTTATATTTAGCAGATTCGGGACCATCATTATGTACCGCACTCCACACGATTGAACAATTTGGAATATTTTCGGGGCTGAAAATCAATTGGGACAAGTCCCAAATTTTACCAATTGATAGCTTCCCACCCCAGAATCCCAAGCCAGACTACCGCTTCAGAGAGTTGATGTTATTAAATATTTAGGGATCCATATATCTAGATCCCCTGCAGACTATGTATCCCTCAATATAGATCCTCTCATCGCTACGATTAAAAATAAAATACGAGTTTGGTCCAAACTGCCACTGGGAGTCTGGGGACACATAAATTTAATCAAAATGATACTACTCCCTAAAATACTGTATGTTCTCTGGCATACTCCGGTATACTTACCCTTGAAACATTTTAAATCTTTAGAGTCCCTAGCATGGCAAACACTCAAGAATCCAACGGACCTTGGTGGCACAGCTCTTCCAGATTTTAAACCTATATTACATTGCAGCACAACTGTCACAGATGTTCCACTTAGATAAAACGGACAGCGAGAGATTTCTCACGTTCTTATGTCCAAAGTGGGCGCAACACACCAAGGACTCGATATACGCAATAGCATCGGGCTCAGGAGGGATGGAGATAGGAGAAAATAGACATACCATGTTATATCACTATAGGAAAATATGGGATTTAGCTGCCTCTAAACTTGAAATTCCACAGATCAATGATTACACGCCGATATGGCATAACAAGAACCTCTCCGAGTTTAATAAAATTCATGATACATTTATATGGTCCATGCAGGGAGTATTTTACCTGCACCACTTATTCAAGGATGGACATCTCAAAACCTTTGATACACTTAAGGAAGATTTTACAATTCAGAACCAGATATTCTTCAGATTTTTACAAATCCGGCATGCGTCACAGTCACAATTCCCTGACTCCCTCCCCAACCCCACACCTAATATTCTTATGGCAGTAATTAAGAGTACAGACCCTCATAAATTGATCTCAGCCTTTTATAACATGCTCTCAATCCCTGTATCTACTAAAATAGCATTTGATCTCACACCAAGAGGGGGAAAGAGAGGTGGGACCAATAGAGGATGAGGAGTGGGGAGAGGCATTGGAGTCCTGCAAATTTGTGTCCCCCAAATTATCAGACCGTTTGTCGCAGCTCTACATAATTCACAGGGCATATCTTACACCCCTTAGAGTGACAAGATATAAACGCACACAACCCACCACATGTCAGATGTGTGGGAGGGAGACGGGCACTTTTTTCCACTTGATATGGACATGCCCTAAGATTCAAGGCCTGTGGGAACAAATTGTGACTTTTCTACATGACACAATGGGCTCACCCTTAGCCCTAGACCCAAAACAATGCCTCCTAGGTATAATTTCAGATACGATTGACAAATACACCAAAACATTTCTACATGAAACACTCTTTGCAGTAAGAAAGGTTATAGCCAAAAAATGGATGAGACAAGCGCCTCCTAAAATAGTGGAATGGAAGGTGGAGGTGAATAATACATTACCGTATAAGAAATGCATATATATTAATAGGGGTTGCCCTGCCAAGTACAATAAGATATGGGATCGTTGGCTACAAGAATCTGCTACCTGTGTCTAACGTAACTAAATGGTTATAAGGTGATATCTCGGATGTGAGTTTAGATGTGTAGTCGCACGTGTCAAATGTATGCACCCTGAATATCCTCACAGGACAAGTTTTGTGTACTCAATATCATAAATACTGAACTTACAACAATTAATGTACTGTTACCATGTTCATGTGTTACCACAAGCATATTATGTATGCACCAGTTGATCAATAAAACCTTGTTTGATTAAAAAAAAAAAAAAAAAAAGCCAAGGAGGGTGAATACTTTTGCAAGGCACTGTAGCAGCGACCGCTGCCTATATCCATTGTATGGGGGGGGGGGTTGGTAAACACAGGTTTACTAAACCCCCCCCAAGCCCCAACTTCATCCCCACCATGTTCCCCAGCCTGACAGATCATAGGAGATCAGTGCAGGGTGAAGCTGCGGGAGGGAAGGAGAGATGCCACTCGTAGTGGCCATGGATGGGTGGGGGGGGGGGGCAGTCACATTAGGGGTTAATAACTCTGATCAGCGGATTGTGATCCCCTGATCAGAGTTATAGAATTGTTCAGCAGAGTCTGCTGAACAATTTTGATATGAGCTTATGGTCATTGAAGTGACCATAAGCTTATAGGAGAGGGAGAAATAAGATCCGTACACCGTACGGACTTGGCCATCTGCAGGCACTTCTGTAGCTCTGTATAGCGTACGGACTTGGCAGTGAAAGGGTTAAAGCCTTTACTGGCTAGCCACGCAGTGGAGTACTTCGATGCACGAATGCGATGGAGCATTGCCCTGCATAAATATCATGGTCTTCTTGAAAGATGCAGACTTTTCCCTGTACCACTGCTTGAAGAAAGGGTATACTAAAAACTGACAGTAGGTTTGGGAGTTGATTTTGAGTCCATCTTCAACCCGAAAAGGTCCAACTAGCTCATCTTTAATAATACCAGCCCATACCAGTACCCCACCTCCACCTTTCTGGCACCTGAGTCAAAGTGGATCTCCGTGCCCGTTACTGATCCAGTCACAGGCCCATCCATCAGGTCTGTCAAGAGTCACTCTCATCAGTCCATAAAAACCTTTGAAAATCTGTTTTCAGATATTTCTTGGCCCAGTCTTGACGTTTCAACTTACTGTATTGTTCAGTGGTGGTCAGGTTTCAGCCTCCCTTACCTTGGCCATGTCTCTGAGCACTGAACATCTTGTACTTCTAGCTACTCCAGGTAGGTTGCAGTTCTGGAAAATGACAGCACTGGAGGATAATGGGTTCCTGGTAGCTTCACGTTTGATTCTTCTCAATTCTTTGAAAGAATACAAGGAGAGGAGGCGCCTCTAAGTGCAGTATTAAAACCAGTTTTAATAAAAACTCTGTGCAAAACACTCACATTTTGTAGATTAACATTAAGCATGTAATGTAACTAGAAGTCCAGGAGGAGAGGGGTCCGTCAGGTCTGTCACTAACTGGCGCTGAGTCCTGCTGTGCGTGCGGCTGTGCCCGAACACCGCTAAAGCCGGCCGCGGTGATGAGGTTCCAAAGCGAGGCCTGAGACGCTGATGGAAAGCAGGCGCGGAGCTGTGACGTCACTGGGATGCGACGCGTTTCGTGAGCGTGCAGGCTACGATAGCACGGTAGCCGCGCTCCTTCATCAAAGCTGCAGAGGGATCGTGGAAGTGGTTTAAGAAGAGAATGGGGGCGGGGACTGGAGAGAAAAGGGGAAGAAGGAAGAGCGGATTGACAGGAACACAGTGAGGGGGAGGGAAAAGGACAAAGGATGATGGCTGTGTATCTGGTTTATCCAAAGAATGACAGGGTGTAAATCAATATGTAGGGGAATGTATGTGTAAATAAAATAAAGGTGGATATGAAGATTTAATTAGAAATAAACATGAAAGTGAGAGTAAAAGTAAAAATAAAAATAAAAATAAAAATAATAATAAAAGTAAAAAAAAAAAAAAAAGAGATGATAGTTTGAGTAAAAAGAACATTAAGATTAACATTAAGGTTAAGATTATTAATACATCTATATACATGTACGAATATGTGCATATATGTGCACAGGTATGTATTTTGTCAGGTGCATGCGCACGCATAAGGGGCCCACTACTAAGTGGCCTCCATACATGCGCCGCTCATAACAACATAAAGGGAAGAAAAGGGGCCTATTCAAGGAAAGGGGGGGGGGGGAGCCCATGTAGGTAGAGAGGTACACGGGTTCTATAGAATTCATTTTCTAAAAAAACAGTCAAAATACAGAAAAACAAAAACAAAAAACAAAAACAAAAACAAAAGCAAAAACGGGGAACCCATCAGACCTTCGGAGGTCAGTGTATGATTATCATTAAAACAGCTTACTCATTTGGTTATAGATGGTAAACAGATATAAAATAAATAGATAAAAGAGTACATTGAGGTATAATATTGTGTTTACAGAATAGTTGCAATCTCAATGCTTTCGTTGATTCCTCCCGGCGAGAGTACATCTAAGGTATAGATTCAAAAAGTCTCACGTGCACAGAGCTTTTTGAATCTTTCAGCCGCCGGGAGAGACCTCGGAATTTGTTCAATTACCCACACTTTCAGGCCCTCAGTAGAACCTTGGTGGGCTAAGGAGAAATGTCTTGGGACACTATGAGGATCTGTTCCACCTTCTATGAGCCTTCTGTGTTCCCCAAATCTTCGTCTCAGGGCTCTAATTGTCCGGCCCACATACATTAGGCCACACGGACACATTAGGCCATAAACGACGAAGTCGGATGAACAGTTATAGAATTCCTTTAGCACAAAGGTCTTACCCTTAGTGGTAAAGGACTTCTGTCCATGCTGAATGAATTTGCAGGTTTTGCACAAGGCCTTACGGCACTGGTACATGCCTACTAGGGGGATCAGTGTAGGTACAGACGATGCTGTTGGAATGGATCTGAACTTGCTGGGTGCAATCTTACTTCTAAGGTTGGGATCCCTGCGATAGATCACCTTGGGGCGAATTGGGAGTGATGTTTTTAGATGGGGGTCTTGGTGTAATATCCCCCAGTGTTTTTCCAGAATCTTCTCCATACCTTTGTACTTATTATGAAAAGTGGTTATAAACTTGCTAGACTCACCATAAGTCGACGGATTAGTTTTGGGTTTTGGTGGTTTACCTTGCAGGTAATAACTAAAAGCATCTTCCACCAAGGGTTCGGGATATTTTTTGTCATGGAACTTTCTCTTGAGAGTTTCACTTAGCTCGACATAATCTGAATCCTTGGTGCAGTTCTGACGAAGCCGGCAGAACTGTCCTTTTGGAATATTTGTAACCCATTTGGGAAGGTGACAACTGTTAAAGTGTAAATAGGAATTACCTGCTGTAGGCTTAGTATAATTTTTAGAAGTAATGATGGAACCATCATGTCCTAATTCCAGATCGAGAAAAGCAATGGTAGCCGGGTCAGTAACTGACGTGAAGGACAACCCATAAGGGTTGGTATTACAATGTTGAACAAAGGAGTTGATTAGGTCAATATCCCTAATATCCTAATATCCCTCCCCCTCACTGTGTTCCTGTCAATCCGCTCTTCCTTCTTCCCCTTTTCTCTCCAGTCCCCGCCCCCATTCTCTTCTTAAACCACTTCCACGATCCCTCTGCAGCTTTGATGAAGGAGCGCGGCTACCGTGCTATCGTAGCCTGCACGCTCACGAAACGCATCGCATCCCAGTGACGTCACAGCTCCGCCCCTGCTTTCCATCAGCGTCTCAGGCCTCGCTTTGGAACCTCATCACCGCGGCCGGCTTTAGCGGTGTTCGGGCACAGCCGCACGCACAGCAGGACTCAGCGCCAGTTAGTGACAGACCTGACGGACCCCTCTCCTCCTGGACTTCTAGTTACATTACATGCTTAATGTTAATCTACAAAATGTGAGTGTTTTGCACAGAGTTTTTATTAAAATTGGTTTTAATACTGCACTTAGAGGCGCCTCCTCTCCTTGTGTTCTTTTGCAGATTATTGGGGCTTAGGTTCAGCTCTTCCAGGAAGGCAGCCATTAGTGTGGACTTCGAAATACTTGTTTGAACGTTTTATTTAGTCCCCTTTTTTTCCCCACATAGACTTTTGATGGACTTTATCAATTATCACCTCCTGCCATCTACATAATGGGTACATAGGAATGCCCAGCAATTTTGCGCCTTTACTTGCCTACAGTGGAAAAAATTTTTGAAACCGAACTGTGCTGCATGCTGGTATCCTGTTATAATACCCGATGTTTTTCAAAAATACCTGATGTTTTTAAAAATACCTGATGTCTTAATATTTTAAATAATATTTTAGGTTTATACTTTAGGTTTATTTTATGTTTACTATTCTCTTTTTCTTTTTCTTTGTACTAATTTAACTCATTTCATACACTCCTGAACATTATGTAACATTAATCCTTTATTTTACCTCCAATTGTACCGCACACTGGTTCCCCTTTTTCTATATTTCTATCACGTTAACACCATCTGTACATATGGATATTATTTCTAAAATAACCGCAAAAAAATATGCAACTACCAACGCAATATTTGCAACAATGTCCTCTGCAGTTCATTTTTCTGACACGATTAAGTTGCAAGGTAGGACACGTCAGAGCCTCTGTGGTAAATTCAAACAATTAGAGAGATTGATTTGCACCACCAATTTTCATTGGTGGGACAAATTCTTCCTACAACTATATATCGACTTAAAAGTTTCCCCTAGAGGCCTGCGTGTGATGAAGGATTGTCCCCTCTACCTGAATGAAGAGCTAAATAAGGAATGGACTAGCATTGCAGAATTCTGCACCACTAAGTGGATGGGAACACTCATTTCTCACCGTACGGATAAATTTAACTCAGCCAACCAACAAATCAATTCCCTCATTGAAGAGATATCTAGATCCTCTACCGAGATTCCATCATCATGGTTAGAGATACTAAAAGAGAAAACACAAAAAGATGAGGATAATTTCATAAACAAAAAAATGGGGAAATTGAAACGTGACCTGGATGATTATAACCTCAATAGGATTTTTTCATGGAATAAAAAGAATAGGCCCTATACACCCCCCACTCATACTAATTCTCATTCCCTAAGCCATACTAGGCAGGACCCCGTATCCCTTAGTCACCCCCCCATACCTCTCATGAGTATTCGTTTTTCAAACGATAGAATTTCTAACATACAGCAGCGGAAGAGTCGTCACCTACAGTTTTCCAACCCATTGCCTCGTCATCCCCACAATGGCGATAATAACAAAAAGGATGAACTCATCCGTGCTTTACACCAATTCTACAATAGGCCCCTGAATCCACAAACCCCGACTTCATCCATTTCCTCTGGCCCCAGTGTTTCAGTTGCTCCCATTGAGGTCCCAAACAAGTCTAGTGGTTCTTCTCTCACTCCTAACCCAGTGAATTCCTCCATTCCCACTAAACCAGAATCCTCTCAAATTAAGACACTATCTACCCCGAACAATCCAATCTCTTGTGGTCCCCCATCTGCACCCTCTTCCAGTATTATACCATCTCCTATTTGTTCTTCTTTTTTAGCGCCCAGTCCTCCTCTTGCACAAACCTCCCGAAAAAGAAAACTCATAGAAGAGGATGCAGAGGGGGACAGAAGAGAAAATCAGACAAACACACTAAAATACCCCAAACTATAAAAATATTCAACTTATCTTCACATATGTTATCCCATGCAGATTTATCCCTCCTTGGTCGAGGACTCAACTTTGCGCCAACCAATAAACCAAACCCTTTTGTTCTCTTTAAAGATCTAAATGCTTATGTACGTAATCTTACTTTAAAAAGGCACTTTCATATCCAATCCGAAAAATTAGCTAATACCCCATGCAACCTCGATGCCCAGATCAGTTCCACTATAGTACCACCTGAACTCAGCCCTGAACTCTCTTCAGATGCGGATAGTTCTGACGTATTTGATAGTGATGACGCATTGCTTCACATACTGACCCAGCATCTTGCAACATCCCCTCCAATTATCCATACTTCATTAAAACCGAAGTCTATATTTTTTCCTACACAATCTAAGGGCCCTTATATAGAAGCATTCTACAGAATTGTCTTCTCAGACTTAAAGAAACTGTGCGAATCCTCCTCGGCCTCCAAGTCCAACAACTTATCCCCCCCAGAAATTAAAGCTCTTGACCAAATCATTCATAGAGACGATCTGGTAATAAAATCTGCCGATAAGGGAGGAGGTATTGTACTACAGAATAAAGCAGATTATCTCAAGGAATCATACAGGTTACTTTCAGATAACAGGACATACGTCAAACTTTCTAAGGACCCTACTACCGAATATGCCATGGAAGCTGACCAACTGATTTCCACTGCCCTGCAAAAGGGTATTATCTCCAAAACTGAGAAGTCTTTTTTGCATAAGACCTTCTATCAGGTACCTTATTTTTATCACCTACCTAAGATCCATAAAAGCTTAGAGGATCCCCCAGGCAGACCTATCGTGGCAGCCATGGAGAGTGTCACCACTGGTTTCAGTTTATATATTGACCAATTCTTACAACCCATAGTTGCCCAGCTACAATCATATATTCGGGATGGTACTCACCTTATGGAAATGTTGTCCCCTTACAAGTGGGAGCCTACCTACATCTGGCTCTCACTAGACGTATGTTCACTGTATACCTCCATTCCACACGACTTCGGACTGAAGGCACTGGAGCATTTCCTATCTGCAGATCCTTTGATTAACATGCGCCAAGCAGAGTTTGTTGTGCAAGCAGCAAGGTTTTGCTTGACGCATAACTATTTTTCCTTTAATGGAGAGTACTACCTACATATACAGGGCACAGCAATGGGGGCAAACTTTGCACCATCTTACGCTAATCTAGCGATGGGTCTATGGGAAAATAATTTCATCTACAAAAACAATCCCTTTGCGGCCAACATCATATTCTTTGGTAGATACATCGATGACCTAATTATCATCTGGGACGGGGATATTGACCTAATCAACTCCTTTGTTCAACATTGTAATACCAACCCTTATGGGTTGTCCTTCACGTCAGTTACTGACCCGGCTACCATTGCTTTTCTCGATCTGGAATTAGGACATGATGGTTCCATCATTACTTCTAAAAATTATACTAAGCCTACAGCAGGTAATTCCTATTTACACTTTAACAGTTGTCACCTTCCCAAATGGGTTACAAATATTCCAAAAGGACAGTTCTGCCGGCTTCGTCAGAACTGCACCAAGGATTCAGATTATGTCGAGCTAAGTGAAACTCTCAAGAGAAAGTTCCATGACAAAAAATATCCCGAACCCTTGGTGGAAGATGCTTTTAGTTATTACCTGCAAGGTAAACCACCAAAACCCAAAACTAATCCGTCGACTTATGGTGAGTCTAGCAAGTTTATAACCACTTTTCATAATAAGTACAAAGGTATGGAGAAGATTCTGGAAAAACACTGGGGGATATTACACCAAGACCCCCATCTAAAAACATCACTCCCAATTCGCCCCATGGTGATCTATCGCAGGGCTCCCAACCTTAGAAGTAAGATTGCACCCAGCAAGTTCAGATCCATTCCAACAGCATCGTCTGTACCTACACTGATCCCCCTAGTAGGCATGTACCAGTGCCGTAAGGCCTTGTGCAAAACCTGCAAATTCATTCAGCATGGACAGAAGTCCTTTACCACTAAGGGTAAGACCTTTGTGCTAAAGGAATTCTATAACTGTTCATCCGACTTCGTCGTTTATGGCCTAATGTGTCCGTGTGGCCTAATGTATGTGGGCCGGACAATTAGAGCCCTGAGACGAAGATTTGGGGAACACAGAAGGCTCATAGAAGGTGGAACAGATCCTCATAGTGTCCCAAGACATTTCTCCTTAGCCCACCAAGGTTCTACTGAGGGCCTGAAAGTGTGGGTAATTGAACAAATTCCGAGGTCTCTCCCGGCGGCTGAAAGATTCAAAAAGCTCTGTGCACGTGAGACTTTTTGGATCTATACCTTAGATGTACTCTCGCCGGGAGGAATCAACGAAAGCATTGAGATTGCAACTATTCTGTAAACACAATATTATACCTCAATGTACTCTTTTATCTATTTATTTTATATCTGTTTACCATCTATAACCAAATGAGTAAGCTGTTTTAATGATAATCATACACTGACCTCCGAAGGTCTGATGGGTTCCCCGTTTTTGCTTTTGTTTTTGTTTTTGTTTTTCTGTATTTTGACTGTTTTTTTAGAAAATGAATTCTATAGAACCCGTGTACCTCTCTACCTACATGGGCTCCCCCCCCCCTTTCCTTGAATAGGCCCCTTTTCTTCCCTTTATGTTGTTATGAGCGGCGCATGCATGGAGGCCACTTAGTAGTGGGCCCCTTATGCGTGCGCATGCACCTGACAAAATACATACCTGTGCACATATATGCACATATTCGTACATGTATATAGATGTATTAATAATCTTAACCTTAATGTTAATCTTAATGTTCTTTTTACTCAAACTATCATCTCTTTTTTTTTTTTTTTACTTTTATTATTATTTTTATTTTTACTTTTACTCTCACTTTCATGTTTATTTCTAATTAAATCTTCATATCCACCTTTATTTTATTTACACATACATTCCCCTACATATTGATTTACACCCTGTCATTCTTTGGATAAACCAGATACACAGCCATCATCCTTTGTCCTTTTCCCTCCCCCTCACTGTGTTCCTGTCAATCCGCTCTTCCTTCTTCCCCTTTTCTCTCCAGTCCCCGCCCCCATTCTCTTCTTAAACCACTTCCACGATCCCTCTGCAGCTTTGATGAAGGAGCGCGGCTACCGTGCTATCGTAGCCTGCACGCTCACGAAACGCGTCGCATCCCAGTGACGTCACAGCTCCGCGCCTGCTTTCCATCAGCGTCTCAGGCCTCGCTTTGGAACCTCATCACCGCGGCCGGCTTTAGCGGTGTTCGGGCACAGCCGCACGCACAGCAGGACTCAGCGCCAGTTAGTGACAGACCTGACGGACCCCTCTCCTCCTGGACTTCTAGTTACATTACATGCTTAATGTTAATCTACAAAATGTGAGTGTTTTGCACAGAGTTTTTATTAAAATTGGTTTTAATACTGCACTTAGAGGCGCCTCCTCTCCTTGTGTTCTTTTGCAGATTATTGGGGCTTAGGTTCAGCTCTTCCAGGAAGGCAGCCATTAGTGTGGACTTCGAAATACTTGTTTGAACGTTTTATTTAGTCCCCTTTTTTTCCCCACATAGACTTTTGATGGACTTTATCAATTATCACCTCCTGCCATCTACATAATGGGTACATAGGAATGCCCAGCAATTTTGCGCCTTTACTTGCCTACAGTGGAAAAAATTCTCAATTCTTTGGCAGTTAATTTGCGTCTTTTTTCTCAACACGTTTCTTGCAACCCTGTTGACTATTTGCAACAGAAGTTTGATGGTTCTGTGATCACACCCCAATATCTTAGCAATTCCAAGAATCCTGCATCCCTATCAAAAACTTTTTACAATTTTTTTCTTTTCAGTCAGTTAAATCTCTTTTTTGGCCCATTTTGCCTGAAGAAAATAAGCTACCTAATTAATATGCATGCCTTGATATAGGGCTTTGATCTCCTTAGGCCACACCCTCCCTCATTATGCAAATACACATCACCTGATATGCTTAACTGCTTGCCGACCGCCGGCTGCCAATTGACGGCTAGGCGGCACGACTCTCGTTGAGGGAGGGAGTCATATGACGCTCTCGCCTTCCTGGCCCACCAGGGGGTGCGCGCGCGCGCGCGCCCGCCATGTCACTGAGGACTCAATGCGCGTGCCCGGCAGCTGCGATGTCCGCCGGGCACCCGCGATTGCCCGGTAACACAGTAGGACCGTGGATCTGTGTGTGTAAACACACAGATCCAGGTCCAGTCAGAGGAGAGGAGACTGATGGTGTGTTCTCAGTACAGAGGAACACCGATCGGTCTCCTCCCCTTGTGAATCCCCTCCCCCTATAGTTAGAATCACTCCCTAGGAACAAAATGAATCCCTCGATCACCCCCAAGTTTTAACCCCTTCCCTGCCGGTCACATTTATACAGTAATCAATGCATTTTTATAGCACTGATCGCTGTATAAATGTGAATGATCCCAAAAATGTGTCAAAAGTGTCCGATATGTCCGCCGCAATATTGCAGTCACGATAAAAATTGCAGATCACCGCCATTACTAGTAAAAAAAAAAATAATAAAAATACTGTAAATCTATCCCCTATTTTGTAGGCGCTATAACTTTTGCGCAAACCAATCAATATACGCTTATTGCGATTTTTTTCTATCAAAAATATGTAGAAGAGTATGTATCGGCCTAAACTGAGGAAAAAATTTGTTTAAAAAAAAAAATTGGATATTTATTATAGCAAAAAGTAAAAAATATTGTGTTTTTTTTCAAACTTGTCACTCTTCTTTTGTTTATAGCACAAAAAATAAAAACCGCAGAGGTGATCAAATACCACCAAAAGAAAGCTCTATTTATGGGGGAAAAAAAATTAAAGTTATGCTTACCGGTAACGTCTTTTCCTGTAGTCTTTCAGGAGAGCCACTATGAGAGATAGTCTCCTTCTCTTCCTCTAGGAAACACTGCGCCAGCCCATAAATTCTTACTTCCCCTGCCGGACCTCAGTTTTTTCAAGATCACCTCCGGCCAGCTGGGGAGACACAAGAACACATTAATAACATACTATCCAATAACATTATCATGCTGCGTTCTGGTCTTTTATGAGACCCCCCAAAGTTTCGGATGGGTAACTAGGATTGTCCTGAAAGACTACAGGAAAAGACGTTACCGGTAAGCGTAACTTTAATTTTCCCTTTCTGTCATTCAGGACAGCCATTATGAGAGGATAATCGAGCACTTACCAATTAGGGTAGGACTACAGCTTGCAGAACCTTTCTCCCAAAGGCCTGCTCACCTGCCGACACCAGGTCCAGTTTGTAATGCTTTACGAAAGTGGAGTAACTGGACCATGTTGCTGCCCTGCATATTTGCTCTGGCGTTGCTCCAGCCTTCTCTGCCAGGGAAGTTGCCATGGCTCTGGTAGAGTGTGCCCTTATACCCATAGGGATCTCCTTCCCTGCTAATGCATATGCCTGACCAATAGTTAATCTAAGCCATCTGGCAATCGTGCGTCGAGACGCTCTGAATGCCTTTCTGGTCCCAGAAAACAAAACAAATAAAGAGTCAGACTTTCTTATTGTTTTAGTCTGTTCTATGTATTGTAGGATACATCTCCTTACATCCAAAAAATTAAATTTCAATTCCCTTTCTCCTGAGGGGATGGGACAAAATGAAGGTAGGACTATTTCCTGGCTTCTGTGAAAACCTGAAGCCACCTTAAGGAAAAAATGCCGGATCAGTCTTAAGGACTATCCTGTCTGGAAAAATAACGCAAAAAGGAGGTCTAATTGATAAAGCCTCAATTTCGCTGCCTCCTGGCAGTTGTCACTGCTACTAAAAATAATGTTTTTAAGGTTAGTTCCTTTAACAAACATCTGTCCAAAGGCTCAAAGGGGATTCCCGTTAGGCTCTGTAGGACTAAAGATAGATCCCACCCGGGAAAGGGTGGACCTCGGATAGGTCTCTGTCTGGACACCTGACTTTTAAGGGTACCTATGACGTGAAAAGATCCACTTCCCGGGGTCCCCATTTTTTGGATATGAGATTGAAAACCTCCTGGTTGAGGGCCCAATTTCCCTCTCTCAGTCTTTTTCGACTGAGAAAGTCTGCTATCACGTTCCTCTCCCCTCTCAGAAAAATTGCTAAGAGTGAGAGAGTGTTGGTCTCGGCCCAGTTTAGAATGTCTGTTGCTAGGGCCAGCAGAATTCCGCTTCTGGTGCCTCCCTGCTTGTTTATATAGGCCAAGGCAGACGAGTTGTCTGACCGCACCTGGATATGGTGGCCCTGGAGTTCTTTTTTGAAAAATCTGAGGACTAGGCAAACTGCCCTCAGCTCTTTCCAATTGGATGATCTTTTTAGTTCGTCGCCCTTCCACGTGCCCTGCGCTAGAAGGGATCCCAGATGTGTCCCCCAGCCTTTGCCGCTTGCATCTGTGGTTACTATCTGAGAAACTGGGATAAGCCACAGACGTCCCTGTTCGCTTTCTTCCTCCACCACCAGAGAGATCTCTTTACCTGATGAGGAACATGTACTAAGGTGTCTAGATCCCTCTGACTGTGGTCCCACACCCTTAGTACAAATGACTGCAGGGGATGAAAGTGTAGTCCTGCCCACTGCACTGCTGGGAGAGTAGAGGTTAGAAGGTCTAGCGTTGACATTATGGACCTTTTGGAAATCTGTTGGTTGCACTGGAGGGAGGCTACTGCTCTGTCCAGTTTCATAATTTTCTCTCTCAGGAGAAAAACTCTCAAGAGCGTTGAGTCCAGCAGGTATCCTAGGTACATAATGCGCTGTGAAGGAATGAGGCTGGACTTTTCTAAGTTCAGCAGCCACCCCAGTCCTGTTAGCACCCTCTTTGTTAGATCGAGATCTTTGATTAATTGTTCTGGGGATACTGCAAACAGGAGCAGGTCGTCCAGATAGGCTATAACTGACACTCCCTGGAGTCGCAGGAAGGCCATGGCCTCTGCCAGGACCTTGGTAAATATGCGGGGCGAGGATAGCCCGAAAGGCAGTGCTTGAAATTGTAGATGCAGTATTGCACCGTCCAGGTCTATTGCTATATGGAGAAACTTCTGAGACGTTTCTGCGATAGGGACGTGTAAATACGCGTCCCTGAGGTCCAGAGACACCATAAAACAATTGTGTGGTAGCATGGCTCTGATCGTGAAGATTGACTCCATGCGGAATCTTTTGTAGGAAATTGACCTTTTTAGGGGTTTTAAATTCAGAATCAATCTGAATTTCCCTGAGGGTTTTTTCACCATAAATACGTGGGAATAAAACCACTCTCCTTCCTCCCCCTTTGGAACTCTGCGAACTACGTTCTGAATTTCTAGTTCCTTTAGAGCTTCTAACAAAGCCTCGGCCTTTGCCGTGCAGTTGGAAAGCTGCGTGCTAAGGAACCTTTGCAGGGGAGGTCTTGTGAATTCCAGGAGATATCCCCTTCTTATGATCCCCAGGATGAACCGGTTGGGGGAGATGGTCTCCCACTGTGGAAGGAAGGCCCCCAGTCTGCCTCCCACTGTACCTGAAGAGTCATTGATCTTTACGGGCTTTTTCAGGAGGGCGAAAAATCGCCCCTCCTCTGCTCTTGCCGGAGGAAACACTAATAACTGAGGTCCGGCAGGGGAAGTAAGAATTTATGGGCTGGCGCAGTGTTTCCTAGAGGAAGAGGAGGAGACTATCTCTCATAGTGGCTGTCCTGAATGACGAAAAGGGAAAATGATAACAATTTCATCTGGGTAGTGTTGCATGACCGGGCAATTGTCATTCAAAGTGCAACAGCGCTGAAAGCAGAAAAATGGATTGGGCAGGAAGGGGGTGAAAATGCACTGTATTGAGGTGGTTAAAGCAGAGTTCCAGCCTGTATTAAAAAAAAAAAGTCAGCAACTACAAATCCTGTAGCTGCTGACTTATAATATAAGGACACTTACCTGTCCGGGTATCCCCAGGGGTAGGCACCCCTAGCCGATTCGTCCATCGGCTTTGGGTGCAGGCATCCTTACTATAGGAAACAGGAAGTGAATCCTTGTGGCTTCACAGCCTGTTTCCTACTGCGTATTCGCAAGTTGTGCTGCACTTTCTGAATGGTCTTCTGGGACTTGTGTGTCTCCCAGAAGGCAGCGGTGGGGAAGGAGGGGGGGGCCAAAAGTTTTGTAGATCGCGACATTGTTGTGCGGCGATCTTACCTGAAAGTGGGAGCGGGTACCTGGTTTTGACAAGCGGAGTTTCCCCTTTTGAATGACAGCTACAGCACGGTCAGATAATGATGGCTACAGCATGGTCGGATAGTTCTGGGAGGGCGTACAATGATGTCCTCCCAGAATCGTGCTCCTGGGGCGCCCATGGGAGTGTCCATGCTCGCCAGGTTCTCAGGACCCCGTGCATCACAGATCAGGGTAAAGGGATAATGCGAGCGGCCTTTTATCACGTGATCGCTCCATCCAATGATGGAACGATCACTGTCGACAAACCGGCGTCATGTCTGGTTCTCTCCTCTGCTCACACTGATCATGTGAGCAGAGGAGGGAGAAGCTGCAGTGTGAGGCTGCTTAGATTTTTTTTTTTAATGTATTGCAAGTGCCCAGCAGTACACATCTGTGCCCCATCAGTGCATATCTGTGCCTCATTAGTGTCCACCAGTAAGTGCTCATCAGTGCCACCCATTAGTGGATCCTCATCAGCGCCCATTAGTGCCGTAAAAATGTGTAAAAAATGTGTTTTCATTTTCTTTCCACGTTTTCCAAAAACTTGTGGGAAAAAAATGACATGTTCAAAATACTCATTATGCCTCATAGAATATATGTTGGGGTGCCTTCTTTCCAAAATGGGGTCATGTTGTGGGCGTTTCCATTGTCCTGTTGCTCCGGGGCCTTCAAAAGTGTTATAGGTTGTCAGGAAATTATATATGTAATTTATGCTCCTAGAACGCCTGATGGTGCTCCCTGCATGTTGGGCCTCTATATGTGGCCAGGCTGTGTAAAAGTCTCACATGTGGTATTACTATACCCAGGAGGAGTAGCAGAATGTGTTTTGGGGTGTAGTTGTAAGTATGCTTATGCCATGTGAGAGAAATAACATGTTAATATGACAATTTTGTGAAAAAAAAAAACTTATGCAAAAAATTGTGGGAAAAAAAAAAAAATTGAAAAAACTCACCATGCCTCTTACTGAATACCTTGACATTTCTACTTTCCAAAAAGGAGTAATTTGGGGGGTATTTGTAGTTTTCTGGCTTGTTAGGTTCTCAAGAAATGAGATCCATCAGTACATCAGGTGTGATCAATTATCAATGATTGGCACCATAGCTTGTAGACTCTATAACTTTCACAAAGACCAAATAATATACACTGATTTGGGTTATTTTTTTACCAAAGATATGTAGCAGTATAAATTTTGGCCAAAATTTATGAAGAAAAATTACTAATTTGCTAAATTTTTATAACAGAAACAAAGAAATATGATTTTTTTTTTACAAAATTCAGTCTTTTTTTATTTATAGCGAAGAAAATACAAAACCCAGTGGTGATTAAATACCCCCCAAAGGAAAGCTCGATTTGTATATATAAAAAAAAGAAAGGACAAATTCATATGGGTACAGTGTTGCATGTCTGAGTAATTGTCATTCAAAATGTGACAGCACTGAAAGTTGAAAATTGGCCTGGTTAGGAAGGGGATTTAAGTGCCCAGTGGGCAAGTGGTTGAATCCAATAAGCATTAAAGTTTATACAGCTTGGATTTGGACAATATGCATAAAAATGATGATTTGGTCAAAATACTCACTTGCCTAATCATTGTGAGCACACTGTATAAATTCTAACCGTTAATTCCTAAGCATTACCATACAACAGCATCTTAAGAGGCCCTGCCATCGTAGTGAAGATTTTAAAAGTAGTACCTGTAAAATAAGTCTTAAATAATAAGTTCACCTTTTAACAGAAATTTTTTTTTTTGCGATTTTTTTTTTTTTTTTTTCTTTTGCAGGTAAAAAAAAAAAAGAAAAAAAAAGTGCATTAACCATTTTCGGTTTAAGGAGCCTGGAAAGCATTGCACCCACAATCAGCAGATCTCTGATGCCATGCATGTCTTCCTGCAGACTGTCAGTGTAAAACTGCCTGCCCATACAATGTACAGGCAAGCAGTTTTAAACTGACAGGAAGAATCAATGAAATACCAGAGTGCTCAACAGTGTTGTGCTAGTTCATTGAGAACTACAAGCTAAATGCCACAAAGGTCGTCGGTAGTTGTAATTCATTCATTCACAGATCACTGTGAATAAATTACACGGCCGGAGTCTGTTTTCTTTAGATTTTGGCAGCAATGGGGGGGGGGTTTGGAGAGAAGATCCCGTGCTCAATGCCATAAAGGGAGATTGGGGGGGGGGGGGGGGATTTGGTGCGGGTTCCAGTATATTTGTAACATGTAAAATGTTACACCCTGAATATGGCTGTACTACGTAACATGTTACAAAAGGTGAACTTATCCTTTAAAATATTTGCATGTTGTCTGTGCTACTGTACACCACTCCAATCCTGAGAAATCTTCTGCTAAAGTCCATAGTGAAACCAACACTTACTAGAATGTCAGTCTGATGGTACCGCTAGCTCTTATTTGTTTCTTCTGTTGACCACCACAGGAGAGAGATTAATGGCACAAAGATCAGCAGGAGGAACCAGTGATAGTGGGTGGCGGAGGAGACCAGCACTCCCAAAGTGTCAGGCTCCCTGCTGACTTCAAAAGAAGATTTCTCAGCATCAGAGTGGCTTTCAGTGGCAAGGGCAGAAGAAATTTTTAGGTATTTTGAGACTTCTTTACAGGTATGGCTTCACTTGTCTACTGCAGTCTCATGGTCACTTTAAAGCGGAAATAATGTTTGTGCTGAAAATTTCTTCCATCAACCAATCCTATGCTTTTTTGTGCCAGCATACAATATGCCAGGGGGTCAAAGCTGTGCTGAAATCAACTCAATTTAAGCAAGTATTTACAAAAGATGTTTTATTTACTATTAGATTGTAAGCTCTTATGAGTGGGGCCCTCTTAACCCTATTTTATTGTATTGTAACTGCACTGTCTTTAATTGTAACTGCACTGTATTGTAACTGCACTTTAATGGGAAACAAACAATGATACAATGTGTGCCACAAACTAGCAGACAGATGTGCCACTTTCACCAATTATATAAATGAGCAAGAATAGTATAAACAAAAAGAACCCTCAACAGAGTAAAGAAACGCATCCGTATAAAAATTATCCCATTTCTTTATTCTTTTGTAGTACATACAAAATAATTCTAATCAGGCTTATTCAGTAAAACAGATTGTTATATTTTGCACATCATCAACCCCTGATTGGACATGTCTGGTTGTGTCAATACAATGTGACCCCAATCAGCAGTCTGAAGTTTTTTTCATTGCTTATAACTCAAAATAAACAGCGTGCAAGGCACACTGCTCATAATATTTCATACATATGCTTGTTTGTATAGAATCAGATATCCATGCTTTGCTCCAGTAATGATTTGCTCTCGGTAGCAGTCCTGGCTATTTTCCATAATGACAGAACCCAGGGGCTTTCATTGTGCACAATGTTCTGGCTATACAGCACAAACATGAGTCAGTCACTGCTGGAGGAATCCGATCGGCTTGAAGAAGATGAGGAATGGCTCTCAGGTTTCCCTTTTTTTTTGCCTTTTTTGTGATGTTTTTCTTTTTTAGGCTTTTTCTCTTTCTTGTGACTTTTACTCTTCTTTGCTTTGGGGCCATCTTCTGAATCACTCGATGAATAGGATCTGCAATGAAATAATAAATGCAAAAAGTATTTTTACTTCATAATAGAGTGTGGGGTGCATTTAGAATCTACGTGGGTTACAGTCACATCTTCTTGAAACCTGCAGGTGGACAATACTTAACGGAAGATCAGCATCATCTCTTTAAATATTACTTTTACTGAGAGTTCTTTAAGGCTCCGTTCACATATGTGTGAATTGAATATGTTTTGAACTGCATACGAGCTGGTTCATATATGTCCGGGGTGGCCGCGGCCCATTTTTAAAAAGAGTCCTGTGTGTTTTTTAGTTTAGGTGTAATTTCATATAAAAATTCACACCTGAACCAGTAAACAAAACCACACCGGACTCCTTTTAAAGACCGCGCTGAAACCGCAGCTGGACATATGTGAACCGAGCCTTAAAGTATGAATGATCAATATTCATAAAATCAAAACTAGTGTTTGTATGGAAGGAAATTTCAAAGTGGTTTGCTTCTTTTTCAGGCTGTATTCCATCACAAATACATTCACAAACATGTTAATATAATAAGTAAAACCACAAACGCCTGTTAATGCACAATAAAAAAAAATAAAAATAAATGATATCAACTGTGTTTCTAATTAAATCCTTAAAAGAGAAGTATGAGTTTTTTCTCCCCCTTTTATACTTGCCTAGGTGCATGTAGCATGGGACCGATGCTGCATCTGTCCCCTGCTGTCTCTGCACTGAGAACCGAGCGACCGAACATCGCCGATGTCTCGGTTCTCACAGATCTCCGAGCGGAGAGCTGCTGCCTGTCAATCAGCAGCTCTCCGCTCTGCCCCCCTCACACTCACTGGAGCGCTGAGCTGTTGAGGGGCGGGGAGCGGCCATCTCAGTCTCTTAGCGGCTCGCTGAGAGTCTGAGACAGGCATCAGTCCAGGCACCTGGCGGATCCAGACCGTATTGTTGTGATGATGCGGTGCCTGGACTGATTCCAGTGATGTCATCAGAGAGCGGATTTCAGACCGCTCTATGCTGAAAACGGGTCACAGGAGTGCAAAACGAATTGCACTCCTGTGACCCTTGGGAGAAGCCCAGCCAAACGAGCTCAGGCTGGACTTCTCCTTTAATAACCCTTAGTTACACATTATCCAGTCATTTCTCCCCTTGTCCTTTTAACCTCCCTGGCGGTATGATTATTTCGGATTTTAGGTGCTGAAAGCGGTACCATTATTTTGCATGGAAATTTGGCGTTTTATATTGTAGGTCTGTAAATCTTAACAATAACACACTTAAATCTGTCCAAACCAGAGTCTAGTAGATATCCCGGGTATGATAAAGTTTGAAACACAAAAACATAAATTATAATATAATAAATAAAAATAAATAATTAAAAAAAATTTTAAAAAATAGTAATAAAATTAATTTCCCCACAATTCACTATCGCTCAATTCTGCAAGTGTTCTAATTTATTATCGCTGTTTTCTAGCTGGTCTAAAGCCACTTTTGACGTAAAGGGACACTTTTTGGTTGCTATGGACAATCTCCAGTTTCCAGGCAGAAAGAACAGTGTATATCATGTAAAACTGCATGCAGGGCATGGGCCAGAGCACTGGGGACAAAAGGGATGTGAAATCATTTCATACAGTACTGTAATCTGTAAGATTACAGTACTGTATGTGTTATGATTTTGACAGTTTTTTGAATTTGCCGCCAGGCTCCGCCCCCGTGCGTCGCGCCGCTCGCAGGGAACGGAGCCTGGCACGGAGAGGCTTCGGAGGAGGACGGAGCCCTCGGACACTGCGGGGGACATCGCAGGATCCCGGGGACAAGGTAAGTAACGCCGCCCCAGGATCCTGCAATGCGATCCCGAGTGTGGCTCGGGGTTACCGTTAATGGTACTGAATTTTAACCCCGAGCCACACTCGGGAAAACCGCCAGGGAGGTTAACAGAATTTTTTAATTTGTTCTGTTTCTAATTATTTTTAGTGATACTTTTAAAAATGTGCAAGACTAAATAAAAGTGAATTTTACATTTTTTTTTAATCCTGAAAATACTTTGACATTTTTATTTTTTATTTTTTTAATTGTTTTTATTCAAAAGAAAAAAAAAATCTACAAAAAAGGAAAAAAAAGAAAAAGAAGACACAAAACAAAAGAACAAAAAGAACACACAAACAATAAACCCCCTAGAACGCTACATACTATTAGCAAACTTGTCCCCAAACCCACCCTTTCTCCCCCTCATTCAGAGGCCTCTAAACAGAAGAGGCCCATAAATGTAATTTAACCACTTAACAACCGGCCCATAGCCGAATGACAGCAGCAGGGCGGTTGCTTAACTCTGGGATCACGTACTATGACGTCCTCCCAGAATTCCCCTCTCTCGCGCCCCCGAACACATCAGTGACCGGACCCGGCGCATCACGGATGCCGGTAAATGGCTGCTGATCGCGGGCGTTTACCATGTGATCGCTCCGTCAAATGATGGAGCGATCACATGTAAACAAACCGGCGTCATCTCATGACGCCGGTTCCTCTCCTCCCCTCTCTGTACTGATCGGTACACTGTGAGCGGAGAGGGGGATGGATCGATGGATGGCAGCAGCACTGTGGGCTGGATGTGTAGTGCCCACAGCGCTTCACAGCCATCCATGCATCCATGCTCAGCCATCCCTAATGCTCTGTAATGCCCTGCAATACTCTGCAATGCCCCAGAATACTGTGCAATACTCTGCAATGCCCCAGAATACTGTGCAATACTCTGCAATGCCCCAGAATACTGTGCAATACTTTGCAATGCCCCAGAATACTGTGCAATACTTTGCAATGCCCCACAACACTGTGCAATACTTTGCAATGCCCCACGACACTGTGCAATACTTTGCAATGTCCCGCAACACTGTGCAATACTCTGCAATGCCCCGCAACACTGTGCAATACTTTGCAATGTCCCGCAACACTGTGCAATACTCTGCAATGCCCCGCAACACTGTGCAATACCCCGCAATACTCTGCAATACCCCGCAATACCCCACAACGCTGTGCAATACTCGGTGATACCCAGCCATACTCTGCCATATCCAGCCATACTCTGCCATACCCAGCCATACTCTGCCATACCCAGCCATACCCAGCCAAATACCCGGCTATACTCGGCCTCTGTATGTGGCCAGGCTGTGGAAGTCTCACACATGTGGTATCGCCATACTCAGGAGGAGTAGGAGAATCTACTTTGGGGTGTAATTTTTGGTATGTACATACTATGTGTTAGAAATATTGTATAAATGGACAACTTTGTTTTAAAAAAAAAAATGCGTTTTAACCACTTCCCGCCTGCCGGCTGTCATACGACGTCCTTGACTTTGTGCGGGGATATCTGAATGATGGTTGCAGCTACAGGCATCATTCAGATATCGGCTTTTTTAGCCGGCGATTCCCTACACCATGAGAACGATCATAGCGGCTGTTCCACTGCTTGATCGTTCTTATGGGAGGCGAGAGGGGACGTCCCCGCTCCCGCCGCCCTCCGTTGCTTCTACCGACTCACCGCTATGATCAAAGCCAGGGTCTTTTTTTTTTTTTTCTTAATTTCAGGCTTCCTAGCCTAGAGGTGAGATGTGGGGTCTTATTGACCCCATATCTCACTGTAAAGAGGACTTGCCATGCCATATTCCTATTACAAGGGATGTTTACATTCCTTGTAATAGGAATAAAAGTGGTCAAAAAATTTTTTTGGGGGAAAAAAGCATCAAACTAAAATAAATAAAGTAAAATGAACAATAAAAAAAAAAAAAAATTTTTTTAAAGCGCCCCTTTCCCTGTGTGCCTGCATGCAGTAGCGAACGCATACGTAAGTCCCGCCCACGTATGAAAACGGTGTTCAAACCACACGTGAGGTATCGCTGCGATCGGTAGAGCAAGAGCAATCATTTTGGCCCTAGACCTCCTCTGTAACTCAAAACATATAACCAGTAAAAAATTTTAAAGCGTCGCCTATGGGGATTTTTGAGTAGTGAAGTTTGGCGCCATTCCACAAGCGCGTGCAATTTTGAAAGGTGACATGTTGGGTATCTATTTACTTGGCGTAACTTCATCTTTCATATTATGCAAAAACAATGGGCTAACTTTACTGTTTTGTTTTTTTTTAAAGCACAAAACTTTTTTTTCCAAAAAAAAAAAGTGTTCAAAAATTGCTGCGCAAATACCGTGCGAGATAAAAAGTTGCAATGACCGCCATTGTATTCTCTAGGGTCTTTGATAAAAAAACATATATAATGTTTTGGGGTTCTATGTAATTTTCTAGCTAATAAATGATGATTTTTACATGTAGGAGAGAAATTTCAGAATTGGCCTGGGTGCTCCAGAACGCCTGATGGTGCTCCCTGCATGGTTGTCCTCTGTATGTGGCCACGCTGTGTAAAAGTCTCACACATGTGGTATCGCCATACTCAGGAGTAATAGAAGAATGTGTTTTGGGGTGTAATTTGTGGTATGCATATGCGGTGTGTGAGAAATAACCTGCTAATATGACAATTTTGTGAAAAAAAAAAAACAAAAGTAAAAAAAAAATAAACTTGATTTTGCAAAGAATTGTGGGAAAAAATGACAACTTAAAAAAACTCACCATGCATCTTTATAAATACCTTGGAATGTCTTCTTTCCAAAAAGGGGTCATTTGGGGGGTATTTGTACTTTTCTGGCTTGTTAGGGTCTCAAGAAATTAGATAGGTCGTCAGTAATTCAGGTGTGATCAGTTTTCAGAGATTGGCACCATAGCTTTTGGACTCTATAACTTTCACAAAGACCAAATAATAGCCACTGATTTGGGTTATTTTTACCAAAGATATGTAGCGGTATAAATTTTGGCCAAAATATATGAAGAAAAATTACTAATTTGCAAAATTTTATAACAGAAATGAAGAAAAATGCATTTTTTTTTTAAGATTTTCCAGTCTTTTTTCTTTTATAGCGCAAAAAATAAAGAACCCAGCGGTGATTAAATACCACCAAAAGAAAGCTCTATTTGTGTGAAAAAAAGGACAAAAATTTCATATAGATACAGTCATGACTGAGTAATTGTCATTCAAAATGTGAAAGCACCAAAAGCTGAAAATTGGTCTGGTTATTAAGGGGGTTTAAGTGCCCAGTGGTCAAGTGGTTAATAGGTCTATTTGTAGTTTTTTTTCACTCAATATTGACAACGATCAGCCCAAGCTTCATACATTTTTCTAATTGGATCCAATTAACCACTTGAGTCCTGGAAGATTTTACCCCCTTCATGACCAGGCCACTTTTCGCCATTTAGCGCTGCACTACTTTAACTGTAATTGCGTGGTCATGCAATGCTGTACCCAATTAAATTGATGTAAATTTTTCACACAGAGTTTTCTTTTGGTGGTATTTGATCACCAGTGGGTTTTTTTTTTGTGCGATATAAATGAAAAAAGACCAATAAGGAAAAAAACTAATTTTGTACTTTCTGCTATAAAACATATCCAATAAAAAAATGAAAGAAAAAAAAAAAAAAAAATCGAATTTCTACATAAATTTAGGCCAAAATGTATTCTTCTACATGCCTTCAATTAAAAAAAAAATCCCAATAAGTGTATATTGATTGATTGCATGGAAATCAGAGAGTCTACAAACTATGGTGTATATACTGGAATTTTTTTGATTACTAATAATGGTGGTGATTAGCGACTTATAATGGGACTGCGATATTGCGGTGGGAAAACTGACACTTACTGACGCGGGGGGGGGGGGGGACTGACAAACTGACACTAATACAGTGATAATATACTGTAAACGGTCACTATATTAATGACACCGGCTGGGATGGGGTTAACATCTCCGGGTAATCAAGGGGATAAATGTGTGCCTAGTAAGTGTGCCGCTTTTACTAAAAATCAGTTTGTTTCTTCATCCCACTTTGTCAACACAGGGCTCTGTTTAAAGAGTAAGGCTGGCCATACATGTTCAATTTTCTTGTACAAACTTTCCTTTAGATTTACCAAAAAAACATAATATGAGGTCAAAATTAAGCAACACTTACAATTGTATCAAATTGGGCAGAACCCTTGCACTACATAATTGAAGATAAATCTAAAGAAAATTGTACAGAAAATTGTAAGAAAATTCTATAATGTATGGCCAGCCTACTCCATTTTTGTCGTGAAAAAAAAAAAGCATTCCTATGAGTGATCTATGTACATTGCAAGAATTTAACAAACTTCATTGCAGATTTCTACATTTTGCTATTCTGACAATATAGTTGTTTGTCTGTGTCCAAGTGAATCTGTACGAGAGTGATTTTAGAATTATCAATTAGCTGCTGCACCTACAGGGCTCTAATGAGAAAATTAGCAGGGTTTGCATCCCTTTAGTGACTTCTCTTTGGCAGTATCTCACCAAAAAATTACATTTTTGTTGCAGGGGATATGTAAAATATGACATGTATCTTAGTGCAGACTTCTGGGAAAATCAGTAAACCAATCACAGTATTTTTAGGGGGGGTGGGGGGTGGAATCAGACCTGCGGAAGTTCCATTTCTGGGTGGAACGCCATTTTAAACAAAAATACTACAATTGCTTTAGTCCATAGGGGTAAAATATGTGGCGAGAGTTAAAGTAAGAGATAAATATAAAGATTTTTAATAAGTATATACTGGTTAAAACAGAGATATTTTATTTTTGCCTTTTGCTAGGTAAGATTTTAAAGAGACTGGCAGTGCATTAGGTGACTATTGATCAGCAAAGGTTTGAAAATTGGCCAGCCATAAACCAATCATTATTTGCAGGTGTTCAGTACTGGAAAGTGGTTCTTGCTGTGAGAACATACCAGCTAAAGCTATTGATCAACAATGGATTGAGAAGTGACCTATCAGTGTGCCTCTTTATGTAGAGCATAGCGGTTAGTCTCATCAGTTATAGATGTAAATTTACAGTAAAGAAGTCTAATATTAGGTCATATAAGTGACATTACTAATATGTTCACTTTTTTCCCCACATAAACTATGTTATAAAAACTACACTTAATGCTAAATCCTTAAATAAGTTTGTTTCCATATTTTCCCCTTTTATGAGTGAAAGTATAAAGTATATATAAGCCAAACCACTAAAAGCTCATATCATTTTTAACATGTGTTTTGTTGAGGTGATAATACTCATGTGGCTGATACTTTTTCACCAGTCAAAACTATTTTTAGGGCATGGCAGGTCACTTTTATTGAACAAAACAAAGTTCACATAGACATCAGCTGCCCACGCAGGGGTTTCTACCATCAACATGAAAAGTCAAATGAAAGCACCAAGCTACCTGGCTTCCTTGCCAGCAGCACCAGTGCTCTCCTTACCAATCTCTCTGAATGAATTGTCCAGCTCTCCTGGTTCAATTGGCCTTTGGCTCAGCGCCCCACTGCATGGCCTACGCCTAGCCTCTGGATAGGGGTTCTCCAGACATCCCGATAGCAGCCCACCTGACTCCTGGGAGGAGACCTGCTATCTCCTAGCTGGGGCTCCTCTGACCCTTGAATGATACCTCTTATCTCTAAACTGGGAGCTCTGAGATATCCTCAGGCTTGAGTATATAAGAACCCTGCACACCTGTGTACTCACACAGGCCACAGGCACCCAGCAAAGCCCTGACACAGGATTGAAAAGTTCCTTCCCACCCAATACACTTTGGAACCTTCAAGCTCCAGGCCACAATTTAGGACTACAGAATATAGAGAAAACCAAAAACACAGCTCTCTCCACTCAGTCTGGAACTTCACATTAGATCTTAATGCAAATCCTGTGTCATTTTCTCTTACATTTCCACTGTGGCAGGGCCTTGCACTGTCACACATGCTATTTTAAAGATATTTTTCAATATTCTAAAATAACACATGGCAATCCTACCATGAAAGTTATTGTTCTGGCATTTCCTGTTATGAGGCGACAACTCTCTCACCCTGTCACATGCACCTGTTATTATTACTACAAGCAGCCATGGTGACACACATTACGTAGCCACGGTCCATTTTTTAACGATCAGAAGGTTGGTTCAGAGCAGTGATGTGCAGATAACACAAAAGTAAGTTCATGTAGACAGGAAGGGGCTAAAAGAGTCTGTAGTAGATCAATAGCACTGATAAAAGGATGATAACATGTGAATACAAAATGGTATTTTAAAAAAAAGCTGTGACAAGTATTCATCATACATAGGGGAACATTTATAAAAGCAGCTATTAATGTGCAATCTGCATGCAAAAATGTTAGCATGAATGTTTGCAACTAAGCAACAGATCTAGAGCTGATTGACTATGCAGCTAAATAGTGACTGCCAGGCATCTGCCTATTTTCTTTCTTTTCCCACAATTTAAGCACCTCTTTTGCGAGTTAATTTAACAAGTTATAGACACCGAGTGTACTACACAAACAAAATGTAATCTAAAAACTTTGGAGTCGCAACCCCTTTTCTTACTCTGCAGCTCTCTGCATTTACTGGCAATTCCCAGCTGTCAATATGAAGATGTAATTGCAAAATATCATGCCCTGCTTCTTAAAAACGGGACAGTATTTCCTCTACACGTTTTCTCTAAGTATGCTGAAATTTTGTCTCTGATCATCTGACTTTCTTTGGTCTCTCCTACATAAAGAAGACCTCATGGACATTTTAATGCATAAACCAGATAAGATGAATCACACATGATCCTCCTTATATTGTGACTGGGATGAACCATTTACCTTTAACCGCTTCAGCCGCAGAAGATCTTACCCCCTTCCTGACCAGAGCACTTTTTGCGATTCGGCACTGCATCGCTTTAACTGACAATTGCGCGGTCGTGCGTCGTTGCACCCAAACAAAATTGACGTCCTTTTTTCCCACAAATAGAGCTTTCTTTTGGTGGTATTTGATGAGTAATGGCCGTGATCTGCAATTTTTATCGGGACTGCGACATTATGGCGGACACATCGGACACATTTTTGGGACCATTGGCATTTATACAGCGATCAGTGCTATAAAAATGCACTGATTACTGCAAAAATGTCACTGGCAGGGAAGGGGTTAACACTAGGGGGCAAACAAGGGGTTAATTGTGTTCCCTAGTGTGTGTTTAACTGAAGGGGGGAGGTGACTGTGTAGGGGAGATGACAGATTGCTGTTCATACTCTGTATGAACAGACGATCTGTCTCTTCTCCCCTCAGAGAACCGGAAACTGTGTGTTTACACACACAGATTCCAGTTCTAAGTGTGTCAGCAGCGATTGCGGGAGACCGGATCGCACTCGCATTGGCTCCGGGGGAGAGCAGCGGGGGCGTGCGCACCCCCCCCCCAGTGGTCACAGGGCAAAACGCAGTAAAACTGTGGCGGCTGGTCGGCAAGTGGTTAAAGATGCTATTACAACGATTATATTAGTATTATGATAGCGATGACAGTATTATTTGGGGTTTATTAACACCCACACTTCAAAGTCACAAACTATTCTCTCTATTTTTATGGAACCTGAATGGAAAATGTTATGGCATAAATTCACATTTCTGTTAGTATTCTTCACATAAAGACCTGTATTCAATTCTCTCTCTTCGGATCCGCCTGAAAAACGGACAGGCAGACCCGATCAGTCTGCCCATGTGAAAGGGCCCTTATACATAATTGGATTAGTGCAAACAAAAGATTCCTCATTCATACAGATATTACCACAGGATGGAGTCACCTTAAACCCCATTGTAGTTTCCACTTGTTTGCTGATATAATAAAAAGAGGTCAACAAAATGGAGAATTACTAGTAGTGACATCAGAGCCAACTAATAGGCAATAAGCTTGATAAATTGTAAGTATTGTTATTGCCGTAATATTTTTGGCTTTAGGAAGGAGAGTCCGTAAGACCGGAAAATGAAAAGCCCCTAATAATGATGTGTGAAGATCAACTTCCCAATAGCCAACATTGGCAAACAATTTTTTTTATCAAACAGGGTAAAAACTGCGCTAAAGACCCTAAATATATATGAAACCTCAAACCAGCATCTCTTCTGTGAGATATAGCACAGTCCCAAATTGTATATTCATATACAGAGTTGCACTGTAAATAAGATAGAAACTTAATGCTCCAAACACCAGTGATCTGATAAAGTCCAAACGTGATGCAAATACAGTGGGGCAAAAAAGTATTTAGTCAGCCACCAATTGTGCAAGTTCTCCTACCTAAAAAGATGAGAGAGGCCTGTAATTGCCATCATAGGTATACCTCAACTATGAGAGACAAAATGTGGAAACAAATCCAGACAATCACATTGTCTGATTTTTGAAAGAATTTATTTGCGAATTATGGTGGAAAATAAGTATTTGGTCAATATCAAAAGTTCATCTCAATACTTTGTTATATATCCTTTGTTGGCAATGCCAGAGGTCAAACGTTTTCTGTAAGTCTTCATAAGGTTGTCACACACGGTTGCTGGTATGTTGGCCCATTCCTCCATGCAGATCTCCTCTAGAGCAGTGATGTTTTGGGGCTGTCGCTGGGCAACACAGACTTTCAACTCCCTCCAAAGGTTTTCTATGGGGTTGAGATCTGGAGACTGGCTAGGCCTCCAAACAGATCTTGACTGCTCTCACTAAATCCAAAGAATGTAGTGACTTTTCTTACGTAGAACAGGGTTCTGGAAAAAATGAAGGTAGAACAACATCCTGGTTTAGATGAAAACCTGAAACCACCTTCGGCAGAAAGCTAGGATGAGGATCCAATACTACGCTATCCTTATGAATAATTAAATATGGCTCTTTACAAGAAAGAGCAGCCAATTCTGATACCCTTCTTGCAGAAGATATGGCTACCAGAAAAACTAGCTTCCTTGTCAAAAGGACCAAGGGAATATGTCGTATCGGCTCAAAAGGCTGTTTCTGTAATGCCAACAGAACTAAAAATTCAATTCCCAAGGGTTCAGGAGTGACCTAACTGGTGGATTAAGCCTCGTTACCCCCTGTATGAAGTTACAGACCAAAGAATGTGAAGTAGTCGTTGAAACAATACCGATAAGGCCGAGACCTGGTCTTTGATAGTACTCAAGGCCAGCTTCATCTCTAACCCCATTTGCAGAAAGGCAAAGATTCTACCTATGACATACTTTCTGGGATGCCAACCCCTGGATTCACACCAGGAAACATATGCCTTCCAGACTCTATAATATATGACTCTAGAAGCTGGCTTCCTTGCATTAATCAAGGTAGATATCACGGAGTCTGAAAGCCCACGATTCTTCAGAATGTGGGTTTCAATAGCAAAACCGTCAAATTTAGCGTTTGTAAGGTAGGATGGAACACTGGTCCCTGCGATAGCAGGTCTGGACGTGGTGGTAGGGTCCATGGGGCCCCTACCGCCATCTTTACGATCACTGCATACCAAGATCTTCTGGGCCACAAGAATCACCGACTTCCTTTCCTGCTTGATCCTGCAAAGAAGTCGTGGTAGCAGCAGCAGAATAGGAGGGAATGCATAAATCAGTGAGAACTAATAAATCTGTACCGTATGCGAGTGGATCCCTTGTTCTTGACACAAAGTTGTCGACTTTTTTTGTTGAACCTGGATGCAAACAGATCTACGTCCGGGATCCCCCATCTTTGGCATATAGCCAGGAAGATGTCGTTGTGAAGAGACCATTCCCCCGGGAACAACTGCTGGTGACTTAAGTAGTTCGCCTGCCAATTCTCTACCCCTGGAATAAAGCTTGCTGATATGCACGGCACATGCTTTTCTGCCCAGGTTAGGATATGGTTTACCTCTCCCTGGGCTGCATGACTTCTGGTGCCCCCTTGGTGATTGATATAAGCCACTGTTATGGCATTGTTGGATTGAATCCTGACAGGACAATTCCTCAACCTGAATGTCCAGGCCTTTAGGGCTAGGTGCGCTGCCCGAATCTACAGAATGTTGATGGGCAAGGTCCTTTCGGTTCTGGACCATTTTCCTTGGACAGTCGCCTCTTCCAGGACTGCTCCCCAACCTGAAATTCTGGCATCTGTTGTTACCACCTTCCAGGTAACTGGTAAGAAGCATTTCCCCTTCTGCAGATTCTTGGATATCCTCCACCAACTGAGCCTCTGGCACACTTTTGGCGACAAGCGCATCAGAAAATCTAGCTCTTGGACCTTCTTGTTCCAGGCAGACAGGTTACTGTTTTGCAGCAGTCTCGAATGAAACTGAGCATAGGGAACTACTTCAAATGAAGCCACCATCTTTCCCAACAACCTCATGCAAAGGCGAATAGAAGGACCAGTCTTCGCCCCGACCACCTGAATCAGCTCCTTTATGGCGCTGATCTTTGCCTGGGGTAAAAACACCCTCTTTTGGGCTGTAGCTATAACCAGACCCAAGTACACTAGTCTTCTTACTGGCTTTAAAGAAGATTTCTCTAGGTTGAGGACCCAACCTAGGCATTCCAGGTAGTTGACTTTAGTGACCATGCTTTGGTCTAAGCGGGCTACCGACCGGTCTATAAAGAGCAGGTTGTCTAGGTATGCTATAATTGTTATACCTCGAGTCCTTAATCTGGCCAGAGGTTTTGTAAACATCCGAGGTGCAGTAGCTAGACCGAAAGGCAAGGCTACAAACTGAAAATGACGTTTTTCCACTTCGAAGCACAAATATTTCTGATGAGCGGGGAAAATAAGCACATGAAGGTATGCATCCTTGATGTCGATTGATGCCAGAAGTTCTCCTCCTAGGATGGAGATTACTGATTGGATTGATTCCATGTGAAAAGAGCTTGCTTCAGGAACCAGTTTAGATCTTTGAGATCTAGAATGGGTCTGACATCTCCATTTGGTTTTGGCACTGTGAAAAGGTTTGAATAAAACCCCAACCCCTGCTCTTCCATGGGGATCACCATGATCACTTTTTGCGACAAAAGTCGGTCTAACGCTTGAAAGAGAGACTTCCTTTTCTCTGGATCTTTGGGGACATCTGACCTGAGGAAACGAGGAGACAGGAATTCTCGGAACCCTAGTTTGTAACCTAGAGCTATTGTGGAGACCACCCATTTGTCTCGAAACTCCTCCTGCCAGGCCCTTGAGAACTGCAGAAGTCTCCCCCCCCCACTAGAGCGAGTGGGGCACCCCTTCATAAAGAGGCTTTAGCGTTCTGTCTTGTAGGTTTCCTCCCCCAGGACTTCTTTTGTCCCTGGGGTTGACCCTGAGGTTTACCCCTTGAACCTGCCGGTGGAGGCCATCGCGACTGCCTGGAGGCTGATGCCCCTGGCACTAGAGAAAGAGCCCGTTTAAATGAGGGACGTTTACTTCTCTTCTCAACTGGCAAAAGGGTACCTTTCCCACTTGATATCTTTTGGATATATTTGTCCAAATCATCCCCAAACAGCTTTTCACCGCAGAAAGGAAAACCAGCCAGGAGCTTTTTGCATGGCACTTCGGCTGACCAATTTTTCAACCATAAGATTCTACGCATATGCACCAACCCAAGCGTAAGGCAAGAGGTTTATAGAATAGAATCTCTGATTGCGTCAATTGCAAAACAAAGCCGCTGCTAGCTCGGCTAAATCCTGGGCCTGCTGTTCAGGGAAAACCTTGAGCACCCGTTTCAAATGGTCTCTCAAGGATTGACATACCCCAATTGCCGCCACTGCAGGTTGAGCCACTGAACCTGCCAAAGAGAAAATGTTTTTTAACAGGAATTCCAATTTTTTATCAGTTGGATCCCTAAGCATTTGTGCATTGTCAACCGGATAAGTCAAACTTTTATTCACAGAGGATATAACAGCATCAATTGCTGGTATACTCCACATCTTAGTAAATTTTTCCTCTATAGGATAAAGTGTTGAAAACTTTTTAGGAGAGAAAAAATGCTTATTTAGGTGATCCCACTCAGAATACATAAGCTTTTCCAGCAATGAATGGACAGGAAAGGCACGCAAAGCCTAAGGAGGCTTTAGTGAACCCAAACAAAAAGTGGGGTTTTCAATCGACTCAGTTAAGGGTAGCTTAAATGTGGAGCGGACCATTTCAGTAAGAGAATGCACCAGCAATTTCTCAGTTTTGTCAAGCTGAAGAAGGTCCTTCCCCACTTGATCCCTCGGAAGCGGAGTCATCAGTCTCTTCACGGTCCCCTGAGGGGGATTCGTCTTCCCTCTCCCACTGTTTGAGGATCCTGGGTAGAAGGGGACCTAATGCGTTTTCTTCCACTCTGTGAAGATGCGATTAAAGCTCCTAACCTTTCCTCCAATCCAATCATGGCTGAGGAAAAAACCTCCTCATTAATATAGACAGGGGCCGAACGGTCGGAAGCAATTACAACCCCTGATGACCCCGATGGCTCACTCTGACCAGCCTTCCTAGGCCTTTCGGGGGGGGGGGGGGTGATGCAGAGGGAGGGTCCTTAGAGCCTGAGGGCGACCCCTTAGTGCCCCTGTTTTTTTTGGTATTTGTACCTCCCCCTCTGACCATAGTGCCAGCGCTGTATTTTGGCTTAGGCCAACAAGGCCCAGGCCTAGGGTGGCACTTTGTGGGGGGCGGCGGCCGCCCCCCCCGCACGAAAAAAGGCCGCCTCTGCCTCCCGAGTCAGTCCATTGCTTTGCTGGCCGAGCGTCTCTCACATGGAGCACACACAGCGTGTGCTCACAGTCCCCCCTCCCCTTCTCCTCTGCACAGACGGAGAGAGAACTTGTCAGTGTCTCCTCCGGTGTTGTGATTCCAGGGTCAGATTGTGTCTTCAGTGGGCAGACTCAGCTACAGTCTGCATATCCTGGAGGGTGAGAATAAAATCCCTATCCTCTTCACCAGGGATCCTCAAACTACGGCCCTCCAGCTGTTGCAGAACTACACATCCCATGAGGCATTGTAAAACTGACATTCACAGACATGACTAGGCATGATGGGAATTGTAGTTCCTGGACACCTGGAGGGCCGCAGTTTGAAGACCCCTGCTCTTCACTATCTCTCCTTAAACCTCACACAGGGCTTATCTGTGCTTTGACTTTGTTTCTATTATCATCTCCCTGTGATCTGAAATACGGACTCTCTGATAATTAACCCTTTGTGTCCTTGCTGTGCTTTACTACTCTGCTTCAATGGGCACATGTACACGGCTGCTTACATATATGGGTAACTCTTTACAGCTCAATATCTGCAGGCTGGTGATTCTGGAATCAATGGCATTTAACACCTTAGTGTCTGCTTGTATATGTGGTTAACCTTTCATAGCTATTTGTATCTCTAAGCCCCGGTTCACATTGATGCTACTTTGAAATCATGCTATTTCACTTGAAGTAGTGCGATTTCAAAGTAGCAAGGTCAGCGTGATTTCAGGTCCTACTTGATAGACATTTGTGTGGCTTCATTTACAGATGTCTATTGAAGTCGCACCTGAAATTGGCAAAAGCAGTACAGAAACTACTTTTGCAAATCGGTGCAATGCTGCAAAATCAGTGTCGCACCGATTGGAAAAGTGCCATTGCCTCCAAATCGCATGACAAATTGCTCCAATGTGAACCTAGGCTTAGGCTCAGTTCACACTGGCTTTGATGGGCACTGACGAGGCTGCACTGATGAGCACTAATGAGGCAGCTTTGATGGGCACCGATGAGGCAGCTTTGATGGGCACCGATGAGGCTGCTTTGATGGGCACCGATGAGGCTGCTTTGATGGGCACCGATGAGGCTGCTTTGATGGGCACCGATGAGGCTGCTTTGATGGGCACCGATGAGGCTGCTTTGATGGGCACCGATGAGGCTGCTTTGATGGGCACCGACGAGGCTGCTTTGATGGGCACCGACGAGGCTGCTTTGATGGGCACTGACGAGGCTGCTTTGATGGGCACCGATGAGGCTTCTTTGATGGGCACTGATGAGGCTGCACTTGGTAACCACTTTTAACCACTTCAATACTGGGCACTTTCACCCCCCTCCTTCCCAGACCAATTTTTAGCTTTCAGTGCGGTCACATTTTGAATGACAATTGCGCGGTCATGCAACACTGTACTCAATTTTGACCAAAAATGATGCTACTACATTTCTTTGGTAAAAATAACCCAAATCAGTGTTTATTTGGTGTTGGCAGTGATGGGGGACAGACAGATGTTTTATGGGGACACTGACATGTGTATGGGGACAGGGGTGACAGTGGTGCTTGGTGTACTGTTTGTGGGGTGATCTGTAACAGCTCTCTGTGTAAAATCATTCTCGCACAGAGAGCTGTCACAGATCTGCAGTCCCCCCCACCGCACTGAGCTTGGCGGGGAGAACTGTCACAGAGACATGCGTCTCTGTTTACATTGTGACAGCTGTGATTGGACACAGCCGTCACGTGATCGGGAGGGCCAATCACAGCGCCCATATCCCAATCTCTGCTCAGCTGGATTCTGTGATCATAATGATCACAGGACCAAGCCGCAGCGTGCCTTGTGGCTGTGCTGCGAGCACTCGCTCTTAGGAACGTTCCTGAACGTCCACTCAGGACAAGGAAATCACCACCCGGCCGTTTATGTGCAGTGGCCGGGTGGGGGGTGGTTAATGTACAGAGAGAAAGAGGTGGAGCTCTAAAAAGAAAAGGTGGGGCCTAAAGAGGAAAGGGTGTGGTTTACAGATGACAGGGTGGGTCTTAAACAGGAAGGGACTTGGCATTGACAGGAAAGGGTGGGTCATATTTAAATTAGGGGGTGCACAAGTTTAGTCAGGCCTAGGGCAGCACAAAACCTAAATACACCTCTGCATAGTGCTAAGCACAAATGCAGAGGTATTACCAAAAAAATGCACCCACTGCTGAGCAAATAGTCCAGCAACTGCTGCTGCTATAAATGCTCACCCTGATGTTAAGTTAACGTGCCCTGGGAATGCCTGTGTCACCAACACTCACATGCCCCTGTCTGCTCTGTGTCCCTCCGTCAGCTGAATGCACCTGAAAAATGGTGCACTTATAGCACTCATAGCTAACACAGCCCTGCGTTGTGAATGTCTGAGAGGAGGGGGGCTGATGGACGGAGAACCGCTGTGTAATGTCGGCGGCAGCAGGAGCGGCGCGGCATACCGCCGACTGGCCCGTGCTCCCTCTGCCTCCTGGAGAGAAAGAGATACTTCTTCTCCAGGTGGGGGACGTTAAAAAGAAAAAAAAAACCCCTTCCAACATCTTACCTGGGGCTTGGGACTGGAGGAAGTGTGCAGCTTGTACTGACACAGAACGAGACTGACAAGCATGGAACAGGTACGTGCTTTTGACAGCCCCCGGTGGCGACTTTAGGCATGACAACATAGGAAAAACCCATAGGAATTAAAAAATTCCTTAGGCATCTCCCTTACCTTATCCTACTGCAGGGTTCTGTGGTAAACCAAACAGACCCAATCTTCACCTGTCACGGTGGGCTCCGTTAGAAAACCTTCAAGGACCGGGGCCCCTTTTTATCGGGGGTTCCATACCATTGGACCCGTAAAAGCATCCTGCCAGGAAATATGGCTGAAAACCCCAAAACACTGGGTCCCGGGGTCCAGCTCTCTAAAAAGAGAAGAGTTACAGGCAAAACCTCATTTTTTCCGACACAAGCCTGGGTACCATTCAATTTGGCCTAAAAAGACACTTTGAATGGATCCGGCTGCAAGGCTTGCCCCAGCAAGGCTTACTCCACCTGAGCTCAGCACATCTTTACTCGTGACCAACACCTAAGACACTGGCGAAAAAACTGGAGGTACTCCCAGTAAGGGGAGGGGTTGTATAGGGAGTTAAACTTCCTGTCTAGGGTGTGCCAGTGTCCATCACCTGAAGGTGCCTATATAACCCATACAGTAATTACTGTGGCTCTGTGTCCCGTAATGTACAATAAAGAAACAACATTTCATCTTCCTGATATATGCCTGCTGTACAATGTACTTGTATGAAAAAGTATTCTGTTCTCTTTGTATCAAGACTCATCCACCTTATCAACCATTCAGTGTCCTTCACCCCTCTCTGACAATCCCTCCACTAGCTTCCATTGACCCAACGAATAAAATTCAAAGTACTAATAATAATTTACAAAGCCATCCATAACTCGGCCCCCAGCTACATCACTAACCTAGTCCCAAAATACCAACCAAGCCGCTCTCTTCAGTCCTCCCAAGACCTCCTGCTCTCTAGCTCCCTTGTCACCTCCTCCCATGCTAGCCTCCAGGATTTCTCCAGAGCTTCTCCCACCTTTTGGAACTCCCTACCCCAATCTGTCCAACTGTCCCCTAATCTATCCATCTTTAGACGATCCCTGAAAACCCTTCTCTTTAATGAAGCCTATTCTGCTTCTAACACTGTTTTACTTCCTCCATCAGCTCATCCCCCACAGCCATTACCTTTTGTATCAATTGACCCTTCCTTTTTAGATTGTAAACTCCCAACGAGCAGGGCCCTCCGATTCCTCTTGTACCAAATTGTAATGTAACTGTAATGTCTTCCTTTATTTTGTTAAGCGCTGGGCAAACTGTTGGCGATATACAAAAACCTGTATAATAATAATTACTTCCTTTATGTGAAATCCCTGGTGTTCCTGCCAGTCTCTCTGCATTCCTATTAAAGACTGACCAAACAAAACAGGAGAGCACACAGTGGTCAGTTATCCAGCTACTGTATGCTGGAAATTCAGCCTGCTCTCCTCCAATGATCAGACTTGTCCTGACACCCCCCCCCCCCCCCCCCGCACAGAATTTCACTAGGAAGCTCAGTGTGTACTGTTGTTTTTCCTCCCTCCAGATCTTATGCTGCTATATGCTATAAACAGAGGGAATGTGATCACCTATAAAAAAAAAAAAGGAAAAACGTATTTATCAATTTTTTTTTTTATATCTATACACACGTTTTGCCTTTCATTTCGATTTTAAACTGAGTGGGTTGTTTTACAAGGTGATCGTTTACAATCACTTTAACAGAACTACAGTACAGATTGCAAAACACTACGCTTGCAATTATTTGACTTTGGGCAACAAGGAATGCATTTACCTGGTCTCCGTATAACTACAATTCCCCCCGCCTATCTCTGTACTTCGACAAGTACTAACATTTCGACCGCGTTTGTGGAACCAAAATGTACAACTTCACTTTTGGTTTCTGGTGTCACTTTCCCTGGCTGCAGATAAAGCTAATGAAGCGATGGAAGGGAGGTGAGACACCAGGGTCTAAGAGACCCCTGATATCTCATTAAAGAGAAATATCACAAAGACTTTATATCATATAGGGGACTTTTTCAGGTCTAAAATACAGATTTTACCACGAGCAAAACAATAAAAATGGCCATGGTAGAAAAAAGGTTAAAGTGTTATTAAAGTATAAGTTTAACTTTTAACAAAAAATAATGCATGCACATTTTTTGCAGCTTAAGTGTATCGTTGTGCCCATACATCATACAGGCAAGCAGATACAATATGACAGGAACAGGGCCGTCTTTAATATTGATTGGACCCTGGGCAAAAAATTTCTTGGGACCCCCCCCCTCCATGCAGTTTCGCTCTCCACCTGCTCTGAGACATACAATAAATAGCAATTAGACTCAAAATCCGTTTACTGAATCAGATCAGGCAGCGATTGTGATTGTTTGCCAGAGCTTACAGTGTATCATTACCACTCCCTGACTGGTTGCTAGAGGATACAGCACATGATTTCTGCTTGTTTATTGGTTGCTAGAGATTACTATACACCAATACTGCTCACTAATTGGTTGCTAGAGGTTACAGCACATCACCTCCTCACTGCCTGCACACCATGGACTGGGGAGGTGAGGGGACCCATTAATAGACAGAAAACACTTAGGGATCCTAGGACTTCTGGGATCAGTGGCAGTGCTGGGTGGAGGGGAGGGTGTGATCAATGGCAATGCTGATTTTTTTTTTCACCGACTACCAATATAAAGAGGAGTTTCAACACTGGCCACCAATAAAATAGGGGTTTACACTGACCACTAATATAATAGAAGTATTCACAGTAACACCAATGTAAGGAGGGATTTACATGTTGTACCAGGAGGATTTGGATTTTGTGGGAATTTCAGAGACCTGGTTCAACAGCTCTCATGATTGGCTGGCAAACATTCAAGGGTATACCCTATACTGCAAGGATACAAAGGGTAAAAAAGGGGGAGGGGTATGCCTATATATCAAGAATAATGTACAAACGAATGTGAGAGATGACATCACTGAGGGAGCTAGAGAGGAGGTGGAATCCTTATGGGTAGAGCTCCAAAGGGATGAAGCTAAGGGGAAAATAATACTGGGAGTATGCTATAGGCCCCCTAACCTGAAGGAGGAAGTGGAGACGGATCTCCTATCACAAATTGGATTAGCAGCAAGGATGGGAAGTGTTATCATAATGGGGGATTTTAATTATCCAGACATAGACTGGGCGGAGGGAACCGCGCATTCATTTAAGGCTCGCCAGTTCCTTAATGTCTTGCAGGACAATTTTATGGGTCAGATGGTAGACGCACCAACTAGAAATAAAACATTACTGGATCTACTGATTACCAACAATACAGACCTGATCAAAGATGTGGAAATACGGGGCAATTTAGGTAACAGCGATCACAGGTCAATTAGTTTCAGTATAAATCACACAAATAGGAAACATAAAGGGAATACAAAGACACTGAATTTCAAAAGAGCCAACATCCCTAAACTACAAACCTTGCTAAAAGGCATAAATTGGGATAAAATATTAGGAACAAAGAATACGGAGGAGAGATGGGTTTGCTTTAAGAGCATATTAAATAAGGGCATTAGCCAATGTATCCCATTGGGTAATAAATTTAAAAGAGCGAACAAAAATCCTGGATGGCTTAACTCCAATGTAAAAATGCATATAAAAGCAAAGGAGAAGGCCTTCAAAAAATACAAGGTTGAGGGATCATCCTCAGCATTTAGACTTTATAAAGAATGCAATAAGAAATGTAAGGGTGCAATTAGGATGGCTAAGATAGAACATGAAAGACACATAGCGGAGGAGAGCAAAAAAAATCCCAAGAAATTCTTTAAGTATGTAAACAGTAAAAAAGGGAGGACAGACCATATTGGCCCCATAAAGAATGAGGAAGGACATCTGGTTACAAAGGATGGGGAGATGGCAAAGGTATTGAATTTATTCTTCTCCTCAGTCTTCACGAGTGAATCGGGGGGCTTCAGTAACCAAAACTGCAGTGTTTATCCTCATGACACAACACAGGAAGCACCTCCATGGTTAACAGAGGACGGAATTAAAATTAGACTTGAGAAACTTAACATGAATAAATTACCGGGACCAGATGGCTTGCATCCGAGGGTACTTAGGGAAACTCAGTCAGGTGATTGCCAGACCGTTGTTCCTAATTTATACAGACAGTCTATTGACTGGAATGGTACCAGCTGATTGGAGAAAAGCCAATGTAGCACCAATATTTAAAAAAGGCCCAAAAAACATCCCTGGGAATTACAGACCAGTTAGACTAACATCAATAGTATGTAAAATCTTGGAGGGGATGATAAGGGACTATATACAAGATTTTAGTAATAAGAACGATATCATTAGCAGTAATCAGCATGGATTCATGAAGAATCGTTCTTGCCAAACCAATCTATTAACCTTCTATGAGGAGGCGAGTTGCCATCTAGATAAAGGAAGGCCCGTAGACGTGGTGTATCTGGATTTTGCAAAAGCATTTGACACAGTTCCCCATAAACGTTTACTGTACAAAATAGGGTCCGTTGGCATGGACCATAGGGTGAGTACCTGGATTGAAAACTGGCTACAAGGGTGTGTTCAGAGGGTGGTGATAAATGGGGAGTACTCAGAATGGTCAGGGGTGGGTAGTGGGGTTCCCCAGGGTTCTGTGCTGGGACCAATCCTATTTAATTTGTTTATAAACGACCTGGAGGATTGGATAAACAGTTCAATCTCTGTATTTGCGGATGATACTAAGCTAAGCAGGGCAATAACTTCTCCGCAGGATGTGGAAACCTTGCAAAAAGACCTGAACAAATTAATGGGGTGGGTGACTACATGGCAAATGAGGTTCAATGTAGAAAAATGTAAAATAATGCATTTGGGTGGCAAAAATATGAATGCAATCTATACACTGGGGGGAGAACCTCTGGGGGAATCTAGGATGGAAAAGGACCTGGGGGTCCTAGTAGATGATAGGCTCAGCAATGGCATGCAATGCCAAGCTGCTGCTAATAAGGCAAACAGAATATTGGCATGTATTAAAAGGGGGATCAACTCCAGAGATAAAACGATAATTCTCCCGCTCTACAAGACTCTGGTCCGGCCGCACCTGGAGTATGCTTTCCAGTTCTGGGCACCAGTCCTCAGGAAGGATGTACTGGAAATGGAGTGAGTACAAAGAAGGGCAACAAATCTAATAAAGGGTCTGGAGGATCTTAGTTATGAGGAAAGGTTGCGAGCGTTGAACTTATTCTCTCTGGAGAAGAGACGCTTGAGAGGGGATATGATTTCAATTTACAAATACTGTACTGGTGACCCCACAATAGGGATAAAACTTTTTTGCAGAAGAGAGTTTAATAAGACTCGGGGCCACTCATTACAATTAGAAGAAAAGAGGTTTAACCTTAAACTACGTAGAGGGTTCTTTACTGTAAGAGCGGTAAGGATGTGGAATTCCCTTCCACAGGCGGTGGTCTCAGCGGGGAGCATTGATAGCTTCAAGAAACTATTAGATAATCACCTGAATGACCGCAACATACAGGGATATGTAATGTAATACTGACACATAATCACACACATAGGTTGGACTTGATGGACGTGTGTCTTTTTTCAACCTCACCTACTATGTAAATATGTAACTATGTAACATTGACCACTAATGTAAGGGGGGCATTCACACTGGCCACTAGTGTGAATGGAAGGATTCTACACCAAGCACAAATGTAATGAGATTTACACTGACCACCAATGTAACATTTAGCCTGCGCTCACATTTGTGTGTGTTTAGAACGCATGCAAAATCGCTTTCCTGACACCACAGAAACTACTGGCCTTTAGCAGATACACAGCAGTGCCGTTAATTGTTTTTGTGTAATTTTGAAATAGGGTTTGGGACTTTCTTCCGCATTTGTAGTGCATAGAGCAGCCCGTTGAAATGAATAGGCTGCCCTACACGTGACCTACATCTTTATCCACCCTGTCAGTACACCTTTGCATCCTAAAATCTTTGCTAATCTCTGCACCCCAAACCTCCCCCATCCACTCCACTCCAATCCCCCTCCCCTTTATCTCTACCCGCCTCCTCTGCTCATCTTTGCACCCACCTTCCTTACCTCCATTCCTCCCCTCCTTGCTCACCTGTGCATCCCAAACGGTAATTCCTTCTCTGTCAACCTCTGCACACCCCACACTACCCTCCCCCCCCTAACTAATTTGCTTACCTTTGCAGAACAGGCTGATGTTAGGCTTAATGACCACAGTTGCAGGCAGGACTTTCAAGCATGCCCCTTTACCTCCCCAGTGGGCAGCATTCAGTATAGGTGAATATGATCTCAGGGGGGCATGATATACATATGAATACCGCCTCTATTTACTGTACATATCAATGCTGCTGGTCCGCTACTATTTACATATCAATGCCAGTATTTACATGTAAACACAGGCTCTGCAGGTGAGCCATCTGTACACAATAGGGCACAGCTGGGCAGCATTAGTAACAGAACTTCACACTGAGATATCAGGACACAGCATGGGACTAAAACCTCAAGGGACAAGGGAATTTAAACTGGGATAGTTGGCAAGTATGAGACAGATGCTTTGGGCCCCACAACAAGGACAGGGTCCCGGCCAGCTGCCCCTTTTGTCCTGCCTTAAAGACGGCCCTGGACAGGAACACTCAATGAATTATAACAGCGCTCCACAGGGTCGTAGTAGTTCATTGAAAACTACAAGCCGACTTGTATTTTTCCATTTACAGAGAACTGTGAATAAGTGACACGGCTGGGTGGGCAAAGCCCCGCTCGGCCGTGTTTTTTTAAAAATTGTGACTGATAGCAGAGGAAAGAGGCTGTTAGAGCGGGGGATCGGGGGCCGGTACGTTCGTAACATGTTACGAAAGGTGAATTTATCCATTAAAGTAAATATTTTTTATCATAAACCAATTGTAAGATAACTTACAAGCTCCAAGGAGCTTTCTATTTACACTGTCCCACAGACATGTTTCTACAAAGGTTTGATGCCTTTGCTGGTCCTCTGCGGTGTGCTGCTGCTGACACTACAACTGTATGAGCAGCTGTTCACAGCACTTTAAACACGGGCAGAGGGAGAGGGACACAGAGGAAAGGCCACCCTTCTCTTCCTCCACAGTGGTGAATGACAGCGGCCATTTGCGCACGCATAGGCAGCGCGAGGGCATATACAGGATTCCATACGTCTGAAGTCCTGAGGAAAGATTATTAATTCTTGTATTTCATGATTTTAACAGTTCCTTAAAGTTTAAAGTGGTTGTTAAGCCACTATATTATGATCATGCCATCCCCTCTGTTAAATAACATTATGTATCCAAGTGTCGTTGCTATATAAAAAAGATGCCGACTTCTACCTTATATCAGCGCATCTCCCGGAACTCACGTGACTGCTGAGCTCTCTCCTCTTCCCAGGTGACAGCTATAGCAGGAGGGGCTGAGAACTCCCACTGACGTCAGCCGGGAAGGAGAGAGAGCTGAGCGGTCACGTGAGAAGGACCATCTTAATGAGAGGGCACACCTGGGCACTGCCCAGGGGCCCCAGCAGCATGGGGGGCCCCTGCATTTTCCCCATGCTCCTTGAGCCCACGCTGCCCGGAAATTGGGGGCCCCATGATGGCACAGAGTGATGGATACACAGGGGAGGCAGGCTGGCAGCGGTGCGCCGTGCAGAACGTTACCTATTTCACAACCAGCAGGGAGGGGTGGGGCCGGAGTGCCAGTGATGCTCTGACCCCGCCCCATGCAACTTGAATGCTTGGGACTCGGAGGCTGCGGGGTAGGAGCTGCTGAGTCGGCAGCACTGAGAGCCCACCTGCGGAAGTGGCATTGTGGATGGTGTCATGGTGAGCCCAGCTGTCCAGCGTTACTCTTATGATCCCTGTGTGGGTTTACGATTTTATTGCTTTGACTTGATGTCATCTTCCCCAATATTATGTATATTGGCTTTCTTGCATGTTTGAATTTTGATACTTCAATAAAGCTGTTTTAGTACCAGAAAATTGATCAATCCTGGTGTAGTGACGGTCTTATTTCTTGATTCCCTAAAATGTCAGGACAATACATGTATCTGCCAAATTACCCCTTTTTGAAAAGTAGACAGTCCAAGGTATTTAGTAAGAGGCATGGCAAATTTTTGGAAGTTGTAATTATTTGTCACAATTTTTTGTACTATGAAGAAATTAAATACATTTTTTTTCACTTTTTTTTTCTACATACTGTCACCAGCGAAGTACCTTATCACACTTACTACCCTGGCCACTCACAGTGGCTGGGTACCGAGCAACGTCATCTGCTGTGTCCACCTAGTGCACATGTGCTATGCGACATACCAGTACATCACCTAGCTTGGCTGTGCTGCCTGTCCGAGGTAAATGTACGGTTGACGGCAAGAATAATTTATTTGAAAAAAATACAAGGCGTTTTATGAATGGCAGCCGTGCTGAGCAAGCGACCCCTTGTGGTCAGTGTGCAGTGGGGCAGCCACTAGCATAGAACCTGAGCAGGACATGGAAGATTGCGGCCATCATTGTAATAGCACCGACCACAGTGATTTCCAGCTTCCCCAGAAATTAATCAGGTATAATTAATGCATACTTACATTGTGCCAAGCTGAACCAATGTACTTATGCAAAACAGATCATTTCTGAGGAACAACTTAAAAAAAAAGGACACACATTTTGCTTTTCCATTAGACTGGATTACTTGTTTAGTGCTCCAGTTTATTACTGCTTACGTAATTCAATGTTAAGTCTCTTGTTAATACCCAACACAGGGTTTTGATCAGAAAAAAACTAAACTATATATGTTGCTTTATAGCACTAAACTGGGTGTTCAGGGCGTTCAGCCCCCAAAAAGCCATTACACCAAATAGCAACTATTTTATGAAGACCATTTAGATCTACAGTAAGTAAAAAAAACCCCCAAAAAACATAGTATCGAAATGAAATTTTGAGGTTACGAGTCATATGAAGAAGTATATACAGAGCAGCGCATTCACAAAGCCACATTCTGAAATCATTTTAAAAGATTACCTTTTCTTTTGCTTCTTGGATTTCGTTTTCGCCTTCTTTTTCTTCAGCTTCTTCTTATTCACTTCTACCTCCTCTGTTAAAATGAAAAGCGGTCATATAAAAATCAGAACATTTGATCACTATGGATAAACAGCAAAGCCATTTGAAACACCATATTATCTCAGCAGTACACGTTTGGCTTCCTTTATTCTGCACTAAAAGTTTGATATGAAATGCTTCTATGTGAAATTTCATGGAGTTATACAAAAAAATATTCACAAAAAAGGACCAAAAAAAAAAATCACTGGATTCAGCCTCAAGCAAACCCATATTTAGAGACAAACCGTGAAAATGACCCTATACATTTATAGGTACCAGTATCTTGAGGGGGTAATTACAGTCATTATACCGTACTGCTCATGCTTAGCTGTGCCCTGGAAACCTCTCAATGTTTGTTAGCCACTTCCAGGTTTGCAGGATGCACCGCATCCCACAAAGAAATGCAAATGTATCAGTAAACTGACAGAAACCAGGCTGCTCTAATAGAAATATATCCATGTGGGTGCGTGTCCTGGGACTCACGCCCTTTGCATTTGGGGGGACACGCACCTGCACCCACATGGATGTCAGTTTGGGAGCAGCTGCTGTGTCCTAATTGGCAAGAATGGGACTACCTGCTCGTGGATGCATGGAACACTTGTGCATTCGGTGCAGACAAAACATGACCCTTACACAGGTGTACACTTAAAGGGGCTGTAAAGTCTCCAGATTTTTCACCTTAATACATTCTATGCATTAAGGTGAAAAATCTTCTGTGCTGCAGCTCCCCCCAGAGCCCCGCTTTTTCTTACCTGTGCCTGATCCATTCCAGCGATGTGCACAAGCCATTGACTCCTGCTGCTGTCAATCAAATCCAGTGACACGGGAGCAGGGCCAAGTCAATGGATGAACCCCAAGTTACCTTCTCAGGCAGCCCGACTATGCCTGCCCTTTCTGCCCAGCCACTCCATTCATAAAAAATATTACTGCAGCTTCTAAGAATGAACTGTGATCAATCATTCGCCCGTCCTCCATTTTTAGATCCTGTTTCAGTCATAAAAGTTTTCGTATGGCTTCTATGAATGGAACAGCTGAGTGGAAAAGATCGGGCACAGTCAGGCTCTCTTGATGAGAGCCTTTGACAGACCCTTAAGCCTGGTACCCTCTATTCGTTTTTTCCGTTCAACCCAGTGGGTTGAACAAAAAAAAAAAGAATCTGTCAGCTTCAGTCGGAGCAGCTGTACTAATGATCCAATGTTGGTACAGCTCCCCCACTGAGCTGTTGTGTTCTGACAGGGGGGACGCCCCCCACCGCCAGAACACTTTGATCAGTGCTCCCAGCTATTGGCTGATAGTGCTGATTGGGAGCCGGTCGGCTGCTGGTTTTACAGCATGCTCGTCCGACAAAAGCCAGCCGAATGAACCAGCTGGCATACACACGGGTCGAATGTCAGCCGGTTGTTATTGAACCGGCCGATGTCAGCTGGCATTTGGCCCATGTATACGGGGCTTTAGTTGTATAAATCCCCTATGCACTGAAAGATTGCAGTGGCGGTGATAGGGGAGGCATGGGTGGAAGAGGATTACAACTAATAGAAGAGGCATCAGCATGACTAAGTTATATCCCTTGTGCTGAGTTTTCTGTTTTTTATTTTGCTTCACTTATAGCAAACACAGCTGCTCAGCCCCATCATAAACAAAGAAAACTAGGTAGGATGTTTGGGGGTGTAAAAGTGTTCACTTCCCCCCGAAATTTGACAGTCAACTTAACAAATATAAACATCCTGGCTACTATGCTGGGTTTAAATTCCCTTGCCATCAGCTGCCATTTATAAACACCACTGGAAGAAAAGAGCCCCCCTAAAACCTTATGTTTACTTTCAAAGTACTCCACCAACACCTCTTTTCTTCATCACAACTGAGGTCACATCCTCCCTCATACCAGGTTTTGCAGTGTGCAGTGGCAGCCATGAAGGATCAAGCAGAAGGGGAAGAGCTGTGAAGTTAAATGTAAGAGCCACTTTTCTGTCAGATTAGGCAACCCGTCAGATTTGGTAACGGAAGTGATGCTACCAACAAAATGTGCTTACTGCGCATGTTCCAGCATGGTCACTATGCATTTTAATAGGTTTCCTAATCTGACAGAACACGAAGGCGGCAGCGGAAATCTTGTTACACCCAGGCAAGTCTTGAATATCACACGTATTTTAGCAATAAACTGAGCTTACATATACTGAAATATACTATATCAACGCGACCAACTGAGGGTGTCAAAAAAATGTCCTCGGCTCCTTATGACTATCAGTTTGGTGGTGAGCAGTGCAGGGTGTACCAAGATGGCCGCCACCGTATTCTGACTGCAGCCTTGCTGCTGGTTTTCAAATTTAACATGAAAACAGTATCACAGATTTACAATACTGTATTCCACTATATAAGCTGACTTTACTGCTAAAACCAGAGCTGCAACTAACGATTATTTTCATAATCGATTAGTTGGCTGATTATTGTTTCGATTAATCGGTTAACCTTAGAAAAAAAGTGTGGTGTAGAATTTAGTTAATATGTAAAGTTTAAAAATAAGGCAATTTATTAATAAATATATCTATGCAGTGGTAAATATAAATAACCAACTATATGGTTAGGGAACAAAATATCTAATCCACTCTGAGAATAACAGACAGAAGAGATACACTGTATATACTATTAGAGGAGAGATATACTGTATATACTATTAAAGGAGGCGATATACTGTATATACTATTAGAGGAGATATACTGTATAAAGGGTGAATCTGGTAAATATCAGACTCAGATCAAATATTTTTTTTTATTTAAAAAACAAACAATGTCTTCCTTCAAAAAAAAATTTCATTTTAAGAACATTCATTCGATTTTCTAATCGTTAGTGGGGTCAAATCGACGTTCATTTTAAACTACAGTGACGGGAAAATTTGGAAATAGAAAACTTCTTGGTCAAAGGAATTTTCAGACAGTGTATGTGGTTTTCGTTCAGAAATGACTTTCATTTTAAAAACAGAATGTTAACAACAAGTAAAAATCTCAAGCATTCTTTCATTCAGCGAATGTACAAAGATTTTTCGTCTGAATATTCTCGTCTGAAAATTGATCCGTGTGGCCAGCATAAGGCTCGGTACACACCTATGCAGTTTGCTTTTGATCTGTTTCTGCAGTGCGTTCGGTTTTTGCGCACGTGATTTTGCTACGATTTGCGTTTTTGCAATTTTGTTTGGCCAATTTGTTGTTGGGCAGATTAAAAAACAGAAATTGCTGCAAAAATGCATTACATACTTTTCTGCAGCTTCTCCTTTGAAGTATGTTGAATCAAAAAAGCACAGTTTTGCTTTTAAAAAGAAACCTGACCCTTTCCAAATACGCAGCAGCTGAAAAAAGCATAGATGTGAACGTGTCCCATAGGAAACCATGTAAATGAACTGTAGTGCGTTTCTGCAAAAAGCACCAAAAAACATAGATGTGAACAAAATCTAAGACATTTAGTAACATAATGGGGTTAAAAAAAAAAACTAAAATTAGCCCTTTATAGTACAAAAAAAGCAGATAATCACTACTGCAAGGGGTTAATTTTTTTACTGTAGAACTGTGAAAGTAATATTTACAGTAGCAATTATTTGCTCTTTTTGTACTATAAAGGGCTCATTTTAGTTTTTTAATCCCATTATGTTACTGGCGGATTAATCGATTATGAAATTAGTAATCAATTAATTTCATAATCGATTAGTTGTTTTAGCCCTAGCTAAAACAAGTGTGAAATTCCAGACCTGGGTTTAACAAGGCCATGCTAGAACACATTGCGCATGCGCAGTAAGCAATTTTTGCTGGTAACGTGACTTCCGTTAGCAGATCTGATGGGTCGCCTAATCTGACGGAACACCATCTTTGAAAGTGCCTGCTTAGTAGGAGAATCTGCCATTAAAGCCCAATAGAATTTCAGTTTAGGTCACCTAAATACATTCTAGATGTATTAAAACAAAAAGGTGTGCAGGTTATTTTCTTTGCTAAGCAGCCACAGCCAGGGTACACACAGTGGTCTCTAGGTAGTGTGCTGACAAGCCACCTTCCAAGTCAGACCTACAGCTTTCTAATTAGCAAAGCTCATTTCCTGGCTGACTGAGAAATTCTGCGTTTGACTTGGCAAGGGGAGCGCCAGACACCTGCAGACAGACCACTGCTTCCACACAGTGAGCAAGGTTCCTTCTCTACACCATGCTGGCAGAGACTTTTCTACTTTTGGCTGTGGCTTTCTAAAGAAAAGAAATTGTAAGACTTTGCACATCTTCTGTTTTGATGTACCTGGCATGCAGTTAGCTGATTGGAACTAAAGGATTTAGTATATTAAGTTGATCAATTTAAGGAATTAAACAGTAAAACCTTGGTTAGAGAGTAACTGGGTTTAAGAGTGTTTTGAAAGGCAAACAAAATTTTGAAATAAATTTTGACTTGATATACAAGCGATGTCTTTATATACAAGTAGCATCATATCACAACTGAGTATAGAAGAGAGGCGCCTCTAAGTGTAGCAATATGGTTACATTTAATGAAGGGTACAACATTTAGCAACAGATTGCTACACTTAGAGGCTCCTCTCTTCTCTTTTATACTCTGTAGCTCCTGCTGGATTTTGCTTCTAATCCCCTTGTGGAGGCTTCCATTTGTGGATGGACATTTTATGGCTACACAACCTCACATTGCTATAATCCTTTTATATGGACTATAAGGACCTATGAATAAATGGTTGTGGAACAAATCATTTGAGTTTCCATTTTTTCATATAGAGAAATTCGCTTTGATATACAAGTGCTTTGGATAACAAGCATGTTTCTGCTCGCAATCCAAGGATTTACTGTAAAATCAAGCGGTGGCATAACTGGAAACACAGCAACAAGTAACACTGGCCGTGCGATTCCTTTATAAGTTAAAAACATAGCTACATGTACAGTATCTCACAAAAGTGAGTACACCCCTCACATTTTTGTAAATATTTTATTATATATTTTCATGTGACAACACTGAAGAAATGACACTTTGCTACAATGTAAAGTAGTGAGTGTACAGCTTGTATAACCGTGTATATTTGTTGTCCCCTCAAAATAACACTCCTAAATGAAAATGTCCAAATTGGGCCCAAAGTGTCAATATTTTGTGTGCCCACCATTATTTTCCAGCACTACCTTAACCCTCTTGGGCATGGAGTTCACCAGAGCTTCACAGGTTGCCACTTGAGTCCTCTTCCACTCCTCCATGATGACATCACAGAGCTGGTGGATGTTAGAGACCTTGCACTCCTCCACCTTCTGTTTGAGGATGCCCCACAGATGCTCAACAGGGTTTAGGTCTAGAGACATGCTTGGCCAGTCCATCATCTTTACCCTCAGCTTCTTTAGCAAGGCCATGGTTGTCTTGGAGGTGTGTTTGGGGTCCTTATCACGTTGGAATACTGCCCTGCGGCCCAGTCTCTGAAGGGAGGGGATCATGCTCTGCTTCAGTATGTCACAGTACATGTTGGCATTCATGGTTCCCTCAATGAACTGTAGCTCTCCAGTGCCGATAGCACTCATGCAGCCCCAGACCAGGACAACAGGACATGGTTCCAGTAATCCATGCCCTTAGTCGGCCTGTTTGCAGGCTTTCTTGTGCATCATCTTTAGAAGAGGCTTCCTTCTGGGACGCCAGCCATGCAGACCAATTTGATGCAGTGTGCGGCATTTGTTCTGATCACTGACAGGCTGACCCCCCACCCCTTCAACCTCTGCAGCAATGCTGGCAGCACTTGTACGTCTATTTCCCAAAGACAACCTCTGGATACGATGCTGAGCACATGCACTCAACTTCTTTGGTCGACTATGGCAAGGCCTGTTCTGAGTGGAACCTGTCCCGTTAAACCGCTGTATGGTCTTGGCCACCATGCTGCAGCTCAGTTTCAGGGTCTTGGCAATCTTCTTATAGCCTAGGACATCTTTATGTAGAGCAACAATTCTTTTTTTCAGATCCTCAGAGTTCTTTGTCATGAGGTGCCATGTTGAACTTCCAGTGACCACTATGAGAGAGTGAGAGTGATAACACCAAATTTAACACACCTGCTCCCCATTCACACCTAAGACCTTGTAGGACTAACGAGTCTTATGACACTGGGAGGGAAAAATGGCTAATTGGGCCCAATTTAGACATTTTCACTTAGGGGTATACTCACTTTTGTTGCCAGCGGTTTAGACATTATTGGCTGTGTGTTGAGTTATTTTGAGGGGACAACAAATTTACACTGTTATACAAGCTGTACACTCACTACTTTACATTGTAGCAAAGTGTCATTTCTTCAGTGTGGTCACATGAAAAGATATAATAAAATATTTACAAAAATGTGAGGGGTGTACTCACTTTTGTGAGATACTGTATATTCCTCCAGAATCCAGACCTATGTCTGTGTTCTCTACCAGGATCTGAGCCACAACAACCAACACCATTTTTCAGGTCTGTCCGTTCCTAGTTACATAGTTAGTCTGGTTGAATAAAAAAAGACACAAGTCCATCCAGTTCACTGCTAAACTAGGAGCACCAGTCAATGCTAACTAGCAACCAAAATAAAGCAGAGCTAAAGTGCAGTATGGTGGATCAAAAGAAGGAAAGCCATTACCTCATTATCATAGGCATGAATATCAGCACATAATTAGATAGCAAAATTCAGCCTTGTGGAAGCAGTTGGATTTGCAGCCTGTCAGCTGAAAAAGCTGCAGTAGATGAGCAGTGCTACTACAAATTCCAGCATGCACCAAGACTGCCACCATTCTAAGTTCTTAACAGCCACATGCACTCCCTCAGGCTTCCTCACCCTTTCAACTGAAGCGCATTACTCAGCATCAGAACTCTCCCGATCAGAAAGACGTCTTGGCCACCGCTGTGTCCAGGCAACTACCCATTAAAATGAGATTAATGACTTCAACACAGATACAGTGCTGTGAAAAAGCATTTGCCCCTTCCTGATTTTTTTTTTGCATATTTGTCACACTTAAATGATTCAGAATAGATCATCAAAACATTTTAATATTACACAAAGATAACCCGAGTAAATACAAAATGTTCAATACTGTTCCAAGTTTTCTTCATTTGCTTTCATACTTCAAAGAAAAAATGGATGAAGTTTACATCAGTTTTGCCATGGAGATGAATGGATGCTCATTTTTCATCCATCAACAGATGGATGAAAAACAGGCAAATGGTCCGCATGCGCGAGAGGGTCCCTAGAAATGGCTTTGAGACCCTTTCCAGTCCGATACATGTCAATTACTTTGTTTCTCACCTGTTCTTGGATTTCTTTAAAATGCGACATGATGTGTTGCTTTGAGATCTTTTAGCGTGCTTCACTTTGTCAGGCAGCGATTTCTTGATTCAACGGGTCTGGTATGCAATCTAACTCAGGCTCCAAAAATGGTAGCTAATCACAGTTCATTCATGGGTTAGCAATGAGGAGAGGCAATTGGACAGGTTTACACAGCTTTTTTCTCTTAATAAATGAAATCATCACTTAAAAACTGCATTTTGTATTTATGCGGGTTATCCTTGTGTAAAATTAAAATTTGATCGATTATCTGAATCATTTAAGTGACAAAAAAAAAAAAAAAAAATCATGAAGGAGGCAGATAATTTTTCATTTATAAATGTTTTGTATATAAAATAGAAGGTTATTTTATTATTGGGAATAGTGCAGAAATACATTTAAAAATGAATTCAAGTGAATGTTCAGTGCCCCATTCAGGGGTTCCTAGGTGCGGCACTGAACAGGGTTTTCTGCAAGGCTACTTGAATTGTATCTCAGATTCTACTTCATGTTAGTTTACCAAAGGAAAGGTTTGCTTTAAGCAGCAGTTAAAGCACCAGCCCAGTTCACACAGAGAACAATTTTAGGATAATAAGATATGACTGTATAATTGGTACCCATGTGGCAGCTTTCATATGGAAATTATATTTTTCAGCTTTATAGTGTAGGTAAGCATAAGAATATTTAGAAAAACACAACGAGAATATTTTATGTGATGTGTGCACAATGACATAAATAACACATTATTGTAATCACAAAGCAGGAACCAAGCTTTCTTTGTCTGCCCATGGATGGCACATTACAATGATCATACTCTTAGAGAGCTGAAGCCCCATGGGATATCAAGCTATGTAAACATTGAGGTTTACTTGAGAATAAAGACTCCAAGAAACACTACTTTTTCTTTTATTTCAAGAGCAGCTCTCACTGTTGTAAAAAAATGGCATACTTTTATGTGTTAAATTGAACGAATATTAAACACAAGTATTGCGATGTGTCAAACCCACAAGTATTAGAGGCGCATATATATATATATATATATATATATATATATATATATATATATATATATATATATATATATATATATATATATATGCTCCCTTATATCTTTTATTGGCAATACCAAAACTCCAACTGCCCTTAGAAGACTTGCGCATTAATTGTTAATGACACCCAAAATGCATTTTGCAACTGCAGTGCATTTGAAGTAACCAAACCACATGGTACACAGCACTAGACAGAGAGGATGGGCCAGGAGCACCAGCAGGAGACCCGAGAAGAGGAGGCTCGTGGCCGCTCTGGGCAATTCCATTGCGCAGAACAGGTAAGTATACAGTGGATGTTTGTTATTTTTTTTTACATTTTTACCTTTCCATATGCTTTTTAACCTTTACATTACAAATAACTTTTAATAGGGGGTTAAACCACAGTATTTAGATTGTAGAACATGCAGAGTTTGCTAGTGTGAAGACCCAACACAACTTTTTTTTACTAGTGAAGAGCCAAGGTTTGAACCAAACCCACAGCAAACAAATCACATAATAGCAGACTGTTGGCCTAATTAGCTGTTGTTGAAAATGTAATGCATACTATATTACCAAAAGTATTTGGATGCCTGCCTTTACATGAACTTTAATGTCATCTTAGTCTTAGGCCTGATTCACACCTATGCATTTTTAGTGCATTTTGCAGATTTGCACTGCAGAACGTGTTCCATAGGAAACCATGTTAAATGGGCTGTAGTGTAAATATGCAAAAAGCACTAAAAATGCATAGGTGTGAATCAGGCCTTAGTCTGTAGGGTTCAATATTGAGTTGGCCAACCCTTTGCAGCTATAATAGCTTAAACTCTTCTAGGAAGAGTTTAGGAGTGTGTCTATGTAAATGTTTGACCATTCTTCCAGATGCGCATTTGTGAGGTCAGGCACCAATGTGAATGAGAATGCCTGGCTCACAGTCTCCGCTCCAATTCATGTTAAAGATGTTCTATCGGGTTGAGGTCAGTCAAGTTCCTCCACCCCCAACTTGCTCATTCATATCTTTATGGACCTTGCTATGTGCACTGGTCCAAATCATTTGGTGGAGGGGGCATTTTGATGTGGGGTTGTATTTCAGGGGTTGGGTTTTGCCCCTTAGGTCCATTGAAGGTAACGCTTAAGGTGTCAGCATATCAAGACATTTTGGACAATTTCATGCTCCCAACTTTGTGGGAACAGTTTGGGGATGGGTCCCTTCCTGTTCCAACATGACCGCGCACCAGTGCATAAAGAGGGCCCATAAAGACATGGATGAGTGAGTTTTGGGGTGGAGGAACTTAAATGGCCTGCACAGAGTCCTGACCTCAACCCGATAGAACACCTTTGGGATGAATTAGAGTGGAGACTGTGTGCTAGGCCTTCTCGTCCACATCGGTGCCTGAGCTCACAAATGAGAGAAAGAGATATAAGGACATATACAAACATACTATATATTGTGTAAGTGCAGCAGGGTGTACCAATATGGCAATTAGAAAGGTCCTGATGGAAAGTAAAGCGGTACACACCCATTAATATGTTAAAGATGGCTGCAACAGGAAGCGGAAGTGACGTAATGGTCTGGGAGTACTGGGTGGAGATTAAGGTGTAGTAGGAGTGGTAGATGGCATAAAAGAGGACCAATGGCTGGTGGCTCTAACTTCTAAAGACACCCTGTGGGAGGGGAAGAGCAAGTTAGGTAGAGTCAACTGGTGAGGTCACATCCGGCCTGCAAAACGCATCCGGGTTTGGCAATTACATCTGTCATATCCACCTTTTTAAGTGAGGTATCCAATTTTGTGTGTTTTTTACACTAAAGTGGAATCACGCTATGGGGGTCCCCCTTGTTTATCCTTTTACATGTGAGAGATATTGAGAAGTACTGAATCTAACTGCTGCAGTGGAGGAATAGAGGAGTGTACATCTAAGAAGCCTATGTGAGCCAGAGAATGTCTGCATTACAAGCGTGTATGACTCTCAATGTTTATGCATAGAGTCCACGGTTTTTGGTGAGTGTGGGAACACCAGGAGGAGGGCATGGCACTGTGGCTTTTGTACCAAATCTAGAGAAGCAGCTGCACACCATCACAAAGGAATGGAAGACAACACCAGTTTATTTTGCACCAGCCCAATACTGCAGGGTTAATATTGGACACTGATTAATTATATTTGGGTAATATATGTTTAGTTATTTTGTGGACTGATATTTGCATTAACATATTAGAAATGGATTTAAAAGAGGCAGCACTGAGAGTTTGGGAACCATTGCGATGGAAAATTCCTATCTATGCAGCCCCGCGTAACAAAAGGGTGGGAATGCTGGTGACATAGTTGACCATATGGTATATTTGGGCAATGCCATTTACCAAATTTGGCCATGTGGTCAATGATGTCCCCAGCATCCCCACGCCCCTTTGCTACATGCAGCTTACAGGGCAGGGAATTACCCGGCCGCAGGTGATTGGGCTGATGGCCTGCGATCATGCAACAACTTCCTGTGGGTTTGGACAAAACTGGGTTTGGCTTGACCGTAGCTCACCACTATTTTCACTCTTTTACAGCCTCCGACAAGAATATTGGTCCTTAAAATCTAAATGGTGAAGAAAGATATATACTTAATATATTCAAGCAGCTGTGTGAGTTTGTGTGTGAACTGAATTGTGTTGTAAATTGACTTTAAAAGGGAAGCCACACCCACAATTAAAAACCGGTGAGCAGGCAGCTCTTTATTGCAGAAGGTACATACTATGTGTATTCTGCAATAAGACACACTTGACTTCTACTGTAGTTTTACACTTTACACAGAATACACTTTCATTTTAGAACGTCAGTATTGTAATAGCATTACAATGGTTATTTTTCACAAGCTTAAAAAAAATCTTCTTTTATGTTGTGGGTGTTGCCTGTCTGTTGCCCATCTCTTCCTGGATTCCCTGCATACTTTGTTGCTTCTCTTCTGCTGTTTACTTACAATTTCTAAGGACTACATGTCCCATGGTACCTTCCTATCTGAAAGCATTGAACCCTGCATTGACTCCACCTCCTGGAACTCCTCCTCTCAGCACCTCTGTAGTTTAGAAGGCAGGCTCTGTGAAATGTGTAACACAGCCACGCTTACTCACAGGGTATAGTCAATACGTGTCACTGAGTTCAAGTAAGTAAATGTGTATGGATCTTCACAAAGTAAGTTTACCAACTTTGAAAGATTGTTCAAAGTAATAGGAGTAGCCTAGAAGCAACTGATATACAATGAAAATAAATATACAAATTTTAAACTGTGACCACAGGTTCACTTTAATTCCCTCTAAATGTACTCAGAAATGAAAACTTGTCAATTTATGCTGTAATCGTAAATTATAGTCTAGCTCACTCTTTTGAAAACTAAAATGACACAGCCAGAACATTAAAAAAAAAAAAAAATCTGGGATGTGACTAGTTTATCTGATGAGCACATTAGTTGCCTCTTCCTCCAGTAAATGTTTTTAAAATAAGCCACTGTTCACTTTTCAGTGGCGGTGCGTCCATTAAGGGCGCACGGGCGCCGCCCCCTCTCTCCAGCCACCCCCCCTATGTAAAATAAATAGATTCATGCATTGCATGAATCTATTCATGGCTGGTGTAACCACCCCCTATTCAGGCGTCCAGCCCCTTTTCAGACGCCTGGATTCCAGCAGTGGGGGTGCTTTTTTAAAGCACCTGATTAGAGCCATAGGCTCTAATAGGATTAAAAAAAATGTGAACTGCGAGTGCAGAGCATTGCACTCGCAGCTCACCCAGGTGTGTTAGCAAAGCAAATGAATATTTGCTTTGCTAACACTGAACCACCTCTCAGCCAATCAGGAGGCGTGGATCTAATACCCGTCACCTGATTGGCTGAAGACACAGGTGCCCTGATTGGATGCCAGAATGGAAGAACGGGAGGACAGAGAGCCATGGAGGACACAGGAGCTCGCCGCTGTCACCTGCTGCATGGCTCACAGCTCGCCGCCGTCACCAGGATGGGGTAAGTGTGTGTCGGTCAGACGGTGAGTGGGGGGGGGTCACACAGGCTGCATATGATGGGCACAGAGGCTGCATTTGATGGGGGACAGAGGCTGCATTTGAGATGGCACAGTGGCTGCATTTCAGATGGCACAGTGGCTGCAATTGAGATGGTACAGTGGCTGCATTTGAGACAGCACATTGGCTGCATTTGATGGGGCACAGTGGCTGTATTTGATGGGGCACAGTGGCTGCAATTTATGGCACAGTGAGGCTGCAATTGATGTTTTTTTTCCCCAGTATTTTTCAGAATTCTTCAGTTTGTTTGCGTCCCCCCCCCCAAAAAAAAATTTGAGCACCAGCCAACACTGGGCCATTCAATTCCTTCCCCGAATCATATTAAATACAAATATTAACAATATTAGATATAAACCCCATCACTAAAATCGTGTGTATTCTTTGACTTGTAATTGTAATTTCAAAAGTCATTATAAACTTTTATAAATTTTCAGCTTTCTTTCAAATAAAAAATTGTAAAGCCACGAAGGTTCTTGTTCAGGCATTTCCTATTATAGGGAAAAAACAGTTTGCACCAATCACTTTCCTATGTTGTCACCCTGTCATATATACTTCTGGCGGACAAGTGGTCATGCTAACGCTCATTGTGCAACCATGTTCCAACATTGTCACCATCCGGAAGCCCACCCTGAGTAATGCCAGTAGCCATCGCTGGAGCGCATACATGTAGATAGGAAGTGATTTTAAGAGGCTAGGCTAGATGAGGAGATCAACACCGAGATGCAAAGAAAGGACAAAAAAAAAGTGAGAATTTCTGAAAGAAAAATTAAAGTCAGCTATTTATAACATTGTATTAGCAAAATGAACGCCATTGAGTTAGAGTCTTAATCAGCTTTAACTGAACAAGTTTGATGCAGACTGCACAATCTGTGAAAGTGTATAATAAGCCCAACTACTGTGTTCAGCAAAGTTATAAATACACAGATTTCATAAAACAGTGGAATTTACAATTTTAGGGGCAGGGAAAGTAAAATACCTAAGAATACATCTAAAAATGGACACTATTATACAGCCTTTCCACATTACAGTGCATTTATTTCTAGAAAGTGTACAAATAAAAAAGTGTAGAACGCTCCCATTAAGTGAAAGTGCGGATGTCAGTAAATTGCATCTAAAATAGAATGAAACAATCAATGGTTTCTGTGAAATCCCAGAAACTACACAATTACAGGAGCAGAGATAGGAGATGGAACAGCCAATCTGTCATTTCCAATACCAGCAGTTGATTTTTCTTTTAGTTGTAGCATTAACATAATAGAGCTGTTACATTTCAAGTGAGCTTGTTAAGCTGTGACAATTTAGAGGTGCCATGCAGAGAAAGATCTGAAATCATCCACTTTAAATAATACAAATGGCAAATGTCTAAAATGTCAGATCATTTCCAAAGAATGTTCAATGCTACTCTTCTGTAGGGGTGTTAAATGCAAGTACTAACAGCTGAAAATAAAAGTAACTATCTTGGATTTGATGTGAAAGCACCTTCTTTTTGGGTACGAGCAACTTACCTGACTCATTAAGATTAGAAAGCCCACTATCCTTAAAGTGGATGTAAACCCAATGTCATCCTTTCTAAACTACTGCCATAGGGGTTATCTATAAGGATATACATGCCTCCTGCGTGTATCTTTACCTGTCAAATGTCTCCCTTCTGTCTGTTATTCAACCCGAAAAAAACTGCAGATTCTGTGGGCGGGGTCTGTTGTCTGGAGCTCGGTGGGTGGAGTCGTGATGTCAGTAGACTCCCCGCCCACCTCTACACTCCCCTTGTCAATATGCATTTTCTCCTGTGTATTTCTTACACTGAACTTCCTGTCTTTTCACATCCAGTGAAAAGACAGGAAAGTAACCACATGACTTCAGCATGCCAAATCATGCTGAGGTGTGGAACAGCCAATCCTTACAGAGCTGCTGAAGAAAGGAGTGGGAGGGTATTAAAAAATACTGCATGTCTTAGGCTAGTGCACGAGATATGTAAATCACCTGTCACTCACAGCAAGGGGGAGGATTTGACAAAGTTTTTCTCAGTTTGTCAAGATTTATCTCACTGAACACTAAAAGGGGATTGCTCAGAGCTGGATTAACTCTGTGTGGCAAGACTGGGCTCAAATGATAGGAAATCTTATACTCTACAGTATGATATATATAAAAAATAATTTTGGGTTTACATCCACTTTAAATAAGGAGGAAAAAATGTTTTAGTTGAAAGTTACGACATACAAACACCTTTTGTTGTGAATGCAACCACTTTTTTTCATGTTAAATTTACTGGGAAAAAAAACACGAATGCAAATGTGTTCCACTGCGTAACATAAACCCGTAACAGTGTACCGTGCTGCTACTTAAAGCGGGGTTCCACCCAAATTTTGAACAATATCTGTATGTATTCTCTTCCTTGCCTAGATGCTGACATGCTGTTTAAAAAAAATTAAATCGCTGTAATTACCTTTTATTTTTCTATTCTTCTTTGCACTTCCTGGTTCTCCTCCCGTGGGAGTAGCGTGTTTCTAGCCTCTGAGCCACTGAGCATGTGCGGGAACGAGCGGTGAATGCTGGGAGCACAGCATTCACCACATCCAGGAAATAAATGCTTGTGGGCATCAAATGCCCACAATGAAGATGGAAACCGCCTGCAGTGAATAATATAAGTTATTCTTTCCGACGAAATCTGACACAGGCGGACATATTACACACAATATGTGAGTATGTAATGCTGAGAAGAAAAGTTTGTGAATGAACTCAAAAAAAAAAAAAAAAAAACGATAGATAGGTGGACCCCCGCTTTAATACATAAAATTACCCAAAAAGAAGTGACGCTGTCATCAGTATTCAAACTAATAAATGGTTCACAGTAGCGCGTGCATCACTTGTGAGGAAAATTAAACAATCACAAATATTAGCAGTGAAAAATAATAATAAAGTGTCATCAGTGTACACAAACAAAAATCAGGCGAAAGTCAGTGCAAAGATTAATACAATTAAAAGTCCGTACCAAATTTATCACATAACTCCACAGTGAAAAGTCCAAATATTCATCACACTGCTGTGTGAGGACTTCTAAGAAATCAATACCACCACCACCATGATAAAACTAACCCTTCTCACTTTATAATCGCACCCACCAGACCATATTGCCCCCCATTCTCACGAGAAAGCGCTTTAACTACTTGGCGCCAGCAGTATAGCCAAAAGACGGCTACAGCGTGGGTTTAAATGCCGGGAGGGCGTACATGGACGTCCTCCCGTTCTCGCACTGCGCATGTCCTTGGGACTCGGCTGATAACAGTTTGGATAAAGGGACAATCACAGCGAGGCCCTTTACCACGTGATCATCTGTCAGCCAATGACAGCTGATCACGGAAGTAAACAGAAGCTGGTTATCGGCTCCCCCCTCACGCTGTCAGCTTGAAGGAAAGAAGAAATCCGTTAACCAGCTTCTGTTGGAGGGACATCGGTCTCCCCCAGTGCCCCCTATCTGTGCCTCATCATCAGTGTCACTTATCAGTGCTGCCTATCAGTGCCACCTATCCCTGCGCATCAGTGCCACCCTTCAGTGCAGCCTATCAGTGCCGCCTTATCAGCGCACATCAGTGCCGCCTTATCAGCGCACATCAGTGAAGGATGTAAAAAAAAATGTTTGTTTTTTTGTTTTACCCTTTTTATTGGTTGCAATAGATTGACTTGTGACTGTCTTTTTTCAACCAGACTAACCATGTAACTCAGCCCCCTGTTTTTACTGCGCGTCTGAAATAGGCCCTAAAGAAAACCTGTCACAAACCTGGACAATACAAACTGAGAATATCATATTAAAATAAGCTGAGTTACAATCAGTGAAAACCAGACAGTAGATTCAGACATATACAGTAGACTATAGTAGTTATTTGCAAGTCTTAGTTTTTCCTGCAGAAGTGAAAGACTCTCACGCCTCCTATGTTTTCCTATTTGTAAGTTAATGTGATGAAAATCACTAACCAATAGGCAGACTTGGAAGTCAGCAAGGGGTGAAAAGAAATCTGAAGTTTCCTTTAAGGCCTGGTTCACACCTATGCAGGATTCAGTTTGCATATTCCACGTGCATTTTGCATTTTTCAATACATGTTTTTGATCCATTGAAGTCTATGAACCAAAAACCAGAAAAAAGTCCCTGGCTCTTTCCATAAAATGCACAGATGTCAACATGACCCATAGGAAACCATGTTAAATGGACTGTAGTGCGTTTCTGCAAAACTGAAAATGCACAAAGAAAATGCATAGGTGTGAACCAGGCCTAAAAGTTGAGATTGACAAATTCAGTTGCCTACATGTCTAGGTCTAATTGTTTTGACATGTGATTTTCACTGGAGCCAACCTCTGCTTATTCATTATTTTCATATGTACTTTATAAATCTTACAGATTATGTTTAGTGAGGTTGAATCTAAATGATTGTGCCTGTAGTTTAAGATCCCTTTATTTACATTCATACAAAAGAATGAAGGATCATCCAGACATAAAATGCCACAGAGCCATGCTCTCAGAACAATTTACATAAAAAGAACATTTAACTGGAGCATAGTCTGACACCTCAATGTAAATGAGAAAACTTGCTCAACAATGTGCGCTCTTAGAAAGTAGCGTAGAATTCGGTAGGAAAAGATCTCACATATACACAATACAGAAGACATCACTTAGGAAGGTAGGGGGTTAACTTTAAAGAAAACTTAAAAGGACAAATGTTAAGCTTTAGTCCACTTAAATATAGATTAAAAAAAATGTATGTCTTTAGCATGTGTGTAAAAAAAGCAGAAAAAGAGTAAGTTTTAAGAAAGTTCAATCTTTCATGTTGTATATTAAAATAGTATGTCTCATAACCTTTGATGCCATAGGTGTATGTCATGAGGGGTTTAGTAATATAACCGTCCATGGTAATTACTTGTTCCCACAAAAGTTACAATTAAAATCAATCAGACTAATACACCTGCATATGTGCCAGTCTTGGCAATCTTTAAAATGCAGGGTTTTAAAAGTATGATTATGTCGACTTTTGTCATGTCATGTCAGACAGAATCTTAAAAAAACGATTAACAGGAGTTTAAAAAAATAGGATTTTTAAAACAGCTTACCTGTAAAATCCTTTTCTTTGAAGTACATCACGGGACACAGAGCCATAGTAGTTACTATGTGGGTCATAGACCACCTTCAGGTGATGGACACTGGCACGCCCCAAGACAAAAAGTCCACTGTCTAAATAACCCCTCCCATTACTAGAAGTACCTCAGTTTTTGTAGCAAAGCAATATATGTGTATACCAAAGAAAGGAGGGACCTCTGTGTCCCGTGATGTACTTCAAAGAAAAGGATTTTACAGGTAAGCTATTTTAAAAATCCTATTTTCTTATCGTACATCACGGGACATAGAGCCATAATAGTTACTATGTGGGATGTCCCATAGCAATGGCAACTGAAGGGAGGGAGACACAACAAAATTAGGGCACTAAGACGGCTTTCACACCGAGCCGCCACTATATTTCTATATTTCCACTATATAGCAACAAATAAAAAACACAGTCATGCTTACATAACACTAAAAGAAAGTTCTATCTGTCTCAAAATATCTATATAAAAATTTGGGTATAATGTTGCATGACTAAGAAAGAGCCCTTTCACACCGGGCCGCCTATAGCGTCGGCGGTAAAACGCCACTATTTTTAGCGGCGTTTTACCGTCGGATTTGCGGCGCATTTCGCCCGCTAGCAGGGGCGCTTTTAGCCCCCGCTAGCGGCCGAGAAAGGGTTAAAAGCGCCCGCAATGCACGGCAATAGCGGCGTTTTGCTGGCAGTATCTCAGCGGAGCCCCATTAATTTCAATGGGGAGCAGCAGTGGAGGAGCGGTAAACACACTGCTCCTTCTCCGCTCCAAAGAAGCTGCTGGCAGGACTTTTCCTGACGTCCTGCCAGCGCACCGCTCCAGTGTGAAAGCCCTCGGGCTTTCACACTGGAGACAATGGAGCAGCTGTTTGAGGGCGGATTGCAGACGCTATTTTTAACACTATAGCGCCTGCAAAACGCCCTCGGTGTGAAAGGGGTCTAAGAGACTAGGGGACTTATACTGCAGCCTGCAGTACACTGCGCCCAAAGGCAATGTCCTCATGAACATTTACATCTACTTGATAGAATCTGGTAAATGTATGGACTGCAGACCAAGTTGCTGCCTTGCAGATCTGAGCCATGGAGGCTTGGTGATGCACTGCCCAGGAAGTACTAACAGCCCTGGTAGAGTGTGCTTTAATATGAAAAGGTGGAATTTTCCTTTTTAAACCATAAGCTTGACCAATCACTTGACGAATCCATTTAGAAATAGTAGATTTCGACGCTGCCTGTACTCTTTTAGGACCTTCTGGCAACGCGAACAAAACATCTGTTTTACGAATCTGAGCGGTCGCTTTCAAATAGACCTTGACTGCTCTCACCACATCAGGAGAATGTAGTGACCTTTCTTCCGCAGAACGAGGTTCTGGAAGAAATGAAGGCAGAATAATATCCTGGTTTAAATGAAAACCTGACACTACCTTCGGTAGGAAATTAGGATGAGGCAACCTTATACAACCTTATCCTTATGAATAATCAAATATGGCTCTTTACAAGATAGAGTGGCCAACTCTGATACTCTTCTTGCAGAAGATATGGCAACCAAAAAAAATTAATTTCCTTGTCAAGCGGACCAAGGGAATATCTCGTATTGGTTCAAAAGTCTGTTTCTGTAACGCCGACAGGACTAAATTTAAGTCCCAAGGGTTCATGGGTGACCTGACTGGAGGATTAATCCGTGTTACCCCCTGAATAAAGCTACGAACCAGAGTGTGTGAAGCAAGTGGTCGTTGAAAAAACACAGATAAAGCTGACACCTGGCCTTTGATAGTACTAAAAGCCAGCTTCATTTCTAACCCCATCTGTAGAAATTCAAGGATCCTACCTATGACATATTTCCTGGGGTGCCAACCCCTGGATTCACACCAGGAAACATATGCCTTCCAGATTCTATAGTATATGACTCTGGAGGCCGGCTTCCTAGCATTAACCAAAGTAGAAACTACTGAAGCTCCCAGCCCACGGTCTTTCAGAATGTGGGTCTCAATAGCCAAACTGTTAAATTTAGCGTTTGTAAGGTAGGATAGAATACCGGACCTTGCGAGAGAAGGTCTGGCTGTGGCGGTAGGGTCTATGGGTCCCCTACCGCCATTTTTACGATCTCTGCAAACCAAGATCTCCTGGGGCACAAGAATCACCTCCTTCCCTTCCTGCTTTATCCTGCGAAGAAGAGGCAGAAGTAGAAGAACAGGAGGGAACGCATAGATCAGTGAAAACTGATCCCGCAGAAAAAAAAAGGCATCTGTTCCGCATGCCATCGGATCCCTTGTCCTTGACATAAAGTTGTCTATCTTTTTGTTGAACCTGGACGCAAACAGATCCACTTCCCGAATTCTCCATCTTTGACATATTGACAGAAAGATGTCGGGGTGAAGAAACCACTCTCCCGGGAACAACTGTTGGCGACTCAAGTAGTCTGCCTGCCAATTCTCTATTCCTAGAATGAAGATTGCCGATAGACAAGGAATGTTGCCCAAGATAGGATATGATTCACCTCTCTCTGGGCGGCACGACTTCTCGTGCCCCCTTGGTGATTGATATAGGCCACTGTTGTGGCATTGTCGGATTGGATTCTGACAGGACAATTCTGTAGTCTGAGCGTCCAGGCCTTCAGGGCCAGGCATGCTGCCCAAATCTCTAGAATATTGATGGGCAGGGTCATTTGTGATTTGGACCATATCCCTTGGACAGATGCTTCTTCCACGACTGCTCCCCAGCCCAGAAGGCTGGCATCTGTTGTTACCACCTTCCAGGTAACTGATAGAAAGGATTTTGCTTTTTGAAGATTCTTGGATATCAACCACCAACTGAGGCTTTGACGCACTTTGGGGGATAAACGCATTGGAAAGTCCAGAGCTTGGACCTTCTTGTTCCAAGTTGACAGGATACAGTTTTGCAGCAGTCTCGAATGAAACTGCACATAAGGAACTGCCTCGAATGAAGCCACCATCTTTCCCAACAATTTCATGCAAAGTCGAATAGAAGGATTCTTCTTTGCTTTGACCAGCTGAATCAGTTCCCTTATGGAACTGATTCTTACCTGGGGCAAGAACACCCTCTTCTGAGCTGCATCTATAAACAGACCCAAGCACTGTAATCTCCTTGATGGTTTTAAGGAGGACTTCTCTAGGTTGAGAATCCAACCTAGGTATTCCAGGTAGCTGACTGCGGTGACCAAACTTTGGTTTAAGCGGGCTACCGACTGATCTATCAAGAATAGATCGTCTAAGTAAGCCAGAATCGTTATGCCTTGAGCTCTTAATCTAGCTAAAGGAAGAGCCAGGACCTTTGTAAACACTCGGGGTGCAGTAGATAGACAGAAAGGCAGAGCTACGAACTGAAAATGAAGATTTTCTATCTCGAAGCATAGATATTTTTGGTGAGTAGGAAAAATAGGCACATGGAGAGAAGCATCCTTGATGTCGACTGACGCCAGTAGTTCTCCACCTTGTAAGATGGAGACTACTGATCGGATTGACTCCATACGAAAAGAGCGGATATTCAAAAACCGGTTTAGATCTTTGAGATCTAAAATGGGTCTGACATCCCCGTTTGGTTTTGATACCATGAAAAGGTTTGAATAAAACCCTAATCCACGCTCTTCCAAGGGGACCACCGATATCACTCTTTGAGACAAGAGATGATCCAAAGCTAGGAGAGACTTCTTTTTTACTGGATCTCTGGGAACGTTTGAGGAAAACTGGCCAAGAGCTTTTTGCATGGCGCTTCGGCTGACCAATTTTTCAACCATAAGATTCTATGCACATGTACTAGCCCTAGCATAAGCCGTAAGGCCTGGAAAATAGAATCTTTCATAGCGTCTACTGTAAAACATAATGCCTCTGATATCCCGGCCAAATCTTGGGTCTGCTGATCAGGAATAACCTTGAGTACCTCTTTAAAATGGTCCATTAAGGACTGAGATACCCCAATCGCTGCCAGCGCAGGCTGAACCACCAAACCTGCAAACGAAATATAGGTTTTTAAAAAGAAATTCCAACTTTTTATCTGTTGGATCCTTTAGCATTGTCTACTAGACAAGTCAGGTTTTTGTTCACAGAGGATATAGCAGCATCAATTGCTGGAATCCCCCACTTTTTATTAAACTCTTCCTCCATAGGATAAAGTGTTGAAAACTTTTTTGGAGGAAAAAACTTTATCTGGGTGCTCCCACTCAGAATACATATGCTTTTTTAACAATAAATGGATATGAAAAGCATGAATAGTTTGGGGAGGTTTTAGTGAACCCAAACCAGAAGTGGGCTCATCGACTGACTGTGCTACCGGCAGCAAAAATGTGGAGCGGACCAATTCAGTGAGAGATTGTACCAACAACCTTTCCTGTGAACCTGATCCATCCATATTAGACTCTTCAGAAGAGGAGTCACCAGCCTCTTCCTGGTCCCCTGAGAGATCGTCATTTCTCGCCCCCTGTTCCTCAGTTTGAGGGTCCTGAGTAATGGACGGGGCCTGTTACGCTTAGTCCCACTCTGGGATGCTATTAAAGCATCAATTTTTTGCTCCAAGCCAAAAATGGTTGAGGAAAAAACCTCTTCAGTAATATAAACAGGGGCTGCAGTGTTAGGAGCAGCTGCAACACCCGACTTCCCTGATGGCTCACTCTGACCAGCCATATCACTCTTGCCATCTTTTTTGAGATGGTTTTAGGCTTACCTGTGACTGTAGAAGTCTTTCTAGAGCCCTTTTTTGAGGTGTTTTTACCCACCCTTCCGACCATAGCCCGATGCACAAAGCAGAGGTACTACCAGAAGGAACGCATCAACTGCTTGAGCAATAGTCCAGCCCTGCCGCTGCCATTAATGCTCAGCCTGATGCAATAGTAAATGTGTCAAAATGCCTGCGTTACCAAACCTCTTTCATGCCACCCTTGCTCTTGTGTCCCTCTGCAGCTTGCAGCAGTAACAATGGTGCTTTTAAAACACACTCTCCCACGCTGGACATTGGAGAACGCCAAGCTAAGCCCCGCCCCCCTCCGTCGCCTACGGCCCCCCCCCCTCCTCTCTTTACAAAAAAGAGCTTTCCCAGGCAAGCGCAGGCCTCTGATCCTATGGGATAGCTCCTCGTGAAGAGGGGGAGAAAATAGCACAGGTGGGGGGCGTCTGGTGGGGAGAGGGAACCCCCCAGACTTACCGAGTACTGCTGCTGGCTGGAGGAAAGAAACTGCTTGTTCTGGACACAATGTGAGCTCTCTGAGGAAGCGTGAGAAGGTATGTGCTCAATACAGCCCCCAGTGGTGACACATAGGCATGACAACATTTACTAAATTAAAGGAGACATTTAAAAGACAATTTCAAAAACCTTCTTAGAAAACTCCACTTGCCTTTTTCTGTGGTAAAACCAACAGACCCAATCTTCACCCTTCACGGTGGGTTCCGCTGCAAACCTTCAGGAGCTGAGGATCCTCGGGGAAACCCACAATCCTGGACTTGTAATAGCACCACCACCAGTAAAAATTTTATGGCCTTAATACCAAAAAGTACTGGATCCCGGGGTCCAGCTCTCTAAAAGAGAAGCGTTTACAGGCAAAACCTTGGTTTCTTCAGATACGAGGCCCGGTTCCCATTCAATTCGGCCAAAAAGACACTTTGAATGGATCCGGCTGTATGCCTAGCCCCAGCAAGGATTGCTCCAGTGGAGCTCAGCACAGCAACATCTTTAGTCGTGACCAACACCTTAGACACTGGCAAAAAAACTGAGGTACTCCCAGTAATGGGAGGGGTTATATAGGGAGTGAACTTTTTGTCTTAGGGTGTACCAGTGTCCATCACCTGAAGGTGGCCTATAACCCACATAATAACTACTATGGCTCTGTGTCCCGTGATGTACGATAAGAAAGAAGTGTTCTGCTTAGGGCTGACAAACAGGGATTATTTTATACATTCAGTGCAGCTTTTTCTGGACAAATTTTTGTACCTGCAAGTTAAAGGCATAATGTGCTAGTAGGCATTGCCTACTTGCACATTATGTTAAACTTACTTGAAAATGAAGCTCTTCCAGTGCAGAGATGTCAGCGCTGCAGGTGCTCTCATCTTCCCCATCTTGCTTCCGGGTTCGCAGACTCCAGCTCTGTAACTGGCCGGAGCCACGATGAGGTCACTCCCACACATGCGCGCAGGATCCGCCGTTCATGGCACAGGGCTTCCTTCAGCGCGCATGCGCCAGTGATGTCACTGACTGCATGTACACTAAATATCTCCAGATATTAGTTTGGAATCATCACATTACTACAAAATCTTGGGTTCCTCTTGAGAAATTTTTGGCTGGCCGTAACTTGTCTCATGCTCCGTGGATCTGCCAGGAGTGTCCTATTATTGCCCATGTGCTAAAACTGTGGGACACTTTGAATGCTCAGGGGCACCTGTATTCCCCACTCGCACCCCTAGGGGGTTTCCCCTGATTCATTCCTGGGGAACACCTCTCATGCTTTTGCATGTGGGCAAGGGATGTGGAAGCTTCAAACATGCGCAGGGCCTAGTCTCTCTGGACTGGCTCTGTGCTCAGTTTGGCTGATGGACGATTGGCGTTATAGACAGTTACATCATTTTGTTCACAGCCTACCTCATGCCATTAGACCCCCATCCTCCTTGACTCCGTTTGAGAGACTATGTATGTCAGCGGCTCCTATCCCTCACTATTTCGGTTCTCTAGGAGATGTTACAGTCTTCCTAATCTCGGAGCAAGCCAGTCTATATATGGGAGAGAGACTTGCGGCATATGTTCACGGAGACTCAATTGGATCACCTACATAGCCTTACCCACACGAGTTCTGTGGACACAAAGATGCAGGAGAATAGCTTTAAGCTATTGACCAGGTGGTACCGAGTCCCTGTCACCTTGGTCAGGATTTATCCAGCAACCCCGGATGTCTGTTGGAGGGGCTGTGGGCTTCGAGCTACCTATTTACATATATGGTGGGAGTAGGCTTAGGCCTTTTTGACTAGATATTAGAGCCCAGATAAAGAAAATACTGGATATTGAAAGGAGTGACTCTCCTTTGGTGTTTTTGCTCCACATGCCATCCATCCCCCTGAGTAATTACCGTAAATTGGTACTGCCCCACCTTCTAATTGCAGTCAGGCATTTGATCCCCATCCACTGGAAGTCAGACCATATTTCTGGACTGGCTGACTGGATCCATTTGGTTAATAACATGATGGCAGCGGAGGAGTGGGTGACAAAGTGTAGGGACAGACATGGCAAGTTTTATAGTGTTTGGGCTATCTGGATAAATTACACCTCTAGTGCCCCCGCCACAGGCGCCCTAGCCTTTTTCCTCTGGACTCTATTTGTCTCTATCTTTATTGCCGGAGACCCAAACTGAATTGACTTTGTATATTATTGAGATTAAGACAGGCTTGCTAAAGACCCCCAGACCACCTTTAATACCAATATTTATGATCCTGGTTATAGTGCCAACCGCTTTTGTTTCATTTAAAGGTTGGTTGGCTGCATAGTCTATTCCCCTTCACCCCCTCCCCCTTTTTTAATCTTACTTTAGCCCACTCCATACATCCCCTCTTATTTCTGTCCCATGTCACATTCTGTTTATGTCGTCATATATAAGTGTTCAGCTCTTGTTTGGAACGATAGCTCCTAAGTCCTACCCCTAGTGAAAAAAAAAGGATCTGAGGGTCCTAGTAGATGATAGGCTCAGCAATGGCATGCAATGCCAGGCTGCTGCAAAGCAAACAGAATATTGACATGCATTAAAAAGGGGATTAACTCAAGAGATTAAGCGATAATTCTTCCCACTCTACAAGACTCTATTTCAACCACACCTGGAGTATGCTGTCCAGTTCTGGGCACCAGTCCTCAGAATAGATGTGCTGGAAATGGAGCGAGTACAAAGAAGGGCAACAAAACTAATAAAGGGACTGGAGGACATTAGTTATGAAGAATGGTTACGAGCACTCAACTTATTCTCTCTGGAGAAGAGACGCTTGAGAGGGGATATTTCAATTTACAAATACCATACTGGTGACCCCACAATAGGGATAAAACTTTCTAGCGATAGGGAGTTTAATAAGACACGTGGCCACTCATTAAAATTAGAAGAAAAGAGGTTTAACCTTAAACTGCGTAGAGGGTTCTTTACTGTAAGAGCGGTAAGGATGTGGAATTCCCTTCCACAGGCGGTGGTTTCAGCGGGGAGCATCAAAAGTTTCAAAAACTATTAGATAAGCACCTAAACAACCACAACATACAGGGATATACAATGTAATACTGACATATAATCACACACATAGGTTGGACTTGTGTCTTTTTTCAACCTCACCTAATATGTAACTATGTTTTGCTTGGGGATCAAATAAATACTTATTTTACTTATTTTTACTCACTGAACGGCAACTCAATTTATAACATTTGTATCACGCGTTTTTGTTCTGGATATTTGGTTGATATTCTGTCTATATCTCTATTTTCCCCACTGTATGTGCCTTGCCCCCCACCCCCACAGACAATCGAGCATTTACCCATGCATTGCAAGGTAGAACCCAATGCATGGGAATATTTAAAAAGCAGCCAGAAGTTGGGCTTTATAGTAAAAGTTACCAGTTTTCTGTGATGCAGTTCATTTTTTTGAAAAAAAAAAATGTATTGGGTTTTTCATAGTACAATTATATAGAGTACAATAGCTCTAAAACAGTTATATATATTCAATTCAACAAAGGAGGTGAAGTTCTGAGTAGGGGGGGGATTGGAACAGGTGAGTCATATCTACCTATACGACAATGTTAAATCAATGTGACACATACAGAAGTTACATAGTAGGTGAGGTTGAAAAAAAGACAAGTCCATCAAGTCCAACCTATGTGTGTGATGTATGTTGTGGTCGTTCAGGTGCTTACCTAATAGTTTCTTGAAACTATCAATGCCCCCCGCTGAGACCACCGCCTGTGGAAGGGAATTCCACATCCTTGCCGCTCTTACAGTAAAGAACCCTCTACGTAGTTTAAGGTTAAACCTCTTTTCTTCTAATTTTAATGAGTGGCCACGAGTCTCGTTAAACTCCCTTCTGCAAAAATGTTTTCTCCCTATTGTGGGGTCACCAGTATGGAATTTGTATATTGAAATCATATCCCCTTCTCAAGCGTCTCTTCTCCAGAGAGAATAAGTTCAGTGCTCGCAACCTTTCCTCATAACCAATATCCTCCAGACCCTTTATTAGCTTTGTTGCCCTTCTTTGTACTCGCGCCATTTCGAGTACATCCTTCCTGAGGACTGGTGTGCAGAACTGGACAGCATACTCTAGGTGTGGCCGGACCAGAGTCTTGTAGAGTGGGAGAATTATTGTTTTATCTTTGGAGTTGATCCCCTTTTTAATGAATGCCAATATTCTGTTTACTTTGTTAGCAGCAGCTTGGCATTGCATGCCATTGCTGAGCCCATCATCTACTAGGACCCTTAGGTCCTTTTCCATCCTAGATTCCCCCAGAGGTTTTCCCCCTAGTGTATAGATTGCATTCATTTTTTTGCCACCCAAATGCATTATTATACATTTTTCTACATCGAACCTAATTTGCCATGTAGTTGCCCATCCTATTGATTTGTTCAGATCTTTTTGCAAGGTTTCCACATCCTGTGGAGAAGTTATTGCCCTGCTTAGCTTAGTATCGTCCGCAAATACAGAGATTGAACTGTTTATCCCATCCTCCAGGTCATTTATGAACAAATTAAATAGGATTGGTCCCAGCACAGAACCCTGGGGGACCCCACTACCCACCCCTGACCATTCCGAGTACTCCCTATTTATCACCACCCTCTGAACTCGCCCTTGTAGCCAGTTTTCAATCCATGTACTCACCCTATGGTCCATGCCAACGGACCTTATTTTGTACAGTAAACGTTTATGGGGAACTGTGTCAAATGCTTTTGCAAAATTCAGATACACCATGTCTACGGGCCTTCCTTTATCTAGATGGCAACTAACTTCCCCATAGGTTAATAGATTGGTTTGGCAAGAACGATTCTTCATGAATCAATGCTGATTACTGCTAATGATACCGTTCTCATTACTAAAATCTTGTATATAGTCCCTTGTCATCCCCTCCAAGAGTTTGCATACTATTGATGTACTGATGTACTGATTAACTGGTCTGTAATTCCCAGGGGTGTATTTTGGTCCCTTTTTAAATATTGGTGCTACATTGGCTTTTCTCCAATCAGCAGGTACCATTCCAGTCAGTAGACTGTCCGTAAAAATTAGGAACAATAATCTGGCAATTACTTGACTGAATTCCCCAAGTACCCTCGGGTGCAAGCCATCTGGTCCCGGTGATTTATTAATGTTAAGTTTAAGTCTAATTTTAATTCTGTCCTCTCCTCTTAACCATGGAGGTGCTTCCTGTGATGTGTCATGAGGATAAACACTGCAGTTTTGGTACTGAAGCCCCCCGATTCCCTTGTGAAGACTGAGGAGAAGAATAAATTCAATACCTTCGCCATCTCCCCATCCTTAGTAACCAGATGTCCTTCCTCATTCTTTATGGGGCCAATATTGTCTGACCTCCCTTTTTTATGGTTTACATTCTTAAAGAATTTCTTGGGATTTTTTTGCTCTCCTCCGCTATTTGTCTTTCATGTTCTATCTTCGCCGTCCTTATTGCACCCTTACATTTCTTGTTGCACTCTTTATAAAGTCTGAATGCTGATGATGATCCCTTAACCATGTATTTTTTGAAGGCCTTCTCCTTTGCTTTTATATGCATCTTTACATTGGAGTGAAGCCATCCATGACTTTTGTTCGCTCTTTTAAATTTATTACCCAATGGGATGCATTGGCTAATGTCCTTATTTAATATGCTCTTAAAGCAAACCCAGCTCTCCTCTGTGTTCTTTGTTCCTAAGATTTTATCCCAATTTAGGTCTTCTAGCAAGGCTCGTAGTTTAGGGAAGTTGGCTCTTTTGAAATTCAGTGTCTTTGTATTCCCCTTATGTTTCCTATTTTTGTGATTTATACTGAAGCCAATTGACCTGTGATCGCGGTTACTTAAATTGCCCCGTATTTCCACATCCGTGATCAGGTCTGTATTGTTCGTAATCAGTAGATCCAGTAATGCTTTATTTCTAGTTGGTGTGTCTACCATCTGACCCATAAAATTGTCCTGCAAGACATTTAGGAACTGGCGAGCCTTAGACAAATGTGTGATTCCCTCCGCCCAGTCTATGTCTGGATAGTTAAAATCACCCATTATGATAACACTTCCCATCCTTGCTACTAATCCAAATTGTGATAGGAGATCTGTCTCCCCTTCCTCCCTCAGGTTACGGGGCCTATAGCATACTCCCAGTATTATTTTCCCCTTAGCTTCATCCCTTTGGAGCTCTACCCATAAGGATTCCACCTCCTCCCTAGCTCCCTTAGTGATGTCATCTCTCACATTCACTTGTACATTATTCTTGATATATAGGCATACCCATCCCCCTTTTTTACCCTCTCTATCCTTGCGATAAAGGGTATACCCTTGAATGTTTGTCAGCCAATCATGAGAGCTGTTGAACCAGGTCTCTGAAATTCCCACAAAATCAAAATCCTCCTCGTACAACAGTATCTCTAGTTCACCCATCTTCTCTTTCTGAGAATACTACCTTGAGGTCCTTTGCCTCAATTTAGCTCCTAAGTCCCTAAAATCGTTCTTTAGGACACTCCATCTGCCCTGACTTTGTCATTGGTGCCAATGTGCACCATGACAGAAGGGTCTTTCCCAGATCTCCCAGTAATCTGTCCACCAGATCCGTGATGTGCCGAACTCGAGCGCCCGGTAGACAACATACTGTTCAGCGCTTCAGGTCTTTGTTACAGATTGGCCTGTCTGTCCTAAGAATTGAGTCCCCTACCACCAGAATCTGTCTTTCCTTTCCCTTCACCCCCCCCCACTCTCACTGGAGGAGTTCTTCCTCCGGCAGCTAGGAGAGTCCCTCAGCTTCAGCAGTGCTGGTCCCTGACTGGTTTCACAAATGTCACTCAATGAAGTGTACTTATTGGGATGCTCCAGCCCTGGATCGGCCTCCCTGGCACTTCCCCCTCTACTCTTCCTGTCACCCATTTACTCTTTGCTAGTGCCTGCACCCGCCTCTGTGCTGGCACCTCCCATGTACGTTCCTGGCTCTCCTTTAGTGTGGAGGGACTTCTCAGTGCTGACAGTTGCTTCCCCAGATTCAGAACCTTCAGAACCTTGGCTTCCAGGGAAACAATATGCTAACATTTTGCACAGCAGAATTCACCCTTGATCGCATGATCAAGAAACGTATACATGTCGCTAGATGTACACTGAGTCTGCTCTCCACACCTGCCGGGCATCATACCTATTAAATTTAATGAGAATTGGGGATTATACCCTGTTCAAATTATCTAACAACTAGCTTCCTGACACTAATACTCAAGACAATACACAGGTACTCAACAATACACAGGTACTCAACAAGACACAGGTACTCAACAAGACTATACACAGGTACTTGCAGACCTACGTGCACTCGCAGAACTAAGCGCACTCGCAGACCTACGTGAACTCGCAGAACACTCACAGACCTACGTGTACTCGCAGACCTACGTGCACTCACAATACACAAGTACTAATGATCCACACACACACACTACTCAGACAGTACTCAGGTACTCACACTACACTGGTATTACGACCCCCTATAACCTCCCGTTTTAAACTCTGGTTTTTAACTCACCACTTAGACCAGTTCCACTAACTCTGGTTTTTAACTCACCCCTTAGACCAGTTCCACTTGGACAGAGTTCCAGCAGACTCAAAGTTGAGCATGATAACTTATACCATAATACCCTCTGGAGTGGAAGCATGGTTTGGATATGAAAGACTGGTGATCTCAGATATTGGCCTAGCAGTAACAATAACTACGGGAATTACTAGTTTTAGATATAAGAGAGTCATGGACATGAAAGAGCTGCATGAGTCAGTGAATGTCCTTTGGCGGTCGAAAGGTAGCAGGGTCGGACAGATTGGATACTTTGAGGTTGCCCAGTGAATTGGTGAGATCTCTTTTCAAATACCAGTCGGTATAGCGGAATGGTTGCATGACTTCTTGTAAGACTTTCTGGGTTAATGTGGCCTCTATATATTTACGCCATCTCGTGAAGAAGCGTGAGGTAGAATGAAAGTTCAGTGTAATGGTGTCCAGCCTCTCTAAGTAGAAGAGCGATAGCATAGCGCTTTTCACTGCCGGTAGACTGGGTGGTGTTGGTGAAATCCAGTGGGACATAATAGTCCTGCGAGCAACCAAGAGACACAGATGGGCCCACTGTGGAATATTTGGGGGTCCCAATGCAGTTGAAGAGGATGCTGGTGGTGTGTAGCTAAACAAACATAGTAAACGATCTTTCGGAATCCGTGTTTTATTGATTTTGCAGATGTGGGCAAGTACAGAGTCCCAGTAGGTGGTGATGGCTGTGCAGTCCCAGAGATGGTGTAGCAACGTGGGGCGAGATAGGGAGCACCAGGGGCATTGCGCTCGAGTTGGGTCCGCTTTGTTGATGCGGAACGGGTAGTAGGCCCTGTGCATGATCTTAAATTGTGTTTCACGCCACGTTTCTGATATAATAAGTTTGCGGACTTGTCTGTATCCCTCAAGGATTTTTTCCGACAGTTCATTGTCACCAAATAGGTTAGACCATTTTCGGAATGGTTTGAAGTGGTATTTTTATGATTGGTGTTTTATAAGATAGGAGTAAAGACTGGAGATGGAATAATCGTTTCTCTGAAGCACAGTATCAATGAAGGACTGTTGGAAGGGATCGGATTTAGATCCATAACAAGACATCAGATAGTCAGTTAATTGATGATAGAAGAAAGTGTGTGACGGTGGCAAGGAAAATTCCCTTGACAGGACTTGGAATGGTTTGAACTTGCCAGGTTTGTCATGGTATATGGAGGTTACTTTCGTGAGGCCCTTGATTTGCCATTAATTAAATGCTTTGTGGAGAGTGGATGGGAGAAACATAGGGTTGCATTGGATTGGTAGATAGCATGTGATACTTGATGGTAATCCCAGCAGTTTCCGTACCTCTCTCCAAGCGGTGACTGTATCTCTGATGAGGACACTTGATTTGAGGTGTGGTGGTAGAGCGCTAGGATTGGAGTGGAGGATGGCTGAAAGGGTGTGTGGGGAGGTCAAAGCACCTTCAAGTAAAATATTGCAGTATTTAGACTTTCTATTCAGCCAGTCTAGGCCCTGTCTAAGTAGGCATGAGAGATTATAGAAACGAATATTGGGTAGACCCGCCCCACGCTCGGACTTTGGGAGGCATAGTTTTTGTAACGCAATGCATGGGTTTTTGCGGAACCATATAAAAGTTGTTAATGCCCTATAGATTTTTTGTACATCAGAATGTCTTAATAAAAGAGCTATGGTCTGCATTGGGTAGAGTAGGCATGCAAACGACACCATTTTAAAAAGGTGACATCTCCCAAAGAGCGAGAGGGGAAGGACCGCCCAACTCCTTAACAATTTTTGTTATAAATGGGGGATAGTGGAGTACATATAGACAGGAGGGCTCATGTCCTATACGGATGCCTAGGTATGTGATATATTGGGTTGCCATAGCAAACGGGGATAAAAGTCTCCATTTAGCAGAAAACTGTGGGTGGAGTGCTAGAACTTCGCTTTTATCAAAATTTATGCGAAAGCCAGAGCTTAGTCGAAAGGCCACAAAAAGTTCTTGGAGTCTGTCAAAGTCTGTGAGGGGGTGAGCGGAGAATAACAGTATGTCATCTGCGAATAGAGCGGAGAACTTGGTTACCCATAGTGATACCACTAATCCCGTCGTGTGAGTTGAGTATTCTGGATAGGGGCTCAATGGCGATATTGAAGAGTAAGGGGGATAGGGGGCTTCCCTACTTTGTTCCCTTTGTTAAGGGTATCGAGTCCGAGACGAAGTCAGGAGTGACAAGATGCGCAGTTGGCGATGCGTACATTTGTTGTAAAAATCGCATGATTGGGCCCGAGAAGCCAAGTTGCTCCATTACTCTGAACAGCCAGGACAAACTAACGTTGTTGAAGGCTTTTTCGGCATCCAGTGATATAATAGGGACGCCTTGATCGGGGTGTGTTTTGATGTGTTCTAGTGCCATTAAAACCTTACGTATGTTTAGAGTGGCTGAGTGTCCTGGAACAAAGCCAGATTGGGCCGAGTGTAGTAAAAAAGGGAGTAGGGGGGCTAAGCGCAATTCGATGATTTTAGAAAGGATTTTGACATCCACGTTAATTAGGGAAATTGGGCGGTATGAGCCCCGTAATAAAGGATCTTTCCCTTTCTTGGATATCAATTTGATGCGTGCCTGTGTTCCAGTAGGGAGGTAAGGGCCCCCATCCCACATGGCTGCATAGACATGTTTCAGGGTGTCGGGAATAAAGTCGTTGGTCAATTTATAGAATTCAGCCATGTAGCCATCTGGACCTGGGGCTTTGGCAGATGTCATATTTTTGATTGACAGCCAGATATGGTCAGAGGTGATAGGAGTGTTAAGTCCCTCTAGCTGTGCAGTTTGATGTTTGGGCAAACGGGTCTTAGCCAGGAGATCTTCCGCAGTAGCTTGGTCAGTCTGGTCGGCTGTGTATAGTTCAGTATAGTACTCTGCAAGTAGGTTGCCGATTTTGGCAGGCGAGGTAACCAGCAAGCCAGTCGCATCTCTCAGGGTAGAGATATGGGTGGGTTGCCTTGGTCCCGAGCACAGTACGACATTTTAGCTGCTTCCTGTTCTGCCCAAAGTTGAAATGTACGTTTAGCCTGACGCCATGTTCGTATATTATCAGGGGTGTGGTTTAGAGTTAAGCGTTTGTGTGCCAAACGTAGAGCTTCACTGGCTTGCCTGTATTGTTGCCTGGCATGTTTTTTAAATTGGGTGGTATAGGAGATGATTTTTCCCCTCAGGAAGTTTTTACCAGCTTCCCAAAAGAGGTTTGGTTCGGTGATGTGAACTCCATTAGTGGAGGTGTATTCATTCCATGCTTCATATAGCATGTGGCGGAAGTCTTCATTGTCTGCCAGATATGAAAGCGCATGCGGGTGAGGGTTTAGCATGTGTCATGTGTATTACGATGGGACTGTAATCAGAAATTCTGGCATCTGTGATTTCCGAATCGCATAAGGCAGTCATTAGTGCAGGGGAGGCAAAGAAGTAATCGATGCGGGAGAAGGAGTTATGTGGGGGCTAGAAAAAAGTATACTCCTGATCTGTCGGGTGTATTAGACACCATGAGTCTACATAGCGCATGGAGGCGATGGAGTGTGCTAGAAGAGTTGAGTCAGGTGTAGGGGGGATAGGTTTATGTGTTCTGCGAGTTGGGTCGCTTGTACAGTCTGCTAGTGTGGACATGGCAGGGTTGAAGTCCCCACCCACTAAGTGAAGGGTTTCGGGGGCAGTAAGTATCCACTGCACCATGTCTTGGAAGACGGAGGTGTCTGGAGAGTTAGGAGCATAGAGGTTGGTAATAGCAACTTGTTTGGTCCCTAAAGTCACGTGTAGGGTCAATTTGCGGCCTTTCGAGTTGGCCTTAACATCTCTAACAGTGTGTCTTAGGTTTTTGTGTATCAGAATAGTCACTCCAGCCTTACGGCCAATTGCTGGTGAGCCGTACACCGAGTCTACACATAGTTTACGAAGACGTGCTAGATCATCTGCGGACAGGTGTGTCTCCTGTAAGCGAGCCACATCTGTCTGGAGACGCTTCAAATGTCTAAGGATTGACATACGCTTGTGGAGTGGAGGCTTGCAAAGGTGCCCCCCTGTAGGCAGAGCATCTGCAATCTGAGAGTCACCAAAGTATCGTAGGTCTCCTGAGGGCATAAGTACAGAACAGGTAAATATGGTCAGTAAACAGTCATAACTGCAATATAGAAAAAATAGCATAACACAAATTTAGGTGATAAAAACACCTAACACATATTAAAGACTTCACTTTTTTCAACATGAGATTCTACTACCTAGCTTGGCTCCCGCCAGTTTTTAGCTCCTCTTCTGATGCCCGTAAGTGGGCTACGGGGAGGAGGGGAGAAGGGAGGAGGGGAGAAGGAAGGTGGGGGAAGGGTGGTGGGCGACATGAAAGTCAGAGGGATGGAGGTTTGGGAGGGAGCGTGACTCCAGACAGGGGGGCAGGTGCTAGTGGGTGAGAGCTCAGCTTATCGGTGGGTTCATGGAGGGAGCAGTGGAGCTGAGTAGCAGCTGGAGCCTCTATGGCGATTTCTAGTGTGGGCCATAGAACAACTTGGTGGTAACAGGAACATAAACATTTAACTATTAAACATAACCAAGCATAAGTAGAATAGCAGGTTAGCTCAATTACCGCAACACAGAGTCAGATAAAAAAAAAGAAAAAAAATAGGAGCATGAACAAGGGGGGGAGAGGGGGGAAAAGAGGGGGGCACAATACTACCCGCATTGTTGTTTGGGTAGTGCGGATGGAGAGGACGCTAATGGAGAGGTTGAATTCTCTGTAGAGTTGGTGTGCTCCATTTCCATGCCCAGGGCATTGATGTAGCTTTCTGCTTCGTCAGGTGTGGTGAAAGTAAGTGGTTCACCTTAGTGCATTTGGACGTGGAGGATTGCTGGGTAGGCTAATGAGAACTGGATTTGGTTGTTGTGCAGTGGTAGAGATCAGAGAGAAGGATTTACGCTGTTTTATCACCTCCATTGAGTAGTTCGCAAAAAGCAGTAGTTTTGCACCATCTATGGACAGCGAACGTGTGCGGCAGAACTTCTGCATTGGCAGTCTTGTCAGCATAGTTGAGATATTTGACTATGACGTGGCGAGGTTTGACACGACTTTCTGAGTATTGCCCAATGCAATGCGCCCTTTCAATGGTGCAGGGTATGCGGAGACACAGTTGCTCAGGAATGATTTTTGCATAGATATTTGTGAGCAGAGTAGTGGAAACTGATTCAGGGAGTCCAATTATGCGTAGATTGTTTCTTCTTGAACGATTTTCCAAGTCGTCGAGTTTGTCCCATATATCTCCATTTGTGGCAGTCAAGCGTGCTAACATAGCCGATGCGGCTGTGAATTCATCCTCCAGGGATGAGATCCTTTCTTCTGTATGTGTGAGTCTCTGTGCCTGTACTTCTATGTGCAGCTGTTCCAGCCCTCTGTGGACTGCTGCATCCACAGTGGCAGCGAGTGTGGGGCCTAGCAGAGTTACCACTGCCTGTGCTATTCCAGCAGGGAAGGCAGGGTCAGCAGCTGTTGTTGTCCCTGAGGCTGAGGGAAGCTGTGGATGTATCTGCAGATGTGCCTGCAGCGTCTCTGCTGGAGATGGCGCGGCCGCCATTTTGGCTTCGGCCGGCGCCATCTCTCCCGCGGGGGGTATCGCGGACGATGCCGCAGGTACTATTGCTCAACAAAGCGATCCAAAGCGATTGCCCACCAGGTAGTGGGGGTGGAGGGGGGTCTCCCCGAAGCGTTTGCCGGTGGGTGTGGCCGGTTTTACGAGGAGCGCGGCGGGAGCTGAGGATATCTACCTCTCCCTCATGTGGTACCGGAACGGGAAGTCCCAGTTCATTTTTTAACTAGGTGTCCTTATATGTCTGCATTAATTTAGGAGCTCCCTGCTGTATTTTTTTGCATCTGACAGATTCTCTGATCCTTTCCTTGTGTAAGACATAAAAACCCCCAAAGTACAAGTGCTTTTACCAACTTGCAGGAAATAAAAATATAAAGATACATGGGTGTATACAGCATTAAAGTTAACTTGACCTGATTTAAAATGTTTCTAAGGCAACAACAGTGCTAAAGTGCTGCATTTGCGATGCCTACAAGTACCTGTGTTAGTCTTTGTCTAATTAAGTCTTAATTAATCCTGTGTTCTAGAAGCAACTTAGATCTAAGTGAGTCTCAAATTTCTGTCCCTGCTACCTTATGTAACAAAGCCCACCCTGTAAATCAACAGTCATGTTGGCTCAAGTCAGGGAATGTTGGCTAGGGTCATAGAGAGGCTGACAAAGATATGAACATTCCCAAACCATCTCATCCCAAATGGCCAATATGGGCAAACATTCTATAAGGGCCAGTAAACACAGGGAATCACATAGGAATGCATTGTGCGTTCCTCTGAAATTCACATGCAGTTCTGTGCAGTACAATTTTAGCCCATTCATGTTGGCCAAAATACAGAGGGAACATGTTCCAAAGAAGAACTTGGCCTTTAGGTCTTGTTTACACTTGCTTCAAAATGTGGCATTGGACACGATTTTTTAAAGCACTCTGAATGCCAATCAAAAGCATACGTCACTAAATAAAATGGTAAGCTTACAGTCCCGTTTGCTTTGCTTCAAAAATGATACCTTCTTGGTGCTTCAAAGCCTCCATAGAAGTCTACGACGATGCTTAATTACAGCACCTGCAGCTTTTGAAAGGTTTTAATACAGCCTGCACTGGTAAACCAACGAGCTAACCGGAAAGATGACTTCAGCAGTTATTTGCAGTTCATGTGTATATATTCTGGAAGGGTCTGTTTAGACGTCACATCTGGTGTTCAGAGTGGAGCAGCAGCAAGGTGAGCAGGGCCTGGACTGGAGCGGAGCAATTAACAGATGACACACATGGGTCGGAGTGGGGATCGGAGAGAGAGAAGGAGAGAAGGATCAGCAAACCAGGGGATCAGCAGAGCTGGGGGACTGGAGCAGGAGAAACTAGCAATGGGAGCAATATAGTGGGAGGTGAGCGGGGACCAGAGAGAAAGGGATCAGCAAAAACCAGAGGATCAGCAGAACTGGGGGTTATTACCTAGCAGGGGGGTGTGCCGAACAGGGGTACTAATGAGCTGGGGATCTGCTGGGCCCTTTAAGGAGCTGAAAACCAGGCAAAAGTAGCAATAGTTATAGGTATTTTGGTTACCTGGCTTTTAGGTGCCTCTTACCCAGAGTAAGAAAACCGGTGGGGACAGACAAAATAAGTATCAAATAAATATTTTTTGTTTTTAAACCAGTGAACCTGTGACCCTGATGATGTCAGTTGTGACGAAACGGCTGTAGGGTCACAACGTGAACTTGCATTGCGCATCCGCGTTTTTACTTTAAACGGCGGTGGAGTCTTTTTTTTCTGTCCTGCAACAGTCTCACTGCTACGGTATACTGGCACTTTATACGTAATCCTGTGCAGTGTATTTGCAATTTTTAATAAACGTTTTGGCTCTCTGCACTATTGGAGTCCCTTTTTTCTTTTTTATGGCTTATCCTTGCTGGAACACTGGCCATTTGAGTTTTCCTGGAACCAATTGTTTGCCCTGAGTGTTTGCTGCTGCTTCTGAGAAGCTAACATCAAAGGCGATCAGAGGGACATGGGTTGCGGTTCCAACAGGATATCAACGGTGACCTGCTGAGCCTGTTTTGACCCCCCTGAATAAGGGCGGTCGCAGGCTTTCTGGTAAGCCTCCATTTTCTCCGGTGGTGGGTGGCACTATCGATTGGATCATTGAAGTGTGATTCTGCACCTTTATAATATTTTTTTTGGACTATTTTTTATTCACTATTTTTTTGTTATTACTGTTTGGATTATACTTTAAGCTTTTTGAGCACGTTTTTTATTGATCAAAGTTTACACACTGGTGGTTCATTATTATTATGGATTGCTTATAGTATCTCATTTCCACATCTTCTTTTGTTGTCAATATTTTTTATTATTATTATCATCATCACTATTCGTCATTTCACTTAGATTTATGTCCAGCGCTACACTGATTATTATCCATACTATCTTTGCCTTATATCGGGGTTATAGTGTTTAGCAGCAGGACTCCTATCACGGATTTTTTTCATTATTGATTTTTAATTTTTTCACTATTTATGCACCTAGCGCAGTTCTTTATTTATTTAAAGATTTTTGCTATCTTCTAAAAAAAAAAAAAAAAATAAAATACTTTCAACAAAATCCTGAAACATCAGAATAATGGATATACTGCCAATCAACAGAGTCTTGAGGAAACACTGGGAATCCAAACACCTGATGTATTTAAAAAATGTAATCTTCTATTTAAGTTGTTCAACTGCCGAGATCGCAAAACAAACTTGAGCATAGCAGAAATATAATTCTCACCAGGATACTAATATATACATACAATGAATGTCTCAGGAGTTACAGAATTAATAAAGCGGTTTTATTACATGTTTTATCAAAGGTAATTAGAAAAATGCTGTTAAAAAGGAAATTAGCATTTATAAATAACTTCTAATGGGGTAGCTACAATTGTGAGCCAAGTGTAATTAACAGATTACCATTTAAGGAAACATTTAAGAGAACTGAAAATCCACTTGTAATGGGATTATAAGTGTTGAAATACTTTGCACAGTTTGGAATTAGACAAAATAATTGCACATTTTACTGATAAAGATAATCCATACAACGGTAAAGCAGAGTTCCACCCTAAAGTGGAACTTCCGCTCATCGCCCCCCCCCCTCCCCCCCCTCCGGTGCCACAATTGGCACCTTTCAGGGGGGAGGGGGTGCAGATACCTGTCTAATACAGATATCTGCAGCCACTTCCGGGCTTAGACAGCCGCAGAATATCCGCAGAAGCCCGCCCCCCCCCCCCCTTTTGTGTGTTGGGAAACACACAGTTCCCAGCACACAACGGGGACCAGTGCAGAGGCGCAGCGCGACTCGCGCATGCGCAGTAGGGAACAGGGCAGTGAAGCCGCAGCGCTTCACTTCTCGATTCCCTGACCGAGGATGGCGGCGGGGGCAGCCGAGAGCCGAGCGATTGATCGGCTTTGGCTGCCAACATCGCTGGAGACAGGTAAGTGTCCATTTATTAAAAGTCAGCAGTTGCAGTATTTGTAGCTGCTGGCTTTTAATATTTTTTTTTTAAAGGTGCAGCTCCTCTAAGTTTTAAAGGAAAAAAAAAAGGACTAAGCAAGCTAAGCATGGTTTGGACCAGTTCATACTGTTTAGAGAGATCCTAGTCCCGTAGGAGTGATGGAGCTATTACAGCCCTGGGGACCACCATGTGGCTTGAAAGTGATGTTGGTCTAGTGTTGTGTGCACACAACACTACTGTTGTATAAAGGTCTACTTTCACTGGGCTTCCATGGAAAGTTCCAATAATTAAAGAAAAAAATAAAAATGTGTCTGACTCTTATGCAGTCAGCATGTAACAAACAGTTTATTACAGAAAGGAAAGGGAAAAAAAAAAAAAAAGGAAAAAACACATAAAAGTGGTCACTGTTAAAACCTAAACAACTTTCAAAGTGATCATGTGCTCCTTTAAAAACAACCACACCATCTTTTTCCAGAGCAGCCTGTATTTCTCCTGAGGCTACCTGTGGGTTTTTCTTTGTATCCCGAACAGTTCCTGTGGCAGATGTGACTGAAATATTTTTTGATTTACCTGACCTTGGCTTGGTATCAAAAGAGCCCCCAATTTTCCACTTCTTAAGTGATTAAACAGTACTGACTGGCATATTCAAGGCTTTGGATATCTTTTTAAATCAGTTTCCATCTTTGTAAAGTTTCATTACCTTGTTACGCAGGTCTTTTGACTGTTCTTTTCTACCTCCTCATGGCTCAGTGTCTAGCCTGCTTAGTGCATCCATGTGAGAGCTAACAAACTCATTGACTATTTATACACAGACACTAATTTTGATTTAAAAAGCCACACATGTGGGAAATGTACCTTTAATTGCCATTTTAACCTGTGTGTGCCACCTTCTGTGTCTGTACCAAGGCCAAACATTTTAGGGTATGTAAACTTTTTATCAGGGCCATTTGGGCGATTTCTGTTATCATTATGATTTAAAAAGGATCTAAAAAAAACTATGTGATAATAAATGGCTTCATGTGATTGCTATCCTTAAATAAAACACATATTTTTTGGCATGATCAGTCATATTTTCAATATTAATGCCAAAGTTTCACAATTTCTGCCAGGGTATGCAAACTTTTGAGCACGACTGTATATACATATACACACACACACACACACACACACACACACATACATACAGACATACACAATACACATACACACATTTTATACCATATTTTTTGTTCCATAAGATGCACCTAGGTTTTAGAGAAGGAAAGCAAGAAAAAAATATTCTGGAGGTTACTACACATTACCATTCACCAGTTGCTAGAGGTTACTACACATTACTGATTGGTTGCCAGAGGTTACTACACATTGCCACTCACCATTCAGTTGCTAGAGGCTACTGCACACTAATTGCCTGCAACTCAGTGTCCTCCTCTGCCAGCTGCTCAGTCCTGCTGCTACTTTAATTCCCACCCCCCACTGACAGAAGTGTGAGAAAATAGAATGCACACACAGCCCGCTCTGTGTGTCTTTGATCTCCGTGCTCGGCTCGCGCTGCTGCCCGGAGAAGGGGAGTGGGGGGGGGGGGGGGGGGAGGACACAGAGAGCCCACTCTGCACGGAGAAGGAACGCAGAGAGCCCTCTCTGCCTCACTCCGTGTCACAGACACTCCAATCCTGACAGGGAGACAACCCACAGCTGAGGAGCCGAGCGGCCGGCCCGGTATTTGGCAGCGGGGGGCTGGTCTATATTCGCTCCATAAGACGCACAGGCATTTCCCCCATTTTTTTTTGGGGGGGGGGGGTGCGTCTTATGGTGTAGAAAATACGGTTTAAAATAATATATATATAAAAGAGGCTGTCACGTTTGTTATCGCTTGTCCCGCCCCCTCCGAGGATGCAGATAGGCATAAATCAGGCTGCACTGATGGCAATGGTGGCACTGATGGCAATGCTGCATTCAGGACAATGGGGGTGCTGCATGCAGGACAATGGGGGTGCTGCATGCAGGACAACGGGGGGTGAAGCATTCATGGCAACGGGGGTGAAGCATTCATGGCAACGGGGGTGAAGCATTCATGGTAACTTGGGTGCTGCATTAATGGCAACGTGGGTGCTGCATTCACGGCAACGTGGGTGCTGCATTCATGGCAATGTGAGTGCTGCATTCATGACAACGGGGTTGGGTTTGCTGCATTCATGGCAATGGTGGGGCTGCAGATGGGCACTGATTAGGCTGCATTGATGGGCACTGACCCTTATTTTGCTTCACTGTTCTTTATTTAAAATGTAAGATTGAAACTTCCCTCTTAAAGTGAAGGTGCATGTTATAAGCCGGTAAATATATATCCATATAACAAGCCCAAGCTCATCTCTTCACCACACACAGCCACAAAGGCAGGAGAATTCTTGTTGGGCAGTGTATAAGTGCTCGGACAAACACACTTAGACCGAATTTTAATGGTTCAAAGAACGTCAGGCAAAATAGTCGGCCCTCACGCATGATCATTTCATTAAACCTGGCCCTCTTTGAAAAAAGTTTGGACACGCCTGACCTAGGGGGACTGGATTATAATATAGATAAAGAGATAGAGATAGAGATAGAGAGATCTAACAATGAGCTGCCTTATGAGGTACCAAATGGCCTCTAGCATTGAAATGCCTGTGTTCATATCATGTAGATTTTTGCACAGAGTGGCTTTTCTGGACTTGAGTAATGTGGGAATGATCGAGTCAGATATACCCCAGTCCCTTAAAGTGATACTAAAAACACTGTTTATTTTACATTTTCCCTATATATCTGTATGTGGATGATGGTACCTTTCTTTTTCCTAAATCGATGTACAGCTGTCACAAGACCCAGGTCATTCCCAGCCTGTCTGCAGGGAAACATAAGCAAGAGGAACTTCTAGTCCTCTGCTGCTGGACACCTGTTCAAAAAAAAAAAAAAAAAAAGCCTTTGCAATACAGGGTAAAAATAAATATTCTAAAAACTGTCATACAAATATATACCGGTATTTGAAATCAAATCTTTATTATTATGTTTAAATAACATGGTGTGGGCAGATTTCTGCCAGTCACAGGCTATTTTATGCCCCTCCAATCTGTATTTTAAAACAAGAGGGAGGTGAAGCTTTCATCAATCTACAAGTACTATCCGCCCACATTGCGTTTAACTGGTTAGTGGGTATGGAGGAGGGAGTGAGCTGTCATTTACCACTGTGGATACGCCCACATGTGTGACTCTATAGTCACATGGGCTGCTCAGATGTGATAGGGAGGAAATGCTCAGAATATAAACTCACTGAAAACGGGAGCATGTGCAGAGCTGCCACTACAGGTGCAAAATCCCTAGCTGAATTAGGGACATGAACAGAAAGTGGAGATAGAAAGCAGCAGGATCAACCACATTTTTTGCAGAAAACAAATCTCAGTGACTGGGTGAGTATGAACAGCATGTAATACACCATTTATCGATAGTTTTTTTTTGAGATTTTAAGGCCTGGACTTCAATAGCCATGTCATTAAAGCCAATAACATATACAGGGGGCACGGGACAGCAGATCTGGCCTGTCTGGGAGATGTCCGGGGTCGTCTCCTAGGAGTTTCAGTAGGTCTGTGTACCTGGTTTATCTGTGCCAGTTCTGTGTGATGAGATGCGTTGTTTTCTGCTCTACCTTGCAGATCGACCACAAGGAAGAAACCGCACTGAAGGGGAGGCATATTATAACTTGAACATGGTATTACCAGAGTATCAGATGCCAGTTCTAGAGGATACTTGGTCCTGGCCACAAATAAGGGCAACTTGTTAAACCTGGAGGCCAAGATGTCTGGGTCCCTTATTTCTGACATAGGAGCGTGAAGATGATGGGATGGAGGGACCACACACAAGGGGATGAGTCATAGCAGTAAATCATTCTCCTTTTTTTCCCTTCCCTCTGTATGGCTGATCCATACACAGTTTTGAACTGAGATAACTACTTTCTGTTAAAGTGATTGTAAAGCCTGAGTTTTTTAAAAATTAAAATAACAAACATGTTATACTTACCTGCTCTGTGCAATAGTTTTGCGCAGAGCAGCCTCGATCCTCTTTTTTTGGGTCCCCCATCATCTGCCCCCATAGGAAGTCGCTTCCTATGCGTGTACTTGTGCTTGCTCAATCCTAAGCTGTTTGCTTCTATTAAGACACACAGCCCTGCTCGACCCTGCCCCATGCTCTCAGATTTTGACTGACAGCAGCAGGAGGAGCCAATGGTTCCCACTGCTCTCAGCCAAGCCTTTGAGACAGGGGAGAGGGGAGAGGAGCTGCTGCAGACATGCACAGCGGTGGACCAAGATCGGGCTGAGGTATTTGGGATGTAGGAGGGGAGCTACTACTAAAAGATTTGTAGAGAATGCAGGTGAAAAACCTTTGACCTTTAAAACAGCTTTAAGGACAATACTACTTTTTGTTTGGTAAACCCTAAAAGCTCCTTTTAGCAGCTGTCTTAAATGGTGCGAAGGCTGTGGTGCTGTTGTGTTGGAAACGGCAACCTTTTTTTCTCCAACTTGAATGAAATGTCAAAAAGTGACATTTTATTAAGTTCTATCCTCCACAATGAGATATAATGGATTGTGTCACGCTGCACTGAAAAAAAAAAAAAAATTATTTATTTAAATATCCTTGATTAAATTTTTTCTTTTAACAGATTGAGACAGTAGTCCGGTGTACCTTGTGGTACCGTTTTATAAATTCTAATCTTTAAATTTATATTTTTATAATTAATTCTGATTATTGTGGTTCATTTACCAATATTCCAAAATACTTCAATGTATGGGCTATGTAAAAATGTAATTTTCAGGCCCCTCTATTCCTTCAATTTTTTCGGTAAAACTCTTAGTTACTCTCATACTTTGTTCTAAGATATTCTTTTCACATTTCTCTTCTTCCGGTTGCATTTCTCCTTCTATTTAGTCATTTACTTTTTTTTCCTCCTTTTTGTTTCAGAGCTATTTATTCCATCTTTATTGTACCTAAGCTGTTCTATATCTTAGGCGCCCTCCACCATATGCTCCGAGTTCATTCTCTTAAGTATTTTGTCTGAAAAATCTCTATCTACCATAGATTCAATTTTTATGCACCACCTTGTGATTTTGGTGTGATTTTTTTAAATCATTAATATTGCAAACGTGGGTTTTAAGTCCCCTTTTTTCCCATTTTTTTTTTTGCATATTAGCCTGGTCATTGTGCATCCTCTGTGGCCGCGTAGTGCCTTCCCCCTTTTGGTGGTCCCTTTGCTGGCGGTGGCCCTCTCTGGGAATTTTGAGGTGGTAAGCTCCCTTTTTTGGGGTGGACATTGGCAAATGATGTAATTTTGTTTGTTATATGCATTGATGTATGTTTATATTTGATATATTTTGTTTATGTTATATTTTCTATATTTTTTGTACAGTCTCACGTAATCATTGGTTGATTCGTATATCCCCTGATGAAGCCATTAGGAGAAACATGTCAGGTTAATATACAAACATGAGATCCCTGTCGTGACCACCGTCACAATGAAATGTTAAATATTACTCAACAAAGGGCTTTGTTAGGTTTTTAATTTTGTTTCTATTAAACTTTAACTTTTTATATACCGTATATACTCGAGTATAAGCTGTCCCGAGTATAAGCTGAGGCACCTAATTTACCACAAAATACTGGGAAAACGTATTGACATGAGTATAAGCCGAGGGTGAGAAATGCAGCAGCTACTGTAAGTGGAAAAGAGGGTCAACAATGCCCATCTGCAGCTGCGTACCTCACTGTGTCTATTGCATACCTCCCTGAGCAGATCTGCCTACCTCACTGTGTCCATTGCAGCCTTCCTGTGCCGTTCAGCAAGCTCTCTGTGGGGGATTGTCATTTAAATGTAGTGGTGAGCGGTCAGAATGTCCCCCTGATCATTCTGCATACCTGATCAGCGTGTCATGCAGGTCAGACGGCGGCCATTCCAGTGTACAAAAGCCGCGCCTCCTCCTCGGCCTTGTCTGTGATAGGCAGAACACTCATTTTCCCAGCAGTCAGTGTTCAGCCTATCACGGACATCCTCTCATCCTCGTCCGTGGGATGAGGAGGAGAGGACGTCCGTGATAGGCTGAACACTGACTGCTGGGAAACTGAGTGTTCTGCCTATCACAGACGAGGAAGAGGCGCGGCTTTTGTACACTGGAACGGCCACCGTCTGTCTGCATGACACGCTGATCAGGTAGGCAGACGGCAGTGACTCGAGTATAAGCTGAGGGGGGCACTTTCAGCACAAAAAAAATGTTCTCGGCTTATACTCGAGTATATACGGTATATGGTTTCCATTATTATTTGGAAGCCTCGTGATAATCCCCTTCCAACTTCTCCCTCTTCTTTGAATAGTGGTGTGAACTGACCTTTTAGGAGACAAGGCACTTGCCTTGTTTATGCATTGGGACAGTGCCAGGCAAGGATGCCAAGCACAGTCTCAAACACACTGGTGTAGATGTGCCCTTAGCCCCCGGTCACACCGGCGTGACTTGTCATCGCATTACAAGTCGCAGCCTGTTGTCCACTATCCTGTGAATGGATATTGTCCAGTCACACACACAGAGCGTGGCTTGGCTCCACCCCGTTCTCTCCTCATTAGCTCACTGGCTGTAATTGACAGCAGCAGGAGCCAATTTAGACAGAGAAAGCCAGGAGAGCTGCTGCTCTCATGCACATTGCTGACCTGAGATGGGGGCTCAGGTAAGGATTAGGATTGGGGGTGGGAGCTGCATCCAGAAAGTTTTTTACCTTAATGCAGGCAATGCATTAAGTTAAAAAACCTTCTGCCTTTAGAACCACTTTAAAGCAGAACTGAACTACAAAAAAAACTTACTAGTAGGTAGTTTTCAGTAGAAGAAACTTTATGTATGCCCGCAGAGCATGTGCAATACAATGTGTGTTCTACAGTGGGGCAAAAAAGTATTTAGTCAGCCACCAATTGTGCAAGTTCTCCCACTTAAAAAGATGAGAGGCCTGTAATTGTCATCATAGGTATAACTCAACTATGAGAGACAAAATGTGGAAACAAATCCAGACAATCACATTGTCTGATTTTTGAAAGAATTTATTTGCAAATTATGGTGGAAAATAAGTATTTGGTCAATATCAAAAGTTCATCTCAATACTTTGTTATATATCCTTTGTTGGCAATGACAGAGGTCAAACGTTTTCTATAACTCTTCACAAGGTTGTCACACACCGTTGCTGGCATGTTGGGCCATTCCTCCATGCAGATCTCCTCTAGAGCAGTGATGTTTTGGAGCTGTCGCTGGGCAACATGGACTTTCAACTCCCTCCAAAAGGTTTTCTATGGGGTTGAGATCTGGAGACTGGCTAGGCCATTCCAGGACCTTGAAATGCTTCTTACGAAGCCACTCCTTTGTTGCCCGGGCAGTGTGTTTGGGATCATTGTCATGCTGAAAGACCCAGTCACGTTTCATCTCCAATGCCCTTGCTGATGGGAGGAGGTTTGCACTCAAAATCTCAAGATACATGGCCCCATTCATTCTTTCATGTACACGGATCAGTTGTCCGGTTCCCTTTGCAGAGAAAAAACCCCAAAGCATGATGTTACCACCCACATGCTTCACAGTAGGTATGGTGTTCTTTGGTTGCAACTCAGCATTCTCTCTCCTCCAAACACGACGAGTTGTGTTTCTACCAAACAGTTCTACTTTGGTTTCATCTGACCATATGACATTCTCCCAGTCCTCTTCTGGATCATCCAAATGCTCTCTAGCAAACCTCAGACGGGCCCGGACATGTACTGGCTTGAGCAGGGGGACACGTCTGGCACTGCAGGATCTGAGTCCCTGGCGGCGTAGTGTGTTACTGATGGTAGCCATTGTTCCGTTGGTCCCAGCTCTCTGCAGGACATTTACTAGGTCCCCCCATGTGGTTCTGGGCTTTTTGCTCACCGTTCTTGTGATCATTTTGACCCCACGGGGTGAGATCTTGCGTGGAGCCCCAGATCAAGGGAGACTATCAGTGGTCTTGTATGTCTTCCATTTTCTAATTATTGCTCCCACAGTTGATTTCTTCACACCAAGCTGCTTGCCTATTGCAGATTCAGTCTTCCCAGCCTGGTGCAGGTCTACAATTTTGTTTCTGGTGTCCTTCAACAGCTCTTTGGTCTTCACCATAGTGGAGTTTGGAGTGTGACTGTTTGAGGTTGTGGACAGGTGTCTTTTAAACTGATAACAAGTTCAAACAGGCGCCATTAATACAGGTAATGAGTGGAGGACAGAGAAGCCTCTTAAAGAAGAAGATAAAGGTCTGTGAGAGCCAGAAATCTTGCTTGTTTGTAGGTGACCAAATACTTATTTTCCACCATAATTTGCAAATAAATTCTTTCAAAAATCAGACAGACAATGTGATTGTCTGGATTTGTTTCCACATTTTGTCTCTCATAGTTGAGGTATACATATGATGACAATTACAGGCCTCTCTCATCTTTTTAAGTGGGAGAACTTGCACAATTGGACTAAATACTTTTTTGCCCCACTGTAGGTCCACTCTCAAGATCTGTAAAATGGGGAGTGTGAAGTCAGCATGGGATAATGTAGCTCCAACATTCATACAAAGACCAGAAGAAGAATTCATGAAGATGGCTATGGCTATATTGTAGTGGTAAGAGTAGGAGAAGACCTGTGTCATCACTGGAGGAGACCAAAGAAGGAGGTAAGCTTGTCATAGTGTACAAGCATGGCATGTACACTGGCACATTGTGGCAATAGCTTATGGGGGTCCCAAAGTGACCTCAGCTCCGTTCACAAAAAAGGACCCACAGTATTACAGAGCAACACTTTATAAAATACTTCATATCAATAAGTTTACTTAAAGTCTTGTCATAAGAAACATGTCTATACAGACATTAAATACATAAACACAATTCAGCAAATATTTGCAAACAAAATGAATATACTGTAGGCACAAACTAAACACAAACAACCCAGAAGCAATAACTGTACACTAAAAAAAAGCAGTTATAGATCACGCTAAAGTCACCTTGATGTACCTTAGGATCAGCACAACTTGAATTTAAAACTCAAAACCTCATTACAAAAGCCCACGAAAATAATTATTCTCTCTGTGTTCAGCATAATGCGGCTGAGAACAATTAAACAGCTAATTACAGTTCAGTAAGTGGCACTCATGATGGCACCCGTACATCTTGTCCTCTCACACAAGGATAAAAGTTTCAAAATGGAAACAAAACAATGAAGCAGCTGTCAGTTAACTACACTTAAAATAAGCAAAATCATATTTAATATCTGCCAGCTGTCCTTTGATGTTTTTAAAAGCCTAAATAACAGCTTTTAATAATTCACTGAGTGACCACTTAATTGGCTACACCTACGTGGCGGTGCACATTGTCATTAGTGATACTCAGATATGCTGTGGGATCAAAATATGCTTAGATCCTGTGTCAATGGGCTTTGTGCTTGTGTTTTTGGCATCAGTTTGAGATGTTTCTGAGACCATTCACTTGATAAGTGCAAATGACCTGCAGGTCGACTTTCTTCTGACTTGCAATCGACCTTTAGCCTAGGTTCACATTGCTGCGGGTTAGAAATCATGCGAGTTCAGCTTCAACCCAGCAATGCAGTCCGACTTCGGGGGGCAAATTGACAGACATCTTTGCGGGTTCCTGCACAGATGTTTATACAAATCGCCCCCCAAAGTCGTCAAAAGTAGTACAGGAACTACTTTTGGTAATCGGTGTGGCGCCGCACTGATTTGGATGGTGCAATAGCCTCTGATTTGGCATGCAATTTGACATGTCAAATCGTACCAATGTGAACCTAGGCTTAAGCAGGTGTTATAATCCGATACATTAGTATGAGAATGCAAAACCCGTTTCATAGTGAACAAAAGTCTGTCAGAGACACTTAAAGCTGAACTCCAGGTATTGATTGTATTGCCTAGTTACATTGGGCAAGTTTTGACCAATATAAGTGTGCATATTCCATACCTGTGGGGCTGCTGTGGAATTGGATAAGCATTATAGTAGTCACCACTATTACTATCATCAACGCTTTCTTCCAGGTCCTGTGCCGAGTGGCTACCCAGCTGCATAGTAACCTCAGGGGGTCGCTCGCTCAGCACAAACACCAATTACAGACTTACATTTCAACGAGGTGGAGATTGTGATGTCACCACCCAGACTCTTCACAGTTACAGGACTCTTATAACCTTTATTAAAAACAGCCTACAACTCAAGTAACAAATACATGTGTATAAAATCCCCAACATAATTGAACATTACTGGATTAATGGCAAAGCGAATGAAGCGTTATACCTTTTAATCTGATTTTATACTGTGAAACTGTTATAAAATGGCAGATTGGGGGATGGTTCACCCACTGCTATTTATTAATGCCACTGTAGGAAGTACAACAGCAATTGATGTCTTGCCACAGATTCTCAATTGGATTTAGATCTGGACTTTGACTGGGCCATTCTAACACATGAATATGCAATGATCTAAACCATTCCATTGTAGCTCTGGATGTATGTTTAGGGTCGTTGTGCTGCTGGAAGATGAACCTACACTCAAGTCTCAAGTCTTTTGCAGACAGGTTTTCTTCTAAGAAGAAAAGCATCCCCACAACATTATGCTGCCACCACCATGTTTCACGGTGGGCATGGTGTGCAGTGTTAGTTTTCCACCACATATAGCATTTTTTTTTAGCCCAAAAAGTTAAATTTTGGTCTCATCTGACCAGAGCACCTTCTTCCACATGTTCTTTTGCGGTGTCCCCCACATGGCTTCTCGCAAAATGAAAACAGGAATTCTTATGGCTTCCTTTCAACAATGGATATCTTCTGTTCACTCTTCCATAAATTCCAGATTTGTGGAGTGCACGACTAATAATCCCCACCTGAGCTGTGGATCTCTGCATCTCCTCCAGAGTTACCATGGACCTCTAGGCTGCTTCTCTGATTATAGCTCTCCTTGGACGGTCATGTCTTGGTAGGTTTGCAGTTGTGCCAAACTCTTTCCATTTTCGGATGATGGATTGAACAGTGCTCCGTGAGATGTTTAAAGCTTGGGATATTTTTTTTAATAATATAGCCTTGCTTTAATTATTTACAGCTTTATCTCTAACCTTTCTGGTGTGTTCCCTGGCCTTCATGATGTTGTTTGTTCACTAAGGTTCTCTAACAAACCTCTGAGGGCTTCACATCACAGCTGTATTTATACTGAGACTAAATTACACACAGATGGACTCTTATTTACTAATTAGGTGACTTCTGAAGGCAATTGGTTCTGCTAGATTTTAGTTAGGGGTATCAGAGTAAAGGGGGCTGAGTACAAATGCACTCCACATTTTTTTAGATATTTGTAAAACAAAATTGAAAACCCATTTATCATTTTCCTTCCACTTTACAATTGTGTGCCACTTTGTGTTGGTTTATCACATAAAATCCCAATAAATTATATTTATGTTTTTGGTTGTAACATGACAAAATGTGGAATATTTCAAGGGGTATAAATACTTTTTCAAGGCACTGTATATGTAAAATGCTGTGTAAATTGACAGCTCTATACAAGTACCTGTAATAATAAATAGCTATGTGTCTCAACAAAAAATCATATCAAATTATATTAAATTATTTTGGGTACAGTGTTGCCTGCAGGGTAATTGTCAATCAAGCTATCACAGCACTGAAAAATGACCTGGTAATGAAGGGGTATTACCAGCTAGTATTTAAGTGGTTAAATAACAGAAAATGAATTGCACTCTGATGACACTTGTTGAAACAAAACAACTCAACAAGCTCAACTTGGCTCAAACATTTTTCTGTTTTGAGTGGAATGTCCCATTCCCAATTTTTTACCATGTCTTGGATCCACAGAAAAACTAATATAGCATTTCTTAAACTGTTACTAAACCCAGGATCCTGCATTCACTATATCTGGCCTCCCACAGTACACATTATATGGAAATGCAATTATTTGATTAAATATAAACTGCTAAATACCTTTTCTCATCAGTTGTATATAGCAGTCTTGTGACTTCTATCAGTGTCCGGCTGAGCTCTGGTTAAAGCTTGTAGGAGGAGTTTTCATTCTCCTCTGAGGCAGCGTGACCCCTAACCCTCTGTCTGGACAGTGCTGATTGACCCTGAACTGATCACATGCACTCCCCCCCTCCCCCCAAAAAAACAAAACAAAAACTCTCCAGCAATACACATGAAAAACTGAGAATGTGCAGAATGCCCTCAGGGCTCTGTACTAACAGGATATGGACTGGGGATAGTGGAAGGAGGGGAGGATCAGATAAGACAGGATCAAACAGCATTTTTACACAATGCAGAGGATTAACCCCTTTGGTATAACAAGCATGCTTTACTGCATATACAGACTGATTTTATTGCTCTGGGTTTAGTAACATATAGGTCTCTAGTGTACTTTTCACAGGGATATATTGAGATTTTGCTGATCTAAAGACTAAATTTGGCTGCAACCATGAGGAGATGGTCCCATACATCACACCTGAAAACAGAGCACAAGGGAGAACTTTGGAGCTATTCACACGGATACAGTAGGATCTTACTTTTCTTATCTGCAGAAAGTTGAGGTTTAGCTGGGATGTCGTCCTCCTCATCAGAGTCCTCACTGCTTGTGCTGCTCACATCTAACACAATATCGCGCTGTGGGTCCACTCTAAGGAAGTTTCTACACTCAAACGTAAGGTGGCCGGCTGAAAAGGAGGAGCACATAAAACATGATGTAACATACTTGCCTGTGGTTCAAACTATTGCAATTAGTGAATAAAAGTCAGAGTTCCTATAATTTTCTCAATCTATTAAACGGTTTCCAAAAACAAGGATTACAGTTTGCATAATCTGTCCATATAATTACTATGCATAGGGCCTACCTGCCAAATGATTTTTAAAATAATGTGCATATCCTTGTGATCCACCTTCCTACAGTATAAGGCACAGCATAAGTACAGTGCCAACACTAAGGACATCAAATACTACTATCTTACCCTTCACTGTCAACTACAAACATTCAAGTATGCTACCTGGGGCTGTCCCTGTAGCTTACCATGAAGAGCAGAGTTTTTTTGATTCTGCAAGGAGAGAAGTTCACACGGAGACATACCAAGTATATTAGGCTTTGTATATTCAGACACATTTTTTGTTTTTATTTAAACAATATTTTACATTTATTTTGCTCATTTCTACCATTAGCCTGCAAGACATGTTCACACATATACCGTATGTATACACGCATATACATTTAAAGCAGCTAGTATCCATATTGTGGCAGTGGTATGGGGGGGGGGGGGGGGGGATTTACTCAGAAGAGACTGTGTATTGTTGTTTTGTGTAACGCGTATGTGTTTGTTGGAAAAAATGCGTTTTGAGGAGTGCTAAGCCCCAAGATCAGGAAGTTCGCCTACAGTGTAACTACTTCCTTATGTGACACACATACATTCACCGGCCACTTTATTAGGTACACCTTGCTAGTGCTGGGTTGCCTTCAAAAATGCCTTAATTCTTCATGGCATGGATTCAAAAAGGTGTTGGAAACATTCCTCAGGGATTTTGGGCCATATTGATATATGATAGCATCATGCAGTTGCTGCATATTTGTTGGCTGCACATCCATGATGCAAATCTCCCCTTCCACCACATCCCAAAGGTGCTCTATTGGATTGAGATCTGGTGACTGGAGGTGATTTGAGTACAGTGAACTCATCATCATGTTCAAGAAACCAGTGGTGAGATGATTTGAGCTTTGTGACATGGTTCATTATCCTTCTGGAAGTAGCCATCAGAAGATGGGTACACTGTAGTCATAAAGGGATGGACATGGTCAGAAACAATAGTCAGGTAGGCCGTGGCGTTTAAACGATGCTCAATTGGTACTAAGGGAAAATAAGAAAATATCACCCACACCATTACACCACCAGCCTGAGCCGTTGATACAAGGCAAGATGGATCCATACTTTCATGTAGTTTACGCCAAATTCTGACCTTACCATCTGAATGTTGCAGCTGAAATTGAGACTCATCAGATCAGGCAACGTTTTCCCAAACTTCTATTTTCCAATATTGGTAAATTGATAAAATTCCACAGTTTGAAAAGATTTGGGAACCTTGGATTAACTACCTGATAGGGCACTCGTAGAGTCTGCAGGCACTTCTGGAGTCCACGCTTGGCGTATCATCATCGCACCAAACCTAACATACCCTTTTTCCTTTTTTATTCTTATTCCTCGACTGCACCCCCAGACTGGTTATCTGGAGCCTGGGAATTCTTCTATTTAAGGGGGGTAGGCACAAAGGCTTATTCTCAGGTCTCTTTCTGTTTTCTGGAGGCTATCACTGGTTGATCTTGATGGATAATCATTCTCTCTATTAGACATTTGTCTTTGTTTGATATGCTGCTTTACCTGAAATTTTCTGCAACACACCTAACCCTACCTCATGTCACTGCACAACAGCTCTGTTGCAGTGCATAGGAGTAAAAAAATATGTGTAAGGTATGAAGAATATAGTAGAGAAAAAAAAAAGTAACAATACATGGCACTGCCTCCAATGCCCGTACACAACTAACAGCAGCCTGGTTAAACGGTAAAAACGGCTGATTATAGTGTGCGGCTGGTGTGAGCAAGCCGTGACACATGGCAAGCCTAGATGCCCTAGCCAAATATAGCAGTGTCAGTATGCATCGGTTACATATTGGGCTTTTTACCTGGTACACTACTGAAAAAAACCTTGCTTTGTTTGTTTTTGTTTTTTTTTTTTTAATAGGTTGACATGTTACATGTTTAAGAAACTGGAACTTTAATGAAAAAAACAAAAAATTGTGGACAGGCAGGATTTTAACTGCAGAAGAGACATACCGAGCCTCTTCCTCATTTAAGGCTGGATTCAAACCTATGCATTTTTAGTGCTTTTTGCAGATTTGCTCTACGGTCCATTTAGCATGGTTTCCTATGGAACACGTTCTGTAGTGCAAATCTGCAAAATGCAAAAAGCACTAAAAATACATAGGTGTGAATCCAGCGTAAGTTCTCTTTCCTGCCAGTCTGTGCTGTACAATGGAGTTGCGCACACACACGGCAGGGTCGAGGTGGCTAAACTCCCACACATGCGTGGGAGCGAGGTCATCTCGAGCATGGAATTGATACCCGGAAGCCGCTGGGCTGAAGATGTTAGTGGCTGGTGGGGAGCTCTGGAAGAATCACAGAACTGGAGAACAGGTGAGTATAGTTCTGCTTTAAAAAGGTTTTTTGTTTTTTTTTTAATACTGCAGCTGAATCTGACAAACAATATTAAAACAGATACCCACTGCCACCTTGAGACTGAGGTCACAGCTGTCCACGCTGGTATACCACTATGATTAGTGGTTTGTGGGGACTGGAAAGTCAGTGACAGCTAGGATTGAAGGCCACCAGCTGCTCAATGTGTCATCTGGTAGCTCTCAAAGAAAGATTGTTTATTAACATATCCTCAGCACGATGCCCGTTAACAACAGATTACAGGTGGGAAGGAGTTAAGAGTATAACTAATATTAAAGTCCACAAAATGACGGATTATACATAAGATAAAAACCTTGAAATGTATTGAATGTGGGAGAAAATTGCCAATACACAAAGGATATACTAATTGCAAAAGAATATGATGTTTGCACCAAACAAAAAGGGGTGAGGGTGGGGAACATCTCGTGACATCATTAACCTAATGTGGCCATACTGAAACTCTGAAGTGCACATTACTGGTGGCAAAATGGTTACCAGGACAGACAGAAGGGTAAATGCCCAATGGAGGACCTGACAGGGTTGAACACTCCCCACTCTATACAAAATAAATAAAAATGTTGGCATTATATATACTTTTAAATTAACATAGGGTGCAACAGAATGGTTCAATTACTGCCCTTTTAGGAGAACACTGAAAACACTGAAGTCCTGGCTTTTGCAGGAAGTAAAAAAATTAGTCAGGGGTGATAGAACTCCTGTGACTCATAAACGATTAATTGTCCTAACATAGTTTTATCAATATCATACACCCAAAATCGATAAAAACATGTGCTGCATACAACAGTGTTGCATCTTCTTTACTAAAATAGGATGAAAGTTAGTTTTAAACTATACTTACGATATCCACACTTTTTACATCCGGCTCGGATATTATCCTTGTTTACACCTGCAGAGAAAACACAAAATACGCCTTACTGTATACTTGAATAAAAAGAAAAATAGAATTTTGACTTACCCGTATAATTCCTTATCGTGGAGTACAATACAGGACATAGGACTCATTCTTAGACCATGGGATATATGCACCTTCAAACATCAGTTCTTTATTTAGCAAGCAGTGATCAATACGCAGAGGGGAGGGGCCGGTGTCCTGTATTGTACTCCAAATCAAAATTTCTATTATCTTAATTGTACAGTACAGGACTTGCATTCTTAGACAAAGACATGTACCCAAGCAATAAACTGAGGGTTGGACAAGAACATAGCAAAACAGAACCGCCAACAGACCCAGGGTTAAAGGACATGAAAAAGAAACAGTTTGAACAGCTTGAAGAAACTGGGTCCAAAGCTCCCATCAGCACAGTCCTGAACATCCATCTGGTAGTACTTTGAGGCAGCATGAACAGAGGACCAGGTGGCAGTCTTGAAAATCTAGGAAGCGGTTGCTTGATGCGACAATCGACAGCCTCAGATGGAATAGACCTTGACAGCAAAAGAAGACTCTGTCCCTAAGGGTATAGGCCCTGTAAATGAGTTGCTTGATCCACCTAGCAATGGTGAAACAGGTTGCCTTCTACTAGGGCCCACAGGCAGAACAAGGTGGGACTCACCTTGCAAATAAAGGCTGTGGCCTTCAGGAAGACCCCGTCTGTCCTGACACCACATTTAGGCAATGTAGGGCGATTTCCTTGTCATATATTGGGGCAGGACAAAGGGAAGGTAGAACAAGGTCTTCATTGAGGTGGTACAAAGAGAACACCTTTGACTAGAATGAAGGTATTAGGTCTCAAAACGTTAGTCCTAAGCGTGTGTAAACCACACTTAACAGATGTACTGGCTACATGGAAGGCAACCTTACAAGTGTAGCCTTTCAATCGAATATCGCTAGTTGGTTCTAAAGCGAAGTCTCTGCAGTACAGAGAGCACCAGGTTGAGATCCAAAGGTAACAAAAGGAGGTTTAATAGGGAGATTTATGGGGTGTGTCCAGAAAGAAATAAGAATGAGAATGATATCTCTCCCATGAAATCAAATCAATGTTAATAGATTCCAGAAGGTGCAAGAACAATGTTAGAAATTCAAAGCATGAAGTGTTAAAATGAGATAAATTTAAATATTTTTATTGAAAAATTTTACAGTTGAACATTGTGTCCTTCAAAGTATGCACACAATGCTCCCAGTGATTTTTTTCATGCTTCATAGCATCCCCGAGTGGGATGGACATTCATCGCTCGTGTAGTGGCTTATTGGATGTTATCCACACTACCAAAATGGTGTCCACTCTCATGTTCTAATACTGAGTCACGATTTCATGAACAATTGACTTGGTAATTTACGTTTCTTTTGCAACCATTCTGAAAGTGAGCCATCAATCAAAAACAGAACGTGGATGCAGTGAGGTCTGTTCTCAACTGTGACCGACAGCTTAGTATCAGAATGATTGCAGAGGAAACGGGTATTACCCGTTCATGAAATTGTGACTCAGTATTTGAACAAGAGAAAGATTTTGAAAAGATCTGAGTGCAGAGCGCTCCCTTGGGTCTGGGCATTGGTGGCCGAGAAAATCCACTTGCCAATGGTCCAGGGATGTGGACGATCCAAGAGAGCTAGAATGTGATTTTCTGCCTCAGAGTGTCAGGTTTGCTTCTTTTTGACAGCCTGCTTTTGGTACCCCATTTATGGTTTATGTAGGCCTCAGCTGTGGAATTGTTCAACTGAATCCTGACTGAGTGAGAAGGGAGGTCCAGTGGTACAGAAACTGATGACTCTCAGTTCCAGGGCATTGATGGGAATCTTTGGACTACTTTGGGAACCAGGTCCCCTGGACAGCCAGAGAGCTGTAAACTCCACCCAAGTATCCCTTGTCTCCACCTTCCGAGATGTGTAAAAGTAAATACTTTTTCAATGCTAGGGTAGGATTGGAGATTTTGTCCCAGGGACAGCTTTTTCTGTCTGGGCAGAAGCATTGGGCAATCCAAAGACTGAATTTTCTTGTGGAGTATGTTGAAGAGGTCTGGAGTGAAAATGAACAGGAACTGCTGAGAACCCTAATGCAGAAGAAAACCGAGGGGGTGCTGTTTTGACCCAAGGTCCTCATGGGACTTTAAATGGGAAACTTTTTCCTAGAGAAGGAAACATCTGGCTTAGCCTGTGTCCAAGATTAAACCCAGGTACTCTAGAAGATGTAAGGGCTGGGGAGCAGATTTTGAATAGTTGATTATTCAACCAAAGGTTTGAAGAACTGAATGGTCTACAGATGCTGGTAGCCAAGTTTGTGGCTGAGGAGTCCTCTAGCCAGAGGTCAAGGAAAGGAGGTTCCACTCCTGAATAGGGTCAGAAGAAATAGAGGATGTGTAGAGTTTCTGACCTCTGGAAACCAAGGTTCTAGAAGTGCCAAGAGTTTTCCAAAGAATTCAGACATAGTGGCAAAGAAATATGCTTTTGATAGACAGGCCACATGTTGTGTGCCTAAGAGAGAGCCAGGGTCAGATAACGTAAGCAGTTTCATAAAGGAAATTCCTCTGGGATGAGGGAACAGTTAGCACCCTAAGCGGCGCTTAGATGTTCCTGTAGGTTATCTGTGGAACACTATTTGGCCCCTTTGTCTTAGCTCCTTTGCGCCTGTGATCCGCCAAGTGAGGGTATCCCCAGCAGGGTACTCGTGATTATACATTGTGGAATGGATGGGCTTGTCCAGATACAGGAGCTGCTATAACCCAAGCACTGACTGTTATCGTGGCTTTGTCTCTGTAGAAGATGGCACAAGGAACATGCAACGTGTGTGTCTTATCCTCTTGGGACTAGTACTAAAATCTAAAATAGGAGGCGTAAAATAAAATTCAATTTTAAAATGCTTGTGTTGAGAGACAAAATGACTGGGGTTACCACAATAAAGTGATTAAAATCCAACTCCTCTGCCTATAGAATCACATAATGTGCTATGCACTGTAGAAAAAGGAGGTAGTAAAAGCAGGGAACCGGTGTAAACGTATCTTATGCATGATGCTTGGCCTACTAAGGGTCGAAGCTTTGTCTGTCATGATGGGCATACCCCTGAGGGGGTCTTCAGGATCTGGGAACCATAGAAATAGATCACGGCCCTGAACCTCTATGGCACCCTGCAGCTAACTACACATTCTGCACTACATGCCAAGGTGGGTGCCTAATGCAGGATCCAGCGCCCATAGCAAACCTTACAGGCCAGCCCCACACAGTGGAGTCCAGGTACGGTTTCCCCAAGGTACAGCCGTGGCCAAAAGTTTCGAGAATGACACAAATATTACATTTTCACAAAGTCTGCTGCTTCAGTGTTTTTAGATCTTTTTATCAAATGTTACTATGGTATAACTGAAGTATAATTACAAGCATTTCATAAGCGTCAAAGGCTTTTATTGACATTTACGTTAAGTTTATGCAGAGAGTCAATATTTGCAGTGTTGACCCTTCTTTTTCAAGACCTCTGCATTTCGCCCTGGCATGCTGTCAATCAACTTCTGGGCCACATCCTGACTGATGGCAGCCTATTCTTGCATAATCAATGCTTGGAGTTTGTCAAAATTTGTGTGGTTTTTTTTGTTCACCCGCCTCTTGAGGATTGACCACAAGTTCTCAACATTTCGATGTTTTGTTCCCCAAGCCACTTAGTTATCAGTTTTGCCTTATGGCAAGGTACTCCATGCTGAAAAAGGCATTGTTCGTCACCAAACTATTCTTGGATGGTTGGGAGAAGTTGTTCTAGGAGGATGTTTTTTTTTTTTTTTTTTAATACCATTCTTTATTCATGGCTGTGTTATTTATTATTAGGCAAAATTGCGAGTGAGCCCCCTACCCTTGGCTGAGAAGCAACCCCACACATGAATAGTTTTAGGATGCTTTACTGTTGGCACGACACAGGATTTATGGTAGCACTCACATTTTCTTCCCTGGGCAAGTTTTTTTCCAGATGCCCTAAACAATCGGAAAGGAGATTCATCAGAGAAAATTGCTTTACCCCAATCCGCAGCAGTCCAATCCCTGTACCTTTTGCAGAGTATGAGTCTGTCCTTAATGTTTTTCCTGAAGAGAAGTGGCTTCATGGCTGCCCTCTTGACACCAGGCAATTCTCCAAAAGTCTTCGCCTCACTGTGCGTGCAGATGCACTCACACCTGCCTGCTGTCATTCCTGAGCAAGCTCTGCACTGGTGGGGTCCCAATCCCACAAATTAATCAACTGTAGGAGACGATCTGGGCACTTGCTGGACGTTCTTTGGCTCCCTGAAGCCTTCACAAAAATTGAACTTACATAGTTATAGTTACATAGTAGGTGAGGTTGAAAAAAGACACACGTCCATCAAGTCCAACCTATGTGTGTGATTATGTGTCAGTATTACCTTACATATCCCTGTATGTTGCGGTCATTCAGGTAATTATCTAATAGTTTCTTGAAGCTATCAATGCTCCCCGCTGAGACCACCGCCTGTGGAAGGGAATTCCACATCCTTACCGCTCTTACAGTAAAGAACCCTCTACGTAGTTTAACGTTAAACCTCTTTTCTTCTAATTGTAATGAGTGGCCTCGAGTCTTATTAAACTCTCTTCTGTGAAAAATTTTTATCCCTATTGTGGGGTCACCAGTACAGTATTTGTAAATTGAAATCATATCCCCTCTCAAGCGTCTCTTCTCCAGAGAGAATAAGTTCAACGCTCGCAACCTTTCCTCATAACTAAGATCCTCCAGACCCTTTATTAGCTTTGTTGCCCTTCTTTGTACTCGCTCCATTTCCAGTACATCCTTCCTGAGGACTGGTGCCCAGAACTGGACAGCATACTCCAGGTGCGGCCGGACCAGAGTCTTGTAGAGCGGGAGAATTATCGTTTTATCTCTGGAGTTGATCCCCCTTTTAATACATGCCAATATTCTGTTTGCCTTATTAGCAGCAGCTTGGCATTGCATGCCATTGCTGAGCCTATCATCTACTAGGACCCCCAGGTCCTTTTCCATCCTAGATTCCCCTAGAGGTTCTCCCCCCAGTGTATAGATTGCATTCATATTTTTGCCACCCAAATGCATTATTTTACATTTTTCTACATTGAACCTCATTTGCCATGTAGTCGCCCACCCCATTAATTTGTTCAGGTCTTTTTGCAAGGTTTCCACATCCTGCGGAGAAGTTATTGCCCTACTTAGCTTAGTATCGTCTGCAAATACAGAGATTGAACTGTTTATCCCATCCTCCAGATCATTTATAAACAAATTAAATAGGATTGGTCCCAGCACAGAACCCTGGGGAACCCCACTACCCACCCCTGACCATTCTGAGTACTCCCCATTTATCACCACCCTCTGAACACGCCCTTGTAGCCAGTTTTCAATCCAGGTACTCACCCTATGGTCCATGCCAACGGACCCTATTTTGTACAGTAAACGTTTATGGGGAACTGTGTCAAATGCTTTTGCAAAATCCAGATACACCACGTCTACGGGCCTTCCTTTATCTAGATGGCAACTCACCTCCTCATAGAAGGTTAATAGATTGGTTTGGCAAGAACGATTCTTCATGAATCCATGCTGATTACTGCTAATGATATCGTTCTTATTACTAAAATCTTGTATATAGTCCCTTATCATCCCCTCCAAGATTTTACATACTATTGATGTTAGGCTAACTGGTCTGTAATTCCCAGGAATGTTTTTTGGGCCCTTTTTAAATATTGGTGCTACATTGGCTTTTCTCCAATCAGCTTGTACCATTCCAGTCAATAGACTGTCTGTAAAAATTAGGAACAACGGTCTGGCAATCACCTGACTGAGTTCCCTAAGTACCCTCGGATGCAAGCCATCTGGTCCCGGTGATTAATGTTAAGTTTCTCAAGTCTAATTTTAATTCCGTCCTCTGTTAACCATGGAGGTGCTTCCTGTGTTGTGTCATGAGGATAAACACTGCAGTTTTGGTTACTGAAGCCCCCCGATTCACTCGTGAAGACTGAGGAGAAGAATAAATTCAATACCTTTGCCATCTCCCCATCCTTTGTAACCAGATGTCCTTCCTCGTTCTTTATGGGGCCAATATGGTCTGTCCTCCCTTTTTTACTGTTTACATACTTAAAGAATTTCTTGGGATTTTTTTTGCTCTCCTCCGCTATGTGTCTTTCATGTTCTATCGTAGCCGTCCTAATTGCACCCTTACATTTCTTATTGCATTCTTTATAAAGTCTGAATGCTGAGGATGATCCCTCAACCTTGTATTTTTTGAAGGCCTTCTCCTTTGCTTTTATATGCATTTTTACATTGGAGTTAAGCCATCCAGGATTTTTGTTCGCTCTTTTAAATTTATTACCCAATGGGATACATTGGCTAATGCCCTTATTTAATATGCTCTTAAAGCAAACCCATCTCTCCTCCGTATTCTTTGTTCCTAATATTTTATCCCAATTTATGCCTTTTAGCAAGGTTTGTAGTTTAGGGAAGTTGGCTCTTTTGAAATTCAGTGTCTTTGTATTCCCTTTATGTTTCCTATTTGTGTGATTTATGCTGAAACTAATTGACCTGTGATCGCTGTTACCTAAATTGCCCCGTATTTCCACATCTGTGATCAGGTCTGTAACTTCTCTCCCTGAAGTTCATGATGATCCGATAATTGGTTGGATTTAGGTGCAATCTTAGTAGCAGCAATATCCTTGGCTGTAATTCCCTTTTTGTGCAAAGCAATGATGACTGCACGTGTTACCTTGCAGGTAACCATGGTTAAAAGAGGAAGAACAATGATTTCAAGCACCACCCTCCTTTTAAAACTTCCAGTCTGTTATTCTAGCCCAATTTAGAATTACAGAGCGATTTCCAGCCGTGTCCTTGTCAACACTGACACCTCTGTTAACGAGAGAATCACTGACATGATGTCAGCTGGTCCTTTTGTGGCAGGGCTGAAATGCAGTGGAAATGTTTTTTTGGGGGGATTAAGTTCATTTTCATGGCAAAGAGGGAGTTCACAAATAATTGCAATTCCTCTGCTCACTCTTCATAACATTCTAGAGTATGCAAATTATCATCATAAAAAAACTGAGGCAGCAGACTTTGTGAAAATTAATATTTGTGTCATTCTCAGAACTTTTGGCCATGGCTGTACACACTGAAGGTAACAAACTGGAAACTGATAGCACATTGCAGTAAGCAGTCAGATCTAAATTGAATGGTTAGAAAAAGCAAAAACCACACTGATCATCAACCAACAAACCTACCAAATAACTAGAGTCTTTTGGGTAGGATTTTATAGTGTGCTCTGGGGAAAGCGCCAGCAAATTTTTTGCCAGTGTCCAATAACCTAATAGTAGCTGCATATAAACCAGGGCCCAAAAATACAACGCCTGTGTTCTGTACTGTACAAATAGGATATAGAAATATATTGTTTTACTCAATATATCTGGTCAATCACCCTTTTGCAGAAAGAAAAAACAACAATAGCAATAAGAAAATATAGTTTATATAAAAAAAACAAAAAAAAAAAAAAAACACACAACACACCAACAAAAAACTATTTCATGCCGATGCAATACCAAATTAAACACTTTGACATTTAGTGTAGACCCCAATGTGATAAATCACTGAAAATAAAAAATGATTCTAAAAAGGTCAATATCAAAACACTAGTGACATAGCAGCTAGTGGGTGGAACCACAGCATACAGCAGGGTGATGTAGGTATCCAACACACTCAGTGTCAGGTGCTAAAGGCTCCAGCAGCTGTTGTAGTACTTTTACATACTGCTTTTCGTTTATTTGGTCTTGAATTTCTGAAGAATAGCGTACATGACTGTGCCTGTGCACTCCGTTCTGTAGCCCAATAGCTTTATAACTGCAGTGGAAGTTTTATCAAAGGCACTGCTGTCTGACTACTAGACTTAAAGCAGCAGTCATTTTTCATCTTTCCATCTATTAAATGTTCTGCCCTTGTTTTAACTTTGGATAGTAAATTTTTTTCTGCCAGTACCTTATACAGGCTTATGACATCATGCAGAGCCTTCTCTCTCACTCTCGTGAGAATTTGCCGAGAAGGAGGGGGGGGGGTGAGTCATAAGAGGGCCAATGAGAGCTGCAGTGCTGGATGTGTTCATCTGTGTAAATCCAGGTAGTGAACAGGCAGCAGCTTCAGCTGCCCACAGTTAAAAATGGATGCATCCAGACTTCGGGGGGGGGGGGGGGATATTTCTACAGCACATTTGGCAAGTACAGAATCACGGTATATATATAACATAACATGCAAAAGTGGTTGGAGGGAAGCTTCAGAATGGCAAAGATGTTTTTATTACAAATTACGTGAGCAGACTGCAGTTCCTCTTTAAGAGATTTGGAGTGAGATTTGGTTTTGTCACGACATTGTTCTTCTTGCTGGAGTGTTAGCTGTACCTGTAGACCTGCAGTGCTAGGATGTCCCTGCTTCATTCACTCTGGAGTTCTTTGCTTCCTCCATACCTTTCTGCGGCTTCTCATTAGCCCAACAGTCATCAGTTCCCAGCTATCAGGGAGACAGCTCTGGTACGAGGAAGCAAAGCCATGTTGTTTTTACCAAGATGACTGCAGCAAAAAGTAATAAAAAGGTAAAAAATGGTGTCAGACAACCTACAGGCAATACTGGTGACCAGTCCTTTGCCCTCTTTTAGGCCCCTTTCACACTGGGGCGGTTTGCAGGCGTTATTGCGCTAAAAATAGCGCCTGCAAACCGACCTAAAACTGCCGCTGCTGTTTCTCCAGTGTGAAAGCCCGGGGGTGCACTGGCAGGAGAGAAAAAAAAAAAAACTCCTGCAAACAGCATCTTTGGAGCAGTGAAGGACCGCTCCTGCCCATTGAAATCAATGGAGCAGCGGGGCAATACCGCTGCTGTAGCGGCGCTATGCGAGCCGTTTTAACCCTTTTTCGACCGGCAGCGGGGGGATTAAACCGCACCGCTAGCGGTTCTACCGATAAATTAAACAAAATGTTTCTTGTCCAATTATTTCCTTTAAATGGACATAAAAAAAAAAAAAAAAAAAAAAAAAAAAAAAAAGATAGTTGCTGCTGCTGTACATGGGCGCATCAATACCTCCACCAGACAACATGAGTAGATATTGAAGCTAGCCACAAACTCTGTTACAAATTACTAGGATCAATGTTAACACAAACTGCTTTTTGACGACAATTCATTTTTTTCCTATCAACAAAAAATATGGATTAGAGACCGTTAGCGGTTATTAAATCACTCATAAATATTGCGAGTAACCACACATAAAATAACACATATAGGAGGGAAAAGATAAATAAAAAGCAGTAATTTTCCATTGAAAAGGCATTAGTCTAACAATGGTATTAAACTGCTAAGTAATTCTAAGCAAAACTGCAACTTAAAAAAAAAAAAAGTATTTTATTCAAAAATAAAAAAATCTATTTCTCCTTTTCCCATAATTATGTTTCATGCTATTGATTTTAAAGTGGCTGCATCCTGGTCGTTATTATGCCACAACGAATAATATCTTGACCTGACTTATCTTTGAATTGTCTCCATTGAGCAATGAAAGGAAATGAGAATGACATGGTAAAAAGGTTTTCAAAATTAATCTTTCTATCGCCACTCCAGATGAATCATAAATTGAACTAGTCCCCATCAGTTTCTCAGAAAAGCCCATTAGTGACCATCATAAGCGGTTATTTATCAAATAGCTATTCAGTACTTTTTTTTCCATTATTAATATTTTTTGTGCTGGTTTATTTTTGATAAGAACAAGCATTAATGGTTTTACAGCATATAGGTATTTATTTTCCATAAGAAAATAAAATGGAATTATATATATATATATATATATATATATATATATATATATATATATATATATATATATATATATATATATATATATATATATACACACACACACACACACACACACACACACACACAGTATCTCATAAAACTGAGTACACCCCCTCACATTTTTGTAGATATTTTATTCTATCTTTTCATGTGACAACACTGAAGAAATGACACTTTGCTACAATGTAAAGTAGTGAGTGTACAGCTTGTATAACAGTGTAAATTTGCTGCCCTCTCAAAATAACTTAACACACAGCCATTAATGTCTAAACTCCTCCCAATTAGCCATTTTCTCTCCCTGATGTCATGTGAATCGTTAGTGTTACAAAGTGAATGGGGAGCAGGTATGTTAAATTTGGTGTTATCACTCTCACTCTTTCATACTGGTCACTGGAAGTTCAACATGGCACAGAACTCTCTGAGCATCTGAAAATTTGGATTTTTTTCTACAGCTTACCTGTAAGAGCAGCCATAATAACTACCAGTAACTGGCTTATACGCCACCTATTGGTGAATGGACACAGGTAAATCAAACAAGAAGTCCTCCCCTATATAACCCCTCCTACACAGGAATACCTCAGTTTTGTAGCAAGCAATAAACTTCCCAGACAAGAGGGGAGGGATCTCTGTGTCCCGTGATGTATTCCAAAAAGGATTTTACAGGTAAACTGTAGAAAAAATCCTAAATTTCTTTATCGTACATGACGGGACACAGCCATAACAACTAACTGGGATGTCCCCAAGCAATGCTTTTGAGGGGAGAGAACCCATTATGACCAAAGAAACATCATTAGAACAACAGGATCTATATTGCTGCCTGCAGTACACTACATCCAAATGCAACATCCTTCTGAGTCCTAACATTCACTTGATAAAACCTAGTGAATGTATGCACCGAAGACCAAGTAGCAGATTTGCAAATCTGAGCCATCGATGCTTAATGATGAACTGCCCATAAGGCACCCACTCTTCTGGTAGAGTGTGCCTTTACTGGAAAAAGCAGAGCCTTACCCCTTAATCCATACGCCTGAACAATCACTTGGCGGAAATAGTCGGCTTAGATGGTGCCTGTCCCTTCTTGGGACCTACTGGCAATTAGGGGTGCTGAAATTAATCGTTGCATCGATGCATCGCGATTCGGGTGTCCCCGATGCGGCATCGATGCATAAAACCCAGAAAATCGATGTTTGGTGACGTCATTAGTAGCCCCGCCCCTCCCGGGAAAGCGCTCGAGAAAATTTTTAAACCGTCTTTATTTTAATAAATATATTACAAAGGATGGTGTGCCCCCGCTGTATGTGCTTTTTTAAAAAACAATGTCACTTCATACCGAACTTCGCCGGTATACGATCATGTGACTCCCGGCCCGCCCCGCCCCTCTCCGCTCTTTTCTTCGCTCTCCGCTTCCGCCTCCTGAGTCCTGACGTCAGCGGGGATTTCTCAGTCCCGCCCGCCTCTCTTCTGATACGATAACTATAGTCAGCGGGCGGGACTGAGAAATCCCCGCTGACGTCAGGACTCAGGAGACACGTGAGCGGAGAGCGGAGAGGGAAGAGGAGAGCGGAGAGGGGCGGGACGGCCGGGAGTCACATGATCGTATACCGGCAAAATTTGGTATGAAGTGACATCGTTTTTTAAAAGCACATACAGCGGGGGCACACCATCCTTTGTAATATATTTATTAAAAGAAAGTAATTGGGGGGGGGGGGGGTCAGTGATGGCTGCGTTTTGCGGGCACAGGTGGCTGCGTTTGGGCACAGGTGGCTGCATTTGGGCACAGGTGGCTGCGTTTGGCGGGCACAGGTGGCTGCGTTTGGCGGGCACAGGTGGCTGCGTTTGGGCACAAGTGGCTGCGTTTGGGCACAAGTGGCTGCGTTTGGGCACAGGTGGCTGAGTTTGGGCACAGGTGGCTGAGTTTGGCGGGCACAAGTGGCTGCGTTTTGGCACAGGTGGCTAAGTTTGGTGGGCACAAGTGACTGCGTTTGGGCACAAGTGGCTGAGTTTTGGCACAGGTGGCTGCGTTTTGGCACAGGTGGCTGCGTTTGGCGGGCACAAGTGGCTGAGTTTTGGCACAGGTGGCTGCATTTTGGCACAGGTGGCTGCGTTTGGCGGGCACAAGTGGCTGAGTTTGGCGGGCACAAGTGGCTGCGTTTTGGCACAGGTGGCTAAGTTTGGTGGGCACAAGTGGCTGCGTTTGGGCACAAGTGGCTGCGTTTGGGCACAGGTGGCTGAGTTTGGCTGGCACAAGTGGCTGAGTTTGGCTGGCACAAGTGGCTGAGTTTGGGCACAAGTGGCTGCGTTTTGGCACAGGTGGCTGAGTTTGGCGGGCACAAGTGGCTGCGTTTGGGCACAGTGGCTGCGTTTGGGCACAGTGGCTGCGTTTGGGCACAGGTGGCTGCATTTGATGGGCACAGGTGGCTGCGTTTGACGGGCACAAGTGGCTGCGTTTGACGGGCACAAGTGGCTGCGTTTGACGGGCACAAGTGGCTGCGTTTGATGGGCACAGATGGCTGCGTTTGACGGGGGAGGTTCAGTATTTTTCAGTTTGTTTGCGCCCCCCCAAAAAATTTTGAGCATTAGCCGCCACTGGTCAGCACAGAGACAGTACAGGGAACTTCACAGGGCTGTTTGTCATCTGTGGATTCTATCCCTTTTGACCTCCCAGCAGCAGTGTGTGTGAATCTCTGTACCCTGTAGTGCACCGGATTAGTGCACTTTTTTAGGGAGTGAGGTTATTTTTAATTCAAAGCGGAGTTCCAGTCAATTTTTTGTTTATTAGAAGTCAGCAGCTACAAAAAAAGTGCATCTTCTGACTTTTAATAAAAAGACACTCACCTGTCCCACAATCCAGCGACGTGGCCACCCAAACCCTCCCTTCTCTCCCCCACCTGTCCACAGCGCTGGCAATACTACTGTGGGCATCCGGCTGTGACAGCTTGCAGCTTCACAGCCGGGTGCGCATGTCTCACTGCGCTGTCCTGCATAGCCGGGCAATCTTTTGGGAACTGTGATGTGTCCTAGAAGATTGCAGGGTGGAAGGGCCACCTAGGCGGCCCAAGCGGAAGTGGGAGCTCGTCGGTAATCGTGATGCATCGCGGAATCGAATCGAATCGAAGACCAGATAATCGTAATCGAATCGAATCGTGAGACCAGTGAAGATGCGCAGCCCTACTGGCAATACAAGCAGAACATCAGTCTTCTGCATCATTGATAAACTGGCAGATCCACTGCTAAGCATTCAACCTGGATGCCGCCTGCCCTTCCTGGGCTCTTCTGGCTGCACAAAATCAGGATTCTTGACCTGTGCCGACAACTCAAGTAGACCCTGAGCATCTGAACTACCTCTAGAATAGGTAGCGATCTTTCTCCTGCCAACTGTGGATTAGAAAAAAAATATATAAAAAGCAAAACACTGTCCTGATTCAAGAGAAAACTAGAAACCACTCTAGACAATAGAGATGGATTAGGACGTAACATCACCTTACGATGTGCGACCAAGAACGGCTCCCTGCATGAAAGAGCCGGCAACTCTGACACTCTACTTAGTGAACTGATAGCAACCAAAGAAGCCATCATCCGAGATAAAGGACTAACAGTCTCCCAATTGGTTCAAAAAATGGTCTCTGCAAAGACAGCCAAGAGCGAATCCCAGTCCCAAGGACACAAGAGTGGCCTGACATGTGGGACCATCTACGCTACACGCTGTATGAAGTATGAATCCAGGAGTAAGAAACAATGGCCTCTGGAAAAAATGTATAGGGATGAACTCGAACACTTAATGGTACTTAAGGCCAATCTCCTTTCCCCTACTGATTGGAGAAAGAGAAGAAAATTTCCCACTCATATTCCTCTGAGTGCCACTTCCTGGCTTTCCCCAGGAAAAAAGTATTTCCAAGTCCTGTAATCAAGGTTCCCTGAAACCAGCTTCCAGGGCTCAACAGTGTGGAGATACAGGACTCGAGACCATTAGGTCCCGCTGGACTGGTAATGTTCAAGGAGCGACCCCCGCAAGACTCACTATGTCAGCGTACCAAACCCTCCTAGGCAAATTCGGCTAACACTATTATGAGTGTTACCACCTCCCGGATTCTTCGCAAGAGACGTAGGAGAAGTCGAAACAGAGAGAGAGCATCAAATAAGGGAGAACTGGTCCCTAAGGTGTTACCAGTGCATCTGCTCCATTGCCGGTAGGACTTTCCTCCCAAACACAACCTGTTCCCACTTGTTGTGGAACTTGGAATCTAGTACAGTGGTCATCAACCCTGTCCTCATGTTTCCAATGAGTACCCTTCACATACGTGCGCCTTCAAGTCGCAGCGACCTCAAAGCAGCCCCTGCACAACTCTGGTCTGACCTTGGCGCGACTTGAGGTCCATAAACCTCATGATTACACAGGCACTGCTTCACAGCTCTGCAAAATCGCATCAAAGTTGCGGCCAAAATGCGCGACTTTCAAATCAAGTGTGAAAAGGGAGCCCAAAACTAAGCTCTTGTAGTCCAATGCATGCTATTCTGACCCATGGTCTTCCAAACATGTGCTTATGCCACATGTATGTATGCAACATCTATGCAAAACATGTGTTTATTCAAGCATGCGTTTAGGCAACAAGCTTGCAAGCATGTATACTATGCTGCACTTGAGCCCATACTAGTTTTTACTAGTTTAGCACACATGTATGCCACACAGCCTTTTCCTGCTTCAGCCCAAAAGTAAGCTCCTGCAGATTCTGAAGTTTGTAAGTATGCACCTATTCAACTGCACCAGGCCCCATACTATTTTTGTACCATATGCACAGCATTTTGGAGACCCAACACTTTAAGTGCACTGCTAGGGGTGTATTGACTTTTAGTTGTACAGGCCCCCCGGATTAAGTAGTAAGTAAGCAGTATATAATCATGACTTGTCTGGCCACATATTTCTCCCATAGTAAGTACTCACACTTCACTAGTATCCATGGGCTGATGTTAGGTCTCCAGAGGCCCTACCTGGTATTCCCAGGACCACATGGCTTTAACATGGCCGCCCTTCCACTTCCTGCCTATATAAAAATAGACCATACTGAGCGCCCTGCGCCCTCTAGTGGCTGGAGGAGAAACAGCAGCCCAACTGACCGAATGAGTCGCTACCTCACGGACAACAACCTTCTCGACCCTCTACAGTCTGGCTTCCGCCCACAACATTCTACTGAAACTGCCCTACTAAAACTAACCAATGACCTACTAACTGCTAAAACCAATGGGCACTACTCCATACTCATACTTTTAGACCTCTCTGCTGCCTTTGACACAGTTGACCACCTGCTCCTCCTCAGCAAATTACACTCCCTTGGCCTCCGTGATTCTTCTTTATCCTGGTTCTCCTCCTATCTCAGCGCACTTTCAGTGTCACTTACAACTCCATCTCCTCCGCTCCCCTTCCTCTTTCTGTTGGGGTACCCCAAGGCTCCGTCCTTGGGCATCTTCTATTCTCACTCTATACCTCTTCCCTGGGCCACCTCCCATGGCGTCCAATAACACCTCTATGCTGACGACACCCAGATCTATCTCTCCACTCCTCAACTCACCCCCTCGATCTCCTCACGGATCTCAAACTTATTGAATGACATATGGATATGGATGTCACACCACTTCCTCAAACTCAATCTTTTTAAAACTGAACTTGTTATATTTCCTCCTTCACGGTCCCCCCCCGTGACTTCACCATTAATATCAACAACACAACCATTGGTCCCTCCACACATGCCAGGGTGCTGGGTGTAATCCTTGACTCTGACCTCTCCTTCAGCCCCCACATCCAATCACTGGCTAAATCCTGCCGCCTTAACCTCCGCAACATCTCAGAATTCGACCCTTCCTGACTAATGACACCACAAAGCAACTTATTCACTCCTTGATTATTTTTCGCCTTGACTACTGAAACTCTCTTCTTAATAGCCTACCCTTAAGCAGACTATCCCCCCTTCAGTCTATTATGAATTCTGCTTCTAGACTAATACACCTCACTAACCAATCCATGACTGCTGCTGCTCTCTGCCAATCCCTTCACTGGCTTCCCGTACCTCACCGCGTAAAATTCAAAATACTAACCATAACCTACAAGGCTATTCATAACATCGCCCCCATCTACATCACCGACCTTATCTGTAGATATCGCCCAAATCATCCCCTCCGCTCCTCCCAGGACCTCCTGCTCTCTAGCTCCCTTGTTACCACCTCCCATGCTCACCTTCAGGACTTCTCCAGAGCCTCTCCCATCCTCTGGAACTCCCTGCCCCAGTATGTCCGATCAGCCCCTATCCTGTCCACCTTTAGGAGATCCCTGAAAACTCATTTATTCAGGGAAGCCTATCCCACACCCACCTAACAACTGTCCCCGAGCCACCCCCATCAAATCATTCTCTGCAGCTATTACCTTTTGTACCACCACCCCCTCCCTTCAGAATGTAAGCTCTACGAGCAGGGCCCTCCTGTACCTTTTGTATTGAACTGTAATTGTGTTGTCCCCCCCTATACATTGTAAAGCGCTGCATAAACTGTTGGCGCTATATAAATCGTGAATAATAATAATAATAATAATAATAATTAAAAAAATGACTAAGAAGTACACAGCATGATCAAACAGCACACTGTCCCCAGTGGCCACAGGGAGAACAGACAGTCAGATCTCTCTCTTTTTTTTTTCAAAAGAGAAACTGCAAAGATACAGACTTACCATTCCTGCTGCAGGACTCTGAACATAACAGGAGTCCAATCTTCACCCATCACAGCGAGCTTTGTCATAAAGACCTTCAGAGACTGGGCCCCCCTTAATCTGGAGTCCACTCCCCTGGACCTGTATAGCACCCTGCAGGAAAAGCACCTTGGTCAGAACACACACTGCACAGGTTTCCATTATGCAGGGTCCAGCGCCATAAGGCTGCATTACAGGCAAAACCTCAAAGAATTTTCTCTCCTTCCAATGAGGCTCGGATACCATCCATTTTAGCTGATAGCTTTTTTGAATGGATTCGATTGAAGTCCATGATTCCTAATAGAATCGTCCAGACCTCCATGTATGCTCCAAGGAGCACATGTCACATCAGTGACCAACCACCTAATAGACACTGGCGAAAAAAAACTGAGGTACTTCTTGTGTAGGAGGGGTTATATAGGGGAGGACTTCTTATTTGATTGATTTACCAGTGTCCATTCACCAATATATAACCCAGTTAGTTATTATGGCTGCTCTGTGTCCCATGATGTATGATAAAGAAAAAAGAATTATTGCTCTAGGCTATAAGAAAAATTGCCAAGACCCTGAAACTGAGCTGCGGCACAGTGGCCAAGACCATACAGCAGTTTAACAGGTTCCACTCAGAACAGGCCTTGCCATGGTCGACCAAAGAAGTTGAGTGCACTTGCTCAGCGTCATATCCAGGAGGTTGTCTTTGGGAAATAGACCTATAAGTGCTTCCAGCATTGCTGCAGAGGTTGAAGGGGTGGGGGGTCAGCCTGTCAGTGCTCAGACCATACGCCACACACTGCATCAAATTGGTCTGCATGGCTGCCGGCCCAGAAGGATGCCTCTTCTAAAGATGATGCACAAGAAAGTCCGCAAACAGTTTGCTGAAGACAAGCAAATTAAGGACATGGATTACTGGAACCATGTCACATGGTCTGAGGAGGCCAAGGTAAGCTTATTTCGTTCAGATGGTGTCAAGCGTGTGTGACGGCAACCAGGTGAGGAATACAAAGACAAGTGTATCTCGCCTACCATCAAGCACGGTGTTGGGAGTGTCATGGTCTGGGGCTGCACGAGTGCTGTGACATACTGAAGCATAGCATGATCCCCTCCCTTTGGAGACTGGACCGCAGGGCAGTATTTCAACATAACAACCCCAAGCATATCTCCAAGATGACCACTGCCTTGCTGAAGAAGCTGAGGGTAAAGGTGATGGGCTGGCCAAACACGTCTTCAGACCTAAACCCTATTAAGCATCTGTGGGGCATCCTCAAAACGGAAAGTGGAGGAGTGCAAGGTCTATAACATACACCAGCTCCATGATGTTGTCATGGAGGAGTGGAAGAGGACTCGAGTGGCAACGTGTGAAACTCTGGTGAGCTCCAAGCCCAAGAGGGTTAAGGCAGCACTGGAAAATAATGGTGGCCACACAGAACATTGACACTTTGGGTCCAATTTGGACATTTTCACTTAGGGGTGTACGCCCTTTTGTTGCCAACGGTTTAGACGTGATTGGCTGTGTGTTGAGTTATTATGGGGGAGGGGGGAAACAGCAAATTTACACTGTTATACAAGCTGTACACTCACTACTTTACATTGTAGCAAAGTGCCACTTCTTTAGTGTTGAAAAGATATAAAATATTTACAAAAATGTGAGGGTTGTACTCACTTTTGTGAGATACTGTATACACACACACACACACACACACACTATATTGTCCTAATGTCCCTCTAAACAGAAATCGACTAATGTATGTTACAAAAAGGACAGAATACTTCAAATGGAAATCACTTCCACTGTAAAGACCGGGTCTGCTCTAAGTATTCTTCTGTTATGTAACCACTTCAATTCCAGGCAATTTTCAGCTTTCAGTGCTGACGCACTTTGAATGACAATTGCGTGGTCATGCAATACTGTACCAACACTAAATTGTTATCCTTTTGTTCACACACCTAGAGTTTTCTTTTGGTGGTATTTAATCACCATTTGGGCTTTTACTTTTTTTGATAAAAAATAATAAATAAAAGACTGAAAATTTTGAAAAAAAAAAAAAAAAAGGGGTGTCTTCATTTCTGTTATAAATTTTGCAAATAATTAATTGTTCTTCATAAATTTTGGTCAAAATGTATTCTGCTGCATTTCTTTGGTGAAAATAACCCAAATCAGTGTATATTATTTAGTCTGTAGGAAAGTTATAGAGTTCAAAAACTATGGGATATAACTGAAAATTGGTCAATCCCGATTTGTTCAGCAGGGACAGGGAAGCTGGTCAGAGTTGATGGGAAAATGGATGAAGCCAAATACAGGGAAATCTTAGAAGAAAACCTGTAGCCTGCAAAAGACTTGAGACTTGGGCAGAGGTTCACTTCCAGCAGGACAACGACCCTAAACATACAGACAGAGCAACAATGGAATGGTTTAGATCAAATCATATTCATGTGTTAGAATGGCCCAGTCAAAGTCCAGACCTAAATCCAATTGAAAATATGTGTCAAGAGTTGAAAATTGCTGTTCAGACCCTCTCCGTCCAATCTGACAGAGCTTAAACTATTTTGCAAAGAAGAATGGGCAAAAATGTCACTCCCTAGATGTGCAAAGTGTGTAGAGACACCCAAAAAGCAGCTGTAATTGCAGGGAAAAGTGGTTCTACAAAGTATTGAATCGGGGGGCTGAATACAAATGCACGTCACACTTTTCACATATTTATTTGTAAAAAAAGTTGAAAACCATTTATCATTTTCCTTCCACTTCACAATTATGTGCCACTTTGTGTTGATCTATCACATAAAATCCCAATAAAATACATTTATTTTTTGTATAATAAATTTTCATTGAAAGATATGAAACAGTTTACAATGAAATATGGGTACATTTCCTCAGAAGGCAAATTCAATAAACACAGATCACTACATTGAGTAGAAGTAACTCATGGGAGCAGTACGCACTTGGCGACAATAGGGACTAAGGGCCGGTCAATAAGCATAGATCAGCGCGACTCATTGGTTTGGTAGAGTACAAAATACAAAAACAATTGCCATATATGGGCATAACGTACCACATTATGAGGACAACAAAGTAGAAAATGGTATATAACAGAAAGGAAGGAGTAGGAAGAGATAGCGAGAAAAACATAAGAGAGAGTGAGTTAGATGAGCAGGGGAGGGATAGGGGGGCAAGATTATCCTGCCTCAGTAAGGACACCAATGCGTACAGTAGTTAACTAGTCGTCAGCTTATAACGTTTGAGATATGATTTCCGCATATGTGGCAGAAAATTTAAAAGGCAGACAGGACCATATCTTCTTGGATAGTGCGGATTTATTTCTAAGGGAGTGAGCGATATCTTCCATATGGTAAATGTAATGTACCTCCATTAGCCATTGGCGTAATGTAGGGATGATCGGTTTCCAAAATCTGGGAATAAGCGCCTTGGCCGCATTCAAGAGGTGGGGTGTTATGGATTTTTTTATACGGTCCTATTGATTTGCCTGTACAATTAAACAGTATCACCCATGGATCATTTGGGACTGCATAGCCCTGAATCTCTTTGATCCAATACAATATAGTAGACCAATACGGGTGGATGCGTGGGCAGAACCACCAGATGTGAGCAAGTGTTGCCTGTTCTCCATATCATCGCCAACATAGTGCTTATATGGACAGAAAGACTTTGTGAATCACCACAGGGGTATAGTGCCACCTTGTCAACATTTTATAGTTCCCCTCTGCAGTTTTGGAGGATATTGAAGAAATGTGGGTTAATTGAAGGATCGTTGAACGTTGCGTTTCCGAGAGAGGACTTTGTAGGTCTTGTTCCCATTTAACTAGGAATGAGGGCTGTACCAATGAATTTAGGATCAATAGTAAAGCTAGGCCCCCCTCTCTTTTAGGTTTAATGAGCAGTTGTCTGGCAATTCAGGGGCGCTTGCGGTTCCATACATACTTGCATTTTATAGATTGTAAAACTGAGAAGAACCCCAGGGGGACCTTGTAAGGGATCATTTGGAATAAGAAAAGCGGCCTGGGCAAGATGTTCATCTTCACAATGCTAATTCTTCCCAGCCAAGAGTGAGCCAGCAGGGTTCACTTATGGAGGTCCGCTCTAATCAAATTCAGTAAAGGGATGAAATTTACACGGAACAGAGCGGCTGGGTTAGGTGTAATGAATATTTTCAGGTATTTCAGTGACTGAGGTTGCCAACTAAAAGGGAAAGTATGGTTTCAAATGTTCTGCTGTTTTATGCAAGATCGAGATGTTTAGTATTTCCGACATGGATAGGTTCATTTTAAAATTAAAGATGACTCCAAACTTTTTAAAGGCCGACATCAGATTGGGAAGGGAGGTAAGGGGTTGCTGGACATAAAATAGTATGTCATCCGTGTTTGCCATGTACTTATGCTCCGTGGAGCCCATTTCAATTCCGTGAATGTCGGGGTTGTTCCATATCGTCGAGAGGAATGGTTCCAGGTAAAGGGCGAAGAGAATTGGGGAAAGGGGGAAGCCCTGATGAGTGCCATTGTGCAAGGTGAAGGGATCACTTAGAGTGCCGTTAATTTGTAGCTGTGCTGTGGGGGAGCTGTAAAGTGCTGGGATCGTCGTTAGCATGGACAGGCCAACACCTAGGTGGGATAACCTCGACATCAGATACTCAAAGTCCACCCTATAAAACGCTTTCTCAGCATCTGTAGATAAGAGAAGGGTGGGGTGGGAAAACATAAGAAATCAGGGACAATGTTCTCAGAGAATTGTCACAGGTCTCCCTACCTGGGATGAATCCAGTTTGGTCCCTTGATATCCATTGAGGAACCAGGGGCATGAGTCAGAGCGCAATGGCTTTAGCGTATAATTTGGTGTCCAAATTTAATAAGGAGATTGGTCAATAACTGCCACAAAGGCTGGGTTCTTTGCCTGGTTTAGGGAGTACTGCGATGTGAGCGTGGAGAGTCTCTGGTCGGATGGCACTGCCTGCAGAAACCGAGTTAGAAGTGTTGGGAAACTATTTGCTCTGGGATTTATCCTTGAGCTGCCAGATTGGATATCAACTTTTCCAAAGATACCATGATTCCTGCGTCCATTGAAAAACCAGGTCCACTTTTACAGCTTAAGGTGTTGGAGCCTGATGAGATCATTGTCCGGTGTCCGATACCGCTGTTATCTGTAATTTGGTTCATTTTTACAGCCCAGTTTGTTGGAGCATGGTGGGATTATTATCCAATGCTTGAAACTACTGCTATCTGGTAAGAAGTGAATGTGGTGATGGGATTTTAAAGTCTTTATGTTCTGAAGAGCACTGAAGTTCCCTTATATTTGGTTCACCCAATGCCCTTGAAGAGAACAGAATATTTCACATATTTGGTTCATTCAGTTCCCTTTTGTATAAGGGTTTGTCAGTTGGACATTTTTCATGCACATCTTTTTATGCACATTATTTTGCACCTTTTATGAAATGAAATCGTATAATTTTCACTTTGAGTCATTTCATCCAATTTTTTTATTTATTTTTATACAATTGTTTTTGTAGGAGTGGACTTTATGCCCTTAAATTTTTGTCATGTGTATTTTTGCACTGTGAAGATTAGCACAGCTGTTATTTAATTACATCTATCTGCAGGGTTTTCTTATCTCTCTTCAAAGCACTATGTCCCGTAGCTTTCTCTTGCTCAGTTCCTCTGTTATTAGAATGAGAACTTCTGACAAGTTCTCCGAGATGGGAGCCTGAAGTTTTTGTCAGGGTGGGAGCTATAAATAGATTAGCACAAAGATGAACTAGTCACAGGCAAGCTCTGCATGTGTGGTGTGGGGGTGTGTGCCTTTCCTCCAAACAGCTGGCTCACAGTGTATAGCAAGAATCCACACCCACAGGTGAAACCGGAAGAGAAAATTCTAACAGGACGTGCACTTTCTAAACAGTGTATAAAAGTTGAAGACAGCAGATATACATGTAAAACTTATGTAGGGGGATTTGTTTCATCCCTGTGTATCAGTTGAGGCTGTTCACTTCACTGGGTATATGTGAGGATTTACATCCATTTTAAAAAGGTAAAAAAAAAAAAATTAGGCTTTAGAGCCACTTTAAAGTGACCTTGTTGTTAACTAGTAGAATAATGAGTCGAGAATAATGCTGTAAAAAAGGTACAGCTTTAGGTTTACCTTTACAGTGGGCTAAATATGTGCTATTTTCATAATCTATGGACTCTATATGAGATGTGTGTGATTAACCTCTTGGCATCCGCGCTATAGCCAAATGACAGCCACAGCGTGGACCCGATTTTCCTGCAGGGCGCGTGCGGAGTGCGCTGTGATCACCGAGTCACTGAGACTCAGGTGATCACCGATCTGAGTAAGGGGCTGGTCCCAGCCCCTTACCATGTGATCAGCGGTCAGCCAATGACCGCTGATCACATGATGTAAACAAAAGCTCGGTAATCGTTTTTCTTTTCTCCTCACGCTGACAGCGTGAGGAGAAAAAAAAAGCCGATCACTGGCTCATCTGCAAGGGACATCGGTCCTGAAGAGGAAGGGGCAATTATGCGTCATCTGTGCCAACTGCCATTGCCACCTGCCAGTGCCCACCAGTGCCACCTATCAATGCCCACCAGTGGTGCCAATCAGTGCCACCTAGCAGTGCTGCCTATCAGTGTAACCGATCAGTGCCCATTATTGCCACACATCAGTGCCCGTCACTGCCACCTATTGGTGCCCATCAGTGCCGTCTCATCAGCGTACATCAATGAAGGAGAAAAATTACCTGTTATAAAAATTTTAAAACAAAATATAACTTTTTTTTTTTTTAAATTCAGTCTTTTTACATTTTTTTAACAAAAAATAAAAAAAACGCAGAGGTGATCAAATACCATCAAAAGAAATCTCTATTTGTGGGGAAAAAAATGATAAAAATTTAAATTTGGGTACAGTGTTGTATGACTGCGCAATTGTCAAAGTGTGTCAGCGCTGAAAGCTGAAAATTGGTCTGGATAGGAGGGGGGGATTAAGTGCCCAGTAAGCAGGTGGTTAATAGAGCGTTACCTGCTGCTTGCTGTAGTTGCTCCATTATACGTTCTAATAGCGCTACTGATAATACATATGTGACAAACAAGCATCAATGTCACAGGCAGATATAGGCTGTTAACGTTTTTTTTTTTTTTTTTTTTTTTATTGCAATGGAAAATGTTTTCATCTTGGCCATGATAGGTCAAAAACATATGGAGAAACACTTTACATTCCATTGCACATGCCATAAAATTACACAGGGTGTTAAAATGGGAGCCAAGCATGAGGTTTACCTATAGGTAAGCCTATAATAAGGCTTACCCATAGGCACTGTAAATATCTCCTAAACGTGCGCCGTTTAGGAGATATTTACTGTGGATGCAGCCGGTGACGTCACTGGCACATGCACACTGAAAAAACACTGTGCTGTAAACAGCGGCTCCAGTGCACATGCACGGGAGTGACGTCATTGCACCTCCAGCCACCCATACAGCTGGAGTCCATGAACCCCCGAAGGAAGACCTGGTAAAGATGGAAGTGCCTTCAACGTTCTAAAAAACAAAAAAAAACAAAAAAACAAAAACAAAAAATAGCCTGCGGTTTACTACCACTTTAAGGCTCTGTCCAAGATGTTTTTGTCCTAAAATAAATGTAACTTCTATACTACCCAATAAAAAAAAAAAAAAAATGCTACAGATGTTCTCTTGCTCAAAAGTAAATAGCAGAGCTGCACGTTTAATCGTTAAGAATCGAAATTGCGATCTTTTTCCCTTCCCAATCTTCAAAACAGCATGTCACGATCATTCTAACAAGTGCAGAGAGTTCTCACAGCTGGAAAAAAAAATCCAGGCAGCCTGGAAAGTTTTATTACAATGTGTGAATAAGTAGAAACAAAGTATCTTTTTGCTCTTTTATCAAAGGAAAAGAACTCTGTGTGTAGATGAAGGAAGTTTAACCATTTAAAGACCAAACCTTTTCTGACACTTCAATCATTATTTTCTGCTAGAAAATTACTTGGAACACCCAAACATGATATTTTTTTTTTTTTTAGCAGAGAACCTATAGAATAAAATTGTGGTTGCAATATTTTATGTCACACCGTATTTGCCCAGCGTTTTTTCAAACACAATTTAAAAAAAAAAAAAAAAAATACACTTTAATGAAAAAAAAAAAACACTAAACAGTAAAGTTAGCTCAATGTGAAAGAAGATGTTACACCACGAGAATCGTGATCTTTATTCTAAGCAAAAGAAAACAAAAAACAAAAACGTGATTCTCATTTTAGCCAGAATCGTGCAGCTCTAGTAAATAGGAACATCCGATTTCTAATGAAAGGAGGCAGAAACAAGCCCTCATTGTCAATTCTCTAAAGGTAGTCATTCAATTGAAATCCCAACAGGGTTATTCGTATTGCATAATAAAAGGAAAATACAAATGCACTGAATGAAAAAGAATGACGATGATTAAAATTAATTTTTAATAGCTGTCTAAAAACGCACATGATTGATACAGCCTGCTTTAAGCCTGTGATTTCTTTTCCAAAGATGTGTTGGCTATTAAATATTTATTATTTCTAAAACGATTTTTCATGCTGAATATTTATGAATTAGGAGGTAATAAATCGTAGGCGACTAATAAGCATAGAAGAATATACCCACTTCTCCCTTGGGTTAGTGTGTAATTGTAAAAATAAATGTGTTCATACAGCACGATATGCAAAAGAAAATTAATTTTCCATGTTGACTGATGTAGCAGGAATACAGTGTTCTGGGGGGGGGGGGGGGGGTAAAAAATAATATGAATATCAACTTCCAGTACATTTTGTTCTTTTTAAGGAACACAAGTTAACCTACTAAGTTGCCTCGTGGGTTCTTGAGTTTTCAGGGAGAATAACTCCATTAGTGTACAAAGGAAAATTTGATGGCCATAGTAGACACTTTCTACCCTTTGCTTGTGTACCACGTCTTGTAAACGCTCCAATATATGCTGAAAATGGGGGTTAATTTACTCAAACTTGAGTGCACAAAATTGTGTGAACCTCTGCAGAGAAACCAATCAGCTTCCAGGTTTTATCGTTAAAGCTTAACTAAACAAGCTGAAGCTAGAAGCTGATTGGTTTCTCTGCAGAGCTTCATCAGATTCTGTATGCTGCTGTTTTAGTAAATAACCCCCATTGGGAACATATATTGGAGCGTTTACAAAACCTGGTACAAAAGGAAAGGGAAAGGGAAGAAAGTGTCTGCCGAGGCCATCTAATTTTCAATCTAAATCTTGCCACACACATTACAACCTGTCTGTACAAGGTTACACGTAACAAAATTCAGCTGATTCAACAGGAACCCGGTCAAATGTTGACGTGTGTGTGTATCCCTTTCTGTTTAACAGAAGCTGGCCATTAGAGCGGTCCTGCTGGAAAACCAATGGCTGCAGCGCTGATCGGTGTATTCTGATGAGGGGATGGGGATCCCCACTGTCAGAAACCAATAGCTAAAAAATAATATATATAGCATAGGGCGTGTATATGTCTGTAACATCAATTGCACCACAAAGGTTAGTTATTGTTGTGAACATCAGGGTGAGAAAAATAATTCTAGGACCATAGTTCACAATTAACTCTAAACTGATGACCTGTAGAAGGTTTTTTAATCGTTGCCTAAGGAGAATTTTGGGTACCAATGCTTTT